>NC_092422.1:130397852-130997852 GCF_036169615.1 Heliangelus exortis | reverse complement strand
CTGTCAGAACATGTTCTAAACTAAAGTGGATGTAACTTCATGTGCAAGTGAAGCAATTGTTCAAAACAGCTCGGAAAACATCCCTAGCTACAGCTAGGGGACACAGCTACACAGCTACAGCTAAGAGCTGCTAGAAGGAAAAATCTAATTCATCAGCTTATTTTTGTCATTCTTTGAATCAAGTTCAACTCCCTCCTGTCCCCAACTGCAATCAAACTTTTTTCATATTTCAATTTGGGCCCAATTTTACCCCTTCCTCTTACTGCAAAGATTATCACTACAGATCAATTTACTTCAAGGGACTGACTGAAGAAATCATCAATGATATCCTTGAGCTCAGAGATCTGCTTCTGAGCAACAAGAGACACTACTTCACACTCGTCTGAGTGCAAATAGCATAAAGGAACGAAGCAGACAGGACTCCAAAGAAATCAGTAGTTTTCTTTGCAGGATATCAAAAACTGCAGTTCAGGCATCCTAAACCGGGATCAGGAATGGTTTAGGAAATGCTCATACAGAAAGTTTCACTGTTTTTTGCCCTGGGAGATCACTATTCTGTTCTAAGATAGTCCAGCTATCACTTAATTCTACTTAATACCCTATAAACAGGACACTGTCTTTTGGAACTCTAGCTAATATTGCTCAGTGGTTTCTAGATTTAGTCCCTTGAAATAATTACATGCACCTTGAATGAATTGAGAGGAAGTAAACAGATTATCATCAGAAAGCTAGCAGATCTTATAACTGGCTGGAACTGGGAGTGAAGTCTTTGGTACCACAGCAAACTGCTTTTAAACTACGCGTTGGGCTTGAAGTTGTTTGCTTTTCAGCCTAGCTGTGTCTTTTCTGGTGTTGATCTCAAACTGAGCAAGCCTTGCTCAGGCTAAGACTATGACTTTTTTTTCTCTTTTTTCAAAATAAGTTTAAAAAATATAGTATGACAACTTTGAGGCAAGATATTGTTATGTGGTTTATTTTGTGCTGCAAGAAATCCAGTTCTGAAACGGAATATAGCCTGGAAGAAAATGCTACTATTGGCTTGCTATAAGACCTTCCCCAAACTAAGTTTTGCTGTTTATTTCGAGCAATTCTGCTACCATAAGCTGATTTAAATAAGTGATTCAAAGTATCATCTTACCAGGTACAGTCTCAGTAGAAAGCAGAAAAGTTCTAGTAACAACTAAAACTTGCTTTTACTAGGAGTGTTTCTGTAGCAAAAGTGCCAGTTCTGTTCAAATTGGAAACAAATTTGACACATCTAAAGCACCCGTGCTCTGGGCACTGACAAAGAGCACTTCCTGCATACATTCGCATATGAATTACCCCCAAAAAATTTATGTCCTTTTGCAATTAACAGCCATTTGTAACTTACTACACTGTGATAAATAGGGGTCAATTTAGAGGCCATGGTACTTCTTGAAACATATATTTACATAGAGTTGGCACTCAATATATTATTGCAATTTCACACTTGGCAATGAACCAACACTTAACCTGTAATGGGGGAAGTCCACCTTTCCCTCAAGCTGCTGTTCACTATGGGTGGTGCTAAATGATTATTGCAGTGAGGGCAGCTGAAGTCACCTGCTGTTCCCCTGCCTCAAATGTTCATATTTGTTCAAGGAAAAAAAGTGGTGGCCCTATGTGAGAAACACATATCTACCACCAACTTTTCAGGTCTTTATTTCTTGGATATCGCAATTACCTTAATTACTAAGGTAAGAAGTGTTTTTAACTCCTCTTTTTTTTTCAGTAGCTTCAGTGCTCCATGAACTGCTAGCTGTACTCCACAAAACCACAAATGCAGTTGATAGAAGTATGAGATTCACTTTGATCCAAGCAGAGATGCCTTACAGAAGCAAGAGGACAGGAAAGGTATGCTTAATAAACTTAGTATGTAAGAAGAAATCAAAACTATTATCTAACAGAGCCTGACAAGAGCCATGTGATCTTTGGAGGGCTCAGTTTGAACATGAACAGGTCATAAATGGGGTCTAGTTCAGGAGGCATTACTGATCAGGATGCCCAAGGCTAGGACACGCTATCTCCTGCTGGCTCAGGAGAGGATTGGTAAGTTTGCTCCTTGCTCAGTAGCACTGTTTAACCTTTTGACCTAGGAACACCACGCTATGGATACAGGCATACAGAACGCAAGCATAGCCGACTTACATCAGTATTGTCAAACTGCTGTTAAATAACAGGTCTATACTATTCCCCCGTCGTGTTAGGCCTGGCATCGGGTAGCTTTTGAACCCTGAGTCTGTACAAAAGTCCCCTCCACCTTACCTGCTGGCAGCCACTGGGATGCTCGAGATTGCAAACTGAGTTTAAGTTCTTAAATGAAGGCTGGAAACTGTTTCCCTGGGAACAATGCCACAGTGTAATCACTCGAGTTACTGACAACAGCGGCGTGAGGCAGGGGTGTTGGTACCGGATTGTCTTTTTAGCAGGGCAGTGGCGGGGGACACACAAGCAGGTGGACAGGTTAGGGGTCCACACAGCAGGACAGACCGGGTAGCGTTTTGGGACAGCACCCCAAACTTTGCCACGGGGTCACGATCCCGGGCCACATGCTTGGCCAGAGCCACCCCGAAGCCCCGCGGGCCAGGGCCGTGCATTCCTACGCTCATGGGGCCAGGGCACCGCGGGCTCAGCTCACTCCGGCCCGAGGGGGCGGCCAAACAAACCCTCCGCGGTTCCGGCCGCCTCCCCGGAGCTCCACGCCGCGCCGGGACCGCCGTGATGATCCGCAGCAGGAGAGGCAGGGCAAAGCGTGAGGGAACCCTTCGGCGCTGAGGACGGATCGAACACCCCCCGCCCGACCAACCCCCCGTGCCCGCTCACCTTCTGTGCCCTCTCGGCGCGGCTCCGCCGCCTCGGCCGGCCCCCGGCCAGGTCTCGCAGCGCCAGGACGCTCACTTCCATCTGCAAAGCCAGAAGAGTTTTTTAGCCTGGACGTTAAGAGCGATCCGCTCCCCTCCTTCTCCTCCTCCACCTCCTCCCCCTCCTCCTCGGCGGGAGGACAGGAGAGAGCGGCAGCTCGGGGCTACGCTTCTAGGGAGAAGGCGGGGAGGGCGGGCTGTCGGGCGGGCATCCAGCGGCCGCCCCGGCCCCTGAGGCCGCGAAGGCTCCGCGCCCTCACCTCGGCGGGATGGGGGGGGGGGGACGTGCGGGGGGCTCACGGCAGCGCCGCTCCCGCCAGGCGCCCTCAGACCCCTCAGTGCAGCAATCTGACCAATCACGGGCGGCTCTCCGGGGCGCTCCTGCCGCCCGCCCGGCCAATCAGCGTGCGGGGTCCGGGCGGCGCGCGCGGCGGCGGGGGCGCGGGACCGGAGCTCCCGCCCGCGCCTCTGCGCTTCGCTCCTTTTGTGGTTGGTTTTTTTTTTTTGGTTTTTTTTTTTCCACCCCTTAGCGCGGTCGCCGCCGGCCCTCCCGCCCCTCCATCCATCCCTCCCTCCCTCCTTTCCTTCCCCCTCCGCCTCCCGCTCATCCCGCCAGCTCCAGGCGGGAAAAGAGCGCCCGGAGTGGGGGGGAGTGAGGCCGTGCGGGCTGCAGGTGGGGCTGAGGGAGGGGCCGCCCTCCCCCTGGCCGCTGCGGGGGGAGCTCTGCTGCTGAGGGATTTATTTCTGACGGGAAGGTGGAGGAAGGTGAAGGGGGGGTGCACACCCCCTTGCTCGGTGCCTTCTGGATCAGTCCTTACATCTCTTAAAGGGGAGGAAAAGTTCTGAGGCGGGTTCATCCTGTGTCGCTCTTCCACAGAGAATAGCGTCGGGGTGGGCGGGTGGGTGTGCGGGTGGAGAACAACAGGCGGGGACACTCCTCTCCTGCTGTGGGGTGCGGAGGCGGCGGGCTGGGCTCTGGGGTGCTGCACCTGCTGCTCCTGCTGCTCCTGCTGCTCCTCCTGCTCCTCCTCCGGGGGTGATCCGTGAGGAGATTCTTCACCGTCATCTTCAGAAACGCCACTTGGTACCTGAGGGCGTACCGAGATAAGGGAAGAACCGGGAGAGAGCCTTGTCCAAAGTTAACAAATTAAATCCAGGCAGCATCTGGAGCTGTGCAGTGATGAGTGTCAGTCTGTCCTATTTTGACTATAGAGACAATGTTACAAAAAAAAAAAAAAAAAAAAAAAAAAAAAAAATTATAGAAAAGTTGCCAAAATAATAGCCTTGTACTAAACACACCTATTTCAGACCTGCAAGTGATTGCTCTGCTTGCGACCCTTGAGTAGTTTCCTTCGTGCAGCCTAATTAATGTCGCTTTTTTAACTGAATTTGTACTTAGATGTAATGTTTTTGTTATGCTAATGCAAGACATGCTACTGAATTTTCCTTTTCCTTTTTCGTAGCAGGAGGATTTCTTTCTCAAATTGCTCGTTGGTTAGTAGTAGTTGACACAGAAGAGAAACTCCAATGCGCTGTTGTGATAATTTATAAAAATACTATTTTTTTAATTTCTGAGGAACAGAAAAAGCTTTTCAAACTGACATTTAAATAAAAGGTAGATACTAAGTCTCTCACATAAATTTTATTTGCTTTTAACCTACTCTAATTTTTTATTTTCAGCAAGTTCCAGTACACCACAGTTTGTAGACAAGAACTTCGGAAGATAAATCTAAACTCCATCTCTTAAGTTAAAAAATAATAAAAAGTAGACCTTTACAAAACAAACAAACAAAAAAGCCAAAATCAAACCGACCAAACCAAACACAAAAGCCAAAACCAAAACAACCAAAACAAACAAACAAAAAGCAAACAAAAAACCCCCTTTTTATACTTTTAAGCCCTGGGCTTTCTTTTTGCTAGAGGAAAACTAATTCTGTAATTGCCAAGTATGTATCTTAGCATGTATTTGCATCCATAGTAGCAATATATGGAAACAGACATTTCTAATGAATAAAATAATACTGTTCTCATGCATAAGAACTCTGAAAGCAGACTCATGAGAATCATAAAATATGCAAAGTCATGGAAAATCTAAACAAGAATCTCAAGTCCTAGACTGACATGCCCAGGCATGAACTCCAGGCAGAAGCAATGGAGTTGAGAAAATAGTTTAGCAGCTGAGAACTTGTTAGTCTGTTGCACCCCCAGTGATACGAAGTTGCCATCTGGCCTCTACTTAAAATAAAATGACAGAAAAATACATCATCGGGCCTTTGTCTTAGATCTATCACAGACAACCGAGTATCTGTTGCCAATTAATTAGATCTATTATAAGGTACTACATGCAGTGGAAGTTTAATAGGTCTAAATGCATTTGCAGCTCTAGTCTAGACATGGTTCAGAGCTTTAGTGGTTGTCAAGACCTCAATATTTGAGTGACTTGCTGAGATATGATGGTAATTTGATCATTACAGTAATTGTTTCTGGACTTAAAAATCAGGTAATTTATAAGCAATCAAGCAGAATATATAGGTTGGCATGAGACCTGCTAGGCTTAACTCCAGCTATTTGTCATCAGCTACCGCAGGCGATGCAGCACATCTATTTGAGATGTTACTGACTTTGTAACACCATTTGTTTTGCTGCTGGAATGGACCCAAGGCCTCAGCTGACACTCAGGACTTGTGACTTTTCTCACTCTAAGTTAGGGATGCCTCTCAAGATAAGTTGCATTACTGCTAAAGTTCTCCACAAGTCATAGGGAGAACTAATTTGATTCAGATTCGACACCTTCATTTAATCTTGATGACACTTCATACACACAGTGTTCTTGGCAGCTGAACTGCTGACTACTTGAAGGAAGCTGGATGGAACTATGTAGTAGCTCTGTTCTGGAAAACCCAGGGCCTGTTGAAGATGAGATGAGACAAAGTTAGGCAGAACTCTGATGGGCTGGAAGCCCAGCTTTGTTTGCTAGGTGAAATTCTGTCTCAGGAGGGGTTGTGAGGTCCAGCTTGTGGATGAGTAACAGGAAAAAAAAAACTCCAAAAAACCCCAAACAAGCAAGCAAACAAACAAACAAACAAACAAACAAAAAAAAAAAAAAAAAAAAAAAAAGAAAAAAAAAAGAAAAAAACCAAGGTCAGAGGGAGAGAGGAGATACTCCTGTGTTTAAATGGATGTTAGAGCCCACTTTGGCAATGTATACAGTAAGGGGTATGAGCTGCGTATATAGGCTAAGGTTGCAGAAGTGAGACATAACACCAGGTGGGCAGTGGGTGTGGAGGGACACTGGGTGCTAGTTTAGTTTAAGGAAATCTTGTGTCTTTAGATGGGAGAAGTCCCTTTCAGAGGAAGTATTGACCATGGTTTGGATATGGTAATTACTCTTCTGTAATACGGAAATGAGAATGTTCATAATTAGCATGTTAATCTCCAGATGCTACACAATGTGAAATATAAATATAACACAAAAATAAACTATATTTGTTTTTCAGTACTAATCTTTTACACAATGTCAGTACATAGGATTGTAATGTATTTTTAAAACTTTTTGTTGTTATTGTTCAGTGAAATAAACACCCAAATTTCCTCTGACAGTGAAATGCAAACCTTAGCTGGTATGTAGTGAGTTAATCAGAATAAAACCATGACAATGACACTACATTTCTTTTCCTGGCTATAGAAGCTGAAAGAAGCTTGCTGATTATCAGATAAGATGAATCCCAGCAGACATAAACACATATGTCATAATACACTCCAAGATTGTTTTATGTTTATCTCAATATGCACAACTAAAAAGGGACGCTTTACAAAAAGGATGTGAAAAGGCTGGAGAGAGTCCAGAGAAAGGCCACGAGAATGATCAGAGGACTGAAGCACTTGCCATATGAGGAGAGGCTGAGAAAACTGGATTTGTTCAGCCTTAAGAAGAGAAGGCTTAGGGGAGACCTTATTATGATGTTCCAGTACGTAAAGGGTAGCTACAAAGAAGATGGAATCTCCCTATTTATAAGGAGTCCCATGGACAAGACAAGGGGTAATGGGCACAAGTTGCTTCTTGGGAGATTCTGTTTGAACACAAGAGGAAAACTTTTCACTCTGAGGACAGTCAGACATTGGAATGGTCTCCCAGGGGAAGTGGTGGATTCTCCCACTTTGGAAAGTTTTAAGTCTCATCTTGACAGGTTGCTGAGACACCTCATGTAACAATAATAGAAGAGTTGGACCAGATGAACCTTGAGATCCTTCCAACTGAACATTTATGAACCGTCAGAAAGGAGTTAATAAATCTGTCATGGTTTAACACTGGGCCAGCAATTAAACCAAATGACAGATGCTCTCTATTAATCCCCCTTCCCTCCCTGATAGAGAAAGGAGAGAGAATAAGGGAGAGAGACTTATGGATATGAAACTAAACTGTACAGCTTTAATGAAACAGTAATGATAAAAAGAAAAGAATACTGAATATATACAAATATACAGGAAAATGATACCACATTCCCCCCCCTTTTCCCCAGTAACTCTCATATCACCACCAAGGTTGCAGAGCAGCCCTGGGGAAGTCCAGGCTGGACTCCTGGAGTCAGCAGCAGCTGGGAGCTGGAGGCAGGAACACACAGATTCAGGGATCAGGACCACAGGCAGAGGAATGGATGGAATCCTCCCAGGATGCTGAGGCAAACAGGGACAGGCGAAGAAGGAAGAAAGGAGTTTCACCCTCATGATCCCTAAACTTCATACCAAGTCTGCTTGGTTGGTTTAGACTCAGCATAAGACAAATAAGGACCTCACAGCACAGGATACTAATCAAACTTGAGACCAGGCATCTCCCACATAGATGCCATCTCCATTGATTCAAGTTAAAGTCCAGAGTTCTTTGTTTCTCCTGTGGAATGACAAGAAAATACTGATACACAACAATTTCTGCCTAAAATTCTGAGGAAAAAAGATTTGTTGTGCCATAAATATTCACAACTGCTCCCTAGTGATAATTTTCTATTACATTGTGCAGAATGGTTTGGCAGGGCTAATGTCCTCCATGGATCTGCCACCTGAAATCCCGTCTGTTTGTATTGCCAGTCAAGTGGTATCTTCTTATAAATTAATGGTTTTCCTCCTGATTTCAATCCAAAACCAGGACAGCCATTTTCCCACAATCACTTAAAAATTCTCTTGAGATCAAACATGGAAAAAACAATTTTGTTAACCAGGGTCTTACCTGGAAATTATGATCATAAATGTTATAACAGGAGTTCCAATATGACCTTAGTGATGTGCTACCCAGAGAATTCTGTAAAAATACTTGCAGTCAGTGATGCAATCTACCCACAAAATATCCCCCAACAGAGAAGCAAAATCAACAGGTGTATAAACACAAAAGGAAAAAAAGGAAAGCCTCATTCTTCTTAATTTTGTAGCACCGTAGTCTTGGCAGAGGCTGCCATTCATATTTCTCACTCATTTCATTACTCTGCCCTGTGCACTTTGATCTTATATGATTGTCCCTAGGTTATAAAGCCAGAGGGACCATTAGATCATCTGGTCTGACCTCTCATGTGTTGCAGGCCATTAAATTGCATTTATTATCCTTTATATTGATTCTAAGGGACTTCTGCTTGGCTAAAGCTGGTGTTCCAGTGAAGCATGTGGTATTGATGTGAAGGCAGCAGAAGACTGTGAATTAATAATTTCCACTATTTGTTTAAGTATCCCATTGTCCCTATTTTTTTTTCCTTGAATAAGCTTTTCAAGTATAGCTTTTTATCACGGCAGTACTGGAACCATAAGCAAGTCACATCTTGCTCATTTTAATATACTCAGAATAAGAGCCTTCATTTCTCACTAAAAGCTCTTTTCCAATGTTACCAAATGAGTTGTTTTCTTTGACAGCCCCTTTGATTTTCTTGCAGATGTTTTTAAAATACAAATACGTGAGCTTTATATTTTGTTAGGGTACCAGTCTCACTAATACTTTATCCACTCCCTTAGAAAGCAGCATGCAGAAAAACTCTCCTCCAGAAGAAGTACATTTGAAGCTTCATATGAAGATTTAAAGTTATATTCTACTTTGGGCTTCTTAATTTTTTACAAGGCAAATTAAAAAGGTATATATATGTTGGTTTCTTCAACTTGCCATCCTTCCTTGAATATCTTGGTTTTGATAAATTCAGCATTTCTACCAGGATTGTAAACATTTTGCAGAATTTTCCAGACTGTTCTGCTCCTTGGTTTTGGTATGGAGATTGCACTAGTCCTCTGTATACCTGCACTCCAATGAGAGACCAGTGATAAAGGGTTATCTGTCACAGACTCTAGGTCTTTTGAGGTCACTGATATGTAGAGCCATAGCTCTGCAAAGGGACCTGCATCCCGTCTTCCTAGATTAATAACTTGAGTAACCTGAGTGTGTGCAGACATATTCCATTTGCAGAGGTTTCTTCTCACAAGCAGATTGTGTCTCCTATATGACACTTCCCATTTGCAAAATTTATCAGATTTTTTTTGTTTGTTTTGTGTTGTGGGTTTTTGTGTCTTTGTTTAAAGTTTTACACCCTCCATCAGAGGAAGATAGCAGGCACAGCTGTCCATTTACAGTATGCCTTCAAAGCACTCTTGTGGCAAGTTACTCTGTGTTGGCAAAACTGTCATTGGACTTGCTGCCCATCAACCTAGCACAGGAAAGAGAGCACCTTTCACTGGTTCCTCACATGCATATATGCTAGGCTTAAATAAAACTGACCTCTCTGGTGCCAGCTGGTAAAGGCAAGGTTACCAATACAGATAAAGAAAATAACTTTTTAATAAGCAAAAATGGGGAATATATCTAATGCCAGCAAGACTGAGTTACTGATAAGGATACTGATAAGGAACTGATCTCTCTTGAAGAGATGTTAGTTAGATATTGATAAGGAATTTATCAGATCCAAAATTGAAGAGCACTTCAGGCAGCCTGCAGCCTCTAAGAAAGGGCAGTTGTGGCCAAAAAAGCCTCCGTAGATCAACCACCAAACCCCAGAAATCAACTTTTTGCAGAAGAAGATCTGTGTTCTTCACCTGAGCAGTTCCAGCCACCTAGGAAGATACTAAGCTGGAGGCAAGGCTGTAACTGAGCTGCCTATTCTACTACCATCAGCTGTACTTCTTGTCAATATCTAGCTCTTAACTGATACAAATATATTTATATCACCAGTATAGCACAATGCATTTGCTTTATGTAGTGAGAGCTAGAGCTAAAAAAAAAGTGAATTAGGTAGGTAGGGATGTCAATACAAACTTATGGGTCCCTGACCCTCAGAGTAGAAGCTGAAGCCCAAGTCAGATTCAGCATTTGCAAAGGTGTCACACCAAAACTTAGTGCCCATGTGCTTAGTGGGAAGCCCATTTCACCCAGAAACAGAACATATTAAGGGTATATCAAGGAAATATTCCTCTTTTCAACCTTTGGTACATTTGCCTTTTGGTTCTGAGCTGACCTGTGCGTAGTTCATACAAAACATAGGGAAGAAGACTTTCTGCTAGAGATGTTGGAGTGTGTTTTGAGCAGTGGTGGGAAAAAAGCCTCTAAGACTCCCATTCTTTTAGAAAAATGCAAGCAATACATCTCTTGGAAGCAGAAATAACCCTACCTTGTTTGAAATATAACAGGCATGTGGCCTGTGGGTGAGATGACAGCAAGAAATTGAAGGAAGGATGAAGAAGGAAGCCACTTATATTGGATCTGGTCAGGCCTATTGGCTGCAATTAACTTGTGTAAACACACTTAAAGCCCTTTTATTAAAGACTGCCATGTACTGACATTTCATCAGTTGCAGAAAGGATACCAGTTGCAAGGAGATTACCTTGTGCAAAACTGTAGAACATCTGTGTTGTCCAGTAATTATAGCTGGTGCTGGGAAGCACAGGGGGACATAAGAGCTGCCATCCCCGATTGAGTCAGAAGTCTTCCCTGACACTGTCTCACAATAGGCAGGCAGCAGCAAACATTGAAGGATATACTAAAAAGGATCCTTTCCCTGGTCATTCTTCCTGGGCCCAGCATTTTAGGGAACTTTCTTAGAAGACAATTGCATCTAGACTGTCATGTTGAGCAGCCACCTCTGAACTGAGCCTGTGCAAACTGACCTTGCACTGTTGGCCACTTCCAGAGCAACAAGTTCCACAGTGTAATTACACAGCATGGTAAGTACTTTGCCTTGAAATATGCTGCCTGGCTGAGTACAAAGCTTTTCTTTACGTTAAGTTGTCTGTTGAACCAGTAAAAATAAATAAATGAAAGGTCTCCTGGAGGTCTGCTGTGGTATCCCACTATGGGATTTATCTGCAACTGTGCTAACACTACCAGTTGATTTGCAGGTGTAAATTGCACATATATGTGGTGGTGCTGTTCCTATTCCCCAAAGGCCTCTAGAGTGTATGAATGAGCTGCTGTGTTTAAGCTGTGGAGTGTGCAATCAGAAGCTTCTGGTTCCTTTGGGAGTTAAGTTATAGCATGAAATTAATCTCTCTTAGCTATTCTGGTTGAGCAGGTGACAAGTGAAAATAATTATCAAAGCTCTGTGGCCTCTAGTAATTGCGTGAGACTTCTGAATATGCATTCTGAATACGCCTGCGCTGCAGCTTGCTAACATAGTTTAAAATTGTCTGGAATGACACAGTGCTTAAACCAGATAACAGTACTGTTTTCCTCTTGAATAGCTGGAGACCTGCAAAAAACAGGTAGTCAATCACATGCCTTTATAAAGCCACGCATTTTCAGTGCAAACATCTTGTTTTCCAAACATTGCTTACTCAATATATCCAGTGCCCTTCTGACATGTCCTGGATATCTGGGAATGCAAGAAATTCAGCTCAGTGCGTCTTTTTAGATGGAATAACAAGAACTGATATTACCAGTAGTGCCTACATTGTCAAGAATGCTGTATCTAACCCAGAAAATTGATACCAAACCTTACATAAAAGCAACTGCTACTTTTGTTTTGCCTGAGTACCAAGGATGGCTAAATATAAGTTCAGGACTTGCTTCCATTGTTTGGTGAAAATTATTACTAATCTAGTGTCTTTACTTAATCCTTCTTGCTCACTGAGGAATCAGAATAACTCAAAGAAGTTTTAGACAGCTTTTACTCTTTTTTCAGTTTTGTTTTGTTTAGGTTTTAAAAGATATTATTATTTTTAAAAATTGTTCGATACAAATGAGAAACTTATAGATGCTCAGGAGGGCTGTTAAGGAACCACCTGTCTATTGTTGAAGAAATATGTAAGAAAGCAGTAATGAAAAAATGTTAGCAAATATATTCTGACCTTGCTTGCAACAGGCTTTGTTCAAAACTATGTGTGGTGGTCCTTTTGTCACTGCATCAACAAAAAATAATAATTACTAGAGCCAGAAAAGGATCTGAATGTATAAAGCTTAGGGAAATCACCTGCATGGACTTTGGAGTCCACAGTCTTATACTCCTGGGACATTCAGTTATTGTAGAATAACTATTAGAAAAAGCTGCCCTTAGACCTTAGCTTCTTGGTGTCTGGGCTTAGGATTCTGGGCAGACCACAAACCTAAGGACAGAATTATTCTCTATTTCCGTCCCCCCACAAAAGGAAGATAAAAGGGGAGTAAAGACCGGAGGCTTTAATTTGGAAACTGAAAACAACTGGATACAGATTTACTAACACAAGGGAAAGGTAATAAGGTGAGGGATAAAGTAACAAAGAATACAAATACATACAAATATATATATATATATATATATATATATAAACCTATAGATATGTGCTCTGATGAGAACATGGTGAGCCAGTGGTAAAGAATCACAGGGGAAAAGCAGCACAGCCAGCAGCAAGTAGAAAGAAAAGGAGAGAAGCTTCTGTCCTTCCTGAACTTTATAGAGTATGGGCAGGAAATGGGAGGGAATAGACCCTTCACTTTGTGTTCCACCCCTCTCAGAGTCTGAAAGCCCTCCTTCTATAGTTCCTCATGTTCAAACAGTGACACTTGGCTTTTAGGAAAATATAATTAACAGCCACTAGAACAGCTTGGTATCCAACATTCAGGAGGTGTTTTCAGTCTTGCATTTCTAACCAGGCTAGGCCCATGGGAGGATGCTTGAAAAACTGGGTGCAGCCCCAAAGGAGGGCAAGATTTCAGACTACCCTGTAGTCAGGTGGTTTAGCCTTGTCCCAGGCTCAGCCCATCATGTGCTGAATTTCGTCTTTTGCATCAAGACCTTGACTCCAGTAATTCCACACACAGGTTGGCAATGCCCAAATTCAACCTGAAATTGAGATCCAGCTGAGGTTCAGGCATAGTGTTTTCAATTATGTTGCATCTGGACATTTCTTGTGCTTTGGAGGAGTCACACAGAAAAGACTCTAGCAAGTTTAGGTTCTCACAGAGCACTGGGGAGAAATGCTGAGTGATTTAGAAGAGAAAGTTCCATCTCACTGACACCTCCAATGAGGCATCCTGGTTGCACTTAGTCCAAGAATGGAAGGTATTCCCAAACATGGAACTCATACAAAAAGATGGCTTTTTGTGCTAATCACAGAACACATGGGTCTGCTATCACTGGCTGGTGACTGGTTACACTGATTAAAGGTCAGAATCTTGTAATAATTGCTGGAGATTAGCATGAAGTATTTACAGGTACAAAATGTTTTTGATGTGTTTAAAACATTGATAACTTGTCTAGCTGAGGATGGGGAAGCACCTCTTTTCTTGTAAAGAGTCTTGTCTTATCAGTACTGTGAACATGGAGATGGATTGATTAAAGCTTCTGCATTCCCCTGGAAACTGGAAAGCGTGCTAAGGACAAATTATTCATCAAGTACATGTACACATACAGTGAACTTAGCCACATCTATCATCATTTATCATATATGTGACTAATTGAAGCTCTTGGGATCTTCCTTTTTTTATGCTGTCTGTATAGATGCAGTGTGATATGGAGTAAGATTTGATTCATGAGAATGCTGTTATTTAGAATGCTGTCAATCAGCATTGTTTCTGGAAATGAGCTGTTGCTGGAACTAATTTGACAGAATAAAAGTGTCTGCCTCTCTATACTCCTTTGGCCTTCCTGGCCATCTTTATAGGTGTGACACTGGCATCTGAAATAAAACAGTATGTTAATAGCTCAGAGGTTAAAACAATAATTGATGTACAGGATGTGGTAAAAAAAATGCAGTGGGCAGCCTTCTGTGTGCCAGCTAGTTTCAGTGACAGTACATTGATACTCCATCTGATCAGTGAACAAGGTAACTCAAACTGAAGTGCAAGAGGCCCTATTAAATCAGAGGGAAGGACAGAAAGACACAGTTCAGCTACCATATTTAAGTCCTTTTAAGACCTGGAACTATATTGTTCCTACAGAAAGATCCATGACTTGTACTATGAATGCCATGTAGGTAGAGGATTTATTCAGCATGCTCTGGGAAAGAACTGTGAAGACTTAAGTATGAACTTACATCTGTCTTGTATATCTTGCTCATGGACTCTGTTTTAGGCTGTCATCAGATCTGAGTTTAGAGATTATGTTGGTTTTTTGTCCTTTATGCAGCATGGAGTCTTGCTCTCCTGTTGATTTTTCTCCAGACACTTCCTGCTTCAAGAATTCCTTGACTTCTTGGCCCTCCAATGTTCTGTATACTAATTGTAGCATGCCCGTGACACATCTTTTGGTATTTTTATTAATGCAATATTTACCTTTCAGTAACTGGATTAGATATTCTGTCATTTCAAGGTAGACACTCTTGACTTTTGTTCTGTGAGACTGAAAGACATGAGGGAATTGATGTATTGCCAAGGACAAGTGTTTGAGAACTTTTTGTGTCATTAATGTCTGTTCCCTCTATGTGTAATTAAGACCAAAATTTTGACACATCTCTTCTAAGTAATAACATTCCCTTTCCTTATGGAAGTACCAGATGTGTTCCTGCAAAGTATCTAAAGAGATGTTCTCAGAAAGGAGTGTGTTGTGTGCTGTTGTGCTGTGTTTCACAGCAAGTTGCGTTTTATGAGCAACTGGACTTTCCCATTCAGTATATTGTTCAATGTAACTGCTCTGGGGCTCAGATTCAGACATCTGATTTTGATCAACTGGATGTCAGTAGCATAGCTAAGTAAAAGGATATGACTAACTTGATCCTGCTTGGACTTTAGTCTTTAAATATACTTGCTATTTTCAGCTTGACAAGAGGAAGGGGTGGGAATAGAAAATAGAGGTGGAAAGGAAGTTAGATTATTTACTGTTTGGTGTGATTGTGCTCAAGGTGCTCAAGTAATGGTCCTCCCTGTTTATTACACTCTCTCTGCTCCTTGCCTTTCTGGGGTCACAGCCAGGTGAGCTGTTTGCCTGACTTCTCATTCCATTCTCTGGAATGGTTTGGTTTAACAAAGCACACACTCTCTCAAATTCAGCTTGTAGTAATTCCATACTTTCTTTAGCAGACATGCTTGCTTAGGAATTCCTATCCCTGGCTACAAAAGGGTTAATTCTGGCCCAAAGCAGTTGCCTGCCAAGCTCCCAGCACAGGTCTTCAAGTGCTTGACACTGTGGAGAAGGACCAGATATCTGAAAGTAAAATAATGAAGAGAACTAGAAGCTTCCTGGGGCAGGATTTCCTCTTTCAGAAGACCACATGGAGCCTAAGAACGAGGCTTCAATCCCATGGGTGTTGCATCCACCTAAAAAGAGGCTGCTGATATTCACAGAGCCCTTGCTCTCCTTCCACCAGGATCCTTCTAATGTGTACTGATACAACCTTTCCTATGGATGCAAAGTATGCTAGACAGTAAGATATACCAAGCTTTAAAAAAAAGTCTATTTGTGGCATGTTTTTAATTTGGATCCATTTTACTGTTATGGTTTAGAGTATGACACACTAAATAGTTGCCTCAATTTAACTTTGGAGTAGAATGTAGGAAATCATCACAGGAGCTCACAGAGGATGCACAGGGAGAGGAAAAGTCTTCTAAATTGGCTTTGAAGCAAAACAAAAAAAGGGTAGTACTCAAACTATCTCTTATGGGTTGGCAGTTTTGGTGGCTTTAATAACTTCTGCTTAAGAGAATTTAAAAAGCAAATATCATCATAATAATTACTTGGGAGTAGATGGATCCCTGACTGGGGACACATGAGGTATGGACCCTGTCATTGCTTCATTGTGTGACATGGAACTGGTCACTGCACTCTATATGCCAGTCTGTCTCTCTGCAGAGCAGGGAGGAGGATGCTGATCTTGATAAGGCAAGATATTTATGAAAATATAAAGATATTACTAATTATTTATGCAATGGCCTATTTGTGCAACCTGGTGCTGATCAAATTTGGATATCTTGAGGCAAAATCTTCAGTCTGGCAAGGGGAAATGTACTTGGGAAGGCTTCTGCAGAATAGATGTCAGATGAGAGGAACATCCTGAGCAGGAAGCCTCATATTTCCAGCACATAGAGGCTCCTGTTAGCTGTTCAGGTCCTAGTAAGATAATACTGCCTGAAAATTACTTGTTTTTTCTCTATTTTTGGCATTTGTGTTGCAGTCACTTTGGAAGAGGCTTCTGTTATTTCCTCCAGCAGTGTACAAGCTAGAGCTTGTTTTTGCAGTCATCTGGTAGATGCTCACAGCATAAATTACATTCCACCTCCTGTCAAAGAGAAGTCAAGAAGAGAAGGAAAGAGAGACAAAGAGGGAATAATCAATTAACACTACACAAGGTTATAGGCAGAAAAAATAAGCAGGAAAAGAGAAGAGAACAAAGGATTCCATAAAAAAGAAGTCAGTGAAGAGTAAGATTAATGGAAGGAGAACAGTGAGTCTTGTTATGCACTTAAAAGGCAAAGCACACCTGCTCACAAGGCCTCGTGGTTTGTTTTTTTCATATAGAAGGGTGGCAGTGGGAGATAACCAGTGAGGTCCATCCCCAAGGAAGAACTGCCAAAAAATGTTGACTAACTGCTATCTTAATCACTACGAATGTCACACGACTGGTGAAATAGCAGTGTTACTGCAGTTTGCCAGGGCCCGCAGCTGTTTTTGCCCAGGAAGGCCAGAAATGGTTGCTGTTTGATCTGAAGAAAGCAGGGGCATAGAGCCACAAGCAATGCGGGGAGGGCACCATCCAGTTCTTGTGGGAAAAGGACTCTCCTCGCCATGAGTTCCTGCCTGCTGCTGCTGCTGTTCAGACCAAGGGACAGAGAGTGTAGCAGTAGCTGGAAAGAGCCTTAAGAGGGTGTAGGTGAGCTCAAATGCCAAAATATCTTGGTACAGCTCTGACGGGGCTTTTTAGTTAACGTCTGACTGAAGAGATTATGCTGAGATATTAGACTTGCATGGATAGGAAGGTTTTCTCCTGGAGGACCTTGAAGATCTGTGTATCTGGCATCCTGCTGGTCCTGGCAGCCTGCTCCCTCTGCCTTGTCCCAGCAGGATCCCTTCAAGCACTAGGAGGAAGTTGCAAGGGTACTGTGTAGCCTCCTGATATTTTATGCTGAGAGTAGCCCCTGCAAGCACCTTGCTAGAAGTGACAGCTCTGAACAATAACGGACAGAATATTAATGTCTTCTCCCCAGCATTAAGCAGGGACTCTAGCAGGAGACTGCAGTATAGAGAAGGATTCCCAAGGACTGTTCCAGCTGGGTGCCCCAAACAATTTGTGAAGGTGAAGCCACTGAGGAGGAGCTGCAGATGGTTCAAGGTCCTGCCTGACATGCTGGAGAAGTCATCCACAACTCAGGATAGACTGTACACAGCTGAAGCAATTCAACCATGTATTAAGTCCAGAAAGACACTGTCCTTGGGAGGAATGTGCAAAAGAAGTGGCACGGAGCAAAAGTGCAAGCAACTGGTCCATCAGGCTCCATCAGGCAAGATGGGCCCTCCAGAAAGTGATAGAATTTTGACATTTCCTTCAGATTTAATAGCAAGTCCCATAATATTTGGTCTTTTTCCTGAGTAACTTTTTGTGATAGCCTATACTCAAGGAAATCTTTTATCATCATCTATAAAGACAGCTTCCACAGAGCCACAGAATCACAGAATCAGCCTGGTTGGAAAGGACCTCTGAGATCATCAAGTCCAACCTTTGATCCACTGCCACCGTGGTTCCCAGACCATGGCACTGAGTGCCACATCAGTCTCTTTTTAACTATCTCCAGGGATGGAGAATCCACCACCTCCCTGGGCAGCACATTCCAATGCCTGATCACCCTCTCAGTAAAGAAATTCTTCCTCATATCCAACCTAAACCTCCTCTTGTCTTACTGGGAGCTGCCTGGGAGAAGAGACCGACCCCTGCCGACTACCCCCTCCTCTCAGGTTGAAACGGGGTGCTTAGATGCTCCCATTTATCTTTCTCTCTTTTAAACCCTAAAGGAAGTTTCAAGTGCAATCTGAATCCTAGCCTGCTAGTTAAATGCCCTGCATTTTCAAGGCAGGCAATAATTTAAGACTGTTCACCAGATACATTGCTGGATGTGAGACACAGGACTGTAACTGTCCTCTACTGGTTTGTGGGTGGTGGTGGTCTCCTGTTCTACCATACATGGTACCCCCTGGCTGTGAGACCCTTCTGGCCACTAAATATTCCTGTGTGTCTATTCCATATTGCTGTTTTTCCTGAATACCTCCAGAACCTAAGAGTTTTCTTAGCACAAGGGGAAAAAATCCCCAAACAACAGCTATGCATTTTAAAAATACTAAAAGATAGTTCCTTTTATGATATTTTTTTTTGTTTATTATTTATTCTTTATATGCTTCTTAATCTGATTTTCCCATTTCGTGTTTTTCCTGTACTGTAAAGCTGGGAGATCATTCTTTGGTTTTGGTCCCTGTAATAGTATTAGACACCTGCCAAAATGACACAAGCCTATCAGGTGCTAGTATCAAAGGACAAAGCTATGTATAAAAACATTGAACAGCTGATCTGATAAGGTATATACTGACTTTAGGGGAAACATCACAGAACATTTTAGAGCCTTGAGAATGGTTAGACATGAATTATGCTGATATATGTCCACATTACTGTTTTATTGAGGAAGATAAGGTTAAAGCAGGAAGATCAGTCATAGTCAATCTATCCAGAACTACCAAATACATCCTCAGCTGAATTAGGCAAGTATATTTTGTTCACTTATTTAGACACATGCTTTGGCTTGATCATAAACAAAAAGTGTGGTTTTATTACTGGTCAATTTAAGCTTTGCTGCAGACATAAGGGAACAAAAAGGCATAATAGCCTAAGGCTGCACATATTGTCTGAGGATACAATAATGTATTTTCTTTGTGCTCGAGTGAATGTATGTTTTGGCAGGAAAATGTTCTTTTACCTGGAAACAAAATATTTCTTAGTGTCTTGGCTTTGATTTTAATGCTGAACATATTTCCAGGAAGAATGCACTTTAAATAACTGTTCTGTAAACAAAAGTAGAGTATAACCCTTGAATGTTTAGTAATGTGAAATCTGAAAATTTAAATTTGTAGCAAGCACCTATGTATCCAAAGTGTTTTCTACCAAGAAAACTTTAACAAAAAATTCTGAATCTGGCCATTTGAAAAACATGTCATGTAACTCTTCTCCAGTTATGGAATTTTAACCTATTTCTAGAGGGAATTGTGCTCTATAATCCCACAGTTCACTAGAATTCTGCTTCTTCTTCAAGAACACATAATGAACTAAATTTATGCTTGACTTGAAGTAATTAAACTTGTGAGGATTTACAAACAGCAGTCAGAATCTTGTCAAGATAATGTTCAATGGGAAACAGTGTAGATACTCAAACCTCCCTCTGCAAATTACACAGCTTTCCTGGGCTCCAGCTAGGAGTCTGAGGCTTAGGGGATGCCTTTGATTCAAAGAAGGATTTTCAGGATACAAAATAAGGAAATAGGGACAAAAATACTTTATAAATGTTTCCTGGTAGGCTGTGCTTTATGTCTAGCAGTATTAATGGCTGAACAGATGATCCATCTGCAGATGGAAAGCTGAATTGCCTTAACCTGGACTGTGTATATATTCTTAACTTGATGCTACAGTAAAGCAAATGATATTAAGCTCAGCTAAATATATAAAGGTTTTATTCCTCAGTTGCAATGCATGCAGACGATTACTTAAAATCCTTCAGATGATGAGTCAGCTTCTCAGAACATAGTAACTCAGTTGTTTGCAGTTAACTTTAATGCCTGTGATAGTCTGACTGTACTATTGCTAAACAATGAAAAAACAAAAGTCTTAACTTTTCATTCTCTGAACACACACACACACACAGAGTCATGCAGACTTGGAGAGGGGAGCCAGTTCCAACTTGTGCTGCTGCTGGGTATAATCCTCATAAGAAGATCCCTTACTTAAAAATGCAGACTGGCCCTGGTAGGAAGAAAATACTTACTGATTTGCAGTTGGCTCTCTGAGCTGCATTTTTGTAAAACCACATTTTTGCTGACACTGGCATTGAACTTTTCCCACCTGCCCACCTTTCATGCAATGTGGCAAGGGATGCTCAGGGAATGATGGTTCCAGATGGTGGCTCAGGTTCCAGAGGGCAAAACAACTCCCACTCATCAGAAATTGCACAGAACATAATTTTCTGATGGTGAGGAGTAGAAGGGGAGAGGATAAGGCATAGAGACAGGCAGCTCAATTCAGTTGCGAAAAGAGAGGTGTCCAGTGACCTCTGAGAGGAAGAAGGTACCCAAAAGATGTGCGTGGGGCTGCCAGATGTGATACAGGACCTCTGTAGGACATGCACTTTAATGGAGAAGCAGCTGGAAGTGTGTTGGACAGACTAGGATTTTAGATTCCTCTATTAAGAGAAGTGAATTGAACAAAGGGTGCTTCACTTAGTTTCTGAAGAGCAATGGTGGAGAGGTATTGAGACCCTTCTAGTGGCAGGCTCTGTAGGATATGTCAGAAGCTTGTAGCACTTACCTGAGCCATCATATTCATGGTGTGGCACCAGAAACTCTTCCATTTACCAGTGACAGAAGTTTCCTGATTCTGGGAGTGAGCAGGAAATATGCAGCCCATGTTTGTCCAGGGGGAGAAGCAGCTGGTAGGGGAGAGGGTCAGGGGTTAAGGTTCTGCATCAGAGCTGACAAGTTTCTTCCAGGGAGAAGCACAAAGAGCCTCAGAGGCAGATATGGATCCAGGCTGGCAGGAAAGCTTCAGCAAATGCAGATCAGTAGGGTCTTATTCTTCAGCATTTACCTTGACTTGAGCTAGAGGCTACGTAGTACAGAACCCATTTTTCCTTCAAACCCAGTATTTTTTCAGTAAAGCAGCTGCAATTGATGGCTGCCAGACCTGCCTTGGATGTTGCTTTCTTGCTGGTGGTCGTCATGGAGAGGTAAAGGATGGCACTGTCATGATAACAGCACATCCTTCTCAGATGCTACTGGACATCCCAGGTTGCTCTGAAGAGCAGTTTTACTTTGGCACCATGACTAAATAGAAGCTGTGATTATCTGTGATTCCTGAGTAAAAAATTCACTGCAGAAGTATTTTAGCAAGCTCTTCTTACTGACATATATATTACTACATTTGGGCCTTTAGTAAAAGCTACACTCAGACAGATAGTGAGCTGCAAATTATTTGAAAGGACAGATGATCTCATTCCAACAATATTTATTGTCATCCCCTTTCTCTATCATGAAGAAGCAATAGGTTGTGAGTGATCTTTTCTTACAGGAGATAGTCTATGAATAGCAGTGGAGAAATATAAACAAGTTATTTGAACTTACAATATATTTTCAGATTATGTTGATGGATATCCTCTCTTAGAAATTGGGATATTTAAAGAACTTTATAAACAGGCCCTTCCAAAGCTGATAAAAATATTAAATATATTGCATGAAATGCTTTGCTTTTTTAAAATCATCACTGCATTTCTTCCTTCTCCAGACCTTGTATCTAATCATATGTTCCTATTGCACTTTTCAGTACTTCATCTATATGCCACCTCTGTAAGGTGTTAATTGTCCTGAGCACCAATTACTTGACTAACCAATAACTGTTGCAATTTATATAGCAGTCCTACCCTGGCATACGTGCTTCCTGCACAAAGGTGATCCAGTTCAGTTCCTACTGAAGTCACTGGCATAGCTTTTTATTGAAATTTGATAAAACCTTTAAATTTAGTCTGTTTTGGGCACTGAAGCTTTTCAGCATCAGAAGAAAGGTACACAGGGGCCTTATAAAAATGAATTGTTATTGGAGAATAATATTGAAAGATTGCTTGCTAATTACTATGTTATTTAGCTACTTTCAGCAGCTAATGGGATATTATTAATCCTGCTTTAAATTATTAAATCAAAAGATTATTCTCTTCAAAGTCTTCTCTCTTATTGTACAATAAGCTCTATTTTTCATGTTTTACAAGAGCTGTTTTTTATCCTGTCTAAAGCACTGAAAAAAAATCACTAGCTTAGTAATTACTTTGGAATAGGAAATTTCCAGTAAGACACAGCATTTTGTCTCCTGAAAATAAAAATGCAAAATAAAAATGCAACACATCTAATCCTTTGTGAGGATAGTGTTTTTCATTCTATCTTTTCTGTTAGAGAGAGGAAGGGAATTTTTGCTTGTTTGCTATCAAAAATAGGAGGATGAGCAGCACTCGATGGAATTATCTCAGCAGACAGATAACTAGATCTATGTACAAATATATATGAACAAAATGAGATGAAATGGATGTCTGAAAAAAATTTGGAGTGGGTGTAGTGAGAATGGTGTGGGATGTTTGCCACTACTTTGTTTTCAACATAAATTAGGCTGCCTAGGTCAACATAAAGAACAATGCAGAGGCTTAAGAAAGAAACCTTGGTTGGTTCCTGTTAAACCGTGACAGTTCCATAATACAAAACTTATCCTTTGAGAAAATAACCCGTAAAACAAATCTTTTTACGGAGCCTAAAGTTGCAGACACTTAAAGAACAGACACTTACAGAACCCTCATTAAGTAACCTTTGAAATTTATTTGTCTCTCCAGACATATTGACAATCTTTTTTTTCTCCATTTTCACATATCAAAGGCAATATCATAGAAATAGGTGATGCATGAAATAAAAAAGTGTGTACATGCAGGTTTTTAGTTGTTATTCAACAGAGAATTTCAGCTGCCCTTTTCTTACAAGTGTATTATCATTATCCTCAGGCTCGAAAATCAAGAACTGGAAATGTTCTGTTATCTCTGCAGCTGTTTCATCTGCACCTTTTATATGACATGTATCTCAAAAGACAAAGACCACGTTTCAGAAGGATGAAAATTTCCTTGCTGTTATTTTATAAAATGGCATCAAAACCAGGGACAGCGGGAACTAATCTGATGATGTCCTGCTATCCTGTGCTGTGAGCTATACAAAAGCATCCACGGGTCTGAGGGAACTGGCAGATAGAGTTGCTTGGCCACTGTCCATAATATCTGAGAAATCATGCCAGTCCAGTGAAGTTCCCACTTACTGCACAAGGAGAAATATACCCCCAATTTTTAAAAAGGGGAAAAAAAAGAAGACCCAGGGAACTATAGGCCAGTCAATCTCATGTCTGTGCCTGGCAAGATCATGGAGCAGACCCTCCTGGGAACTGTGCTAAGGCATATGGAAAATAAGGAGGTGACTTGTGACAGCCAACCTGGCTTCACTGAAGGTAAACGGTGCCTGACAAATTTGGTGGCCTTCTGTGACAGGGTTATAGCACTGATGGACAAAGGACAAGCAATTAATGTCATTTATCTCTACTTGTGCAAAGCATTTGACACTGTCTTGCATGACATCCTAGTCTCCAAATTACAGAAACATGGAACTGATGGATGGATCACTCAGTGGATAAAGATTCAGTGGATATCAGTGAGGAGTGGCATTCCTCAGGGACTGGCACTGGGGACAGCCAGTTTAACATCTTTGTCACATACATGTACATTGAGATAGAGTGAACCCTCAGCAAATTTGAGGATGAAACCAATCTGGGGGGTGTTGCTGACACACTGGAGGGAAGAGAAGACATCCAGAGGGACCGTGGCAGGCTTGAGAGGTGAGCCAATGCCAACCTAACAAAGTCCAACAAGGCCAAGTGCAAAGTCCTGAACCTGGGGATGGGCAATCCCAAGCACAAATACAAGCAGAGAATGGATTGAGAACAGCTCTGAGGAAAAGGAGTTGGGACTGAGAGTTGATTAAACTCTCAGTTTAATCAACAACATTATGTTGAGCCATAATGTTGCTGGCTCAACATTAGCCAGCAATGTGCTCTTGCAGCCCAGAAAGCCAATCATATCTTGGGCTGATTCTGGCAAGAGAAGTGAGATCAGCAGGTCAAGGGAAGTGATTCTCCCTCTCTGCTCTGCTGTGGTGAGACCCTACCTGGAGTATTGCGACAAGTTCTCAACATGAGAAGGACATGGAGCTGTTGGAGTAATGCCAGAGGAGGGCCATGAAGATTATCAGAGGGCTGGAGCACCTCTCCTAGGAAGGCAGGCTGAGACAGCTGGGATCCTTAAGAAGGCTGATCCTGGAGAAGGCATTAGGGAGACCTTATAATGGCCTTCCAGTACCTGAAGGGGGCCTACAGGAAAACTGTGGAGGGACTTCCTACGGGGCCATGTAGTGATAGAACAGAGGGCTAATGGTTTTAAGCTGAGAGAGGGTGGATTTATATTAGATATTAGGACTAAAACCTTCACTTAAAGGGTGATGAGACACAGGAACAGGTTGCCCAGAGAAGCTACGAATGCCCCCTCCCTGGAAATGTTAAAGACCAGGTTGGATGGGGCTTTGAGCAACCTGGTCAGTGGGAAGTGTCCCTGCCCATGGCATGGGGGTTGGAACCAGATGATCTGTAAGGTCCCTTCCAACCCTAACCATTCTATGATTCTATGGAAATGATCCCCTGGCAAAAGCCAGAGGAAGCACTAGCTGCCACTTCGGAAAAAAAGATAAAAAAGTAGTTTATGAAAATATTACAAAACAAAATAGGTGTGAGTCTGCATTCTCCCTCCATTCCAGCTGAAGTCTTTGTATCTTCACTGGGAACCTCAGAGATCATACTTTTCTGCTTTCATCTACACAAAAAAAGCATTACCAAACTGACTAAGGGGGAAGGAAGAAGAAGTGATGCTTGTTTTGAGAAAATCCTGGCAGCAGCGAATCAGCAGGGTGCCAATAGTAAGTATTCATTCCAATTCGATCACAGATCTTTGGTTTCCTGTCTTCTTCCTCTCCAACCTCTTGTTATCTACAGGGACTATCTCACAGATGTTCCTGTCATTCTTAACAGGGTTAATTAGGATCAGATCATGAGTAAAGATTCCTTTTAAACCCTTGTTTCTTTCATTACAACTCTGCAATAATTTTTCTAGCCTCTATTCACAGACTGAAACCTCATCCCTTTGCTGCCTAACATTGAACAAACTCAAATAAATCTTCTTGGTGTGCTCTGTGTTTGCCAAGATTCAGTCTCTTACCTCCAGTTGGTCTCTACCATTTACACTCATACTAAGGTGTATGGCCTTCCAGGTGCCATCCCTAAGGCAGCTTTTGCCTTTTCTTTTTTTTGACCCCTGTGATTTTTGTCTTTGGTGAGTGTGACCTTTTTGTGTTCTAAGTTGCACCATGAGCCCACAGGAGTGGACTTGACTGGATCTCATCTGACTGACACTCTGGGCAGATAACATCAAGGGTGCTGAGCTGCTTAGGTCTGAGGCATCCAGCACCAGGTTCAGTGGACCCTGAATTCTTCCTTTACATGGAAGAGAAGTGCTTCTGAACCACAATGGCAAAGGCAGCTGCCTTCTAGGAAGGGCTGGTTGTCTCACCACTATTCTGCTTTCTTCTAGCAGTAAGATTTCTCCACAGTGACTGCAGCTGCAGTGGCTTCACACAGAGCAGCTGGCATGGGCATTCACCACACTCACCTTTGCCTGCTGCCAGCACTGGCTGGGAGGCTCCTTCCTTTACCCAGGCCAAGGGATCCCAGTGCTGTGTGTGCTGGATGAAGATGATAACCACAAACCCATCCAATTCCTTGTTGCATCTCCAGTGAACAGATACTGTGACCACTCCATAAGCTGGGCCCCTTAAAAGTATAAATCTTAATGCTTCCCATTCCATTAGAAGGGAAAGGGGGTGCAATAAGGATATTCATGGCATTTAAGGCTCTGAAGTTCAGCCCTTTCTATGATGGTGAACTTCTTGCTTTTGGTCATGTTAACAGCTCAAGCTCTCTGTTCTATGCTGGGTAGAAAAGATCTATCTGTAGTGAACTCTTGGCTTGAACTATGTTAATTAATGCTTCTTCTCTTAAGTTACCGAGTAAGGATTTCTCTCAAAGTACTACATCTCAGATGTATGGGATTTTTGGCCCAAGCAAGATGTTCATTGGAGCATGTGAGTGGGGACTTGCTGGTCCAGTGCCTTCCTAGAGTTGATCAATAGATGGCAGCAGGCAGTTCCTCCAGGAGCAGCCTCCAAAGCAGCGGCGGCATCAGCAGGCGGTGATCTTCCCTTATCCTTGCAATGGCCTGAAGACTAAATCTGCCTGCAGGCACTTCTTAGGATGGTGTCCCCCTTTAAAAGCAAAATGTGTTGGTTCCCAGGTAGGACGCATGTTATTGTAGTAACGTGGAATCAGTAGATAAGTATTGGCCTCAAAGACAAGAGTATCATAAGAAGATAAAATATTTGGAACCTAATAGACTTTGCACTACATTCAGCTGGTTTCTTGGCAGTCTTGAGTGTTCACAAATCCCACTTCTTTCATTCCTTCTTGAGTTAGATAATTTTGCAACAGTCTGGAAAGGGGATAAATTTTTTGAGAAAAGGACAGATATGCTCAGTGTATTTAAGAAGACAGGGGAAAACGTCTTAAAGGAAGCCTTATATGCTTCATGGGCTTCGCTCTCCCTTTCAGCCTGAACATTTTTCAGTTGTGAATTTTACAGAGAGGATGGTTGTTAAACTTTTTCAGTCTGTGTTGAGTCATGAGCAACAGCCGTGGGTAGTATTAAAAAAGGAAGCTCAAATTCCATATGGGAGAATATAAACGAAAATCAAGTGTTTGGCCAAATAAATCCCCTACTCACTTTAAAAATAATAAAAAAGGATGAAGAAGACTTTTGGCATGTTCCACGCTCCTAATGACATGACGTAGAACTGATACCATTCACTGACCAGGAAATGAAGTAGCTGGAATTTTACTGTGGGTTAAAGCCAGAGCTGGCATAAACCTCATTTGCTTATGGAAGCTTCTGGCTATGCCCATAGTTTGAATATGTATCATCATTTAGTTCTTCCTAATGAACAGCTGCATTGCACTTCAGAATGGCTGAGCTGAAAATTACCTGTAATGACCAGAGTGATGGAAGAAAACATCACTGCAATGCAAGTTTAAATGTTCCACCTAGTGGACAGCCTTCACCCTCTCTGGTGTTTTTATCCTGATGTGGGACTAAAAGGCTATGTAAGCTTATGGTTAATGACCAAACTTCTGTCTTGCAAACAGTATTAGAAACCCTTCATAAAGAAGGTAAGACAAGGCATCTCTGTAAGCTGGCTACAAAGCCACAGGCATCCAATTAATCATACTAATTTACAGTGAAAACTGCAGATTTCAGTTTGTAGTGTAATATAATGCTTTGTTTCCCAGACTTCTGCAATCTCCAGAGCTAAAAAAAAAAAATAATAAAAAAATGTGAAGCCAAGTTTTCAAGTGAAATGCTGTAAACACAAAATTCAGTTAAATTCAAGGTGAACCGTCTCCCAAATTGCTGATCTGAGTCTTTCAAAAAAGATCTTGAGGTGATGTTCTCCATGTGAGTATCTCAGGTTGAGAGTCAGGAAGCACTGGGTGGAGAAATGTAAATGAAATCTGTGGGAACCCTCCTGCCAGGAGGCCTGTATTCCATTTGGGGGTATGAAAGTGCTTGGCCCTCCCTTACATCTCTGCCTTCATTGCACGAGGCATTTTTATTTTTACACATCAGCTGTACTAAAAAATTTTGGAAAGGGAATACAAGTGCTTGTTACTGTCTCAGTGCTGCTATGGGCCTAGAGGATTTTCAGACATGGTCTCACTCAATACTTGTGCACTCAAAAAATATTTATCCACTCAAAAAATAATGCAACCTAAAGAGAGAGGGGGGAAAAGAGTGAACATAGGAGCTCCATGGAGGCATTAATGCCAGAAAGATTATCACTTCACAAAGATCCTCTTAAAAATTATAATCTGAACAGCCATATCTTTGCTTCGGTATTATTGTTTTGCTTTTATTTCCTAAGCACATAAAACCAGGTGAATTCCAGTATCTAAAAGCCACTGACCATGAACATGCTGCTTTTAATCTCTCTTTTCCTGTAGGACATTTTCAGAAGCACAATAATTGAAGCAGAATTGCTATGTATGCAATAGCAATTGCCAGTAGTCCAAGCCTTGACATGTGAATACTGCCAGTGTAAGCATTAACATACTATTCTAAATTTTCCCCATTTGAAACAGGACCTAAATAGCTGAACAAACCCTGTTGCAGATATCAACCATCAATATATTTTCATTTTATGTTTCACAAATATGGCAGAGCTGTTGTGTTTTTAGTTTTCCAAATAGCTGAAAAAGTCAGCACTGAATTACTCACCAGCCTTTGGAAGTCTTTTATATGTGCTGGCTTCTGTGAGCTGTAGAGCACAAGCATTCACACTCTAGAAAACTAAATCACTTCCTTCTTCTACCTTGATATATCAGATTGCAGCTTCAATGGTTTTGGGTGATAAGCTATCTGTTTTACATCCTCTGTGGATTTTTCTTGAATTCCTTCACAAATAAGGTGAGGAACTAAAAAGAGGTGCAATCAGGGAATGAGAAATGATAAATAACAGCACCCAAGTCCTCCTTCACAAACAAGCACTCTTCAGCTACATAACACTTGGAACCTGCTGTTTATTCTGCTGGCAGCCGCAGTAGTTGGTACCCTCCATCCAGTGACTGGGATAGAAAAGGGAAGATGAGACACTTGGCCAGGGTTTTTGGTTAAAGGAAAGTCGTGCTGGAAAAGAGGGCATTTCTGGAAGTGCAATTTAATTCTGCAGGTAACTTGATTTAATAGCTAACTTCCCCGGAAACTGGCAATCCCATGTCTCTTCCTGCACCTTCCTGGTGCTGGTGCTGCCCTGTCTGCCTGGAGACACTTTGGTGAGTTGAGAGCTACTACCAAGCAGAAAGTGTATGGAAGGAGGGGAAGGTAGGATCACGTCTTTTAGCAACAATTAGCTCTTGGTTTTGCTTAGTTGTATTGTTCATGGCACCCCTGGGGCCTAGAAGAACATGCAGACCCTTATAAACCCAACAATTTGTGCAGCAGGGACTTCTGGGGTGGACAGTGTTGATGGATGCAGAGAAGATAGGTTTTGCTCTCCAGTTCCAGATATATTGCTGACATTTCTCTCTGTGGAACCAGCAGAATTTTTTATCCAAATGGACAGAGTAACCTAAGGTTGTGTGTCCCATAATGCTCATTTTGATGAGAGTTTCACACCAGTGAAGTTAACAGCCCTGTTTTACTCTCTGTGCCTGAGATGGTGCAAGAAGAACAGAGTGAAAATTGCTGCAGCTTGTTCTTAGCTTTGATTCTGTGCTGGCCACTGAAGAATTAACTTAAACCTAACTGGAGTAAGGCATTTTTATTATAACACCAGCTCAAATTGTGTGACACCAATTATAACACCAGCTCAAATCCCTCTCCAGAGGGATTAAATTAATCACCAGCATAGGCCAACAGCATTCACTGAGCTCTCAAGGGCAGAGCTAAACAAGAACACTCCCACCTTTGAGGCAGTTCTGAAAGGGATGCAAGGCTTGTGAGACCTTGGCTTTGTGGCTCTCAAGATATTCCAGTACCCGAAGGGGGCCTACAAGAAATCTGGAAAGGGAATTTTTATAAGAGCAGGTAGTAGTAGCACACAAGAGGTGATGGTTTTAAACTAGAAGAGGGGAGGTTTGGGTTAGGTATTAGGAAGAAATTGTTCAGACAGGTTGCCCAGGGAGGCTGTGGATGCCCCCTCCCTGGAAGAGTTCAAGGCCAGGTTGGATAAGGCTTTGAGTTAGCTGATCTGCTGGGAGGTGTCCCTGCCCATGCAGGGGGGCTGGAACTAGAGGATCTTTAAGGTCCTCTCCAACCCAAACCATTTCATGATTCTAGGGCTTTCTCAAAGGCCAGAGAAGGGACTGTAGGTTGGTTCACTGGAGTGCACAAGGATCAGCTTAGGTTCCCTGAATGAACATGTCTAGTGCTATTTGCAATGACCAAGAGTAACCTGGACTTCCAGTATTTTTTTTTTTTTTGCAAGTTCTTGGACATGCATAGGCATCTTAAATGCATGAGATGATGTTTCTTTTGGATAACTGTGGCTGCAATGTAGCTCTGGCTGAAAGGTCCAGGAGGAGGTGTAGACCTGAGAATCACTAGGAGTGGTGGGAGTAATCCATCAGCTTTGCAGTACCACTTCTCGCCTCTTATTTTTCTCCTGGCTAGATATGACAGCTTCCTGCTCAGCACAGTGACTCCTCAGCATTGTTCTGGGTGTCTAGCTCTCCCCATGCATAGTGCAAGGAACTGTGTGCCTTCACTGCAGTAGTGATCCTCACTGTAGGAGCTAGAGTCTTTTAAGTTTGGATAACACGTATTTCTGCCTAAGTCACTTCAGGATCTGGAACAGAGGACCTTCTGTAAATTTGCATACAACTCCTACTCAGGTGCCTGAGCTCGTAGCTAGTAGACTGGATCCCGTGGTGCAGCTGAGAATTATGTGAATGTAACCCTTAAAAGACTCTGATCTTGCTCATGGATGCTTCAGTGGACAGGTAAAGCAGTGGCTAGAGGATGAACAGATCTAGTTGAAGAGATGGGTATGGAGATGAGGGATCAGCCAAGAGGGAGGCCTACCAGTGTGCATGCTGGCACTGCTTCCTTGGACTTCAGGCACCTGATACATCCAGGTATTTTGCCCCAGGAATTCAAGTCATGGTTCAGTACCACCATAGCCTCTTGGGAAGATACATGTCTTAGCTGGAGAACAAAAATATCCCACCATATGTGCGTGCCATTGCTTTTCCATGTGTAAACTGATTCTGTTCCTCACAGAGATCTCAAAATAGAACATAAAAATGTGTTCTTGTTTTCACATTCATTTTGTTCCACCTTACACCTGTTAGACTTAATATTTTCCATTAAAAAAAGCAGTTATTGCGTTTTGGGTTGTGTTTGTTTTGTTTTGTTTTTTCAGAGCTAGAGGCACAGCTTGTTCTGCTGATCAATTTTTAAAAAGATGTTCTCCTAAAACCACGGGTAAGTGAACCATATTCAGTGAGGTCATCTATTCCCAGCTCAATAAATGACTTTTCTTCCAGGGTAATACAATCTTCTGTTACACAGATATTAAATTACCAGGCTGAAAAAAACCAGAAGTCTTAACCTTTTAAAGTATCTAAAGTTTGTGAATTTGCTTTCAACAGTCTCAGTAGCAAAGCAGCTTACTAAAGGCAAACAAGGAATGTTTCTTCTTGGACATCTTCAGAAAACATATTAAGTGTCCAGCACAGAGACACCAAGATGATTATGGTGTCTCCCACTTCTCCCTTATGAGGAAAGGCTGAGAGACCCATGTCTCTTCAGCTTGGAGGAGAATGAGGGGTAATCTCATCAGTGTTTATAAATGTGTAAAGGAAGAGTGTAAGGAGGATGGAGCCAGGCTCTTCTCAGTTATGTCCAACGACAGGACAAGGGGTAACAGGTACAAGGTGGAGCATAGGAGGTTCCACATAAATATAAGGAAAAACCTTTTCACTGTGAGGGTGACAGAGCACTGAACAGGCTGCCCAGGGAGGTTGTGGAGTCTCCTTCCCTGGAGTCTCCTTCAAAACCTGCCTGGACACGTTCCTGTGTGACCTCCTGCAGGTGACCCTGCTCTGGCAGGGGGGTTGGACTCGATGATCTTTTGAGGTCCCTTTCAACCCCTGACCTTCTGTGATTCTGTGACTTCAAAAAGTCAATTAAGAGACTGGCTTTAAATCTCATTTCTACCTAACTCCTGTCTGTGGCTGATGTGTTGCCAAGGGAGCTGCATTGTTTCCTAGAGCAGCAAATGAATAAAGTTAAATTTATATCTTGCTATGTGCTAGAGAAATAGAGATGTAGTTATGTATGCATTACCTTGAATATGAATCATGCAGAGATTCCCACCTCCTCTGTCTGCTACAAGGAATGCATGAAAATATTCTCCTGGAATAGAAATAAAACCACAAAACAGCATGTCTGTAGATAGAGATGAGTCAGATGCAGATTTCAGAAGTGGATCCAGATTTCAAATACCACCCAAATTTGTGTGTGTGATCAAAGGTTTTGGTTCTGATACAATTCTAAATCACCATAATATCCTGGATTAAACTCAGAATTCATAAATCTCTACCATTTTATACATCCACATGGAACTCCTTCCTGAAGCTTCAGCTAATCATGGAAGGGGATGGATGCCCTGCCAGGTGCTGCAAAACATAGATACCACTCCCAGGTCATCTACAGAGCTGTTTTAAAGACTTGGATAAACAATTTAATCCTAGCTGGCATTTCACAAGTGATGGGTCCAAAGAGACTGCAACAGGGCTAGAAGTCCCACCATCAGGTGCTGGGGAAGGTACAGTCACACCGTGGCATCCTTGGGCATGAGGACACCAGGTTCAGCCCAGCCTGAGGTTGGATGTGCTACCCTCCTAAACAACTCACTGTGCTGACATTCCTTCTGTCAGTGAGATAAATGTTTCTTCCACTTCACAAAGTTGGTAGTTGGGGGTAAAAAAATTCTTTAAACACTGGAGCACTGGGATCTAGCAGTTATGAATGCACAGACCGACCAGCAATATGGAGATGACTGAGACATTTATGGATTTAGTCAAAACCACCAGGTGACATTTAATGGCAATATTATATGTTGGTTTTGGTGTTTTTCCCTAAGTAAAATTTAGTTTTGTATTAAACCTCCTTATTAAAATATTTAGTTTTATTTTCAATAAAAAGTTTTCACTTGAGGTAAAATATTTTGTCCCAAACAAGTCCTATTTTTACAACCAAACTTAGAAACAGCTCTAAGCACACCTTTCTTAAATTAAATTTTCTTTCTCTTTTACTACAGCTACAGATGCCTTTTTGGTGAGTGGAGGAGTTGAATCAAAGTACCAGCTAACCTTCAGGTTAGACACAGGTATCAGACTTCAGTTTAGTCATGTCACCCTCTTCACTGTGACTGATTATGTTGCATTTCCATATGTTACATCCTTCTGTAGCACCATGCACATATTTTTGCCTTCCAAATATCTCCTAAAATTAATTAATGAGCTATGAAAGTGTGATAAGGAGTGCTTATATCTCCCTTAGTGAGACAAGGACTTTATGTATAGCTTTGCAATATGCCATTTGGCTTGGCTGAAAATTATCTCCCTCAGTCATAAATAAAGTCTTGACTTAACTCAAAGTTAGCATGTCTCTTAAAAAGTATTTTTTGTTGTTATGGCAGTGGAGGGGATGGGGCAGGATGGCCAGAGATAATTTCTTTCCTTCTTAGCCACTGCCCACAACCCCAGCACTTTGTTCTCTATACAGAAGGAATTACCAAAGCTAGGAAAAGGACATCTCTAGTTTACTTTTAGGGAATATGCCTTACATTTCTCATACAGTAACAATTCCAACTCTAAATGAGAATGCTATTTGGAAAATTTCATATTTTTAATTGCAACTGTTCCACTTCAATCTCCTAAAGCTCTTTCACATTTTTGAAGTGAAAAATAAGCTGAAAGGAAGGAGCAGGGGGTCATTTAGGATGAGAATTAGAACAAAATGTTAACAGGCCAGAAAACGTCCAGATGCTTTTAAAAAAACAGAATTAAAAAAAACCCTTTAAAATATTTCTGAGGCATTAGTGCTCGTTCCTGGAGGTTTCCAGTTTGACAGCCACTATTTTATCATCTCAGTCCTGTGTAGAGGAAATCTGAGCTCATGAGCACTGCATGGAGATGCCATATGGGAAGCTTTGTAAGCCTCTGGCAAATATCTGTATCAAACATGCACTTGTGTAGTGCCTTCTGCATGGAAAACACAAAATGAATGGAACCTCCTGGCACCAGCAGGAAGCAACAAATCACCTTCTTAACTTCCAGATGGGAAAATTGGACCCACCTGTGCTCCTTGTAGAGTCATCTCTGAAGATGAAATGTAAAATGTTGCTGCTTTAATACAACAGTCTGTGTATGTAGCTTACAAGAAAAGGGTTGATGGGAGGGATGAAGAACCCAACATTTCCTGGCTGGGAAGAACAGGATCTAGATCAGGCTTCCAGGCCACCTTTCTGCCTAGGACTGTCACCCCACAGCTGGTAAGCATGAATACTCTGCAAAGATACAGATGAAGGTGCTGTATTTATTTGGTAATTCAAGTCAGTATGAATTTTAAAACCTATGTGAGAAATACTAATGCAAATGAGTTCTGATGCATTGCAGCATCCTTCAGTGCAGGAGGGATCTACTCCTCCTCCCAACACTTCTTATCATCACACTACTCGATACATTAATAAGCTTTATCTTGGTGGGCCTTAGATCTATCACAGCTCAGAACAAGGAAGCTGGTTTTCAAGGATGAGTGAGCTGGATGACACCCTGTATGGCACTCATCCAGAGAAGGCACATGCTGCAAAGCAGAAATGTCAAGCAGTTCTTTCCAAGGAGACTGCAAAACAGGGTGACTGTTATCAGGTCCATCCATAATGAGAAAAAAAATAGGACCATCAGTTCATCAGTCTTTCCCTTTTCACATATATCTTTCCCACTCAGTATTTTCCCTGAGTCTGGAATATTGGAACACCTTTATTGAGTGCTAAGGTATATTGCACACACCATTAATTCAGCTTCATAATGCCATTACCAAATAAGCAATTACAACTATTTAACTTGAGCTTCATAGTAGGTAAATATAGGGAAGTGGCTGTCATTCACCTTACTATAGAGTTATTCTAGTTAAAAACTATAGAATAGTTTAGTTCTATAGAATATAGAATATATTATATAGTATTATATTATATATATTATATATATTATATATATTATATATATTATATATATATAGTTCTATAGAATATAGACTATAGAATAGTTTAGAATAGTTTAGATAGTTCAAAACTATCCTATCTTCCATTAAGGTGCCATGTAGAGTTCTGTGACTTCTTCCCATGGACAGCAATCTTTAAGTGTTAAATTTTCCCCAGACATTTCTACAGTAGTTGAGATACTGTGACCATTCCTTCTATAGACTCTCATCTATGACACCAGCCTCCCTATCTGACACCACTAATAAATGCTGAATTTAGCAGCCATGTGCCCAAGCAAGGAAATCTAACTGCAGGATTATTTACTGCCTGGAGTATCTATTGATAGCAATAGAGGTGATACAATGATTATGGAGAATGACAGAACTGTCATGGATGGAAAAGACTTCTAAGATGACCACATCCAACCATCAGCATGCCCTCCTACCCCATAAAATAAAATAAAATAAAATATAATATAATCATCATGCCCATTAAAGCATGTCCTGAAGTGCCTCATCTACAAGGTTTTAAGATAACTTCAGAGATGATGACTTCACCACCTCCTTGGGCAGCCTGTTCCAAAGTCTGACTACTCTCTTGGTAAAGAAATTCTTCCTAATACCTAGTCTAAACCTCCCCTGGTACAACTTCAGGCCATTTCCTCTAGTCCTGTCATTGTATACTTGAGAGAAGAGCACAACACCCACTTCACTACAACCTCCTTTCAGGTAGTTGTAGAGAGCAATAAGATTTCCTCTCAGCCTCCTCTTCTCCAGACTAATCATTCCCAGTTCCCTCAGCCTCTACTCACAGGACTTGTTCTCCAGACCCTTCAGCAGCTTGGTTGCCCTTCTCTGAACTCACTCCAGCACCTCAATGTCTTTCCTGTAGTGAGAGGCCCAGAACTGGACACAGGACTTGAGGTGCAGCCTCACCAGTACCAAGTACAGGGTCACAATCACTGCCCTTCTCCTGCTGGCCACACTGTGCCTGATACAAGCCAGGACGCTGTTGGCCTCCTTGGTCACCTGGGCTCACTGCTGGCTCACACTCAGCTGGGTGTCAACAGCACCCCCAGGACCTTTTCTGGGAGGCAGCTTTCCAGACAATCTTCCCCAAGCCTAGAGCATTGCCTGAGGTTGTTTTGACCAAAGTGCTGGACCCAGCACTTGGCCTTGTTAAAACTCATACAATTCACTTCAGTCCATCGATTCAACCTGTCCAGGTCCCTCTGCAGAACCTTTCTGCCCTCAAGCAAATCAACACTCCTACCAAACTTGGTGTCTACCACAAACTTGCTGAGAGAGCACTCAATCCATCTACATTGTTGATGAAGATATTGAACAGGATCATCTCCAGAATGAATCCCTGGGGAACAGCACTGGTGAACGGCCACCAACTGGATTTAATACCTGGTTTTATCCCATTACCTCTTCAAACCTAGTTTAAAGCCCTCTTGATGAGCTCCACCAATTTCTGGTCAAGAATCCTATCCCCCCTCATGGATAGTTCCACTCTATCTCTTGCCTTCAGGCCTAGTGACATGTAAACATCCCTGTGATCAAACAACCCAAAATGCAACTGATGACACTGACCTCTAAGCCACATGTTGATCAGGTGTGCTTTCCTATTCCTTTCAGCATTCCCTGCCACTGAGGGAATTGGGAAAAACACCATCTGCAGTCTTGATCCCTCCACCAATCAACCCTAGTTCATTTTTATTGCCTCAGAATTTTTCTTTGTGATGTCATCACCAAGTAATGAGAGAGTCATACAAGAGCTGGGATCTTCCTGCTTGCATCTCTAACTCGAGGCCCAGGAGGCAGCAGACTTCCCTGTGGGATGGGTCTGGCTGGCACACCAGACCCTCTGTTCCTCTCAGAAGGGAATCTCATATGACAATTATGCTCCTTTTATTTTCCGTAGGAGCAGTCTTAAGGTGTGGGGCTGCTTGCCTCAGCAACTCTCTGGATAGGCTTTTATCAACATTCTCATTTGCAAGTTCCTTCAGTTCCAGCACCCCTCTAATCTGTTGTGCAGGGGAACTGGAAGAGTGGGGGAGGCCAGGAAGGGATTTGCCTGCCACCCCAAGCAGAGATCTGATTCCATTCACCCCCATCTCTTTTGTGCCCTCCTTCTGCAAGTTACAAGAGGATAGGGGGTCCTCTGCTGCTTCTGGAGCCTCCACCTCCTGCCTTTGCTCAAGGCAGGCAGGCTGTGGCTCCACCAATCTCTCTCTCACACACATTCCCAGGTAATTCTCAATTTCTCTACCTCTTCTTTCAGCTCCACCACTAGACTGAGCAGATAACTCACCTGTGCAGATGCAGCATCCTCTTAGAAAGGAAAATGGGTAGCCCCACGTGTCATCAGCCAGAAGCAGAGATCTAGGCTGGGAGGGGGAAATCAGCCCACCTAATTAGTCTAGTAAAACAATGAGAAAACTAAGAAAGCTAAGCAACTCTAGCTCTGCCTACTCTGCCTAGACTACATCTGAGGACCAAAGGCCTCCGGGATATCTAAGTAAGGACAAGCACTTGCATAAAACCAGCTCATGCCTCAGCTGTGGGTAAAGGAGCTGTGCTTCCACCGAGGCAGTTTGTATCAGTCCTGTGTTACTGATATTAATTAAATTCTCTGGCATGTACACCTGCCTGCAAGCCAGAGCTGGCCCAGACTTTATAGCTGTAATATTCCAGTAATTACTTCAGATGGCAGGTCATGTCATTAATTTCAGCAAGGTTGTGTGGGTTGCAGCCATCAGTAGAAGTGATCCTTCCTCTTTCTGTAACTAGAGAGAAGCAGTGCAGGAACATCCCACAAGGGACAATCAATACACTGAGACAAATTAAATCTGGCTAAAGGTAAGGATGTTGACAGGAAGGTATCCATGGAAAGAAATCTATCAGTTTCAAACAATCTTGACTTTCAAAGTGTATTTGCTATTTGATTTTCCATGCTTTCCACTCTCAAATGAGAAGCTTTGTGTTTACTTGGCAACATATACAAACACAGGGTGAGATTAAAACTTCTATTGTAGACAATTTTAATTGGATGAAAGAGTCTTTATGCGTAGTGTGCTGTGTAGGTCAGTACCACAGGAAGTCATGGAGGATGCAAACATTCAGGATACAGAGAGAAGTTATTTATACTAATAAGCAGAAAAAAGAAATACTGTAAAAATTGATGTAGGTGAAAGGAAACCTGAAACCTCATACTTCCAAACTGAGGGACTAGTGGTCTGGAAAGAGCTGTCCTATAACTGTTTTGTGGAATTACATGTACCTTTTGAAATGTCTGGTGCTTCAAACTTGTCAGCTTGATCCACTATGAAAAAAAATCTAATCTCAGGCTGAATAGGATATATCTCCCTCTGTATTAGACCTGTGTAAGATCTCCCTCAGTCTGCTGCATTAATAAATGCAGCAATTTATAATGTCAGTGTTGACTGTCAGCATGAGAACTGACACCACAAAAAATGGTAGTAGCTGTGACTTTTCTTCCTCCAAACTGGTAGTATCACCTGGAGCTTATCCGTCACGTGGTAGTCTGAAGCTTTTGGTTAAGAACTGGGAGGTGTGGGTTTGATGCCCATTTCAGGGTAAGTGAGGTTCAAACCTATAGCTCCCAGTTTTTACTAAACTACTCGTTATGGCATTGACAAGATAAATGGGGAAAAAAGGCTGGAGAAAGAGCAAGACAGGTTTACAGGAAAGCTGGGAGGAGATCCCTTTAACTGCCAATTGAAACTCTGCAGTCACCAAAGGTAAAATTAATAGCACAGGGAACGAGATTTCAACTAAGAGCCTGACCCATACTCCAGGGAGGTGGGGACTCTGCACTCTGGACTGCACCCAGGAGTAGTTTTAATGCACATTTCCATTAATCGTTAGATAAAATTGGGAGGAGGGAAAGACCAAACCAGTAGGACAGAAATTAGATTCTGGCAAGATCACCTCAAAAAACAAAGCACCAGACAGCTGGGGCTAGTTACACTGGGTGTCATCACACCTCAGTTTCTCTTCACAAAGGCCATTGAGTTGGCTTTGTGATTAAAGACCTTGTGGGCTCACAGACAAATGGCTGGTTCCTCTAAGTCTTCTTTGTATAGCCAGGTAGTTGTTTTAAATGGAAAATGGATAATTTGCTTCTTTGAAAAACTTGGCATCTTGTCAACTTTTACATTGTACTGTAAAAGGGATTTTCTCATGAGTCTGGGGTCATTTGATCAGAAATGCAGCAGAGTGAATAAATTAATGCTTTTCATTGCACTTACCTTGATCACAACCATCTAGTAACTTTTTGCACGGGGTTTTTTTGTAGGCCACCACATGGCAGCACAGGAAGACTCTTCTTCCAGCAAATGCTGGAGCCCTGCACAGAATGCCAGGCCCCAAGCAAACAGCACGGAGCTCGGCTTTGGTGGACCACATGCTGACAAGTTGTGCCCCAAGCCCAGCAGGGTGGCGTGCCTTCAGCACTGCCAGTCTGATACAAAACACTTTTTATCCCTGGGCTGGCAGAAAAAGAGAGAAGTTTTCTTTTGAGGTAAAGAAAACAGTAGTTGTTGCCCACCCTCAGCTAGGCAGGCTTGGTCTCACCTGTCTCTAAAGAAGGAGCCTCCTCCTTGGATGTTTATTAGCTGTGCAGAAGAAGGCACACACCCACTGGGCTGGAACCATCTATCTTGGCTTTGGGGACTAGAAGTATGTTTAAATCTGCTCTGATGAAGCACCTGGGCTGAGTCCCTTTGCCTGCACTTGATTTTCCTCCAGAGCAGGTAGGGCCAGTTGTATTTTGCAGTCCTCTAAAAGGCTGCACTCCTGTGTGTGTGCTAAAACTGTTCAGACTGGGGATGCTGTATCTTGGGCAAGACTTGTGCCAGCTGAGCAAACTCTCATGTAAGCTGTCTGTCACCATCCTTCCTCAGGGGGAAAAGGCTGGTTTTGGGTGCATGAACACCCCTACCCCTCCAGATGCCACAATTCAGAGGGCCACATGTGCAAAAATTAAGGGTCCAGGGCATTTTGCTGTTTAAATAAAGTGGCATCATTTTAAGACCTACTGCCTGCCTCAAAGGGATTATTGCAGTCCAGCCTGGAAGTGCCGTGCGCCTCTGTCAGCTGCACAGGGAATGAGACTGCTGAAGAATTGTAATGAGTAAAAATCCCTCTTCAGCTGCTAACCTAACTAAAATAACACTGTAAAGTAGGCTCTAAAAGCTGTTCAGTTTGTATCATTCTGTGGCTGTTTGCTGGCTAATTGGCAGGCTTTTAAAACAACAAATATTACAGCCTAATCCCTGTTCTGATGTACGTCGTTGTGATTTAGCTGGAGGTTGTGGGGCTGTATGGTCTGTCATTGACTATTAAGTGGGAAATGCACACACACACACACACACATACACAAAATAATCAAGTGAGTGATACTAAAGCAGGACTGTTCCCTCCAGTCTCCAGAATTGTGCTCTTAAACCCTGAGATGGAAGGTTTAACAAAGGCTGGAGACCATTATCTTGCAGTCTCTAACTACTTGTAATTAGCAGTCAGGGTTTAGCTGTATGAGCGCTGCAGGGTTTAGCTACCATTGAACTCTTTTTTATATGTTAATGTTCACTCAGAATCTGACAGAGGCAGATGGATAGATTCTAGCACCTCAGAAATGCATGGATTGTTCAAAATTCAGAAGATTTACTGTGAACCTGAATTAAAAAGGCATCACTTAATATTTAGCACCTCATTAAACCAGTACCAATTCCCAAATTCTTTGTTACACATGAGTTCAATAAAACTACACTTCTGTACTGTGTGTACACATTGTTTTTCTGTCTGCATAGATACGTGGCCTCATGGGGGACCTTTTTGTACAATTCATTCAAAAGCACCATTAATAGTCTCTTTCCCTTACCTGTATCCTAAGTAGCAATATCTAATCCAAAACCACAGTAGTTTTTGTGCAGGCTTGTTGTAATGAGTATTTCCACACTGAAACTTTTTTTTTCCTTTGCATCAGGCATTTTTCAGGCTTTGCATCATGTAAAAAGTAATTTGCTCTTCTTATATGAGCCACTTTGGGCCCCACTGTGTGGTTCCATATTTTTAACTGATTAACTGTCACAAAACCAATTACTGTTTGCTACTGCAAGATACAGGTCCCAGTTGTGGACCTGTATTGTTTTATACTTGGGATCTCCGAGTTCTTTTTTTTTATAATTTCAAGCCTACATTTAAAGTTTCCTCATGGCAATACATAGGAAGGGTATTAAAGTATTTATTAAAACGCCATTCCATCTGCTTGGCAATTTAGAATGCTATTTCCAGAGTGGAAAGGTCTGCAATATATTTGCCACCACATCAAGTGAAGATGTGGAATGTCCTCTGTTGCAGCAGCTCCTGCTTCTGCCTGCATCAGTAGCAATGCATCCACAGAAATCACAGCAGTATGTTCTTACATTGTATATGCAAACAGCCAACAAAATGCCTTACAGTCTTGCACAATGAGTTCATGAGATGCACATGGCATGTAAGCCCTATTAATAGTGAGGAAGTAATGCGTGAGCTCCCGTGAATTGATGAAAAAACAAACACAGAAATTGGCAACATTGCAGTCTTGCTTGATTCACATACTTAAATATTCTTGTCCTCTGCACTTTCTCAGCAAGAGTACATAATGTAATCAGGAATAAAATGCAAAATTTTAGCTAAGGAGTGTAACTGTATTTTGACAAAAGGAGACTTACTAACAACTGTGATGTTGTTCTGGGACTGAAAGAAATAACTGGAGTTCACAGCACTAATTATACCGTGATCTATTTTTCTGTTGTTCTGGCAGTTTGTTTTATTACTTTCATCTATTCGTTGTTATTGAAACCAGGTTGCATTCAATGTCACTGAAATCTTTCTGACTGTTCTGGGGAAAAATAGTGCCACTTGTACATATAGCTGAGGGAGGCAAATACGGATGAAGCAAAAGGAATAGAGAGTGATTATCATCTGTGGAAGCAGAAAGATTGCTCTATGTATGCCTCACAATTGTTTTAAACTCATCTTTAGAGCCATCACTTCTAAAGCGATAATATGGTGATGTTTTTAAAATATCACTGTTAGTGTTATCTATACACATGAACCTAATTTCCTTTGAGTTGCCATGTTAGTCAAAACAGAAATAAAAAAAGAGATTTTTTTTTTTTAGGTAATTGCTAAACTACAGGTAATTGCTTTAATTGCATCTCCTAAAGATATACTGTTTTCTTCACACCAAATTCTGCTGTCCAGTTTGTCTGAAAGTTTGTAGGGAATGGGGAGATACTTTTCAGTCCCTTGTACCGGTCTGGGATTGCAAAACATTTCTTGAAATTTGTATGGGACCACAGAAAAATAGTTGGGGAAGCTCAGCATGTTTGTCAAGCTTGAGGCATAATATTGCCTTATTTAAAAGGGATATTCCTTGTAAAGCACTGGAGAACACTCTGACATGACACAATTTAGTTTCCTCTTACTGTAGCTTCCACTTTCTAATCTAACATTCCTTTTACATGAGACTTTTCTATTGGAGTTAATGAAAAATGGAGGTGTTCAAGGAAAGGAGCTCCATTTTCATGTTTTATCATAAAGATGCAAATTAGGACCAGGGTTTGTATAGGACAGAAGTAATTTGTTCTGACATAAACACTACAAATAAATCAGAATCTTTATTATACATACTGCTTACAGTTGAATTATCTGGCAAAAATATTGCTGGTGTTCTGGAAGTACATTTTAGTTAGTGCATTCTGAATCACTTTTGATCTGGATTTCAGCATTTACTAGGGGCGTGCTTCCCTTGTGTTTGTGTAGAGGTCCTGTGGACAAACTGGGAGGATTCATGCATTCAGATTGGGCTCAGTTCCTTAACAGAAAAAGCAGGATTTAGGTGTCTAATTGTGAGTCTAGGTTCCTGTCACAGTCCATGGGGATCTCATTCAGTACCTTTGCTCATCCCTGCTGCCCAGCTGAGGTAACCCTCTGGTCTCCAGAGGCAGGGCTGATGAGACCTCAGTGGGCTACAATGGTATCTTTGAGTTTCCTGAACTACAGACGGGGGTTTAGGTGTTGTAACTGGAACTTAATTGGATAGAATTTTTCTATCATGTATCATCATGGCTTGGCTTCATGAATGAAGGTTTCAGAAGGTTTCTCCCCACGCTTGCTGCAAGCACACTGATGGCTGATGAGGCCAATGTGGGACAGGCAGTGTGGCTGCAAAAGGCACAGCAGAAAGTCTTCTGGGAGGGGACAGCCAAGGCATGGCTCTTTCTGCTCTGTCTTTTCTCCTCCAGACTCATTCTCCATGCATTCCAAAGGAGGCATCAGCATTATGGATGGTGTCTCCATGTCTCCTGATTGGAGGTGTCCTGGTTTGGGCCAGGATAAAGGTGATTTTCTGTCTTGTACTTTTGCTTTCAGCTAAGTCTCTTGTAAGTAGTTGCACTTGCTGAAATTAATAGCAAGTTTCTCAGTCAGTGTCTGCTTCTGGGACTGATAACACTCAATGTTTATAGTTACTGCTAGAAAATGGTGTGCAGAGCCAAGGACACTGCTCAGCTCTGAGGAACATTTTACCCTCCAGAAGGAATAAAGAGGTCCCAATTGCAGCCTCCTTTGGGGACGAACGGACAAGATAGATGCCAGAATTGACCAAATAGAGTATTCCATCCCATACATGTCATACTCAGTATAAATTTGAGGGATCACGAGGGCCAAGCCAGCTTCCAGCTTCCAGCTGCCTGCTTTTCCTGATTCCCTTCCTTCACCTGTTCCCTGTTTGCCTCAGCATCCTGGGAGGATTCCACCCATTCCTCTGCCTGTGCTCCTGATCCATGCCAGCCTGAATCTGTGTGTTCCTGCCTCCAGCTCCCGACTGCTGCCGACTCCAGGAGTCCAGCCTGGACTTTCCCAGGGCTTCCCTGCAGCCTTGGTGGTGACGTGAGAGTTATTGGGGGAAAAGGGGGGGAGGAACGTGGTATCAATTTACCTGTATATTTGTATATTTGTATATATTTAGTAATTTTTCCTATTTATCACTACTCTTTCATTAAAGTTGTGTAGTTTAGTTTCCAGCCCATCAGTCTCTCTCCCTTATTCTCTCTCATTTCTTTATCAGGGAGGAGAGAGAGATTAATCGAGAGCATCTGTTACTCAGTTTAATTGCCAGGCCATTGTTAAACTGTGACTGGAGGCCAGAGTGGGCACTGCTGGCAGTCAGTACGGCCAAAGCTGAGAGATGGTTTCAGAGAGTCCCTGTAACTCCTCTCTGGGGCTCCTCTGTTGTGGCACCCGGTGGCAAGTTCACCACAGAGCACAATCTTAGGGAGGTGGTGATCCTACATCCTGGAGACGTGCCCTGCCCAGCACAGCTGTGTCCTCAGTATCATGGCCTCAGTACTGGTGACCCCTGCCTGTTCAAGGACAGGAACATTGGTCACACAGTCAGTCCTGTGGATGTTTAGGGTTGTACAGAGGCAGCACTGATGGAAGTGTTCAAGGAGTCACAGGTGGTGGGGGTAGATGACCCGTGATTCAGACCCATATAAAATAGTAGACAGAACAATGGCTCTGCAGACTGATCTTTGTACTTTTCTTTAGGTGTTTATTGCTACAGACTCTTTTATGAAGTCTTCTGAATGCTCTATATGCCTTTGCTAATCTGTTCTCTATTTCTTTGTTGATCTTGGGGTCCAAGGAAATAATGCATCCCAGAGAGCTGAACTGCTGGACTGTCTTAAGTTCTGATTTGCCTATGGTGATGTGGGGCTGATGGAAGGCTTCCTGTGGTGCAGCCTGGTAGAGAACTTCTGTCTTCTTCAAGTTGACTTCCAGCCCAAAAAGGTCTGCAGCCTCTGCAAAGCAGAATGTTATACACTGCAAAGCTGCCTCCGTATGAGCAACGAGGGCGGCATCGTCAGCAAAACGTGACTCTCAGGACATGGTGATTTAGGGTCTTGGTGTGGGCCTTCAGTCACCTGTAGGCAGCAGGTGCCAGGACTTGCCGGGTGATGGGCCCGGACGGTGCTCGCCCCACCTGTGCCCAGTTGGGGCTGGCCCAGGTGCGCATGCCCGGGATCGGCGGGGTGTGGTTTCCGGTGCAGGCTCCAGAGCCAGGCGGACCGAAGTTAGCTCTCTGATACTAACCCGAACCAACACGAGCTCGATTGACTCTGTTCACGAACCGAGCTCGCGCCCACGGTGAGATTCATCTCACGCAACATCTGGTGGAGAATGCGGGCAACAATTTCGGTCTAAACCGTCTCCCCGAGCATTTCGTCCGAAAGTGACCCTTCTCCACAGACCGTTCGATACCCCGAAAGATTCGGGTAAGAGAAACCTTTTCTTCTCTTTCTTCGACATCGACATCAGTAAAACCGATGATGGGATCCTATGCAAGCAAATCTACCGGCACCGCCGTTGCTGAGCAGATTGTAGCCCAGGCGGAAAGGCAGGAACCCCTCCGCTATCCGGGTCCTGAGACCGCCTGGGACCTCTGGCAGGAGGTGTATAATCTGCTGGCAAGTCTCCACTATAAGGAGACCAACAGCGACATTATTGGTGCGGACAACACCTGGCGGGTCGTTTGCAATCTATTAGCTATTATGAAAGCCGAAATAGAATTGGCAATTGCCACCGCCACGGCTCCATTACGAAAGACCGAGGCATTTCCCCCGAAGGAAATGCCTGCTGCGACCCCCTCGGCACCACCCTCCGAGGGGGAGGAGCCCGAGAGAGCGCCAGCCGCGACCCCCTCGGCACCACCCTCCGAGGGGGAGGAGCCCGAGAGAGCGCCAGCCGTGACCCCCTCGGCGCCACCCCTGGAGGAAGGAAAACACGAGCAAGTATGTCTGGGGCTGACCAGTGGCAAGCCTGCCATAAAGGGCATGTCCGGGAAGCCCCACCAAACCGTGACCAAACTCCTATCGGATATCGGCCCGGAAGTCGAAACACCGGAAAATGATGGGGCGGAAACCGCGGCTTGCAGCACCTCCGGCTGCCGCGGAGAGTTACCCCTGCCGCCACCCCCGGCCCCAAGGAAGGCTGCAGAGAAAAAAGCAGCCCCTCAACCAGCGGCAGTATCTGTGCTGGAAGACAAGATATCGGCCCTGCAAGACCAGGTCACTCGGGCCGTGCAACTAATAGAGAAGCGGGACGTCGAACATCACCCAGCTTTTCAGCAGTACAGGAACACGCCCTGCCCCGACCAGACCAGTACCACCGGCTCTGAACAACGAGGCACCATGCAACTAAGATCTTCGCGTATTTGTAATCTTTTCCCCCATAAAAACTTAAAAAAAAAAAAAAAAAAAAAAAGGGGGGGAGGGGGAAATGTAGGCAGCAGGTGCCAGGACTTGCCGGGTGATGGGCCCGGACGGTGCTCGCCCCACCTGTGCCCAGTTGGGGCTGGCCCAGGTGCGCATGCCCGGGATCGGCGGGGTGTGGTTTCCGGTGCAGGCTCCAGAGCCAGGCGGACCGAAGTTAGCTCTCTGATACTAACCCGAACCAACACTAGCTCAATTGACTCTGTTCGCGAACCGAGCTCGCGCCCACGGCGAGATTCGTCTCACGCAACAGTCACCTTAGGCTGAATAGGCTCCCATCAGTACCATATCAGATGTAAATGCCATTTTCTTCACCATTTTCTTCCATGACCCTTTGGAGCATTGTGCTAAAGAAGATGGTGGATAGACTGGGTGTGAGAACACAGCCTTGTTTCACACCATTGATTATTGGGAAGGATTCAGAGAGTGCATCACCATATCTGATTTGGCCCCACTCCTCATGTAGCAGGATGATCATTTTGAGGAACCTGGGGGGGGGATCCTAATCATTCCAAGATTTGCCACAGGCCCTTTCTGTTCACAGTGTCAAAAGCTTTAGTGAGGTCAATGAACGTCACATAAAGACCTTTGTTCTGTTCCCTACACTTCTCTTGCAGTTGTCTGAGAACAAATACCATGTCTGTGGTACTCCCATTGGCTCTGAAACCACATTGGCTTTCAGGTAGAACTTCCTCTGCTATAGCAGGTACTAATCTGCTCAAAAGTATTCTTGCAAGGATTTTTCCAGCAATGGAGAGCAGAGTTATACCTCGGTAGTTGGAGCAGTTTGACTTTTCTCCTTTCTTTTTGTAGAGGGTGATTATGACTGCATCACAGCAATCTGGTGGTAGTACACTTTGTTCCCAACAACTCACAAGGAGCTCGTGAAATTTAGCATGGAGTGCTTGGCCTCCATGATTCCAGACTTCAGATGGGATTCCATCAACCCCAGCTGCCTTGCCAGTTTTCATCTGCTGTATGGCCTTAAGAGTCTCTCCCAAGGTAGGGACTATGTCCAGTTTGGTTTTCACCGGTGGCTGTGTAATGTGCTGAATTGCTGAGCCTTGGACTACATGGCTGACACTGAAGAGAGTCTGAAAATGTTCAGACCATTGGTTCAGGATGGAGGTTTTATATGAGAGAAGCATTTGGCCACCTGTGCTGGGTAGGGGGCTTTGGGCCTGGTGTGTGGGTCCATACACTGCTTTCAGCACTTGATAGAGTCCTCTGGTCACCCGTAACTGCGCATAGTTCAGCCTTTTCTGCTAAGCTGATCCACCACTTGTTCTGGATGTCTCCACGTTTCCATTGGAGCTTACTGCATGCAAGACAAAAGGCTGCTTTTCTTACTTGGCACGATGGCTGTGCGAGGTGTGCTTGGTGAGTAGTTCTCTTCTTCGTCAACACCTCTTGGATATCCTGGTTGTTTTCATGAAACCAGTCTTTGTTTTTCTTTGTGGAGAACACTAGGATTCTTCAGAGGACTGCAGGATGCTTTTTTTAATGTGTTGCCAAAGCGCTTCAGGAGAGGGATCTATGGGATGATCTAAAAGTCTGGCTTGAAGGTTTACCTGGAAGCTGTTTCTCACTGTATCTTTTTGAAGATCTTGAACTTTGAGCCTCTTCCTTGGGATGCCACCCCTCTTGGGTTTGGGCTTAAAGTAGAGGGTAAGTTTGCATTGCACAAAGTGTTGGTCTGTATGACATTCTCCATTGGGCATCACTTGGGTATGACCGACGTCGCCAACATTTCTCTGGTGCACTAAGACATTGTCAGTGAGGTGCCAGTGCTTGGATTGAGGATGCATCCAGGTTGTCTTCAGGCTGTCTTTCTGTTGGAAGATAGTGTTGGTGATGGTGAGCTGCTGCTCAGCACAAAACTCTAACAGGAGATGTCCATTGCCATTGCAGTTTCCAACACCATGCTTGCCTAGTGCTCCTTTTCAGGCTTCATAGCTCTTTCCTACTCTGGTGTTGAAGTCACCAAAGATTATGATCTTATTGTCTGCAGGAACCTTTTTGGGGGAGGCAGCACAGGTCAATGTAGAATTTGACCTTTTCTGCATGGTCAGCTTGGAGGGTTGGGGCATATATACTGAAGAGAACAACATGTTGCTTGTTGTGTAATGGGAGGAGTAAGGAAATGATGCGATTGGAATGATTGGTCGGCAGATTTTCAAGTTTGGAGGTGATGGAGTTTTTAATCATGAAGCCAACTCCTGAGAGGTGTCTTTTGGTTTTGGGTTTGCCTGAGTGTGTAGCCAGCACCAGGTTCTTTAAGACTGCCCTCCTCATCAAGACAAACTTCACTGAGAGCAGCAATGTGGATGTTAAGTCCTGACAGTTCCTGGGCAATTAGAGCAGAACAACGCTCAGGACATCCACTGTCCGCTGTATTCAAGCATGGTTCTGATGTTCCAACATGCAAACTTATATATATCATATATATGGCCTTATTAAAAAGTAACTTGGGAAATTTCCAGTTGGAAGCCATGGAATAAAATCAGTACTTTCCACTGTCACACATTTAGTGCCTCCTGTTCCCTCTATATTTGGGGAGCTGGGTCTCTGCCTGGCAGCCTGGCACTGTTTGCCATGCAATGCTCTGCCTGGCAGCTGTTGCTCACTTTTTTTGGGTGACTTCTTGCATGGGCTCTAAGATGGGCCAGGAGGTTGAAGAAGCCCCTTTCCATACCATGTTATGTGCTGAGTTACTGTTTCAGAAGGTTCCTAGTCCTTGTCTGAAGAATGCATCCAAAGGAAATAGAAGGCCTTGTATTTTGAAATAACTCCTGGAGACAGGCCAGACTGAAGTAAATGGAAAAACAGATCATAAAAAAAAAAAAAAAAAAGTATTTTCAAAATCTAATCTGTAAGTGGTCTTTGGGTCTGAGCTCTTCTTTTGCTAATTTAGCTAGGAATGTACATCTCCAAAGAGGTAAGAAATGTCAGCATGAATCTGTAGTTTAGGGCCTACAGAAATTAATCTCTAAGCTGCTTCTGACTTCTGAAAAGTAGTGGTCTATATATAAATCATGTTTATGGCAAGTGAGATAAGATGTTAAGTAAGGGAAAAGTGAAGGGAATGAATTGTGATAGTGATGCAAGACAGGAAAGATAAGACACTGACTTAAAATATGGTTTTCTAAGAGTCTCTTTATTTCTTTAATTACAGAAGAACTGAAAGTGTAGATAGATGGTCACTGGTAATGGATGCCAGATTATGAACATGGATGTTCCCATAACATAGGGGCAAGCAATCTGCCACTGAAGCATGAGCAATCCTGATGCATGTTGCAACAAATGTGGTGCTTAGGGACATGGCTTAGTAGTGGAACTGGCCATATGCTAAGTTATTGGTTGGACTTGAGGATCTTTATGGTCTTAAACGATTCTATGATTCTATAAATATCCTCTATCGTGTTTGTTTTAGTTCTATGTGTTCTATGTATTTACCCTAAGTATAAGAGCTTCTGGATGGATGCAGTATCAGACCATCCGTCAGCCTTGCAGTTGTCTTAACCAGCCCTGGCGAGATGTCAGCTCAACAGTCAAGTAGAAATTATATGGAGATATGGAAAACATCCCATTTACTCTATAATTTTCTTCCAAGATACCTCTTAGAAAAACCTCCAAAATGGTTCTTATATTCCTGCAGCCCATTTTTGAATCAGGGGCAGTTTTAGCTGACACAGGACTTAGGCATTTGGATCCTTCCTGCCCAGGGTGAATCTTGACCACACTGAGGCTAATGGTACATGTTCTTGGTAGTCTGTCCTGATTAGGTAATATTTCTGTTGAATCACAGAAAATGAATTATAGAGTTGGAATCAAGATTATTCCCTGGAGAAAATAAGTTATCCTTTAGCCACTACTTTACAGATAAAATCTATTAGAGATACATAAATATAGCTATAACATCAAGTGGCATATGTTTTAATTTTTAGATCAGACATGAATTGCATAACTACACAATAATTAAATTAAAATTACTCTATTTCCATGTTATCTGCAAATACCAACTGATACAGGCTAGTTAGGACATGACAGTGTTATTGCAATATAGACTCAAAGTTGGTCTAAATATGCAGTAAACAAACAGAAAGTAACTCATCCTGTAACTTTTAGAATTGCTGTGTTAGGGAAGTACAGCAAAGACTAATTGTAATGGAATTGCAGGGCAGTTCAAGAGTAAGGTGAAATCACAGCATGTAGCATTAGACCAAGGCTTTGCAATGTTAAAAAATTAAAATATATTTAAAATCCACAATAATCTTGAGAGTTACATTTACTTCAGGCTAAGAGTACAAAATGCTAGTACAAGTGGCCATTTCCAAACAATATCAGTTCTGAGTAGCAGTCAGTGATGGTCTTCAAATTCAGAACTGAACCTGCCTGACCATTTGTATACAAATTTATATTTGCATTTTTTCCATGTCATGCCATGATCCCAGGAAGAGAGAATAAAAGCCAAAGAGGATGGTAGCAGACTTCCAGATGACTTCCAAGACCTGGGAAAAAAACCAAAATAATAAAATAAGCGTAGAAGGGCCTCATGTGATCTACTGTGTCTCTCAAATAACATTATGCAGTGATTTCTTATTTCAGCTTAAACTTTTATTTGGACCATAGCATACAATCTTATGAGACATTCACTCATGTTTTAAAAGCTGCAGGTGAAGGATCAATTGTTATTTACCTTCCCTGTTGAAACAAAAGAGTTTCTAGGCTGATCCTGTCTGGCTATGGTTCCCAGCCACTGGACAGTATGTCTTTTTCTATTAAGTTGAAGTGTTGCCTGCTGTGAAATGTCTTCTGTGTTTAGGTTCTGTTATGCTGTGATAAAATCACCTCTTATCCTTTTCTTGGGTAACCAAAATAGATTGAACTTGTAGATTTTTTCACCAGAAGAGACATCCCAAAATTGAGCATTCTTCCTCAGCTCTTTTTAAATTTCCATGTACAGTGGTAGAGCATCCCTCATTGACACTCATACTCAGTTTTGTATTTTGAAGTAGTTAACATTGTGTACAACAAACCAGTATTATTTCCTTCCTGCTCCTTGATATTTGTCTGTTTATACAGTGATGGAAGATTTGCTCTTTCATCTATCACATTGTTTTTTATATCTGTTACATCTACTAAGTTGTCCTAAAAGCCACTGCTTCCTCCAGTATGACCTCCCCTGCATAAATGGGATTTATCTTCTCCTGAAGAATGACTGTATATTTGGTTGTGTTGAAACATGTATTCAAATGAAACCCCCTTTCCAAGTGACCCTGACCTATGCCCATCATCTTTTTTCTCTTAATTTTTTTCTTTTTATTTGCTACAAATGATATCAGCAATGATTTAATATTTTCTTCAAGATCATTGGTAAAGATATTGAATGGGATGAGAGCAGCTCCCTAGAGGCTTCTGCTCAAAAACCCCTTAGTAATTGCAAATGCTTTTCTGAGATAAAGCAACTAAGTAATCCTTTATCTTTTTTAAATGAGTCTGCGTTGATTTTCTTGTACAGCCAATTTTTATAAGACTGATGTGAAGGACTTGCCTTATGGAAGATGGGTAACTGAATCAAATTCATGTCGTCACAAAACTTTTAAGGGTAAGTTACAAAAATAAAAAATAAAAAAAAAGAAAAAAGACAGTATTGATTGAATTACTTGTTCTTTTGGCTCCTGGCTGATGGTTTTCCCTGCCAGCTCAGCCAGCTCAATCAGCTCCTGGCTGATTAGTTTCCCTGTCAGCTCAGGTTTCTGATATTATCAGAAACCTATGTCAGTCTGAGCTTGTTTGTAACCTTGCAAGCATGATTACTTTGAATCATTCTAGGATTTATTAACATTAATAATTCAAAGAGCTTCTCGGCCTCAGTTGTTCATTCTTAGGGTATCCACTCTTGCAGAGACAAAGCTCTCTGGACAGGGCACCCTGTGAGGGAAGGAAGGTCCTCTGGGCTGTTGGTCCCCAGTGTCTGGCTCAGGCTGACGTCAGCCTGACTCCAGGAAAGTGCTGCTTGAGTGCTTCAGCCTTTTGCTCTTTGTGATCGATGATCCTGCCAACCCTGTCTAACAGCAGGTCTGTGTTGTTAATGGGATTTCATTTCATTTGCTCCTGATATATGTAAATAACTCCTCCTGTTTAGCTTTACCCTGGCTTGCCAGTGGTGCCTCTTCTCTCCCTTAGCAACTGCATTTCCACATTTTGTTATTTCTGCCCATTGCTATCAGTATAATTTTGTTTTTAATAATATTTCTACCTTCATCTCATCATGTAATGAAGGGAGGCGTTTCTCCTCCATGAACTGAATACTGTTTGCACAGATATGGATGATTAGGGGTTGCTGCTCTTCCTTCTGAAGAATTTGCTTTGTCTTGACCTGAAGTCTCTCTAGATCACAGAACCAGATCACAGAACTAGGCCTTTCTAAGGTGCTGTCTTTTTTGATTCATCAGCTGTCCAGTTACCTCTGTCCTTGTGGCTCATTTCAGCATGGAATATCCACAAGGCTTCTCATCAGGATGGACAGCCTGAACATGGCACACAGGTGCTGCTGCTGCTGCTGGAGGAAGTGGGATGGGGCCTGGGATGATTCCCAGTGGGACTTTTCTCCCTCCTCCAGCCTCATGTAAAAGGGGAGAAGAGACTTCAAGGTGGCAATGGCTTAATAGCTGCTCTTCTGAAGAGCTCCTTACACATTTGGAGCTGTTTTCCCATGGAGGTAGCAGAAATGGGGCATGGCAGCCCATTGCCCTGACCTGCCTGGGCAACCACTCCTTGTCGTTATCCTGAAGTCATTGTAGAAATTCTCCTACTTGTTTTTGCTTAATTTTTTTCACCTTTAGGAAACTTTTTTCTGTGAAGAATGAACTCTATCTGCTGATGGTGAAGACTGTACCTGTTAGCCTATGGCAAGTAGCTGATCATAAGCACTTGCATTACACTGACTGACACATATGTATCCATATGTAATATGGATTTATTCCTAAGTTTTGTAGTAGATTTTTTATAGGCAAATTAGTAATGTTACTGTATTTGCTGCCTTGAAAGGGTGTATTTGCCCAACAGGTAAAAAGGAGGAAATTTTGGTATTGTGCAAATACTATATGTTACTGGAACTTTGTAATACACTTTGGAGTACGGTGACGCTTGGAAAGCCAGCAAATGACATTTGAAATGATACTTGCAGAATAAACAATCACCTATAGACTGGCAGAAGAGGTCTCAATCAAAATTACTATCTGTATTAAATAGTGTGCAATTTAATACAATAACCTGTACCTGACAGAATCTAGTTGATCTTTTAATACATCCTTTGGAAATCATAAGCAAACATTCATAAATATCGATAAGATAAAAAAAGGATACTGCCATTTAGTCTTAGTGACACACATATTAGCACAGTCTAATTTTTCCAGTTTCTTAGCTGGACGCTGAGTGCTGGTGCCAAACTCACCCTGGTGTCCAGGAGAGAAAGAGCCCCACCATGTGCACAGCAGGTGCAGTGGATGATAAATGCCATGTAGGAGAGGGCAGGCTGTGCTGCTGGGCAGCTCTCCCACCATCACCGGTGTTAGGGAAAGTGGATCAAACACAAACACAGCATAAACCCTTCATGTCAGGCCATGAGGATGTATGGCTTGTATCCAAGATATAAGTGACATTTTTCCTTTTGGAATCATAGGTTGGAAAAGACCTTTTGGAATCATCAAGTCCAACCATTAAGTTGATTCTTAGTTACTGTTGGGATCAGCTTAGGGTGAAAGATGGATGTTTGTAACCTGAAATATTACTTAGGAAATATTAACCTGTTCTGAGTTTGCTGATAAGCTCAAGATGGACACACAAGATGGGGTGGCAGAAACTTACGCAGTTACAGGACCTTAAACCAATTTGCTTAAACCAATCTGTAATGTTTCAGTTCTGCTTTCTCCTCAAATCCATCAGGGGTCATTAAGGAGATACTAAAATAATGCATAGACACTGAGGTAATTCAAAGAAATTTGCTTTTAAATACTATAACTTAAAGAAGGCTTGTTTATTGCCAGTGAGTATCATCTGAGAGGATAGCATGCACTTTTATGCAGAGATCAATCAGTTGCATTTGCAACAAAGCAGACCAAATGAAATTCAGTCTGAAAGGGTTTTGTTAGTAACTTTAGATTTCATTTAAATTTCCCTGTAGGGCATCTGAACCATATGTGGAAATATAAGCCATGCATAAAACTGCATATTCCTTTGCAGTTTATCAGGCACTTGGCATCTAAATCAACACACTAATGTACTTTCTGAGACATCTCTTAAGCTTCTGCAAATATTTCCTTTTGACTGTTTTTGTTTTCTTCTTGTGAAACAAATCATAATTTTCTGGCTGTTCTCCTTCCCCTGATCATGCAACCCTCCCTGCCCATCCTTGGCTTAGTGCTAGCCAAGCACAGCCCTCTCTCCTTGGAAATGTGGTGACTCAGAAATTTGCTTTCTGATGGCCTCAACCTGGAAGTGTCCAGCTTCTCAAGAGAATCTCCTCTGGGATTTAAAAAAGGGGCACTCTTCAGTATAGGAAAAGTATTTTAGAACATTTGAAGAGTTATTTTATGTCTTTCTTGTGAGAGATTTTGGTGTTGGTTTTTTGTTTGTGTCTGTGTTTTGGACAGAATCTATGCCATTCAACTTACAGTAACAACAACAATAACAAAGTCTACAATCTGACTTGAGGTCTCCCTGAGTACATTAATGTAATGTCTGTTTGCCAGCCCTGGAGGGAAGTGTTAAGCTTTGGTCTATGTTGCTACAACAAAACTCTGTTTCCTCGCCTTCCTCCTGGGCATGGTGAAATTATCTATTCTGGAAGCAGTTCCTGGCCTGTGTATCACCCAAACTGTGCTTGGACATTATCCAGGGAAGTACCACTTGGCATGAGTCAAATCCATGCTGGGTGGTTTGTTACTTCATCTTACACAGTTATATAGGATGATGATGACAGACCAGTGCACTTATCTGCTGCCCTATTTTGTGTTCTACAATAGACATAGCCCACTAATCCCCTCAGTACACATTTCCAGAGGCTATTCAGAGCTTCTTGTCTCAAAAGCTTTCTGGAAGAGCTGGGTGGAGAGATACTGTGTAGGGGGAATAAAGACCCTAGCCCTGCCAGCAGTCCTCACTGCTCCCCTAGCTCACCACTTTGGGGCTTGCCGAAGAATCCTGGATAGCAGGGTAGAGGTTTTATTCCCTTTCATTTGGGGTGGTTGTTGATGTACACAATCACCATGCTAACGTGGATAAAAACCCTTGTGTTACCACGTCATGTTTTCCTTATAAATCTCTCTCTCTCTCTCCCCTTCTCCCCTCTTCCATCTGTCTCTACATTGATTACAAGGCCTGGAGCTCTGCAGATTTAGAATACTTAACAGTTCCCAAGCATGCAGAATATCAGGAATTTGCTCAGATCTTTAGTAAACATGCATGCTGCTCTCTACCAAGGTATTCACACACTAACAAGATGACAAAGCGAGCTTATCAGAAGGTGAAAAATCTCCTAAACCTAACAAAGCTCTTCATTTGCCCCCTCCAGAGCTCAGAAGATCTTCACAGGCTGGGCTAACTCAGCACATGTGCTAATGAGCAGCTGACAAAGACTTCTGCCCCCAGAGACCTCAGGTCCTCAAACCTAAGCAAATGCCAGTCCTACCCTTACAGCCAAGGCAAACAAGGCATGAGAACAGTAGATATTGGAGTGGTCTTCCAGGGGAAATGGTGAATTCCTCCACTTCGGAAAGTTTTAAGTCTCAGCTTGATGGGGTGCTGGGTCATACTGTATAAACATTAATATTAGAAGGGTTGGACCAGATGATCCTTGAGGTCCCTTCCAAGCTGACATTCTATGATCACAGCCACAAACAAATGAGAAACAGGCAAACGGCCTAAGAACAGCCTAAACCATCTCTCCTGCCAGAGGGAGAGTAGTGCAGCTCTCATTTAGCTCTTGTTCTTTTCCTCTCTGGGGCCACACTTTTCCTGTGCACCAGGGCCACGTACTTAAGCACTTCTGTATGTCCACACTTTGTATACCTTTGGACTGTGGTGCCTCCTGGGCCCAGGCTTCTTTGCTCTGCTTGCTTCTGCAAAGCCCTAAGACCTCAGGGACCTGAGCCCTAAGTGCCCTAAGACCCCAGACCTAAGTGACCTAAGACCCCAGAGAAACCTTTAAGAGATACAAGTTGTTGAAGCTCACCTCTTTGCAGAGAGGCAAATTCTGTGGGCCCTTCAACTTACAGTGTTGGTTCAGAGATAGAAGGAAATGTGAAGACAGAGAAAAACTGACTCTGCAAGAGTTACTCATAACTTTAGGCAGCACAGGAAAAATCCAGCTTCCCACGGAGCATATGTATCTATATCATCTGTTTCTTTTTTTTGCCTGCTCTTTCCCTAGTTCCTAAGTTTAAATCAACATCTTTGAGAGTCTCATAAAATTCTTACTCAGCCAGTTTCCTCCCCCTCATCCCCACTTTGTTAACTCCAAGCCACTGTGTTTGGTTGGGTGTGGAAAGAAAAGAAGAGAGAAAAGGGCGAATCCCCACATTAAATTGGAGTCTGTGTTTTGGGTTACACTTCCCAGTGGGTCTCAGGAGGCCATCCCTCCTACAAGGAGGGCACTGGGGTGCTGCACCAAGCTGCTGGTGAAAGAGCCCAGCCCTGTCAGTGTTGGGGGAAAGAGATACAGACTTGGGGTTGCTGCAGGAGCAGATGGGTCCTGGCAAGGGCTGGTGCTGGAGCCAGCACCTGAGTGCAAGCGATGGCCTTGCATGTTCATGTTCAAACAGGACTTGGTTCTGGCTGCAGCACCATCAGCCTGGCCTTGGCATGAGCTGTGACGATGGCTGTGCCCAGAGAAATGCAGCCAGGGACCTGCAGCCCTGACAAGCTGGCGCTGACTGAAGTCCAAGTTTTCTAACACAGGCTTTCCCAGCAGTCCTGCTCATCTCAAATACCTGTGGGCTTGGGTACTCGGTGGCCAAAAGATACCCTGGTGAGAAGAGAATGTTTTCAGGAGCTTGAATAGACTGGGCACCAGCTGAGCACCCCTCCCACAGCCTCCTGGTGTCTGGGCACAAAGAAGCTGCATAGCAAATAACTTGCAAATTCTAAGCCTTGTTACATTTCTGGTAAAATGCCATGTTAAGGTAAACTGTTGCAAGAGTTGGATTTTTAAAAGAAAACTGGCAATGTTAATTACAACTGCATATAGGTAAATAATGAACATGGATAAGACTTCAAGTATTTCAGCGAGCTAGAGGTACACATCTGAACTGCCCGAGTGCATCCAAGGCAACGGTGCTGTTTGAGAACAAAACCTTGCTTTGGCCTGAGGGCAATATTAGGAGGCTGTGTTACTGAAGAGCAAGAATATGGGAAGCAACAGCTATCACACTTGAGAGAAGGGAATGCTTTATTGTGACAATTATGAAAGTAGAGGCCGGCAATTATAATGTTTTTTCTGTCCTTCTAGAATGGCCTATTTTATACCTAGGTAGGGATAAAAGTAGTTTTGGAAGATAATAGAAGAAGTTTCTGGTTATTTTGTGCAGGAAAAGTCATCAGTTTATCTATCAGTGCTTGTTCAGCACATTCAATAGCTGAAAATGAGGAGAAGAAAACTTCTTACAAGCACTTCTGGATTTTCAGATTTTTGTCACTATTAATTTATTATTAAAATGCTCTAGGTCTTCATCACTTTAAAATTGTGGAATATGTATTTAATATTTCAATAAGATAAACATGTATTTTGCATTTTGTGGTGGCATGTTCAGTCAACACCATCCTCTGCAGTGTAATGAGAAAAGGCCTTCACACTGAGGCAGAAAACTTGCAATCAAATTGTGTCAAATGGAATGTGCATAGTATTCAGTAAAAAAATTTATCTAGTTAGGATATATACATGTACATGTGACTGTAATAAAATATATGCTTTAGCCAGATATAATTTTTTTGTATATAGAAAAGATGTATCTAATAAAGAAGGAACAAACAAAAAAATTATCCAGGAAGCATGCAATCAGTGAATTTTTAGTGTTGGTGTTAAAAACTTGCCTCTTGCTTTAGAAAAAATCTATAGTGATATGATCCTTCATCCCTTCATGGTCCTCAGAACCAGTGTGGTTTGATGGGTGGATACAGAGCTGGGACCTTGATTCAGCTCAGCCTCTCTTCTGCTGTTTAACTTCAGCCCTTCCACTTATTCTTCCAGTGGAAGCACAGTATTCACAGTACCTACTTTTAAACTGCAGGTAATTTTTTCTCTGAACTGTGTTTTGGGGGACATTATCTCCCTTTTCATTAGCCAAATAGGAAGCATAGACCTGAAGTGAGATGATGAGCTTAGTACACTTATGTTCATCCAAAAATGGTGGTTATGAGACTAATTTTCTTTATAAAGCACTTTTTATTCTATAAGAAGTAGTTATTATTATTTGCAATTATTATTACAGAGCATAAGGACTAAAACTTCATATTTCATTTAGTAAATGCAGAAAGGAATTTTCTATTGCAAATATGGGGAAGTACTGTCTATTTATCTAACCTACAGTAGGCAAATTTTGGAAGGGTACCACTGCATAAAGGCTCACAGGAGGGAGGAAAGTACATGCATACTTAAACCCTTACAAGAGAAAGACATGATACTTCTGAGCAAACCATGGAGATATTAAAACCCCACAGACATCTGCTAACTTGAAAGATACAACTCGCAGTTAACATGGCACCATGTTTTTGTGTGGTTCTTGGCTGTCACTTGTCTGTATTTTCTAATTCCAGTGTGCCTCCTCAGTTACTCCTACATGAACTAGCAGTGCTGTCACAAGCAGACATTTCAGTGCTCTGCAGACCACTTTTTCCCTTGTGAAGTTAATATGATGGATTATGGATGCTGATGGATGGATGCTGAAAATAAAAATGCAGGTTTCCTCTACAAAGAGCTCTGTATTTTGTACTGGCAACAGTTCCTGTTGGTGGAAGCATTACAAAGGAGCCTTCCAGCCATGAAAGGAAAATCAGGAAGGCAGAAGTAATGTCCTTTCACTCTAGGGTGATAAGGTCCACAAATGTAGTGGATTAACTTCCAAAGTTAATGGAGAACAGTACTAAAATGTCATCTGTCTCTAGCAGTCACAGAAACTAGTATGATAAGAAGCAGGTTGGCAACACCCTTCTGGCTTTGTGGACCCTCAGTAGAATGCTGAAGTAGGGTATCATCAATTACCAGGGATAAAGAATCTCTTGAAGTCTGCTATTGACATGAATTATTTGCTTTAAAAAATAAGAGGTTTAATGAATTTTTTATAATGATGGAGAAAGGTTACCCGCTCTCCTTTTTCTGTTCTCACATGATGGATTGAAGCACCTCTTTTTGTACCGTCCTCTAAACAGTGGCATGTCTTGCCACTGAAATAAACTCCACTAAAAAGACTATAAATATCCTGGGTAAATATGATTCATGTCTTTTCGTTGTGTTCATAAAACCCCCTTCCTCTATGTTGCCCTTTGCCATTTCCAGGGGAGTGCCTGGCAGCAGAGATGCTGCAAACCTGAGTGCTCCTCCTGGTGAAGAGAGCAGGGTAGAAGCTGCAAGGTAGGAGCCTGTGTGGCACTTGGCAGTGGCAGAGGGATCTTCCATTGCTCTCCCCCAGACTCTGGGTGTCTGCAGCTTGTGCTGCTGTCCAAGTGTGGTATCTGGTCATAGTTCTTGCTGCTGCTTGTAACCATCTCTGCTAGGAACTGAGAAATCTGTCTTTACAGTAGCTGGGAATTTTTTCCATGACCTTTCCTGTGACAGCTGCAGCACATTTACAAGATGGTAAGTTATGCATTGGCCATCTGTGAGGGAGTGGGGCATCTGAAACAGAGCTTGAGGTGACTTTACTTGTCCTCCCTTGCAGGCAGCTCCTGCTCTGAGCGTATGTCCCTCTGGTCACAAAGAACTGACCCTGATTTCTGGAGAATGAGTCCAGACTCCAGAGACCAGTATTAAGCCTTTAATCTCTTCCTTTTCTTGGGTCTCTGGGTTGACTGGTAGTGAAAGAAAAAGGCATCTGTAAGTTTCTAAACCTCTTCTTTTTTCTTGCCACATCTCCAAGGTGCCAGTGAGGCTGCAGTCCTGAACCTGCACATGGACCTCTCAGTCCCCCTCTTTCCTTCCCATGCTGGGTGTGTTAGCATACAGGATCTTCAGAGGGGCACCCTGCCCTATTCCCTCCCCAGAAGTGTGAGAGCTTCCTCCACAGTCCTGTCCTGCAGGGACCCCCTTTTCCTTTGAGGTACTGACTTGTCACTGCGGGGAGGTTTGGTTCCTGTGGCTCACCCATCAATGCTGTTAGTAAAGAGCTGTAGCAGAACTGCCCAGCCACACAAAGCAGGCATCAGAGGAAAAAGCAAGCATACAGGTAGGGAAATCCACTAGGTTGTGGATCCACATGGCATTGCGCAGCCCCCAGAACACTGGCATTTTAACTGATAAATAAGATTAATTGACATGAAGATTTAAAGGCTTCATTATGAAATATTTAAGCAGGCATGTTAGCTCAGCCAATGAGAATTCAGCCAAAAGGGTGAGGTTTCCTCAGCACCAGTAGCAGGAGTCTAAAAGCTAGTTTTGTTCTGCTTTCAAAAGAGCAGAACCCAGCAACCTATTTTATTTTGCTGGCATGTGGACTTGGTACTCACCCCACAGCAAAGACCTAGTCTCTCCAATGCTTTCTGCAGCAGCTGGAGGAGGCATAAACTCCACATTTTCTATTTCAAAAAAGCTCAGAATAGGTCTTAAGGAGAAGAGGCAACAATTTGTGGTAATATACCTGTAGGCCCAAAGAGACTGATAATAAATACAAACTTTTAAGGCACTGTAAAACAGTTTTGTGTGTATTTTTTAGTGTTTGCTGTGGCTAATAGCCATGTGTTTGTGGATACTGGATGGTTGCACTTTGACTATGACTTTCATTACTTTTCTCTCAAAGGACCTGTTTCATGGCATTGATAAAATGCTCCTCTCACTTCCCATGAAATGGGTCCCTAAAACTGAAACCTACAAACCAGTGATTCATTTGCAGTTTTCTTCATGATGGGAGTAACATTACTCTCCTGGAACCCACTTTACCTCAGGGCTTGTTTATCCAATGGAAAAAGAAACATAAACAGATTGAGAAATATCATAGAATGATAGTATGGCTTAGGTTGGAAGAGACCTTAGAGATCATTTACTCCAACCTCTCTGCGATGGGCAGGGACACCTCTCAATTAGACATGGCTGTTCAATGCCTCATCCAACCTGGCCTTGAACACCTTCAGGGAGAGGGCATCCACAGCTTCTCTGGGCAATCTATTCCAGAGTCTTGCCAACCTCGTACTGAATAACTTCTTCTAAGATCTAGTCTAAACCTATTTGTTCAGTTTAAATCCTTCAGTTTAAAATCGTTTCCATTTGTCCTACCACTGGCCATTCTTATGAAGTCTCTCCAGGCAGGTTCCCTTCAGGTTCTGGAAGGCAGCCATAAGGTCCCCCTGGAGTTTCCTCTTCTTTAAGCAGAACAATCCCAGCCCCCTCAGCCTGTCCACATAGCAGAGGTGCTTTAACCTCTGGATTATCTTTCTGGCCCTCCTATGGACTCGTTCCAACAGGTCTATGTCCTTGCTATGGTGGGGACACCAGAACTGGGTGCTGTGTTCAAGGTGGAGTCTCACAAGAACAGAGTAGAGGGGGAGAATCACCTCTCCTGATCTGCTGGCCATGCTCCTCTTGATGCACCCTAAAATATGGTTGATCTGAGCTGCATGAGTGCACTTCTTGTCAATCAACACCCCCGAGTCCTTTGTTTCAGGGCTACTCTCAACCTGCTCTCTCTGTACCCAGCTTATAATTGTGCCTTGGACTGGCCAGACACAGATGCAGGACCTTACACTTGGACTTGTTGAACTCATAAAGCTTGCACTGTCCCATTTCTCAAGCTTGTCATGGGTCTACTGGATGGCATCCCTTCCCTAAAGTGAATCCACTGTACCACACAGCTTGGTGTCACTGGCAAACCTACTAAGGGTGCACTCACTGCCATTGTCCATGTCACTGACAAAGATGTTGAACAGCACTGGACCCAAAACAGGCCTCTGAGGAACTCCATGTGTCACTGGTCTCCACCTGGACATCAAGCTGTTGATTACAACTCCAAGTGTGACCTTCTAGACAGCTCCTTATCCACCAAGCTGGTAGATATTATCAATACTGATGCTATTCAGAACAAAATAAATGAGTCAAATGCATCAGAAATGTCTAGAAAAACTCAACTTGTGAGGCAGCTTCCAAGCCTGTAACTCTGCCCTTCAGATGTGCCTCTCTGATATCCATGTGTATCACAGCAACAAGATGCATTTCTAGGAGAGTGTAGCTAAGTTAATGTGGGAAGGAAACAAAGGGAGAGAGACTACTGGGGCAGTCTCACACTTGTGACTGGGAATTCTTTTGCCACTTGCTGAACACCTTTTGGGAAGGTGCAATGATATAATATATATGCCAACTGCTTTTGATGATTCTGTCATTCAGAGCTTTGTCACTCAAAGCTCCCAGCCCCTGTGTTCTGTAATATGTCTCCCTTGTGGGTAGGATCTAACTCAGAAGTGCTCTGTGGCCTTCAGTAGAGCTGAAAAATTGTAAAAATATTTACCTCATCAAGGTACATACATACATAATCCTCTCCATTTTTATTGCTTCCTTTTCATTTTCACCTCTGGTTAACTCCCCCTTCAAATGAACAGATGGCAAGTGATTAAATTGTAAAATTTGATGTAAAAAAATGTGATTAAGTGAGTAAATCAAAGATCACTGTGTCACAGACAAATCATGCTCTATGAAACTTCTTCAGTCTGCAAATCACAGCCTACCCTCTAGCAATCAGTGTCTGCTGATGTAAAGGCACCAAATCTGATTAAAGGTGATTTTGAGCAGTGAGCAGTTTTGTGCTTGTCTTTATGTGTAAAGGTAAATGTCAGCAAAATGCACAGAGCTTGGGGTGTTACTTATGTATCTGATGAACCCCTTACACTCTTCCCACCAAGTGCGTTGTAAGCACTTGACTATATTTATCATCTGCTTTATAAGGAGCAGCCGGAAACCCAAATTAAAGGTTGCTAAGTTACTAACATGGTAAGACATAGATGCATTTGCAAATTTATATAAACACCATGCTTAAATTCAAGAGAAACACAAGAAGTGGTCAGAGCTCAAGAAGAGGCTAGCATGTAAGATGGATTTTTCTGTTTCTCTGCACAGCTTTCTTTCAGTGATATTTCAAGGGGGCATTACAGCATTTAGAACCTATAACAACATGCCAAGTATGAGACAAATAATGCCTAATACCCAGCATGGTAATACAATTATGATGCAGCATTGCCCTCCCCAAGTCAAGCTGTGCTTGCCTTGAATACAATCTTCTTACAAATACAAACATGTACATCATGAGTGCACAGGAATTTGTTTCAATGGGGCAAAGTAAAACTTCTCCTCACACACAGATAACATAGACATTAATCCGATGATTGAAGAAATGGGATTTTCAACTGTGCAAATTTCAGTTCAAAGGCAGGATCCCTCTCAGTATAAATCTCTTTGTTATCAGCCCATGTTTAGCTAATAAATGGTTTATTTAAAAGGGCATGGCGGTGAGTGGTTTACATACATTTTACTGGGTTTGGACCAGTCCAGCATTACAGATTCCAGCAGTGGAGAAGCTGTTAGGATATGCTTAGGAGCATATCCTCAGGGAAGCAGTGCACAGAAAGGTAGTGCTTTCCTACAGGCAGCATGTTTTCACTCTGCTTAAGTTCCTGGCTTTATTTTGGTCAAATATTATTAGTAGATATCATCATGGATGGCTGTGTTCTGAAATCTCTGTGCTTTCTGGTGAGGGAATATCTGCTGAAGCATTTAGCCCCCAAACTGAAGGTGGATTCCTTGGGTCTGAGTACACGTGTATTGTCAGGTACCCTGTGGCTGTAAGCCCACCAAGGTTCCCTGTCAAAATGGGTGCTACTGAGTCCTACCATAGGAGAGAATAGATGTTCTATTTTAAAATATCTGGTGCAGAAATAACTCTATTTTTCAGAACACCTTTTAGCTTCATAAAAGACTAAACTGAAACATTTATCAGATTATTTCCTTTTGTTCAGGAAAAAAAAATCAGAGAACTTTAATTGAATTCCACATACATATGGCTCAATGGCTAGAAAAGGCTCTGGCAGGGGTTGGCCAACTGGGCTACAGAAGCTCATTGCCCTCAGGCCTTTTTCTCATGTGCTGCTCCATATGCATGTGTAGGGTCCAGCAAAATGAGGCAGGCAGTTCTGTTGCACCATATTGAGGCTTTCAGGGGATCTACAGAGAAAAGGTCAACTAGGGCCTTCTGGCTGCATTCTGGTAGTTAAACACCTGGTAGGTAAATCACCTGTCATCTGGACCATGGACACTCCTCGGTCTGGCTTTATCATCACTTGGAGCTCTGCATTAAAATGTCTTAATAAAGTGGAAAGTTGTTGTTGAGATGTACCTTCTTCTTATTATTTTTTAAATGTGTTTTCTTTTATATGAAACAACAAAACCCAACCTGAATCCCATTATTTTCTCTACTTAATTACCAGCTCTTGTGTTTTCAAGCAGTTTTAAGATCAGGGTAATTATCACGGGAGGAGTTAGGAAGCATGAAATAGGGCTTTTTTTCTAGCTGGGAGACAAAAAGGTGCTTCAAAAACCTTGGTAGGCCAGACTGTAAAACACACTTTAATGCTACTCACTTATAACAAGAAAAAAAATATCATGGCCCTAGATCATCCAACAGAAGTTATGGGCATTACTTGACCTAAAAGCTGTCTGTGCCTGCCTGCCTGCCTGCTAGCCAGACAGAGATTACCAAGGACCAAAGTCCTGTGTTTTGGGCATTGATTTAAGTCCAGTCTTGTCACATGTACTAAATTTACAGTGACCTGCAGCTACAGCAACAAAAATCCTCATTAGAAACACAGTGCTTTAGAGGTGGTTTTTCCAGTTACACTTCAGAATTTCTTCTTTCCACTTGCAGATCATAAACTCTGTAAACATGCACTTCCCATCAATTATTTGTTTTCTTTGACTAAAAGCCTGTATCCCATTTTACCTCTGAGAACTATGCCATAAAGGGCCTGTCACCTGGTCATTTCTCTGCCCTGGCAGAACCACTGCATCTGCTCTAGCAGTTCACCACACGGTCCACACTTGAACCTCTGAGTAAAGTTAGCTTGCACTTAGAGCTGCAGTCAAATTGATAATATTTTTATAATCACTGCTGTAAGTTTTCTGTAGACACATGTTCGAATTCTTTCTACTCTTCTTGCTTCCAGTAGAAATGAACTTGGCTGAAGATTAAGTTTTGGACTGAGTCTTTGAGTCATTAACGTATAGCTAAGTGCTTTGTTTTTAATTTGTGTATTTGCCAACAACCTCATCTCTCCTTGCCTGTCAGCTCTTGACTGTAAAACACTTCATGCTCCTAGAGATCTCAGTCATTCCAGCAACCAGTGCTCCAGTTTTAATAATTTCAACACTGTTTTGCACATCTGCAGAGGTTGGGCAGATGAGAGAGCAGCCTGAAGAACAAGTTTAAAGGACTTTTCTATAGTCACCCTTTACTTTTATTACCACCTGAGTTTTATTCTCTATTTTTAGGAGAGGACTAATATGACATTATCTGATATTCCTGTTTCTAATCAAGTCAGTGGAAATCCTTTCAAGAATATATGGAAACCAGGTTCTGCAATTTCTGTTTCAGTCATACATGGAAGCCAACCCCCAAACCAGCAATGGTTTGAAAGGTCTTGAAAGACCTGAACAGACGATGCTCATGTTTTCACTCTTCAAGCTGTGACACAGACCTCACAGTCCTTTTTTAGATCAAAAAAGACCTCTTGATTGCAATGGGAATTTTGCCTGAAGTATCAAATCCTGGATGTCTGTGCAGTGAGTCTATTTCATGCTAACTACATGGCCCACATGACAAAGCCACGTTTTGTCAGACCTTTGAATTCAAATATACCATGCCCGGTGTTTCATAGCATGCTTGCATTTAATTTGTCTATATATCTGTCAATCTGTCTACGTACCTGTTCACAAGTATTTTAAAATTAATTCATAAGACACTCATTTGAGCAACCTTTCTCACACAGAGTAGGGTCCAGGGGAGTTGTATCAGGTCCACATGACTTTTAAATGTCTAGGAAAGTGAAGATTTCACAGTCTGCCTGTGTTGCTTTTGTAATTTTGGAACATTACAGATTTTTTTCTAGTACCTTGGAAATAGGTATTTCCTTTGCTGTAGCTTGCACACATTGCATTTTGTGCTTTTATTAGGTTACCACCAAGAGATCTTCTTTCTGCTCTCCTACTGTGTACTTAAAAATTCACACCCCCCTTTTATTTTTTTCTGCCACATTTTTCTCCTAAGAAAAGGAAGAGAACTCTTCCCTGTTTTTTCCCTGTTGAAATGCATTGTCACTAGCTGTGGCCATGTTTAACTACATGGACTTCAATGAATATTTGAGCCCAAATTTAGTCAAAGACCCCATAGCATGATATGTATGTTATCCTTAAATTACTTTTAAAATTTTACTTTTTGCAGTTTTCCCTCATGCCTTCCAAAATAACCCAAAAGTTTTAAACTTCCAAAGGAGCAGCATAATTAAGTTTTAAAATAACAGGTACCTTTAAAACTGCTTGCCTTCATATCTATCTTCTCCTTCCTGCTCCCTAGAAAAAAAGATGCTTTGTGAAGGATAAAAGCCCATGGGAAAGCCAATGCAGGGATTATGACATTGAATTTAGTGGGGATGTTGCTGCCAGTTCTGAAGTAATGTCTGCACTACTGCTTTCTGTAAATCCTATAAAGACCAAAGTCATTTGGGGCTGGATGGATTTTGATTAGCTGTGCTTGTCTAGCTTGAATTTGGTACCCAAGTTTCAGTCACCAAAGGTCCTTTCTAATTCATGACCTTGCTGCTGAGTCAGTCATCCTGCAGGCTGCCTTCCTTTTCCAGTGATTGCATGGGAAACAATTTGAGAGAGGATTTACCATTTTTAGGCAGCTAACTTTGGAAGAGATGAATCACACCTCACTAGTGCGGTGGCTTCCTCACGTCATGAGTCCTGTATGAGTTGGATCCCTGCACCCCTCTAAATTACTCCTGTAACTTAAATGGCTTTTATGAAGTTCCCTGGCCCAGGGAGTTGCAAAACTCAAGTAAGTGTGATGTCCAGTGTTACCCACACTGGACCAAATACAAATACATGCTTATGGAACAAAAGAAATACTTCACATCCAAGCCCCTTATCTAAATATACCCCTATCAAGATTTTACACATGGTTTACTATATCTTCAGAATATCTCACAGTAATTTAGAAATTACTCTGTAGGAGGGTACAGTGTTTGAACTCTAACCTAAACACTTATTTACAGAGAGGTTGGAACTTGTTAGAGAAAACAGAGCTCAAGAGGAGAGGAGAAAGTCTTCCACAAATAAGGAAAAGGAACAGGAATTAGCCTCTGCCTTTCCAGCATCTCTCCACTGTGAGAAAGCCACAGAGATGTAGCACAGATCTATTCCACTTCCATGTGATTGTATTCAAGCAGCAGCAGAGGCAACAGCAGTGTTTTCAAAGGTAAATGAGCAGTTCCAAGAGACTTGGAAGGTTTTTGAAGGATCTGAGTTTTGAAGGATGCCAAACCTTAGCTGCTAGGATATTTTTAGTCTTCCTGCATTCAGCCGGCTATAAACATTTAGGGTCAAAGACCAAGGTAACTTCTTTAGATAACTTCCCATGTGGCTGCCACCTGGACAGTGAAGGCAGCAACTGGCAGAGGGGATGTTTCACCACTGAATTAGCTCAGGCCACTGCAGGAGTTTTAAAGGAAGCAATTTCTCTGGTGTCACTTTGAGAAATTATAAGGAGCAGTTCTCACTCATGGAGAAACCCTCTCATGCATTTGAAATTGAAATTTCAAATTACCATCAGCAAAAAACATCCTTCTAAAAGATGCTTTTTTAATTTTACTTAATATAGACTGGAAACAAAGAGAGGCCAATTTCAGTGGCAATAAGGTGGGTTTTTTCATCTGACTTTAACACTAAACTTCTCAATCTGAGAAATCATTTCAATCCATTGACTCTGAGTTAGGGAAAATACCTAGTCCTGTGCAGACACTGAAAGTAGGGCCAAACCTATAACCCACAGAAATCACCGGAGTTATTCCAGGAATGCCTTAGTACCATCTGTTCAAAATTTAAGAGCTACCATTTTTCTGACAGTGCAGGTAATTGCTACAGCTGGAGCAAGACTGTATCTCATTGTCTCTGGCCTCAGCTCTTCTGCTGTTCCCTTTTCCTGAGGTAGAAACACTGAGAATACCTCAGAGCATGCCAAGGGATGGATCCCATACTAAATCTTCACCCAACAGGAGCTGCTGGGGGATATATCTGCAACCTGAAGCACATCTCACGTTGGTTTTTATGCAGGAAAGAAAGGGCAAGACCTCACTCTGGGGGTGGCTTGAGTAAATCCTGAAGATTTGGAGATATCCACAGAAGTTTCTTCCCCACTGCTAGTCTTGAGTAGAAAGGACAAAACCTCCAGTAGTGGGGTAAGCCTCAGGGCTTTCTCCTCCACTCCTCCAGGGACCCGACCACCTGTATAGTTCCTGTTTCCCCATCAGAGATTACTGAGTTGGCCACAGGATGAAAAGCAACTAAAGGTGAAGAGTCACCTTCCAAATATGCCAAGGTGACAGCCTCTACCCTGAAGAGTTTTGGAAGAAAGAAAAAGGGCATTAAAGGGATTATATTAGCTGTTTTATGGCTTGGAGACCTGAAGCTCAGAGCTGAGATCCTCACGGTGATGATTTATGCAAGGCTGTGAGTTCAGCCAGTCCCAGAGGGGGATGTATGAGCCTGGCTCCTCTGCTAAGTCCCCCACTGCTCTGAAACCATCTTGAATGAGAGAAAAATGATTATTTGTGCATGGAGATGAGCTGTTTCCTAACTCTCAGTTTTCCCAGCTTTAATCATTCCTTGAGAAACAAATGGCTTTGAAAAGGACAGGATCAAGAGGTGAGGACACTTCTAAGAACAAATGGGCAGGCTTTCTGTTACACCACTCAGATGCTGCATGGATACTCGTGCTCACTCATAAAACCAGATGGCAGCACATTTTATTTCCTTTCAAGCAGTATCATCTATGACTGTATAGAACTTTGTCTTAGAAAAAACAGTCATGTTTTGGTCTCACTGTAGGTACATACATTCACAAGGCTGTGTAGGCATCCAGCTGTGGTGCAGTATGCTATAAAGAAAATGTGTAAGTGAAATTATTCTCTGTAAATTAGCACAAACTGAAGAGATACATATCAGCAGCTCCCCAGATTCCTCTCTGGCTGCATATTTGCATCCCATACATTTTCAGACTTAATCCTACAAATAGTTTCAATTTGCAGTCATTACCTTAAACTGATTTTAGCGAGATTAATCTTGTTTCTTCTTATTAGACACATTTTTCATGCAGAGTACAAAACAATAATCTCCTTGTAATGCTTACTAGCATTGGCTCTCATCAAAGAGATGAGCAGAGGACTGCAGTTAATGGCAATAAGGGAAACCCCACACATTGGGTGGCAGAGCCTCAATGGGTTTTCTACCTGCCTGCTGCAGGGACTGAAATCTATGAATTTGAAACTGCTTGTGTCCTTATAGTCATTATGAAAATATGTCTCAGCCAGCAGCAATTCATGACATCTCTGACTTTTATGAAGAAAAATGTCAGCACCATCTGGAGTTCCTGGAGAGAAAAAAACATGTGGACTTCTGCAGCATTTTAACCTCCATCACAGTAACCAACACAATAGAAGACTGCTATTTTATCGATTTCACTTCCACTCATGATGTTGTTTGCCCTTATTAGAGGGCACATATTCAACACATATTAATGTGTTGGAACACATGGATTTTGATGTTTGAAGGGCAGGATTTTTCCATCTGTTTCACCTCTTCAGGGTTGGTGGGGCAGCACTGGCCCTTGCCTGCACGCCAGGAAACATTACAGCTCAGTATGCTCTGCCCCAGCTTCGAAAGATCTTTATCTTTCTACTGAACAGTTGTGACTATGCAAATTAACAGCACTCATTTTGACCACTCAAAAGATGAAGTCTGGCCTTACTTTGTACAATTTCTGTAGCTAAAAAAAAAATATAATTGAGTGAAGAGTGTGTTATCAGGCTGACTAAAATCCTTCAGGCAGTGAAACAGCATTTTTATATGAGACACAAGAGGACAGATTTCCTGACAGCAACGTGCTTCAATGTTGCTAACAGAGAACTCAAGATAGAAGTGTGGGCATTTTTGATAGGACATAAGGCAAAATGTTGGGTAAAAAACAGTGGTATTTATCCTGTGAAAACATCTTACAGATAGTCATTTCAGCCTTCCAATGCTACCTGATAATTGCAAACACAGCTTTAAAAAACCTTAAAAAGACATTGCAAGCTCTTTTGCTTGTGTCCCTGTGTCTGGACTACATAGTCACAATGGGCATGCAGAAACACAGCCCCACTTCTGTATAGATGAATCCGGAACTGAAGACACAGAATACACTTTTTGGCTGAAGGCCTATGAGACAACACCATTATTACATCAAATGTAGAATGTTTGCCCTAATCAAAGTAAAATTTGCCTTCTTTTTCTAAGCTCCGGTGTCCTGGATGAGTAAGAAACAGCCTTTTTTCTCCTTCTTCTCTGAGCTCTCTTAATAGACATTTTAATTACTGTCTCCTCAAGTTTACACTGAGTTGTGTAATTACCAAATGTCAATATTTACAAAAGTACAGCATATATACAATGATAATGATACAATGCAGTATTTATGAGGAGCCCATTTTTTGTAAATATCAACAATAAGTAATCACAGTAACTACTCTCTTTGTATTTCCCCTGATTTCAGATGACAACAATCAAGATTTCCCTGCAACTTAAAATTCAGAGACTGTTCTACCCTTACCCTTTCGGTGAATACAGATCCATCATATAGCAGCAGTAGAAAGGAAATACTATTCCTTATTCATGAAAAATTATTGTTGAACTGTTGGGGTGAGGGATATTTTTAAGGTGCTACAATTGGTTTGCAGGTGATGGGGAGACTGACAAGGTAAGCAGTAGGGAGGGAATATTCTTCTTTTATACAGTAGCTCCATGATTGGAACAACATTTGTCGAGGGAGGAGAGGCAATGGTCAGAATGTCAGACTTCCTTTGCCTCTCACAATCCTCCTTTTCTTGCTATCAAAATCCAAAGTCTCTGCTTAGAAAATTGCTCAAAAGCAGAAGCACCGCTTAATTTTATGACCTGTGAGATCAAGCAGTTATTCAGAGCAAAGATGTTCTTCAAGATTTAGATGACTCAAATGCGCCTACGCTGTGGTTTTGATGGGCTTTAGCCAGTGGGAATTAGATCCAAAAGCCTGTGAGGATGGGGAAGGACAGGCATCATGGAGAGAAGAACAGCACTGGTAAACTTTGTTTCCATGTAGTAAGGGAGATTTCACAAATTCAGACATTAAGGAAGCTGTTCCTGGCTCCTGCTGAGCTCTGTACTTCCATGTTCAGGTCACAATTATATTTACCACATGATTACAACCAGAGGATGACCTTGGATTTATATCTTATTCAGCAGAACACTCTACTTTTGCCATGTTTTCTAATTCTAGGAATGACGATAGAAATGATGATAGTAGCTCACACCATTTCCTGCAGAGCCTGCTTCCCTAAGACATGCTGCATAACAGTATTAATCCAAAGTAACAAAAGGAGCAATTAAGTTGAATAAAATTGTATCAAATTGAGGAAATATTAATTCTGCCTGGGAGTGAGCACACAGTTATCTAATGCTGTTTAAAGAATGTATACTAAATGCTTTCCTTTACACAATTTTATTACTGTTCCTGACCACCCTCATGTAATAATCAGATGGTCTCTACTGGAGTATTAACCAAGCTTATATTTGGGACTCTGAAGATCTCAAAAAAAGATTCCACTGAATGCCCTGGGCTTTCTAACAGATACCCAGCTTGCAGGGCTGGCTGAAACGAGTCAGGGGAGCAGAGGAGCAGACTGAGCTGCTGTAACATCACCACGTAACATAACACACAACATCCACAGGATTTCAGTGTGAAGGCTCTTCTGCTCCTACTTTGTGTCTCCTCTGCAGGCACAGGAATATAAGAACAAAGGAGTGTGTGTTTGCTTCTGCATGTGTGAAAGGAGGAGGCACAAAAGTAAAGGAGGGGGAACCATTTCTGTATGCCTGCAAAGTAGGAGTATCCATTAACTACAGACTATAAGCAGATGTTCATTTTTAGTAGTCACCAGTGGGCCACTATTTTATTAATTTATTTTCTCCCTCCTTAAACTTTTTATACCAGTTAAGCTTCATGTGAAACAACCTTTTGTTTAAATCCATTATTCTTAAGATGTGAGTATCTGTTGCGTTCCTTGTTCTCTCCTGGCTTTCTGCCCCCAGGAGCAGCCGTGGCTTCAGTATTTGAAGTGACAAAGTAATAGCAGCAGAAATAAGGCTTTTTATTACCATCATTTGCTTGGTGGGGGACAGAGGGGGACAACAAGTGGGTGAGATGTCAGTGATTAGTTGCCTAAGGGAAAGAAAGAAAAATTAACAAATTTTAAATCAGAGAGCCATGTAATGGATGGAATCCTATGTTTCCATCCAATATTTGGTGATCTCACTCAAACTCTCTTGTTTATTTTTCCCAATATTTGAAACAGAAATGGAAATGCATAGCATACATGGCAACGTGGACTACTATAACTAAAATTTGTATAATATTCTACAAACTAAAATTTGTATAATATTACAGTATAAAAGCCAAAAACATGGGGTTTCTCTGTCCTTACTGCAAATGGTTTGCTTGCATTGGTACTGTCATTACTTATATGGGTTAAATTACTACATATATATACATTAAAATTGTTAAATTCCAATTGCATATACTTACAACAAATTGTGAAATATCAGTTATCAACAGCTTTAGATCCTGCCCTTCTCTTTTTATTGTTACTGGAATAGCTTCTGATGCTTGATTTTCCCAGGGTGCAAGTTTGCTCTCTTGCTCAATTTCTCCCTTGTGCAGTAAGACAAAGATCTCGTGTCACTTGAGCAAGCTCATTTTCCTGTGCAAGTGTTTGGAAATAGCAAATAAAAACTGGGTTTTTTTGTACAAAATATGCCCATGATTATGGCACATATCTGAAAACTTCATTAGCAGTGATTTGTGAAACTAGATCTTGGACATGAAAGTATGAAGTAGACCCTGGAATAGAACAAGAGAAAAGGGTCGTATTTTCAAATACTTACTAAAAATTTGGTTCTGATGCTGTCTGCTGAACAACAGCACAAGAATTAGTCAACAGTTAAACAAAATGACCCATTAAGCAACTGCTGTCATGAAACAGAAATGTCTCTTGCTCATTAATTTTCCATAAAACACACTGAACAAAATACTTATATTTTAAGAAGTTATTTAGAAGACTGAATAATAGCAACCTCAGATCTACAATTACATTTCTGTGATTCTTTCCCCACTCTTACCCGCAGCCCTAAAAACCTCAGCTGTTAGTCATGATGCATTTTGGTTTTTTATGAACCTCCTTTTTCCAAGGCATTCAAAAGAGTTTTTGTGGGTAGTTCATATCATAATTTAATAGGCAATTGCAAGTTTCTTTACTATCACTGAGCATATATGTTGTTTTTGAGCCTTGGGTAATTTACTCAAAAGACATTTCTCTCCATTATTATTACTACTACTACTATTATTACTATTATTAACTGAGATTAAGGAAATGCTGAGATGTTACCTACCATGCAAGGCATCATCATGGCAAAAAAACAGGCAGAAGTTATGGTGTAAACTACTCAGACAAACTGGTTCTCCTTACTCCCAGTAACTGCCATTTCTATCTAAGCCACACCTTAGAAATCTATCATTATGTAGGTGCCAACAGGGAAAGCCAACACAAGTCTTGACACTGCCTGTGCCCTGCCTGTAAGGGTAAGGTGCAAAGCCAGCAAGATACCAATAGGATTGTAACTGGGAGGCTTCATTAATACATTACTGGCATGGTATGAAGCCTAAAATTAGATATTCACTGCTGACATTACAAGAAACTCTCCCCAAAGGGAATATGGATTGAAAGATAATAAACACTGCCAATCTGAAATCTCAGCTGCCCTTCCATACACACTGGCATGTGCTTGCCCTCAGCTTTCTGCAAGGTTTTGTGACATTATTAACATTTATCATTTTTAATAAGTCTCTAAAAAAATTCCATGTGTGGGATGAACTAAAAGGATATGCCAAGCCATGGTACCCTCTTCAGCCTTGGCTGTGACCATTTAGCTACCACTCTTATCAAGAGCATCGTTGCCTAAGACAAGGATTTAGTTGCTACCGTCCCAGGCCCCTTCCTAGGGATCTCTCTTTAAAAGGGGGCCCATGTGAGCCAAATGATAGAATGAAGCTGACTCAAATAAGCAAAACTTAGAAAACATGTTCAGGAATAAGACCTACACCTAAGAACTTGTTTTCTCTGGTTCTATATCCAGAACTGGTAGATTTAGCTCTTCAAAAAGATAGCCCCATGCCCCAAAAGATGTGAGGGCAATCAGTTGAAGCACCTCTTTTCATTATTTATTGAATGCCTAGGAAAACACTTTGACTGGTGTAATTCTATATACCCACCACACTGGTGCCAGAGATTCCATTAAACAGGTGCAAGAACCACCCAAGCTGCCTGTACAGGAGCAAACCACATCCCTGTATTTACAGTTATTGATCTATGCAAAAAAAAAGAAAAAAAATTAAATGATGCATGGAGAAGCCCTAGCTTGTCAGTCTGTCTGTCCAAGGTAGGCCAAATCTTTCCTTTACAATAACTTGTGCTGAAGGCACTCAGGAAATTAAGCCAAAGATGTTTGATGATTTGAGGACAGGACTTTTGCTACTTGGGGTAGCTACTTTGCTACTTTTGCTGCTTGGAATATTAGACAGAGCTCTTTTTGAGTCCCCTGTCCTGGACTTGGAGGAAGAAGGAGGGAGTGTGCTGTGGCAATATAAAGAGTCTGGAATTAGGCAAACTACAATGAATTAAGGCTTGATTTTTCTATATATTTAACTCTCTGCCAGCTGAAGCAGTTTACCCCCCAGCGTCAGCTTTGGCTCTGTGTAGGCGTGCAGTTTGACCTCAAGCAGGTTTATCTTTAACCTTGAGGCCTAGTTAGCAGAGCAGAATCCTCAACAATGAAGCATAGTTAGTAGAGCAGAGCAGAGCAAACTGCGGGATACACTGTAATTAAAATTAGAGAAATCAGCAGAAACTTTTTGCCTGTCCTCTTTAGGTTTCCAGCCTGTGGATAAGTGGTCTTTGCCTATCAGCTTGCTAGTTGGAGAGTGTAAACACCTCATAATAACCAACCAACCAAATTATACATGCACAGATCCTGAAAGTATAAAAGCATGGATGTCTCGTACATTAAATACTGATGCTTAAAGACCCCATGTCAAGTCATTCTAGGTCCTGGCAAATGGTGATGAGGCGTGGATCACTGGGGAGGTTCTGCGGTTTGAGCAGCCGCCCGGGACAGCTCTGCTGAGCGGATCAAAGCAACTTCAAGAGCGGGTGGGAGGGTTTAAAGCCACCCCAGGGTGAGCCACAGACTTCGGAGCCAACAAACCTGTGACCCTCGGAAACAGAGGTGAGAGCAACAGAGGGCGTTAAGCTTATGGGGTTGTCTTCTACGGATAAGTCTATTTTAAATGTCTTTATGCAAATCCTCCAAAAGAGAGGAACTCAATATGATGACACTGACGGAAGATTTTTGCTCATGAGGCTCAAATCTAATGGTTTACATGCCGACTTTGAGACCTGGGGGAAAAGTAGGGAAGCTCCTGTTCGACTAGGCGGCTGCAAAAGTGTTAACTACCTGGTGTCTGATCTCAGAGGCACTGAAACTGAAGATAAGCAGTGGGCAGGAGCACAGTACTGCGGCAGGATGCCCCGGCCGCCCTTCAGCTCCCAGGGCAGGTGGCTCTCGCCCAGCCCCTCCTATCACCCTCGTCCGCCCCTGAGAGGAGAGAGAAGCCCCCACACCCCCCAACCCACCTCACCCTCTTCTTCAAGACCTTATCGGGTGACACAAACACCGCACACGCCCCGCGGGACCTCCGCTGCTGCAGGGGAAACACAGACACCCCCCTCCTGCCCCCCATCCGGAGCTGCCGTGGATGGGAGTCCTGCCGAACCACCGACCGAACAACCGACCGGCTTCTAAGCCCCGCCAAACACTGGGGCGGTGGAGATGAGGAGGGTTCAGGGGGGTCTCGGCCCTTCCTGACCGGGGGGATCGGCGTCCGCGGACCCCCAAGTGCCCCCGCCAGTGCCCCCCGCATTGCCTGCGGTATCTTTGCCTCCAGGCAGGCTTTTGCTGTTACGAAAGTCAATTAAGGGGTGCCAATTGACTTAAAAGACTAAAATATTAAGATATGAGGTATTATTTGTGTTAAAAACGCTGACTCGATGTTATCAACAATAAAACTTTTTATTGAGAGAGATATAAGTAAAGCAGCGCGCTGGGCAGCCCGGGAGCCGCACCCCCACCCACGGCTCGCATGTTCGATAAAGTAAAACCAGTCCTTTTATACTTTTCGTAAACCCCTTCCCCTTAGTCTCTTACCAGTTTATCACTGGTTTTCGTTTCGTGGGCTCTCCCAGCATTGGTTCTTGTTTTGCGGGCTTCGTCCTGTTGCTGAGGCAAATGGTCACATGTCGTCCCTGTTTCGCGGGCACCCGCGGTCGGCCCCTCCTCCTACCTTTAAACAGAAGGATACTACATGCTACCTCAACAAACCCAAGCAAACATTATTAAATTGAAAGATATGCTCAACAAAACAAAACATTACAATTTTAAACCCTGATTTTTCACAATTTGCATTTGATAAAAGCTTTAAGTTTTATTTGCATTTGAGATTTTTTGGGGTTTTTTTTGTTGTTATTGTTTGTTGTTTTTTGTCATTTGTTGTCCTTTTACGCGTGGAATTGCAATTCCTTGTATTGTGGTCAACGATTGTTTCGTAGCTGTGAAAGCGAGAGCGTTGCAAAATTGTGAGTGAGCGTGTGAGCAAGGCGAAATTCTGATCTGAAAATTCAAAGGTTGTTAAGACATTTTTATAGAATGCTGACAAGTCTTGTGAATGAAACTGCCCCGCCATCTAAGAAAACTGTGCATTTTGATCCCAAACCTTTTATTTTAAAAACTAAAAAAAAAAAAAAAAAAAAGCGAAAAGCTGTGAAGGTGCAGTTTCCCCCCTTGCCCCCTGCTTCCCCCTCCTCCTCCCCCAGCCTCTCTCCCTCTCCTCTAGCAGCAAGTAGCTGGAGGGATCAGTAACAAAACTGCCTGATTGGGTTAAGTGCTTCATAGAACCTGGGTGCCTAGATTTGTGGATGTTTGTGAACAATACAGTTATTTAAGATATTCTCTGTTATGAAGGATTTTGATTTTAATAATCCTGGGCAGGTATTTCGCTCGCATAAAGCTATACCTTTAAAGACATGGTAAGATCTAAAACAGGTTGCAGCTATATATAGTCCAACTGCACCTAACTTACTAATATAATTACATTTGTAGCTGCTGAAATTATGTGCCTTTATGACTAGAATATCCTGGCCTGTACTGCACTAACTGGAAGTGACTATTTACTCTGAAAAATATATTATTATTTTTGCATGGATTAGACTCAAAGAAATCAACAGGCAAATGTATCTATTACTTTTGCAATGTTGACAGGAATGAGGCCTGTTTTAGATACCCATATGGTCCTGAGAGCTGAAGGCTTATCAACAATAACTACTGCAGCTGTACAAGCTTGGGAAAAGTTGCCTGCAAAGGGGAAGGATAATGCGAGTTTCACAAAACGTTTTGTGAGCAGACACTGTCAGGTTTTAAAGGGACCATGGTAATTACAGATATGAAAAGGGGCTTCAGTTGCAGGAAAATCTGCAGCGGGGCCCTCCCCAGCCCCCCCCCCCCCTAAAAAAAAAAAAAGAAAGAAAAAAAGATAGGGGCAGCGTTATCACTGACATCACCTCAAACAATCTCGGCAATTCACAACTTCAAAGCCATATCAGGGCAAGCCCCAACAGTGCAGGACTGGACCTCCATGCTGCCTTATTATGTGTAATAACTCCTGAGATGGGTATTCAAAAAATTCCTACCACCACTACTATGGGATTCCTTCCTATTGGTACAATAGGCCTTATAGTAGGCTGCAGTGAGAATTCAGCAAAAGAGCTTCTTGTAAGCCCTAAGGTAGTGGATGAGGATTTTTTGGGTATCATAATGACTTTGGCATGGTCTCAGCAACTCATCAAGATCATAGAGAAACCTAGAATTGCACAATTTTTTATTCCCTTACAGTGCTTACTTATGGTTCTAGTAATGATAAGGCTCGATATTATTCTCCTGAATTGGGAAGTCATGTAGAACATAACATATATATACCTTGGCACAAAAAGTACAGTTATTTACATTTAACCTTGTTTTTGAAAATTTTTCTCAGCCTATTAATATTCGGAATGATAGCAGCATATGTCTGTCAAAATATTGAAACAGCTTGGATAAAATATATTTCTAACAGTCATCTTTTGCAGCTCTTTTATCGTTTACAGATGCTTGTGCTCACATGCTGTGCACCTTTTGTATTTCTCATATTCATGCACATTCCTCTCTACCAGGACCTCTGTCAACAGAGCAGAGCAGTTACTCTGTAGCAGATGCTACAGCAGATAGTCAGGTATGAGCATTTTTAGCAGGTTCTGAAACTTCTCTACCCATCCAACATGCCATGATAAGTCACTGTTTATTCCATCAGAATCCAAGGACCCTGTGCAGGTGTTTCCACATTACTCAAGAACAGGCACGACACACTGTGAAAAGTTGTTCTCCCTGTGCTTCCTATCTTTCTGTACCTCACCCTGCAGTTAACCCTAGAGATCCACAACCTGATGATTTGTGGCAGATGGATGTCACTTATGTTTCCTCAATCTTATGTCCATGTTTGTGTTGATGCCTAGTCAGGTTTTCTTTTTCCTTCTGTCCTAACAGGAGATAAGATAACTTATATATAAGTTGTAACACACTTATTCACCGTTTTTTCTGTAATGGGCATGCCATGTGCCATTAGCACTGATACAGTCTCGGTATATACTAATGCCTTTTTTCCTTGATTTTATCACTCTCGTGATATTGCCCTGACTACAGGTATTCCTTATAATCCTGTGGGACAGATGCTCCTTTAGGTCCTATTAGGACCTAAAGATTATGCTACAAAAACAAAAAAGGGGGAGATTGGCTGGATTCCCCACACAGTGAATTGAAACTGTATTTACTTTCTAGAAAATAATCTCCAGACCCGTGATGACAGGAGCCTTACTACAACTTACTACAAGCCTTACCAAGCTCTTCCTCCAACTGACCCCGCAGCCAAACAAACAGTGGAGCCAGAATACATGGAATAAAAGAACCGTTAACATAGAGAAACAGCAAAGCACTGATGGGTTATGTGGCAGAAATAGTAAAAAAATCAAGGTCATCAAGTGAAACCTGAGATGGTGTTTTTTAGCAATGAAATGTTTCTTAAATGTTTATGTATGGAAAACAAGCTATAGCTAATCTGACATTGTTGTACTAATTTATGAATTGTACCTTGTATACTTTTATATTACTATTGTATAATGATCTTATTGTCAATGATAAGCCTTCTGTGTAATCATCCAAAATCCTATATACTCTAGTTGTATTATTCATTATTTTTCAAAAGTAATTGACTTGATGTTAAAGAAATCAAGCCATGCCAGCCATGCCTTGGACTCTGGCCCAGTCCTGGTCATCACTGGTCAGGAAATGAACCAGATGTTTCTGCACAAGGTAATATTCAAGTCATTATTTTGACTTGTTGGTTCTTTAGTATATAATGCTGGACCCACTTGCAGCGACTTTGGGTGCCTCATCTATGGGTGGATGCACTGTGTAGGATTTTCCCACTTACTGGGAAAGTAAACCCCTGCTGCAACCAGGGTTCCCCAGTGACTGCAGATCTGGATAATGGTAATGTATGCAAGTGCTGATATATAATAGAAGTTAGATGTTTAATGTGAAATTAAGAACTTAACATTAGGCTTGAAACGCCCCACCAGTGTTCATGTGAACTCACACCAGAGGTTAACAACGTATTGGTCCCACATCACAAGATGCTGGCCAAGTGCCTCCAATCACAATCAAAGGCAAGACTGGGTTGGCCTCTGTGTTTGCCACCAGGAAGAACTTACAGCTCTGCTGCTGGATGCAATCCAGTAGGTGTTGAGTGGTGGGGACACATGCCATACCAGACCTTGATGTGAGGGATGGCTTCCTCTGCTATAAGAGGGCCATTTAGGATAGAAGGGCAGGCCCAAGTAACTGGTATGAATGATAAGTAAAACCTGCTGTTGCTTTAGCAAAAGCTTTGGATACACTGAGTCACCTTGCATGTTTTGCAGCAAAAAGAGTTAATGAAACATCAGCAATTTTTACTCCTTTAGCTAATGTTGTAGATAGTGTTAGGCATGCAACTTAGCAAAACAGAGCTGCCATAGATTTTTTGCTATTAGCTCATGGTCATGGATGTGAAGGTTTTGATGGAATGTGCTGTATGGATTTGAATGGCAGTTCTAGGTCTATCCATCAAGAAATGCAGGAACTGATGGACACCACCAAGAAGATGACAGAAGATGGTGGAATTTTTGGCCTGGACCATCTGCTGAATGGATGGGGTGTTACAGCCTAAGGATGGCCAAGGAGTCTGTTGCAAACAGGTCTTCTTATTTTCTGTGTTTGCCTGGTTGTCTTAATGATAGTGCCATGTTTATTCTCCTGTTCGCAAAGGGCCCTGCCGCAGACTAAACATGGCTTTTATTGTAGAAAAACAGAAAGGGGGAATTGTAGGTATACAGTTCAACCTCAAGCAGATTAATCTTCAATCTTGAGGCCTAGCTTGAGCAGAATCTTCAACAATGAAGTATAGTTAGCAAGGCAGAGTCTTCCAACAACGAAGCATAGTTAGTAGAGCAGAACAGAGAAAACTGCTTGATACACTGTAATTAAAATGCGAGAAATCAGCAGAAACTTTTTGCCTGTCTGCTTTAAGTTTCCAGCACCTGGACAAATGGTCTTTGCCTATCAGCTTGCTAGTTAGAGTGTGTGAACACCTCATAATAACCAACCACAAATTGTACATGTGCACATGTGCACAGATCCTGAAAGTATAAAAGCATGGATGTTTCATACAATAAACACTGATGCTTAAAGACCCCAGGGTGTCCTACATCCCATAAAGCTATGTTGCCTACGTGGTTAGGACTCATCTGAGAAGGCTTCTCCTTTATTGGTGTTGATGTGTGTGATTCAAGATCATTTTTGTTGTAGGGTGTCAGTCATTCTAGGTCCAGGCAGCTCTGGCCAGCTGTCCCAGTCTGCTTCAACATTCCAGCTCATACTAACTGTCCTAGAAAGCCTTTCAGGTTTCTATCAGCACTCATCACCTTCTAAGCATCTTCACTGAAATGGAAACCAGGAGTGAAGAATCAAGCTGACTTATGTAGTCACCGATCAACTGTATTCACCTCAGAGGGGCCATGGAGTTGCCCTGTGGTGACCCCACATGAGCTGTAAGGAGGGAGTACACACACACACATATGACAAAGGAATGGAAAGATCACCTAAAATTCAGAGGCAGTGTTTGCATTTCCTGGGGGTCTCTTTGTTCCAGAGAAGCCCAACATTTATCTAAAACACAGTCTTCCATGCAGTTTGGGCTACCCTCATTAGGACTGTTAATCCCCCAAAGTAATTTATTTGACTTATTCTTGCCCCTTCTTGCAGCACTGTTGTCACAACTACTCGTTTATGAAAATACAAGGGAAAAGTATATGTGTGTATAAAGAAAGAAACCTTCCAACTACGATTTATCTTGAAAGCAGAGAAGTTCACTGATGTTACTCTATGTAACATCAGGGCAGTGGCATGAACTCCTTGCCTTCATTTCTTGTGTCCTTTATTATATCTGTACAATGATTTTCTTCATTTTCTTGCAGAAAAAGACCTGTCTCAAAGACATAAACAGTATATGTGGTTACATCTTAAAGGAAGACAGCCAATACCCAGGCATCATGTATCCTGCTTGAACCCTGAAATTAGTTCTATCCCAGCAGCCCAATTGTTCCAGGAATTCTCCTTCAACAGAGTGGGGTGAAGTCTCTCAGACTGCCATGGAAACAAGCTGGGTATTGTTCTCAAAAGGAATAAGAATTTGGTTGTACAAATAATGTGCAATTAATGTGAATATTGCTTATTGCAATGGTATAAATGTCATAGTTAATAAGAAAAAAAAGTTTACAGCAGATGTTCCTGTAATCCTACTAACTGGTTCTACATTATTTTGGCCAGTCACAGTGTTTTTCATATGTTGTAAAAAAGTTAAATTAACACAATGTAAGAAATAATTCATCACAGGCAGAGGAATGGAGTAGATGACCTAAACTATTTCAAATTCCTACTGGCTCTTTGTTATATTAAATATGCTCATAATTAAAGGACAAAAGAAAATTATTCTGATGTAAAAACATCCATGTTAGAACAGTAAAAATAATTTGGTAAAAAGTCATGCTCCAAAATTAAATAATTACATTGCACAAAAACTGTGCAATATCCAGGCAAATAGTGCTCCATGTGGGAAGCTGTGCTGGAGTGTGCTCTGGCCTCAGCACACTTCATTTCTCAGGACATTTACTGTATGATTTCCTGTAATATTCAACTAAACACTGTTTTTCCACAAAAAGTGCAGTAGGGCTGTAGATTCTCACCCCTCTTACAGTCTGGGCTTTGTTTGGTTGTAAATACGAAACATCTCTTCCTGGGAAATCATCCTGACTATAAAAAGAGAGATACAAGCAAGTAAGGCAATGATTTGTGTTTTCTAAAAGGAAAGTGAAATTTGTATTGAAGGATAATGTGGATATTAAATCTACAATTGCTATCTGATGTAAGTACAGTAAGTATTTGTTTAGGAAATATTTAAAGAGGGTATATGTACACTATGTACAGAGGTCAAAGTTCACTGTCACACCGTAGCTTTCACTCACAAACCTTCTCACAAACTGAGTTAAAAATGGGCATTACCATAAATACACCAGGTAGAGGCAGTGCTGAAGCCATTTTGACAATAAATGAGTATAAGCTACCAACATTTCAATCAGACCTTACTGAGAAAGATACAATCAAGCAGACTGAGAGTTTATAAATCTCACTTTTTAGACATCACAGGCTATCTCTTTAAAAGACTGACATTCTATGTCATTGATTTCATCAGATGAGGTGAAATACAAATGAAGAGAAAATAAAATTAAAAAAAAAAAAGGTAAAAATGAGTCAGTCCAGGTGCAGGTTTGGGGAATGTTCCATGGCTGGTTTAGCTTTTCATGCCACCACCACCACTGATATCATTGCCCTGGCAAGGAACCCTGGCCCAGGCTGGGACAGGAATCCATAGACTCCAAGTTCATCTCAGGGGCTGAACCATATAAATACTCAAAAATCCAGGAACAACATTTGCCACGTGTGCCTCTGCCATACCCACCTTTCATACTCAGTAAGTTGAAAGCAGTGTTGAGTACCAGGAAGAGGATACCTGAGAGCAGATTTTGGTCCCTTGGCTATTTGGTTTTTGAGCTAAAAAGACTAAAGTGGTTTCAGTAGCATAATATACACATCACTTGTCACATTTAGATCAAAGCAGCTTTAGTTATATGAGAATAGAAGATGTCTTAACTTGACAAACTCCTCTTTTTCCTCCAGGGATGCCTTACATTTTTCAAAGATCAACTTCACAAGAAATAATTTCAGCTGCCACCCACTCCTAAAAATATTGCAGACTCTTTCCTTTCTTCATAAAAAAGTCAGAATGTTTTTGTTTTTTTTTTACAGCCCTGGCTATCCTTCCCTAATCACTGAGCAGGACAAAGTCCTGTTCCATACCAATTCTTAAGCATGGGGGCCGGAGGGGACCAGTTGATACTAGGGGATCTCCCTTCTCTCCTGGCCCTAATGCTGAGAGGAGCAAGATCACAAGCAGGAGACACTAACAGAAACAGGTGTCTCCATCTTTTTCCTTTCCTTTTCCTTTTCCTTTTCCTTTTCCTATTCCTTTTCCTTTTCCTTTTCCTTTTCCTTTTCCTTTTCCTTTTCCTTTTCCTTTTCCTTTTCCTTTTCTTTTTCCTTTTCCTTTTCCTTCTTCTTTTCTTCAGGAAAACAATATGAGGAGCCTGAAAATTGATTCTATGAACTATGGCCAGGGTGCAGCCTTACTGAAAGAACATGAGCAGTAACTTTCTTTGCCAACTATTAAAATTTGTAAAACCAGCATTTTAAAGAGCTTGAATTGAATATTAATGATATTTTTAATGGCTTTTTAAAGATGGTAACAAAAATATTTCAGGTATTTTTCCCCTAAGCTCTCACTAGTCTCCGTCTTTAATACAGTAATCATTGTAAATATTGCCAGACCTGCAGAGATGGAGCCTGAGAGCTTGTCCATTTTTCCTAAGTTTTTCTGTTGTTCTAATAAACATCTCCATAGAATTTGTGCCTCCCTACAAAGTAAACATTAAAAACAGAAATCAAATTCACAACTACAAAACTTTCCGTAGAAGGCAAAGAACTAATGAAATGGTAAGCAGTGTCAATATGCATGCATGGAAAAAATGGCTCAAATTCTGTATTGGTTTGAAATCAAGTTTTCCAGTTATTTTGAATATTCTGATCAGAATGGGAAATGCAGAGAAGTTCTCTGCTGCAGTACTCATTTGCCCCCTGTGTTTGTCCCAGCAACACAAGGGTACCTGGGAGTGTGCTGCTGGTTACCTCCAGCTTTCAGGGAGCTGCTGCCCTACTTCTGGCTTTAAAGACAAAAAGGGAGAACAAATAAGTGTGCTTCACCAGGCATGACCCAAGCAATTAAATAGCCATCGATGGCTGTGTTTTCCAGAATACAAAGAGAAAATTGACAGCTTGTGCTGACCTGCAAAATTCATGTCATTGCTGCAAATTGCCAGCGAAATCCTGCATAGTGCACCTTGCTCCAGTAAATTTCCACACTGATGGTAATGTCAGTGTACCAGCTGGGTGTTAAATGCAGCCTTTTACTTTGGGCCAGTAACTGTTTAATATTTGGGGACTGAGAAGTTAGGTTTTTTAAAGTAGTTATTACAATCTATTTCTGCCTGGGAAGGAGGAGGTAAGAAGTCCTCAGCACCTGAAGCAGGGGGATAGAAGTTTTCCCACAGAAGCCTTGTTCCCAAAATTGCAGAGCTTGATTGCCTGCCCAGACCAGAACTTCATTGGATCCTGGAGGCTGCAGGACATGAGCTGTCTTCCTTTTCCTGTATATGATTTTCATTTCCACTACTTGCTGTTTCCCTTTCGGTTGCTCCCTCTTTGCTCCTTGCTGTGAATCAATATACTGCTTGAAGCTAAGCATTAACTAATGGATGAAGACAGGTTTTATATACATATATATATATATATATACATATATACACATATATATATAGACTTTCTAAGGACTTCAATACCACAGGAAGAAATGTGGGAGACTTAGGCAGACCAAGCAATGTTTTGCACCTGTAACCCCATGGAAATGAGTGATTGCTTTGATGGCAGGTGCATAAACAGCTTTTGTTTGGGTGTGGAGGGAGTGGATTGCCTTTTAGGAGACACTGTCACTTCACTCAGATTTTATATGCCACATCCACTGGGAAACAGGGAGAAACTGTTTCTCCTATGACCAAAGAATCAGAAAGATCTCCCCTTCCCCCCTCCCATCTGGGAGAGCTGAGCACTGGGAGTGCCTTGATCAGTGCTTGCTCCTGATGTAATTGACACATGGAAGTGCTAGGAAGTGACTGGGAAATACAAAGATAACCCAGGAGAGGCACAGCTGGAGGGATGATTGCTTTTTGCTCTCTCTGTATGTATATACTTTCTGATGATTTTTTAAAAAAATCCTCTGCCCTTGGAGTAAGGGAAAACATAGACTTGGCTCTACTGCAGGTGTCCTTCTTGCACACTGTTGTGACACACACATGGACTCAAGGAAGGGAGACATCTCCTCCAAGACTACTCCATGTGAAGCTATGCCATATACCAATGCTGCTTTCTCATTTCCTAAGGCACTCATTCCCCCTGTTAGCACACACAGCCTCTTTCCTTGGCAAATCATCCCCCAGTCCTTTGGTGGCCTTGCTGAGCTCAGAGCCAAAGTGTAGTTGCTACTTGACAGTACATCAGGGTTTTACAAGCTTGCTTACACTCAGGAGGCATAAGTGAATTTATCCAGACTTTGATACAGATAGGACATAATTTCTCTGTGGTCAGGCATGGACAGAACAGAGAGTACCTCAACTTAACGATCTTAGTGGGTATTTTTGAAGGTAGCCACTCTGGAAAACTACTGTATCTTCTCACCTGAAAGAAAAATCTGGTACCTCCTGCTCTCCTTTTCCCATACTCAGGAAACTTTAATTGACATCAGGATGTAACAGCCTACAGAGAGACTAATTAAGTGTTCAGAAAAACGAAATCCAAAAGTCTCGACTGCAAACTTTTGGATCGGAAAAATCAAATGCATGCATGGATGACTCATTTCCCTGAAAAAAACCTGTACACTTCTCTTTAACTAAGTTATATGAGTAAAACCCATATTACTGTGTGTTCAGCACAGAATATTTGAAAAATCTTGAAATGTGTCACATACTGGCAATGTATCCTGAGCAATAAAATATGCACAAATGCATAAGCACCATCTTCTCAAACCATTTCTGGCCAAATCTGTCTCAGATATGAATGAAAAGCCTTCAAAAGACAAGTGAAATAAGTCATAGTGGGTCCCAAAATTCCATTTCACTTTGGCTCTCTGTGTCTTTTTGGTCTAGCTTAAAATAAGCTTCAAGTTGTTCATTCTGTATGTGACCTCTGAACAATTCAGATATGCAAGGTTTTGGGTTTGGGGTTTTTTTGTTTGTTTGTTTGTTTTGGTTTTGTCTTTTTTTTTTTTTTTTCTTTGTTGTTTATTTTGTTTTGTTTTATTTTGTTGGGTTTTTTTGGTTTTTTTGGTTGGTTGGTTTTAATTTTGGGGTTTTGTTTGTTTGTTTGTTTTGTTTTGTTTTGTTTTGTTTTTCCCTATCATACTAACCTGTTTTTCTTATGCTAGAGTGTTTGGACAGCAAGGGGAATGTTTCATTATGTCCCTTTTCAAGAAGCATAAATTGCAGAGCCTGTATGCCAAGTATAAGGTGCAAGTATTGTGGGTTCATTGTGCATTTTCTGACTCTGGCACCCATCTGTCACATGAGCATGGGTAAGTCCCTTTGCTTTTTCCCTCTCCTCATATCCTGTACAACCCATTTGGACTGTAAGCTTTGCAAGGCAATGTTTCCTACTTGCAATGTGTCAACTCCATATCCCCCCTGATAGCTGGAGGCTAATGGACATAACATAAATTATGTAAACAAGTAACACATCACAATAATACTCTTAAGTGTTGTTTCATCCCACTCCAAACAATCCCACAGCTTGGCCTGCAGAGATTAATTTTTCATTGGTGATAAAAAAAAGAAGTGGGTATATGTGTAAATACATATACAAGCAATTACTTTCACCATTCTAGAAGGTCACTTGCTATAGGTTTCCATCCTTTCTTGCCTACTGTGCTTATGTTTGCTGTTCTGGAAGGTGCCTGCCCCTGCTCTCATTCCTTTTTCACAATCACTCACAGCTTGAAGCTATTGCAGGCCTCTTGGTCATCAGTCAGATTATACCATCACATATGTCCCAGGTTTCTTCTTCCATGGATGACTTAGATAATAAATATTTGTTTGCCTCCAGCCCTCAAAGCTTCTTCCATTATGTTAGGAAGATAATGGGAAGATGTCCAGTCTCTCTTCAGTCATAAATTGTAACTGGTAGCATATCCATAGTTACAACCTTAAATAATACAATCCAGTAAAAGGGAAGATTTCAACAGAACAGAGGTCATGATTTAGGCTCTATATTGAATAAAGAAGAAGGACAAAGTACAGATCACTGTGTTAGCAATCAGCTTGTGGTGATCTCTTCATATTTGTGCTTTTGAAATAAAGGGAAAATGCTTAAACATACCTGTCTCTTTCCAGAAACAACTTCCCTGTTTTCACCTTAATATGATTACTTTTGATCTTGATACTGCTTTCAGAAAGGCAGCACTGTTCTCCATGGGATGTAGAGGAGATGGGAACTCAAGGCCACCATGTGTCTCACATGATTTGTCTCATAGTCCCTCATATCCCAGACTGAATGTGACACTTCCAACAGAAAGGTTTGGGATTAGCTGATATAGTCAAGGCATAATAATTTGGCAGCAGCAGTTTTGGGGTAGTGGTCAGTATGGCAGAGCTGAGCTGGAGGTCACGCCCAGCTGCTCCACCACCTTCGGTAGTGGAGGTAACTCTATGGTCCTCCCATTCTGTTTGTTGAGACCAAACAGGTCTTTCTGTTGCTGTTGGTGTTGCTTTAAGGGGCAGATGAGAGTTTTGGAGGCATACCTATAGGAAGCTGCTACTGAAGTAGTTCTGGCTCCTTCAGCTCCACACTCACAAGGCAGATGCATTTCTATGTGAGACCTAAAGGCACAACTGGAGGTGAAAGAGCTTCCCCAAAGCCACTTTCTACGTTTAGTCTCAGAGGAAGAAGCCATCTTGAGCCATCTCAGAGCATTTTTGTTTAGTTCCAAAGGGTTTTTTTGAGCATGTAATACTTATAATGAACACTACCAAATGGACATTTTCCCTCCAGCAAAGAAGGAAAGAGCAAATGCTATGTATGTATACATGTGTCTCCTCTAGACAGGGAGAGACCCATGTTGTAGCCCTTCAAAGGCATCTGAAGAAAACTCCAACTTATCTCACAAAATGATAAAAGAATTACTGGTCATAACTCAAATCTATTCTGTTATAATCAGATTTGGTCCTAAGCTGTTACTGCTCTAGATCTCCTTTTTTTGATATAAGACAAGTAGCAAGAAAGTAGCAATTGCTCTTTCTTTGGACTGATGCTGACATCTTCCTCCTACATTTGCAATTTATTACAATTTATGTCTTCTTTTTACTAGTCCCTTGGTTGAGGTGATGTCTGAAAATGAATAAGCATTCTCCTGCTTTGCATGACCACTGCATCCTCAGCTTTAAGAGCATTGTCTCCCTTGCATGTAACATTTTCTCTTTTATTCATCCTTAAAAGACCAGAAGCCTTTCCCCTCTGCTTTTTAATTTACTTAGAAAAAGCACATTAATTAAACAGTCACATTTGGTTGGGTGAAGGTTATGCATGTTATTTATTTAGCTGGAGGTTTATCTGGCTGTCAGAATAACTCACTGGAGAGATCACAATTTGATAACAATACTGGTCAACCAATGTGACCTTCAACAAGACCACCTACAGTGGGCCTTATGAGCCAGACTGTAGCTCTTATCCCTGCCTTTTCTGGCATGATTTTACATGCTACTGCACCTCAGGCACACAGTATGCAGCTTCTGTCAAGCTTTCAAGAGACAGCAGTGTGATTCAGAAAGTGCTGATAAACATAGAAGATATGACTCAGAGATGTCCCTGTTACCTCTTATTCTGAAGTTTCCAGGGCTGTAAGCAAGGGCAGAGTGGAATGACCAGCACTCAGTTTATGGAAAAATGAAAAGGTCAAGATATTGTAATATGCTGTGCTACAATGAGTAGATGGGGCATTAAAATTCCAGTGCCTCATTCCTAGGAAAATTGCAGTGACACAAGTACCAAGAAAGATGACCACCCTGCTGAAAATTAAGAAACAAATGGATCTGCTCTAATTACACCCTGAGAGCCCAAAGAGCCAGCTTGCCTTCCTTCCTTCCTTCCTTCCTTCCTTCCTTCCTTCCTTCCTTCCTTCCTTCCTTCCTTCCTTCCTTCCTTCCTTCCTTCCTTCCTTCCTTCCTTCCTTCCTTCCTTCCTTCCTTCCTTCCTTCCTTCCTTCCTTCCTTCCTTCCTTCCTTCCTTCCTTCCTTCCTTCCTTCCTTCCTTCCTTCCTTCCTTCCTTCCTTCCTTCCTTCCTTCCTTCCTTCCTTCCTTCCTTCCTTCCTTCCTTCCTTCCTTCCTTCCTTCCTTCCTTCCCTCCTTCCCTCCTTCCCTCCTTCCCTCCTTCCCTCCTTCCCTCCTTCCCTCTCTCCCTCCTTCCCTCCTTCCCTCCTTCCCTCTCTCCCTTCCCTTTCTTTTAACTTCAGCAGCTGTTAGGATCTTTTCACATCATATTTTTTTCTTTTCTCTCTCGTTCTTAGTTTGCATTTCTACATTTCAGTTTTTTAACTGGAGTGAGGAATTCTGCCATAGATTATTGGTTTCCTTTTGACAAGCCATCTTTATTAATTTGGCATACAGAGCCTCAGAAATTTTGCTAGGAGATATTTTTTATATAAGAGGAAAACAAGGTTTCTGTTCCATAGGCTCCTATATTCCTTACAGGCTTGTGAGAAAAAATTCTTCTTCTCAGGCTGTGCTTTCTAAATCACTGGTCATTGTTGGATGTCTACGTAACAGTAAATGATGCACAATGGTTTTGAAATCTGTGCCCAAATCTAGACCTGTTCTTACAGCTGAGGCTGCAACCGAAGCACATGGAGCAGAAAGACTATTACATGTATTTTACAGAAAATATTCTCTCTACACTGTCTCCCACTGTTTGCTCCTACTAAAGACCACAAACCTCTATAGGCAGCAGAACTCGACTATTTAGCAGAGAAGTAAATTTGCTAGCTATTCTAGACAGAGAACCCAGATATAACTACAGAACAAATGAGGGAGGTGATGTCTGTCTCTTGTCTTTAGGTATGAAAAGAAATAAACCCTGCCCCAAATGAAAGCAGAAAGTGCCACCCTCTCTCACTGTAACTACTAATAAATACAATTGGCAGAGGTGGGTGAAGTGAGGAGAAGGCTTTGATCCCTGATAAGCTGAGGAAGCTGAAACAGCAACAGCTTAAAATAATGCAGGGTCACACTTTTAACACGTCGTCCACTTTCCAAGTTTAATGCTGCCTTAAAGATGTTATGTCCCTCCATAACAAAGAGAATGTCCTCCAGGTATAGCCTGCTAGAACTCATTCTTTGAAAACATTTTGTCCTTCACCCTGAACCTCCTTAGTTGCTGTATGAGTAATTCTTAGTGTCTCTTGTGGCTACCCCTACTTCAATTTCAATCTCATTGTCTGGGAGGCAGAAATGTTATGCCAAATGCCCGAGGTTTGGATCAAAGCCCTATCTTCTTGTTTATTCATGTTCCATCAATACATCATTCATGTTTCTGTGGTGTAGATTGCCACTACTGACTGTAGGTAGCTTTGCCTCAGTCCAGGAATAGGCTTTTGGAATAGGGTAAAGCTCTCCTTTTAGCCTGAGACAGTGCCAGATACACCACAAGACAAAAATACTTGTTCGAATTATAGTGTACTCCATAATCCTCTTCTAATTGCGGTCACATTGCAAGAGATGTTAAAATACCCAAAAGATGATCTTACATTTCATCAAGATAGGGGCAACAGACCTGTAAGGTGCTCAGAAACTTCTGCCAGAATCTGAAGATTTAAAAATGTAGGTCAGAAGAGACCTAAGTCATCTGAAAACCAAAGAACTGAAGGATTAATAAAGGAAGTAAAACCATGTCCGTGATTCCCTGTGTTTTCTGATATTCATGGCAGATTGATGAATCTGGCAGAAACACATTTATGTCTGCCCAGCAGATCCAGTTATAGAAAAAAATTCTGTTTGCCCATGAAAACTCTGCTTTCAGTAAGAAAGCTATAAAAGCTCATTTCTAATCTATATAAAGTCTTCTATAAACTTTACAAAGTCACTCTTCAGAGTGTCACTTTTGCTCTGTCCTACAGGAAGATTATCTTTCATAAAAATCTCTTATTGATATATTTTTAATATTATTGTTTTGCATTGTTATTTAAGCTTTGACTTTCTTTCTGTTCTAAGTTTAGGAGTTTGGGGGCTGGCTTTTTTCTTTCTTTTTTTTGTTTTTTTTTTTTTTTTTTGTTTTTTTTGGCATTTGGAAGCAAATCAACTGTGGAGCATTTTCTGTGCCATCTGAGGTGGAAAATAACAGTATGGAGTCAGAGAGGGCCATTCAGCAACCAGTTTTTATCTTGTTGGGAATTCCTTCAGATGAATGCAGCTGGTATAAACTATACAGGCTCTGGGGCTAACAGAAACAGCAGCAATTATAAAAGTGATTTTTCTATAAATGCTTTAACTATAAAAAGAGTCAAGCATGCTGTTGAAGAAGCTCTGAATTTGGCTCAGAGGACTGGAGAGCTTTTCCCTTCTTCAGAGTCAGATTACAATTGCTGTTATAAAAGGAACTTGATATTTCACTCAGTTTTTGCTGTGAAAGACTGGTTTTAGACATTTCTAATTTTCCCCTTTCTGACTAGTTAGGTTGTTCTGAATCCACAGTATGATATAAACAAAACTGTCGAAAAATTAAGCTATATGTGAAAAAGAGACTCAGAAAAAAATGCAACTTTACCAATATTAAAGTTTGTTATATTCCTTCCTTTCAGTAACTCCAGTTTTAGAGCAGATAATTGAAAATTAGTAGTGAAGTTATCAGAGATACATCCCTTACCATCCTACAGAAACCTGTACACTTTGGGTCATTTTATAAGTCCCAGCCGCTCAATAAAGTGCCTTTAACAGCTAAGAGTGAGGGCACTGCAGGCTCCGTCTTTACTGAGAAAACCCATTTCCAAATTTGCTCAAGCTATTAGATTTTGAAAAATCACATTTCCACAGATGCTGTGCTGCAGGGATGCCTCACACTTTCCCAGCTCTGCTTTCTGAGGACTCAGTCTTCACGGCATGCTCCTGAGTGCCTCGCATCTCTGCAGGCTGGCAGCCAGGTCATGCCTTCTACAGCAGGGAAGAGGGCATGGTGATCATCCCAGCTCCTCACAGCTCCAAGTCCAAGGTCAGCCTTTCGCTGTAGATCTGCTCCAAGGTGGTGTTGGTGTTGGAAATGAAGGAGGAAGCCTTCCTCTCAGTAAGGTTACTGATTTCTGAATTTTTACCGCCTACACTAACAAGGCAGATTGAAATGAAAAAAGCATTTGCCTACAGAGCATGACACCAGCATAACACCATCTCATGAGCAATTAGAAGAAAACATAATTGGGGAGATACCCATTAAGTGAGCATCATATGAGTACACAGAATCTTATGAATTTAATAGGTATAAATGGCCAAATTGCAATGGGCGGGCAATTAAAAATTAAAATTAAAATTGTGGCATTTCCTGATTCTGGGGTGCTTGAGGTTGTGTTCTTGTTTTAACACAGATATGTGTCTGTGTGTGTGTGTGTGTGTAAATGGATATGTAAGAAGGAGATCAAGATGCATGATTTGCTTCCAGTGACGATTACATTCTTCCGGGGAACATTCCTTGAGTCTTCAGGAAAGAGATATGGATCTTGCAGACATCTTGGAGAAGAGGGGGTGGTAAGACAACCCAAGATGACTAAGAGATGCCCAGAATAAAGAAGGTGTGTCAGTACACAAATAGAAATCTGGAAACAATTGCAATTACCATTTTTTGTTTTCAATGAGAAACACGATTTCTCTCTCTTACTTCCCTCCCCTCAATACCCATTGCTGTGAATTTGTCCACCTCTAGCATCATAGCAAAAGAGTGGAAGTAATTTATTAGGTCACATCACCTTCCTGTGAGATGTCCCTGACACCTGAAATGGGAGTGCTTTGGCATCACGTGTGTCCCTGTAGATACCATTGTCTCACTAGTGGGTGGTGGATGAAGTATCACACTGAGGAATGAGATATACTTTCATTTGGGAAATACAGGCAATAAGCAGTGATGTCTGTAATATGAATAGTGTTTCATAAAACTTTACAACAAACCCCATGTATTCAGTTATGGGGAAAAAATGCAGAAAAATCTCCTAAAAGAGCCAGTGATGCAGAAAGAAGGAGGCTGAAAGGAGGATGGTGGCTGTATTTAAACAAGAGGTGTAAGATAATCCAAACAACAAACAGATGATCTGACATCACTTATCAAGAAACCAGAACCACCTCTGATTTTCATTCCATTGATGGAGACTGGAATTCCCTATTCAAGAGACCTCCTTTTTTTTTTTTCCTTCCTCTTTTTTTTTTTATACTTTGTGCTTTTCCCTGAAGCATGTTCAGGGTGTAATATTTCCTGAGCATGTTGTGCCCATGGTTTTGTGAAGTTGTGAAGTTTCATCCAGGCTTTCTCCTCCTGCTGCACACACCATCCCATAGGGATGAGGGTGGTGGCTTTGGAGTACAGTGGTCCTCTGAACCACCAGCACCTACTGTCAACACCTATCCTGCAGCTTTCTCAATTCTGTCTTCTTCCTGAGACAGGAAGGGACTGGGACATTCAGAACATGGCTTCACAATGGGCTCAGCAGGGCAAGAAACTGGAAAGTATGAGGGAGCCTTTCAGCTGACATTGGCAAGAGAAGAAATGGTGTCATGGTGCCTGAGGGAAGGTGGGCAGGCAGGAAAAGGGTCTTAGGAATAGTCCCAGTGGGCACCTGGGGAAATGCAAAATTGAAGTGATGGGCTCCTGGTATTTGCAGATCTGGAAGGAGTTGTATAAAAGTCACATTACTTGTCCCATCCAGGTGCCTGAGTGTCTTTGCAGAGTGGTGCCACAGAGCTCAAGGTTTGCCTGTGAGATGTGAAATTCCTGAGCTTTACTAGATTATTCTCATTTAAATATTTTTTCAGATATTAGAGGTTCAGTTGTGATTTTCTATTTGGACATGCAAATATATGACACGTATGACATCAGACTACAGTGATTTCCTTGATGTGTTAAAAAGGCTTTGGCTTTTTATTTTATTGTAGAATATACAGAGAATATGCAGCATGGCTGAGTTAACTTTTGAGAGAAACATGAGTGTTTGCAAACTTTTTATTATTGCTGTAACAATAAGTTCTGGTTTTATTTTGCTTTTAATACTGCATACTTTGGGGATGAAGAAGCACACTCTTGCTGTCACTTAACTGCAGAGCCATATAAACTGTTTTTTGTCTGAAATGGGAATTATTGTGCAATAGGTGCTAATGTATTTGACTAGCAACAGCATATAAATCTTTATGATTGGTAGAAGACTTCTTTATTCTCTATGGTGAGGTCACATGTCATATGGTGATATAATTTTGAAAGGGCTGAAAGTCCATAAGGATGAAATATGAGTTTGCTTTTGTAATCTTGTACTTTTTTTGTCATTCCATATCCATGAATGTGTTTTAGCTAAGATAATTCATCACATTTAAATACACATGCTAAGATACTGCTGTTTCAAACTACTGTATCACTGCAGTTATCCTAAATACCACTGAAATAATTTTACATTTAATCTAATGTAAATTAAATCATCACACTTGTTTATATCTCATGTAGGAAAACATTATAATGTCACTAATTTGTTTTTTCCAAAATTTTGCAAATCAGTTTATAGACATCTTCTGAACTTCTCATATACTTGGCTAAGTAAGGAACCATGATTTTTTATATATTAAAGGTATAAGTGTACTTTATTCTAAAGCTGCCTGAGAATCACCTTTTTGTCTTTCAGCATGTTTTGGTGTCCATGCACACCATGTACTTTGCAATAAAAGGAAAAATAGACAGTTATTAGATATTTTCTCTGCAAAACTGTGAAAGTCATTGCAGAAACTCCTTGTGCAATGTTCAAGGTATTTTCTCTGTTCTGAAATAGTTCATCCTAGAGGATGAGTTACTGTTGCACTGACAGACACTGGCTCCTAAAACTGCTTGAGACATAAGATGGAGTGGTTGAGCCTAAGAAACAGTGAAATATGCTATCCATTTGCAAAAGGTGTTTTGGGTTTTGTTTTGGGTTTTTGGCTTTTTTTTTTTTGTTTTTTCTGTAAAAACACCAATTGTAGATCAGTCATTGCAAAAAGGAGGTGGAAGCCTTGTGCATGTTGCTGTCTGTTTTGGTATGGGGGTTCAACGTGTTGCACTTCCAGAATGCCAGCTGAGCAGCTGTGGCTGGACCACTGGGTCTGATCTTTGGTACTGGCATCATGAAATTACTCCACACCACAGTGAAAAATGTCATGCTAACCAAACATAGTTTTGTCAATTTTTGCTGGCAGATCTCTGCTGAACAAAAATTACACCTCTAACCCAACTAAACTTTCAGGGCCACGTCTTGCAGCATAGAGACTGCCCTGATACCTCACTGCCCTGTGCCTCTGTGCACTGAATGAAATAACCTGCAAGTTACCCGCTTCAGGGATTGTCTTCCCTAAAAGACATCTGTCACCTGTGATCTTCTCTCATGGATCTATTGCCTCATTGTTCTAAATTTAAGATATTCAGCCTCCTTCTTGTCCCCCACTTTTAAGAAAAGGCAGCCTCAGAGGCCCCATTATGTTCTACTGCGCTTTGCAAACTGTGGTGAGAATCCATCATGTTTTATTTTGCCAGGAACGTTGCAGGTTATGTTATTTGAAAAACTGCACTCCTGGACAACATGTCTGGCAGTTGCTGCCTTTTGGATAACCCTTTTAAATAGCCTTTGCTTTTTCTTAACATGAAGCTCGTGCTAGGCTGCTAGCTGTTGTATTTTTTACTCCTCTTGCTTTCGTAAGTAGAACTGGCTAGTCGAAATGCCAGGAATCATTTGTAGTGGGGAAATATCACACAGCTCAATAGGAGAGATTTTCTGTTTCTTTTGTTTTGGTTTTTGTTTTTTTTCCTCCTGCATCCAAACAAGGCTAGACTAGTTGATTTCCGCACCTCAAGCCCCACAAACTATTTAAGATCTGCTGGAGAGAACAGTTTCAGCTGCAGCTATGCCAACAAGCAGTGCTGAATACCTGTGCAAAACACAGGCCTGTGAGGCCTAGACAGCTGAGAGTCTGGAAGACGAAGGTTTTTCAAAGACCCAGAGTTGTCCTGAGTGTCACAGCAAACCATCTTCTGTAAACCTACCAGCTGTGATGTGTTTTTCCTCTTCAAGCTCTTATGGGAAGAAAAGAAAGAAGAAATTAACATTTTTACTCCAGGGAAGAAATCCAGAAACTTTTGGACTTGGATGTTACTCACTAGTCCTTTTCTTTTTTCCCCTCTTCCCTGTCTTTCTCCTGCAATATCACAGGGTTCCTCTTCTATGTAGGTGTTTAAGGCACTCACCTGAAGACTTTTTTCTCCATATCTCCCCTTCCTGCAAGCTGGAGTGTACAGAATGGTGTCTCCAACAACAAAACAAAGTTGAGGTTCCTCTGTGCCATGCAAGCAGACATTTCTCAGAGCTGCAAGAAATTAAAAGCCCCATTCCCAGCAGAAGATACTTGTGGAATATAAGGGCAAAAACTATCCCTTTGGTGTTAGACCCTGAATCAGCCACCTGGAGCAGAGAGAGGGTTTGTGGTAGGAAGTGGGTCACTCACAAGTGGGACAGAGTAGACCAGCATGTGAAAGGTGATGCTGGGGACTGAGTAGCGCAGAGTGAAGTGGTGGCAATGGCTACCACACCCTCCACCCATTCACACCAAAGTCCTCTTGTGCCTGTGAGTGCACAGCAACTGCTGGCACTGTTCTGTCCGCCAACAGGCTTCAGATGGGTCCAGCTTCGAGGCTGATGTCCTGCAGGCCAAACTCACTTGTTAGGAGCAGTGAGCTTGATAGTCATTCCAGATGATGAGTGTGTAACACGGAGCGTGAGCAGTTTCAGCATTGTTCATTGTCTACTTTGAGGCTTTTAATCGTGGTTGAAAACTGTAGGTGCCTGGCTGGGGTGGGGGATGCGTGGTGTGTGTGCAAGGAAGTTTTCATCCCCCCTTCACACATCTTATACCCTTCCTTCCCTTTTGTCTGTCCTCACCGCTTACATTACAAGCTCACAGAGGCTGGGGCTGCCTCTTCTTACTCATGTCTGCGTACGGCGCTCATTGCAACCGAGCCCTGTTGAGGCCTTCCGATCCTGCCGTAACGCATTCAGCAATCCGCACCGCCTAGGGCTACGCGCACCGACCACCGCGTCCCTGCCCATAACCCGCATTTCAGCTCATCCGCGCCCAGCTCTGACGGGAAACTTTTTGGTTAAAAAAGGCACACCCAGCCGGCCCTGGGCGGCGGGGGCAGCGGCGCACGCTGAGCACGGCCCCTTTAAATTCCAGCTGTGCAACGGGGGCAGCACCACTGGCAGCGTGGGGCCGGGGCCGGGGCCGGGGCCGGCTGCCGGTGCGCGGCAGCGGGCGGGGAGCGCAGCTTGCGCCCGGGGGAGGCAGCGGCTCCCAGCGCCGCGGTCCCTCGCGGAGGCGGCGAGGATGAGGGTGGCTTCTGGCTTTTTTTTGTGCCTCCTCGCGACGATTTCCATAGTAACCTGATCGAGCGGTGCAATTTCGGAAACTGGGGTGGTTTTATTATTATTTTTATTCTCCTTTTTTTTTTTTTTTTTTTTTTTTCCTCGCTGCTTTCCCCCCCCCCAGCCCCCCTCCCTTCTCTCCGAGGAGTGTCAGCTGGCAGGTAAGGTGCCCCGACACCGCGGGGATATTTTCGCGCTGCTGAACTTCCCCGGGCGGCAGCGGCGAGGCGCGGGGTCCTGCCCGCTGGGCTCCGCTGTGCGCGGCCGGGGGGGCGGCAGCCCGGGGCCGGGGAGGCGGTGCATTGGGGTAGGGTGCCGCGGTGATGGGGAGCCCGGCGAGGGGTTACCCCCCGGGGAGACCGCCGATCTCTTACCCTCTTTGTCTGGTTGTTCCTGGGGAGGGTTTTATCCTTCCCTTTGTTTCTCCCTCCTTTTCTCTCCCCCACCCTCCTCCCTCCAGCCCTCCCTTCCCCGGCCATCCCTCCCCTGCCCCTGGTTTGTTTCCTTGATCATCTTTCCTTCTTCCTCCTTTTTGTGAGGGTGATAAATCTTATACTTTACCTTAAAATCTGCGGCGAACGAGGACGCAGCCACCCGGCTGCCTGTTCCCGGCGCGGCCAGTACCTTCCGCATCCCCGCACTTCCCCTGCCCCAGGCCGTGTCCCCGCCCGGAGCATCCCGCAGCTCCCCGTAGCCCCCCGCTGGGGCGGGCAGGGGGCAGCCCTAGTCGTCTCGTCGGAGAGGAAAAGGGCTGAGTAGCCCAAAGCATCCCCTGTCTGTGTGCCGTGGTTTGGGTGTCCCCCCATCTCGAGAGAAAAGCACATCGCGGTAACCTGTGAACAGGTTGGTCTAGAAGCTTCTCCCTCCGTGACCCCCTCTTTGCCCGCCTGCCTGGCCCCGTCTGAAGCAGCTGAGGATGAAGGACTTCTTGCGTCAGCCTTGGCACAGTGCTGGTGGCCCCGTGCGTCCAGAGATGCCCCCCCCCTCCCCACTACCCCCAGCAGCAGCTCTGCTCCACATCCTCCTCATGCTGCCACACACCACCATCTCCCCTGCCTGGGTGGGCTGCACGGGGAAAGGCCCCACAGGTTTGTGCTGGGTGATGGCAATGTCATCTGATTGCTCTTGTACTCGGTTGGCAGCCCGTTGCTATTGTCAGGTGGTAGTTGTTCACCAAGTAAGTCTCTGCTAAAACTTAGTGTTGCTTGCTAGCTTGCCTAGCCCTCTCAGTTTCATCCCTGGTGTTTTTGACTGTGATTCAGTTTGGGTGATGGTGGTGGTGGTGTTTGTCATTTTTTATATCTGTTTGCACTGAGCCCAGTTAATAGATGAGTCTGGTCAAGGCTTTTTGTTTCTGTCAGAAGTGATCAATAATAATCTGGTGGTAAGATGATCTTATTAAAGAAAAAGCCAAAGTGCACGCTGAGAACAGGTGAAACACAAGGTCAATAGCTCTCAGGTTACCAACATGAAACCTGCTTTGCATATTTGAAGATGACGTATTCCTTTCAAAGTAAAGGCAACTTAAAGCTTTTGATGAGCTTTATTTGCAGTGTAAATAATAAGCATACAGTTAACATAGGAAACCAGTCTTGCTTCGGAGAAGGTTACCCATCCTAAAACATCCCTGCACCTTTTAAAACCTTTTTCTTTGGTCAAGATTGTCGAAGATTGCAGTCCTTGTAGGTGAGAACAGTTTTTGTAGATCACAATACAAAGGCTGGTTTATTCTTCGTGCCCACCAACTGCTACAGGCTTTCCAGACACAAAAGAAAGGCGTAGTCTGTGGCCTGAAGATCATGCATGCTAAAAAGGCTGTCAGCTGGAAGGTAATGCAGATCAACAATCAGCTCCGCTGCTGCCTCGTAACTAGCTTCATCCTGGGAAATGTAACAGCTCAGTGAGACAAATAGTCTGTGTGGAGGTGCTGGTGGCTCTGAGAGGATGGCCACAACCTTTGGGTTGAGCCTTTCCTGGCTACAGTATGAAGAGCTGGACAGGAGGAGGCATCTGATACAGGTGAGGAAACCTTTCCTGGTGAAGGATACACAGCACTGGAGCAGGGGAATAACCCACAGAAAGGGAGCAGGGCAGATAATCAGCAGGGGAAGAGGTTATGCGAGGACTCCGAACTTAACATAAAAAGCTTGGAGTAATGAGTTTAATCTATGAAATCTAGTTCTTAAATTGTATGTACTTGCCAATTAGCAAACCATTCTGCAAATTAGAATGGAATTCAGATCGTATCTTAGTAAATGTATTGACTCTGAAGTACTGCAAGGAAAAAAAAAATAATCTTTTCTCTTTCCCCTGCTGTGGGCTTTAAATATGAAATAAAAATCAGGTCTGAGAACTGAGGAAACCTTTTAATATACCCACTTTCCTGACTTCACATCTGTCTAGTCTAGATTTCCACAGTTCAAATCAAAACCCTCTATGGTGATATGACTTCAGGGGGCCAAATTCAGAGCAGTCATAGGGCATTTTCCCCAGTGAACACTGCAGTGCACTGAGAGGAGTGGTCACCATCAGACACAGTATGAATTGAAGTGCAGATGTGTAGCTGTTACCTTGCAGGGAGCATGTATCCCATACAAAACACTTGGAGTACAATGAGGGAACCTAAAGCCCTCTTGGGCTCCTCTAACAAACACTTTAATGTTACATGTATACAAAAAAGAGTTGCAGCATAGCCTCTATTCTCCTGCATTGAAGAGTATGTTCATGTATGTATGTATTAGTTTATGTGTGTCATAATAGTTTTCAAAATGGCTGAATATTGATTGAATTAAAAATTAAAAAAAAAGGGCTTAAATTAGTTTAAATTTCAGCTTGAGAGAACTGTAAAAATAACTTCAGTTTTAAGTCACTTAAGAAGCTAGCTGCAATTATTCATAGGAACTGACAGAACCCTTCATAAAGCTATTGTTTCATCCAGATTTGACTGGTATGGACTTAGGAAAAACACAGAAGAATCAATACCAGAAATTGCCACCAAGATCAGCACCCTGGGCAAAAGAATATTTACATCTGTATTTTGGAGTCTGGGAATGTTTGCTTTAGATGGCTAGCATTAATGTGGTTTATACTACAGAGGATTAAAAATTCATTGTATGTATTGGTAGTGCAGGGATGTAATAACGCAGAATTTCTCATATTCTTAGAGAAGTGCTATCTAATTAAGGCTAAATTTTGCAGTTAAGCTCCCTTTTGAGATTGATCAGAGGTCTGGGTCTTGGACATGTGCAGCTGTTTTTATCAGGGAAAGTGACTTGCACATATGCATGTGCATTTTTATTTTTTTTGTGCTAGCTGCTTGTGTTATCATTTGCATGTGTTGATGAAGCAATCTTCCTGAGAGCTGTTAGAATTTGCATGTACAGAACTAGTTTGTTTATACTTAGATCTGTTAATACTGCACAGAGAAGTGTACGCATGTCACGGTTTAATGCTGGGCTGGCAATTAACCAAGTGACAGATGCTCTCTATTAATCACCCTCTCCTCCCTGATAAAGAAAGAAGAGAGAATAGGGGAGACAAACTTATGGATTGGAAACTAAACTACACAGCTTTAACAGTACAGTCATGATGACAAAGGAAAAATAAACATATACAGATATACAGAAAAACAGTATCACGTTCCTCCTTCTTTTCCCCCCAGTAATGCTCAGGTCACCACGAGGCTGCAGGGCAGCCCTGGGAAAGTCCAGGCTGGACTCCTGGAGTCGGCAGCAGTCGGGAGCTGGAGGCAGGAACACACAGATTCAGGCTGGCACGGATCAGGACCACAGGCAGAGGAATGGATGGAATCCTCACAGAAAGCAAACAGGAACAGGTGAAAAAGGCCCAAAGGGAAGAGCGAAGGGGCTTGACCCTCATGATCTCTCAAATTTATACCAAATATGATGCCTATGGGATGGAATACTCTGGTTAACTTTGGTCACCTGTCTTGTCTACTTGTCTCTAAAGGAGGGTTGCAGGTGTGACCCTTTTACTCCCTTTCTTTCCACATGATGTTTCTCTGAACCAAGCAGAGTCCTTAGTTCTGCATACCAATCTCTAGTCGTGACTATGAACATCAAGCATTATCAGTCTTAGAAGCAGACACTGACTGAGAAACTCACTGTTAATTTCAGCAAATACAGCTACTTAGAAGAGACTTAATTGAAAGTAAAATTACGAGATAGAAAATTAATTCTATCCTGGCCCAAACCAGGACAACACATGAAAAGTTGTTACCACACATGGATGCTGGCTTCTGAAAACTGGGTCCCAGGAGCAAAATTACTATTGTGTTTTTGATTGTGTTCTGCATCCAGCTTATGCTAGTCAGTATAATAAACATTGCAAGGACCCAACATTGTGCTTGCCATTAAAATACTTAGGATTTTGTCAATATAAAATCAGCCACACCCAGATACTCACCATTTGCCTGACAATCATTATGACATTACTATAGTAAAACTTACATCTTTCTACAGAGTGTTTCTGCAAGTAATACATAATGCTAATTACTTTTAATCTTCTTTAATATTTCTCTTCTACTCTTGAAAAGGACTGCATTCAACTAGCACCTCTCTACTTGGTTGTTTTCTCCTACTTTCCCAATGTATATTTAGAAACCTATCTGCTTTGTTGAATGAAAAATATGACATTTTACGTTAACTCAACAAAGACAGGGTAATGGGAGCATGTACTGGCCTCTGTTCTCAACTGGACAAAAGCAGACAAGGACTTGGCTTTTAGTCCCATCTCTGAGCATCCCCTAGGACTTGCAGGTCCTGGTGCCCTACATGTCCAGTCCTCTGGATCTGGACTCTTTTGAGGTGTCACAGAAACCCTGTGCAAGCCAAAATCATTTAAGAAGCAAGTCCTTCTTCTGACAGAGCTTCTTGGCCCTCACTAGACACTCAGACCACTGCATCTTTTGGTTGTCCTCACACAAATCATATGTCCTCTGAGGAGTTCAGTACTGGATTGTGAAAGCACCAATGCGCCATGAGCTTTAAACTCTGTTAAATTCAGTGGAAGGAAAGGGTGTTTAGGTGTTCGGGCCTTTCAGGAACAGGCCAGTAAATGTCACTTTCTGCAGTGATTGGTTCACACTGTTTGTGTTTAAGTGGAGTATAGAAGAGTCAGGCTTATGGCTCCATAGTGGAATTGTATTCCAAATCCAGATGCTGAAGTCAATAGGTGAATGAGACACCAAGGTGCTTTTGGACTAATTCAGAGTAACAGAAGTGGAATGTGAGTAAAAAAAGTAAGGTCATGCCATTTCGTCGACTGGTATGGTGATGACTCTCCATCTCTTAACTTCATTTTATAAACAATAATTGTAATCTGTTCTATGACAATATGATCATCTTTGGTTTTCTTGTACACATCATACTGCTGCAGTGGATGCTAAGATGGAGTTTGAAACAGAGATGGTCCTAGCTGGTGCTCAGAGGGTAGCCCATTGAGGACACCTTTTAGGTGGAAATACTGAAAATAATGGAGTAGTAATTGAAAGGTGGTGAAGGAATGCTGTTAGTAAAGAAAGTGAAGAACTATACTGAACCAGACAAACATTTGCTTATAGTTAAAAAAAGCTTAGGAGCTGTTAAAGATCATAAGAAAAAAATGTGTAACTGAGAGCTGACAGAAATAGTAGTTGTTGTTTCACCAGATATTAATGAATCTTCTGTCAGTGACAAATAGAAAACCTGAAAATTTTTAGTCATTCAGAATCATGGTTATAGAGAATTGAAACAAAATCCTAGAGTCCTTTTAAGTGGGATATCCTGCAGTGTTCTAAATAATTTGATTTGGAGGGAAAATATATCAAGTATGTTTACACGCCATAAAACCAACATGAGTTATTTTTCATCTTGGATTTATTACATACATACCTTCTTCTGTGTGGAAAAATTAGATAAATGCACTGCTTCTGTCTGTGCTATTGACATTTTCTTTGGCAAATAATGGATGCTATTTGAAACAAAATGGTTTGCTGAAGAACAGGAGAATCACTGTTTTAGGTTTGGGAAGAAATATCTGCAAAGAAGATGGTACAATCTATAAACGAAGCATTAATCAAGTTAACATTTACAAATCTGAAATTATGGTACAATTACCTTTTTCAGAAGTAGTTGTTGTATTAATGATTGTTTTCTCATATTTGTCTGTATTTCACAATGTTGTCAATTACCTCATACACTGAAATGTTACTTTTTCTGAAGTGTATGGGTAGCATCTAGCTCTTTTTGGCTGGTAGGCTCAGTTCCACCTGGCATTTAAACACAGGTCTTGCATAATGTCAAGTTAGTCAGAAAACCGAGCCTAGGTAACATGGCAATTTGTAAAAGCACATTGAAGACAGAATCATCTAATGTTTCATTACGAACCCCCCTGTTTTCTGCATGTGAAAAGGTTTTATGGTAAAACTCCAGCCGGACTATAAAACTTTAGTCTTCGGACTATCTCCTAAATGAGTTGTTTCTAAGCCATAAAAAATTAGTAAAGCAGAGAGGAATGGCAAAATTTAAAATAACCTTAACAAACATGCAGTTAAAAGTTGCTGAAGGAACAGCTGATGAATTTGCAGAAGAACCTAAGAAGGTAAGGGTTGCTATGATCTGTTTAGGGACACTGCAAATTCATGCAGCATAACTCTCCTGGAAGCAGCAAATCCAAATATCCTTACAGAAGGTCTTAACTTGCAACAGACAAAGCTGATTAGTCATCCAAACCACCAAAACAGTTAAAGCAAGAGACAATATGTCTTGGAATATTCACTGGAGAGTTGCTGTACTTAGAAGCATTTCAATATGCATAAGGCACTGTGTTGCATTACAGACTACTAGGCAGTGTAAGACTCCAGTAAAATCATTATTACATAATTTTGAAGCTTTATCTGTATGTTGCAGACACGAACTCCTGTAGAGCTCACGCGATTTGGTAATGATCTCTTTCAGATACTTCTGACGAAGCTGAAAAATATAATTCTGAAGAATATAAGAAAGGGGTAACTTTGCATATAGGAGTTGCAGCAGTAAGACTGAGTAAAAGTGAAAGAGTACATCAGTACTGATGAACAGTGTGTTTTTAAAGTGTTTGTTTCGGGATATATGCTGTTTATGGACCAATTTTAAGGAAAAATAAAAAAGCCTAATATTAATTAATTGCAGAGCAGTAATAAGTGAACTTGACCATTTTTTTGGAGGTCTGGAGGGAATTCGGTTTTAATTTGATTCTAGAAAGCACTGTTTATGTAATCTGTTGTCCTTTCTTTGAAGTATCAAAGCAGTCCAGTGGTTCTGTGTCACCATGATGCAGAGGTAACGAAGGCAAACCTTCACAGACTGTCACAACATTGTTATTTTTACAGTTCATTGGAGACAGTTTCAGCATGAGGCAAAGAAGCCCTGCATTGATAAGCAGGTTTCAAGCTGGACAGCTGGGTAGAAATAAACAGTCCTCAGTATCCAGATACCAGTTTAAAACCTCACTGCTCAGAGATATTTATTGTTTGCAGAAAAAAGTGAGTGGTTCATGAATGACTCCTAGATAAAAGCAATGTCCCCTTTGTTGGTTCGGTGACCAGCAGTGGTGGTGACAGAGAAAAACCGAGGTAAGCCCAGGGTCTCAGGGCGAGATCCCTGCTATGCAGGAGGGTTCCTGAGGTGAGGATGCTCTGTGGAGCGGCCCGGAATGGCGGGAAGGAAGGGGTCAGCTCACTGGCTCTCCCTGAGAAACACAGGGAGCAGGGCTGGTCAGGGAGGGAGGCATCAGGGAAGGCTGTGCAGACAGGGAGAGCAGCAGGAAGCCAGGGAGCTGCAGCTTGCTCCTAGAGTGATGGTGGCCACTCTGAGGAAGGAGACTGTGCTCCCAGCACCCACAAAAATGGATGTGAGTACTGAGAGGGTGCCTCCACAGAAGGACATGGCTATCCAGGTCTCAGACTGTTGGGAGTGCCATAGCCTTTCCTTGGCAACTGGGGACAGCCCTGGTCATGGCTGTGTGGAACGTGAGGAGGTTGATCTGCTCTACCAGGTGGCAATGCTGCAGGATGAAGCAATGGAGCTCAGGGAGGGGGAGAGCAGGCTGAGGAGTGTCAGGGAGAACAAGATGGAGTTAGATGAGTGTTTTAAGAGTCTGCTTGCCACTAAAATGTCTCAGGAGGCAAATCTCATTAGTGAACCACTGGAGCCTTTATTGTCTCAGGATCCCCAGTTGTCCCAGGAAGCTCCCCAGTCATCCCAAGATAACTTACAGGAGCAGGGACAATGGGAACAGGTCCCAGCCTGACACTACAAGCGGAGCAGGTGTATGACCTCTGGAACTTCACTGACCCCAGTGGCATTACAGAACAAGTTTGGGGCCTTGCAGGAGGAAATGGCAGACGGTGCTGAGAATACCCCACATAGGCCAAAACTACCATCAAGGCCAACTGGCCCTAAAGCAATCATCTTGACGTATTCCAGAAAGGAAAAAAGAAGTTTCATTGTTGTGAATGACTCCCTCTTTAGGGGTGCAGATGGCCTAATATGCAGACCAGACCCACTTCATGGGGAAGTCTGCTGCCTCCCTGGGGCCAGGATAAGGGACATCATGAGTAAACTTCCAACCCTGGTGAGGCCTGATGACTACACACTTTTGGTCTTCCAGGTGGGTAGTGATGAATTGGTATCAAGAACTACAAAAGCAATCATGAGAGATTTCAGGGCCCCGGAACAGCTAGATAAGGGATCAGGCACCCAAGTTGTGTTCTCCTCCATCCCTCTAGTGACAGTGATGGATGAGGGAACTAAAAGGAAAAGCTGACAGGTTAATTCATGGCTTAGGTAATGGTGTCAATGGCAGGGCTTTGGGTTCTTTGATCATGGATCAATATATACATCATCAAGCCTGCTGGCAAAGATGGGGTACCCCTATCTCGATATGGGTAAAAGACTCTCAGGGGTTAGCAGCTCATCAGAGGGCTTTAAACTAGACTTGAAGGGGTAGGAGGATAAAGCCAGGCTGACTGAGGACAAGCCTGGGTGTCTGCTGTCCCACTCGAGGTGGGAGTTGGTAATAAAGGGGATGTAGCTGGGTTTGCACCAGTGTTGCAATGTAGCAGCCTGAATGTAGACCAGAAGGACCCCCATTCCCCTAGGATGGGGTCAGAAGGCTCAGCCCATAACCTGAAATGCCTGCACACAAATGCACGCAGCATGGGGAACAAACAGGAGGAGTTAGAGATCTATGTGAGGTCAAGGGGCTGTGATTTAGTGGCAATTTCAGAGATATGGTGGGACACATACATGGGCTCACATGACTGGAATGTGGTCATGGATGGTTATGTCTTTTTTAGGAAAGACAGGGCAGCAAGGAGAGGTGGGGGAGTTGCTCTTTACTTAAGAGAGCAACTTGAATATATTCGAGTTCTGTCCAGGGGTAGATGAGGACCAAGTTGAGAGTTTGTGGGTTAGAATTAAGGGTCAGGCTAATGTGGGGGGTACTGTGGTGGGTTTCTATTACAGGCACCTGATCAGCATGAGGAAATCAATGAGGCCTCCTACAGGCCTTGCTGTCACAGGGCCCGGTTCCCATGGGAGATTTTAACTCCCCAGATATTTGCTGGAAGGGCTCCTCAGCAGCCATTCACAGTCTAGGAGGTTCCTCCAGTGCACTGATGACAACTTCTTGATGCAGTTGGTGGAGGAGCCAACTCGGAATGGAGCATTGCTGGATCTTGTCCTGAACAGCAAGGAGGGCCTGGCTGAAGCAGTGAAGGCTGAGGGCAACCTTGGGTGCAGCCACCATGAGATGGTGGAGTTCAGGATCTTATGTGGTAGAAACAGGAGTCAAAGTAGAGTCACAGCCCTGAACTTCAGAAAGACCAACTTTGCCCTCTTCAATCAATTGCTGGGGGAAATCCTATGGGACAGGTACTAGAAGGTAAAGGGGCCTAAGACGGTTGGTTAATATTCAAGGACCACTTCTTCTGAGCTCAAGACCATTGCATCCCAGTGGGAAGGAAATAAAGAAAGGTAACTCAGAGACCAGTGTGGTTGAACAGGGAACTGCTAGGTAAATACAAATGGAAGAGGAGAACCTATAGATTGTGGAAGGAAGGGCTGGCTACTGAGGAAGAATATGACTGTTGTCTGAGAATGTAGAGGCAACTAGGAAAGCTGAAGCCTCCTTGGAATTAAACCTTGTGAGAGAGGTTAAGGACAAGAGTATAAGGAGAGCAGCACAGGGGAAAGGGACCTGGGGGTGCTGGTGGATGGAAGGATGACCATGAGCCAGCATTGTGCCCTGGTGGCCAAAAAGGCCAATGGCATCCTGGGGTGCATTAGAAGACTTCTTTCATGTCTGCGTGGTACTGAAATGGGAGCAGGAATTCATGGCATGACATTTCAAGTCACAACTTTGGTGACTCAATTGAACATCCTTTGATGATTCTCTGAAATATCATACATCACTATTTACTGCCTCTATTTGCTTTGAGTGCTGCTTCTTTTTCTTCTTATCTGACAAATTCTGCAAATGAGCTTCACAGAACACAATAACAAAGGGTTTTTTTCCCCCCGCTTTCCTGCCTTTGTCCAGCAAATGTGATCTTTACTAAAATGAGAAGCATTCTTCAAAAAAGAGGACAAGCAGCAAAGGAAGCAGAAATCAAGGCCCTGACAGCAGATATGAAAGCAGTTGAAGTTAGGATGATTAAATAAAACTCCAACCATGAAGATTCGAATATCCCTTTGAATTTTTGAACACTTCTGTTTCAACACTACTAAGAAAAGAACAGTCTAATGGGGGAATTGGAGCATTGGAGGATGTCCTGCACTGATGTGGTGCTGTTTTGCAAGGGGGGGAGGGGTCCCAGGGGTGGCTTCCATGAGAAGCTACTGGAAGCTCTCCCAGATTAAAAAATTTGGCCCCACCTCTGGCTAACATTGAGGTCTGCTCCTGAGAGGCTGTGCCTTGTGGGAGGGACTCACATTGGGTGGGTTCATGAAGGACAGTACCGTGGGAGACCTGCACTGGATCTGGGTAAGACTGTGAGGAGTCCTTCTCCTCAGAGAGGAGGAAGGAATGGCAGAAAACAACCTGTAATGAATAGACAGTAAACCACCCTCCCTGTTCCCCTGTGCCACTGGGGGGAAGGATGAGAGACCAGAAGCAAATTAATTTTAGGCCTGGGAAGAAGGGAGTGGTGGGTAAGGGATTTAAGATTTTTTTTGTTGTTGTTTATTTGTTTTCTCTTTGCCTTATTTTGATTTAATTAATAAGAAATTAAATTGATTTCTTTTTTTTCCCCCCAGTTGAGTCTGCTTTGTCTGTGATCATAATTGGTGAGTGGAACCCTGCTAGTTCTTGTCTTGACCCATCAGGTTTTAGGTGGATTTCCTCCTCAGGACCCCTAAGGGAGGGAGGGGGAGTGAGTGGCCTTGTGTTAACAGCTGGGCCTAAACCACAACAGAAGACCAAAATTTTTTACTTCAGAATTTTAGGGGTTTTTTTTGTTTGTGTAAAAGAAAAGCAGACAAAGCAGGAAAGTTATTTGTTCTTGGATAAAATGTTTATTTTTTATATGAGCCAAGCTCTTGCTTTCATTGTCAAGAGTTCATAGAACCATAAAATGGGTTGGGTTGGAGCGGACCTTAAAGATCATCTAGTTCCAGCCCCTCTACATGGACAGACACTCATCCCACTAGATGAGGCTGGTCAAAGCCTCATCCACCCTGGCCTGGAAACACTTCCAGAGATGAGGTATCCTCAAATTAAGTACTGATACACATACCATCTGTATATATAATTTTTTGGACATTGTTTCCACTTGAGTAATTTCACAGCACTCCTGCCAATATGAAGAATCAGCAGTGCTTTTGACCATCTTTCTTTGGGTACATGACCTACCTCACCTCTCTTATTTTGGTACAGAGACAATAGAGAACCAAACTCTACTACACAAATCATTAAGTGGTCTTTGTTTCATGATGAACTGAAAAGACATTTTAGTTTTAAATAAGTAGCTAAAATTACTTAAATGGAAGGACTTTTGTAATTTGACTTACTCTAGGTGTAGTATGAGAAACATACATGTTGTTTGATTCATGTAGTTTTCTGTCGCATTAATGAGCAGATGAAGAAAAATTGCAGCCTGTTTCACTCACTCTTGTACTATGTTTAGCTAGTAAATGGTAAAGTGTTATGGAAGCCTTGAATTTCTTTGCATTTCTTTGGTTTGCTTTTGCATTTTTTCTTTATTGATTGTAACCTGTCTTAGAAAGTTAGGCAGCCATATGCTGGATGCAACACTGGCTAACTGATGGTTGGAATGTTGAGCACCAAAGTAGTTAACACCTTTGAATTTGTGTTTTATCAACCCATTTCAGAGTCAATAACCCACTGAAATTAGGGAAAGAGCCAAATAAGTCTGTTGAAGCTGTTATCACTATTAGCTGTTGCTAGACTGAAGAAGAAGTCACCTTTATGATACAGGTTTGTCTGGCCCAAGTAACAAGGATTAAATCCTAGTGGTTCTGCTAGGCATACTTGTAGTCTATTTGGTTTATCATGATGGAAAGCCTTTTCATTTTTTAAGAGTAAGGAACCTAAAGAAGCCTTTGGAAATAACAAAAATTACTGATTTTGAATCCTTGGACGTTGCATGTGTTACATTTCAGAATCACTTCCAGAATGAGTTTCTTCAGGCATTTCTTTAAAAGATTTTGTTTATGGTCATACTCAGACTAGGCTAAAATAAGCAAAAACTCCAAACTCCCCTTGCCAAGTTTACAAGCCAGCTCTATGAAGCAGATGTAAGCCTGCACTTCTTGAGACTTTTTTCCTGTTCTTCGCTACTGGCACCTGCTCTTTCAAAGCATCATCTCCGTGATAGGGTAGAGGATGGACAAAATTGACTTCAGTCTCAGTATGTGATGATTTTTAGTGTCAGAATAATTTTACTCCTACTTTGTATTTTGTTTAACTTGATTCTTCTCTGGAAATTTGGTATCTAAGTGGTTTGGTGGCTGGAAACCAAGTGCAGTGACAGCATCTCTTACACAGTCCTTGGTCACTTTACTCCTGAATGACTGAAGTCCTTCTGACATTTTTTGCTCTGTGAAGGAATATACTTCATCACATCTTTGTGGTAGTATCAACATAATTAGTCCAATCATTTCCTACATTCTTTGAACTGTGTTGCATCTTATAATGTTGAAGCCAATAGAGTAAATATGTGGATGAGAAACAGAAATATTTGGTCCCACATGCTATGTTCTGAAATATTTTCTGTGTTTAACGGGATTATAGAATCATAGAATCATAGAATCCTAGGGGTTGGAAGGGACCTCGAAAGATCATCTAGTCCAACCCCCCCTGCCAGAGCAGGGCCCCCTAGAGTACATCGCCTAGGAACGTGTCCAGGCGGGTTTTGAATGTCTCCAGTGAAGGAGACTCCACAACCCCCCTGGGCAGCCTGTTCCAGGGCTCCGTCACCCTTACAGTAAAAAAATTTTTTCTGATATTCAACTTGAACCTCCTATGCTCCAATTTACACCCATTACCCCTTGTCCTATCACTGGTCACCACTGAGAAAAGCCTAACTCCATCTCCCTGACACTCACCCCTTACATATTTGAAAACATTGATGAGGTCACCCCTCAGTCTCCTTTTCTCCAAACTAAAGAGACCCAGCTCCCTCAGCCTTTCCTCATAAGGGAGATGCTCCACTCCCTTAATCATCTTAGTAGCTCTGCGCTGGACTCTTTCAAGCACTTCCCTGTCCTTCTTGAACTGAGGGGCCCAGAACTGGACACAATACTCCAGGTGCGGCCTCACCAATGCAGAGCTCTTAAATGTGAAAGTTCTGAAAAGTGAAGTCAAGTCAATTTCTAGTTATTAAGGCTCGCTGTAAAAATTTGCTAGCATTAATGAATGATTAAAGACAAGATTTACACCAGGTGTGGGACCATGACAATCCCAAGTGTACAAACTTATAGGCACTTTTAAAAACATAGCTTTTGATACATCTACAAGCTGTTGCTGGCAGATATGCTCCGCCTTATCTTATCCAGTATCTGCTCATGCTGATGAAAACTTCAGTGCAGTAACTTCATGGCACATAATTCAGCCACGTGAAAATAAGATAATTCATTCTCTTTCCTCTCGCATTTTATTCCTCTCTATTAAATACATTTCAGATTCAGAGATACCAAGGGAGTTAAGTTCATGACCTGAATATAGCTGAGATTTATCTGTAGATTACTTCCAGTACCATCACATGTTCCTTCCATTTTCTAACTACAGCTCTCTCTAGTAATATTGCATTAGTTTTTCATGCAGAGGTTTTGAGGCACTGAGTTCCAACCACTTTCATTTTATGATGATCAGTCAATGTGTGCTAGTCAAATCTTGATTTATTCCAGCCATTAAGGGGCAAAGATTCTTGAGTATTTGGACTGCAAACAATATGTTATGCCAGAAGCATAACACTTTTCTGGTGCTCCAGCATGTACATTGCAATCTTCACACAGTGGGAGCCACAGAACTGGTGTCTCCTTGAAGACTGAATGGGGCAAGTAAGGTTTTTGTCAGGAGGGAGATGGAGGCAGCCCGTGGAGGTTCAACACACTGTCTCTTACAGACAGGAGTGGTCCTAAACTGGTGTAAAGATGGTCTCAGTGTTATCTCAATACCTTAGCTCAATACCTTTCTTTTGCAGGATCTGAACTACCTGTTGGTCTCTGGATAGCCCCAGTGTGAGTTACATTGGAAGCAATACCAAACTAACCATGGTGTTAGGCATGCAGGTTAATCACTGCTACTTCACTGTTGCACTGACACACAGGATTTTCAATACCTGCCATCAAAGACAGCATGGATCAAGATTAACCTGATGTTAAGGCAGTTATTTGACATGGCTGTGCACTGCAGTTGAGTTTAGTACTGTGGATCCTCAAATTTCTGAATTTTTGTGGCACTTTTTAAGAAGAACAGACAGAAACATAAAAAATGCCCATCCTTAGCTGCACGGGTGTAATAGGTCCCAGGTGTCCCCATGCTATCCTGGAGAGTACACAAGGGACATTTCCAGCACATTACTGCTTCAGGCATGGTCCTCTTTCACTTCAGCCCTTTCATTCATGGCTCCTGTGAGATAAAAGGACCAATAGTGTTCCATGACCCATACCACAACTTTCCACTTTGAAAGCCTGAAATTTTCCTTGTCTCTAATGTGAACATCCTGTCTGTGCCCTACAACCCTGAGCAAATAGCAGATATGGAGGCGCTGGGGTCTAAGGCAGAAAAATCTGTTTGCAGAGCACCAAAACATGCCACTTTCTTTCCATCTGTTATAAAACCAGCCTCTGCTGACACCCCTAAAGACTTCTAGAGTTGGCCAAAGGAAACATAAAATGTACATCTTGCTGAACAAAGACCAGTGTGTGTGCAGGGCCTTCCCATCCAAGGTAACGTGGAGTAACTCCACAACAGAAAGGATTTTAGCAAAAAGGTTAACAGCTGTTACTAGTACAGCGATTAACGAAGTCCAGAAGCACTAAGGAAACATGTTCTAGATTTGTATATTGTAGGCTTACCTGTGATTATGAGTACGAGTTGGCATCTGAGAGTATTCACCAGGATGCTTTTCTGGAAACAGAAGTCAGATCTGTTGTGGTGTCTAGCTGCTCAAATCAAAGAAGTTTTCTGTAAATTGCTACTTTTTAAGCGCAGTCATAAATTCAGATGGTTTTCTTCTTCCGAAAAGTGTGTTTCAGAAGAGTGGAATTAAACCTAATTACAAATTTAGGCAAAGTCTGTCCAGGCAACCTTGATGCTCCAGAAGTCAGAGGTGCTGCCAGCTGAGAGACAGAGGTGGTTGGATCTCTCTTGTCCCCCAGACCCCCTCCCTTCCTTTCTCATTGGAGTTTGAGAAATATTTTCTGAGTAAACACAGCAGCACCTGTTTTCACTGTTGAAAAGATTATTTGGGAAGAATGTCCTTCTGTAAATGCCAGTAATAATTCTACAGATACGAATTGCCTTATACAGTACAATTTAAATAGAATTAAAAATCGCCTTGAGAAATGAAAAGGCTCTATTATCCTGGTAGGTTTATTCTACCTTGAAGGAAGAACAGAAGAAGAAATTCTAAGTTGCCTTGTTACCCTTTTAATATCTTTTCCTTTTCCTATTGTTATGACAATGCTTTAAAACTTGTCAAATATTGTTCCATAGTTTCTTGATATGCAGGTAATGTGCAGGACCAATGGTTGCTTTACTCCCTTTGCTTTGCTTTGTTTTCTGAAACGAATATTGTAGAACATACAATTGTAGAGGGACTATTTTGTGCTGTTTCCACTCCAACCTGATTTTTTTTTTTAACTGAAGATTTTGGACAACCCTTTAGATAGTAACTTTAATTAATTTCCTAATTATTAAGGATATACTTGCTCAGAGAAACATTCTAAACAGCACAATTGTAAAGATTAATTTTTCAGATGTAATTAGATCCATGCTCTATGCTCAAAAGCAATGGTGACTGTCTACAGTCCCATTATTTAAATCATGTAACTGTCTTGGACTAATACTGTTATGTCTAAAATCAGAATCTGTTCCATAGAGCTTGATTATCCTCTTGCTTGTGGGACTTCCATTGTGGTGTGATTTCAGTGTCTTCATGGTACTAGTAAAACTAGTATTTTCATTAAAATTCTTTCATTAAAAAACCAAACAAAACCTGGACAAACTCCTTAGAGCAGAAACGAAACAATTGTTTCTCTCCAGTCATCTGTCCCTTCAGGCTTTGGAACTGAAGGCAAAGCCTGTTTTCTGTGGAGCAGTTTTCTGAAGATTAAGTGAGAAATAATTGCTCCTTTTTAGTTGTGTGAATCAGTGGCACACAAGGCAAGAGTAATTTGGAGGGTGTTGAAAGACAGCTAGGAGGTGATGGTGTTAATGGAAAAGAAGTGGGTGGTAATCGCATATTAAAGATTGGGGGATATTAGCCTTTGACTTGCACATGTTGCTTATTTCATGCATGATCAATGGGTTTAAAATTTAGAAGGAAGGGCATCTTTTGGCCTTTTAAACAATGCACACCTTTAGTGAAACACTTCTCTTTGTTTTGGCTGTTTATTGGAAAGTAGAAAATTGAATGGTCTTATTCAGACTCCCAGCAATTTGCTTGCATTTATAGCAGTAGTTGATGGCCTCTTTTTTGGACCCTGTGTGGTTTCCTTGGGAGTGCAGCACATGCTGCATTTATCCAGAGGATTAACTGAATTATCTGAATTAGGAGGGTGACCTTGTAGAGCACAATGTGTTTGGCTACACACTATTGGTTCTCCTTGTATTTTGGGGAAGTTTGGTTTGTGGGGCTTTTGTGGTTTTGTTTGGGTGGTTGTTTTTTAGTTTTTTGTTGTTGTTGTTTGGTTGGTTGGTTTGGGTTTTTTTGTTTTTTGTTTTGTTTTTGTTTTTGTTTTTGTTGTTTTGTTTTTTTGTTTTTGTTTTGGTAAATATCCTTGAGGCCTATATGCTACCCTGTCCAGGTTGCCTTCCTCATTTTTATTTTTGAATGAGTGCTGACAGGATTTTTAATGTGGCATGGTGTCAGTGTCTTCAATGTGCTAATGAAACCAGTCTTTTATTCTCAAGAAAACCCATAACCAAACGGTGAGTGTTGGACTAAATTCTGCCTCTGCCAATAATTTAGGATACTCTTGATTCTCATGGGAATCACATGTGCTTGCAAGAGCAGGCTAGTACTAGGATGAATGAGTTGTGTTGAGTACTACTCTGCTGACAGTGTTACTATATATTTGACTTTTTAACTCAAGAGTGGTCAATTGTCACCTTTGTATATGACCCCTTCATATTTCCAAAGCAGATTCAGTTGGATCAGTGACATGTCTTCACTGAAAGGCTTGTCAGGCACTGGAATAGGGTGCCCAGGGAACTGGTGGAGTCACCATCTCTGGACCTATTTAAAAGATGTGTAGATGTAGGGCTTAGGAATGTGCCTTAGTGGGACTTGGCAGTGTTAAGTTAAGAGTTGGACTCAGTGATCTCAGAGGTCTTTTCAAACCTAAATGATTTTATGATTCTATGATTCTATTTATTTGATGTTGGTATTTTACATAAGACCTTTAAAACCTCAAATTCCCACTTCTCAGTGTGGGAACTGATGAATCAGGGTTTTTAAAGACTGTTTAAGGTTGTCTTTGAGTTCCTGTTCTATTGTACAGGTCTCTTTTGCAGCTGTGAAATTCTAACCCTGAGGATTTTGAGGGGAAATAATCCTCATTTTCCTCCAATCCCTGGTTCAGATTTCTTTAAATAGTGTAGCATAACGCTATTTTTTTTTTTCTACTGATGTTTTCCCTTCCATTGTAGCAGTGAAATGCCTCATGCAGACTCACCTACAAAGAGTTTTGAGGTGGAGAATCAGCATAATGAAATGTTGTATAGTGTTAAAGACTTCACTCTGTTTGCATAGCATGCACTTTTATTTCTGTAAACATCAGATATTCATATCTGTTATCTATGCAAATTTCTACATCTGCTATAGATTTGCAACCTTTGCATATTCTCTATTGAACTTTGATTATGCTGTTTGTAAAACACAGGCAAGAATTTAATGCCCGTTCCTGGTGATGGTGAAGCATGTTTTCCTCCTCAGAAGTATACTTAATCTTTTAAATTTATCAGAGTCTAAATAGACATATCTCAAAAGCTAACTGAGTGAGTGGCTTTGTTAAGGAGCTGTAGCAAGTGGTATGTGGCATTCTGCTGTGAAAAGAGCTGCTGTGTGTGGGAGTGCTGGTGTTTGAACTGCTGATTGCTGCCAAAGGTTACTATAGGGGAGACAAATGAATCCTTCAAGGCAATTAAAAGTAATGTAGTTGATAAAACAGAAGCTGTTAATCTCTTCCAGTTTCACATAACTTTAGATTTAGGTCAGCATGATGGTGCTATGCTGCACAGAAGGTTAAAGCCACTGGTAAATCTTGTGTAGGGATGGCGTGCCACAGAGGGTCTTTTGGGGAGGAAGTAGTACAGGGAGCAAATGCTCTGCACACTCTCGTGGCTCTCCATTCCATTCTGGTTACATTTTGGGGTCCTGATCTTCCTGTTCTTAATGGATGAGGGCCTGTCTTGGAGACTATCCTTCCATTTTCCACCAGGATGCACAGGTTCAACGAAGATGCACTTAGTACAGCCCTCTGTGAAACAGGGATGCAGAAGCAGAGAATCCTTCAAGCATGGGTTGATCAACAAGCAAAGGTCAGAATGAACTTGCAACTGCTTACAGCTTGCTGTGAACAGCCAAGTTTTCCCTATAAATCTTCATTTAGCAGAGAGATTCAAATTAATGTAATTTTCATAGCAGGAAAGAAGTGGGAAAAGGAAAAGGGTGGAGTAGTAGGATGGAAAAGAACACAGGAATGAAAAAATGCAGGGGGATCTAATAAGCATGTGTTGTTCTGGAAAGAAGGCTAATGAAGAAAAATTAAATTTCCTAATATTAACTAAAATAATACAAATCCAAACAAGTTTAAAATAGACGTCTCTCCTATCTTTCCATTAAAAAAAAAAAAAAAGGAAAGAAACTGTCTCTGATTTTATCAAATTTTTTTTTGTTTATTTCTAGAGACTTGAGTGTTGTCTCAGTTTCTCTGCTCTCACAGAAAAAAACTATTGGGTAGCTGAAGGGTCATCGCTTAAATTCTTCTAGGAGCAGACTGGTATGTTCGTGAGCAAAGGAAGATTAAAGAAGAAAAAAACATCCATTCCCCAGAGGTCAGAGTAACCTGTCGTAGGAGCAGCTGCTGCTCTAAGCAGGTCAGCTCAGATGAACTTTTAATATATAGAAGTTTTTACTTACTGTGCCAGAAGCAGAAATTGGTTTTGTAACATCTCACATTCTACTTCTATATATTTACTCATAATTTGGAAAAGATTGGGTTAGGTAAACCCATGTAATGGGTAAATGTCCATGTAAACTAATTTTTGCTTTCTGTACATTGGCTGCTTTAGCCTCAAGGAACATAGCAGAAGATAGTGGACACAACTGCTTCATCTGCCTCACTCCCAGGCCAGGTCGGTGGGACATATGCCTTGAAGTCACCTTAGAGCTTCTTAAATATTACTTATTTTCACACTCAAAGAGGCAGGCTTACGGTGCAAAGCACTATTTTCCTCTAAAATTAAGAACTCATTTATTATAACTGATCTGTGAGAAATGTAATGCTGTGAGAAGCAGGTATTTTTATTGTTCTGTATTTCTGCAGTTGATGCTTCTGCTGTAATGTAGGGGTTCAGGAAGACTAAAACATCTTTATGGTTATAGTAACTTCAATGTTTTACGTTTTTTTTAACAGTAATATTCAGCAAAAAAGCTCACATGCAAGAAGGCCCTCAGAGGATCTTGAGCAGCCTTCCAGTAGCTGAAGGGGATCCACAGGGAAGCTGGGGAGGGACTTTTTACAAGGGCATGTAGCAATAGGATGAGGAGAAACAGTTTTAATCTGAAAAAGGGTAGACTTAACCTCAGACATTAGGAAGCAGTTCATTCCTGTGAGGGTGTCGAGACACTGGAAGAGGTTGCCCAGAGAAATTGTGGATGCCTGATTACTGGAAGTGTTCCATGGCATCTTGGATGAGGCTTTGAGCAACCTGGTCTAGTGGGAGGTGTCCTTGCCTATGACAAGGGGGGTTGGATGATCTGTAAAGTCCTTTCCAACCTAAACCATTCTATGAGTCTGTGATTCTGTGATTGTACCTGGCTCCTTCATGAGAGGAACGGGTACAATCTTGCAGCAAGGCTCCTGCCTAAAAAAGGCTCTTATAGGAAACTCAGAGGCCAAGGAAACCTCCTTATGCAGATGCTGAGCCAAATGGTTCAGGGCTCAGGTGTGTCTAACTTGAAGCCATGGTGTGAGGACAGGTGTGCCATACGGTGTGCTTGAGCAGTGCTCTGTGCTGCTGGTAGCACAGGTTGACTCTCACCCTCTCTTCTCTAGCCATCTCCTCCTCACAAGGGCATCCTTGTGCACTGCACTTCACTTCCAGGGATATAATGAGAAGCTGGTTTTCCTGTTTCAGGCAGTGGCACTGATTGTGGGCAATCTTCATAGAAACCTTCCAGGAAAGGTATGCAAGTACTTTTGACTGAGGTCAAAAAAGGCCAGATTTTGCCTTTCATTGTAACTCTCACTATGGCAGTGGCAAGAGTAGGGGGCAAAGCAGTGGAGTAGTACGAGGAAAATGCTCTTTTCTTAGGGCGTGCTGTACTAAATATTGGAACTATTGTCTGTGATGATACCTGGAACAAAGAGGTCATATCAGGTGCCCTCAATACAGCACTGGTGTGTCCCAGGGAACCTATCATTCAAACTGTATCAGAGATACCAAAATAGCAACAATCAGAGAGATCAGACAGAGAAGGTGATGGGGGAAAGGGAGGGAGGTTGAGCTGGGGCACAGGAGGGAAGTGGAACCCTCCTCTGCTGGCCCAGTATAGATGGGATCAACTGTTCCTTGTATCACACAGAGAAAAAGACTTCCTAGAGTGAATGGTGTCTATTTTCAGTGGAAAAAAAATGCCTTCTGTATCTTTCACATAAACAGAGGAGTACTACACATCTTCATTTCTGTTCAACATGCAGGATTCAATTTAGCTATCCGGATCATCCAGAATGCCTGTAGTTGTCATGGATATCTGGGGAAGTAGAGACTTGGAGATTTCATGCCTCTTCCCTTTCTACCATGTTCATTAATGTCCCCCGCAGCGTGTTCTTCTGCAAGCCTCAGGAACTGTGTAGAGGATGTTATAAATCCAGAGGAAGGTGGTAATGCCCTGCTTGTGCCATGGAGGGCCTGGGCTTTGCTTTGGGGCAGTGACAACAGATTCCCATCCAGCAGTGGTGTGATGTGGCAGAACAGGGTGCAGATCCACAGCCAAGCTAGATTTCAGTCCCAGAGGTGGCAATGCTGATCATGTGGACCAAAGTTGTTGTCTAGTTACCATAAGAACTGCACCCTTTGCAGTCATGGCGCTCCATGCCTGGTGTGTGATGCTCAGCAGTTGCTCTAAAAAGCTAAAATGGGCTTTTATTTTATTCTTGTAACATCTATCCCAACATTGTTTGGGATAGAGAAGGAACAGTAGCTCACACCCATTGTATTTTCTGATGGGTTTTTGCCAGCTTGTCCTAAAACTTGTGGGTACAAGAGAAAGGGGATGTTCAAATGGCACTGCTTTGCATTCTAAATTTGGAGGAAAATAAATGTATAGTATGTATACATGCATAGACAGAAAACACTTGTAAGAAACATCTTAGCACATATGAGAGCTGAATGTCCCAGTGAGGGGTTTTTTGGGTGTTACTAATTGCAAGCAACAGAAAATGAAGTGACTGGAAGTTGGTCTGCTCTATCAGTAATGTGACATCAGTTATCAGAGTGTATTATTCTTCACTATAATCTTTATTAAAAAATTACAATTGTATGGTAAAGAGTCAGGGTCAGGAATGGCATGGAAAAAAAAAAAGTGTTTTTCCTGTATGCTCAGACTGTGCTCTCTTGTTCTGCTGACATTAAGAGTAATGGCACGGGGAAGTACAGAAGGAGACTTGTCATTCCTGTTGCATGACTGAATCCCCTAGCATTCAGGAGGTGTTTGTGCCTGTAATCCTTCCTATGGGCACAGTTCTTTCACAGTAAGTCAAATTCTATTGCCTTTATTTTTGTTTACTTTCTTGAAATTGGTAGTGCTTTAACTTAGTTTCTAAGGTTTCTAAGGACTGCCAGCCTAACTCTCCAAAAGACCCAAGCCCTGTTAAGGTGACTGCAATCATCTTTTAACACCATGTTCTAAAATGCAAAGCAAAGCTAACAAAAAGTTTCTTTTTAAAATAACAAGACATGCATACTATTATTTTACTATGGTTTTCTCAGCTGTCTGGGTAGAATATTTTCCTGTTGACATTTCGGAAGGGGGCAAGGCAATTCTTGTTCAAGAATGAGCTTATACACACTGAGAAGCTGGAATAGCAATAGCAGTCTTTGTAAAGACTAATGAAAACCATAATCCAGTGGAATAAGTCTGCCTCATAAATGCTGAATCATTATAATTGCCACCTACTCTTCGAAGCCCAAAGGCCAGCAGCTCTTAAGTACTGATTCCCTGCCTAGGTTTATCAGAGTCAAGACATTTTCTCTCTCTGTGTGTATATATATATACACATATCACATGCCTGTGACTCACAACTCAAGCTTCAGCATCAGAAATTCAACTACATTGCCTTGAGTGGAGATAGTCAGCATATTAGTTTATTATTTAGCTGAATCTGTTCCCCCTTCAATTGGTTTCTTAGTTCAGCCTGGTTTCCTGTGTGCCATTAGGCTAATCGTGGTTCAAACTATTCTCACAAATAACAATTCCTACAAATATTTTGAGGGGATGTTATGAATTACCCATTTTGAGAAACTAGATGCATTTTCTTTCTGTAATATATCTCAGGTATTCCGTATTTTCCAACTTTCTGAGATACTTTTAGTGTTCAGGATCTAAAGTTAGAATACCAAAGGGATGCTTGCTATATGCTGTTGCACTTGTCAAATGCTGCCTCTTTTATCAGCTGCAGTGACTGCCCAGTATAGGGTCTTGAGGCCATACATCCCAAAAGTATATATGTTTACAGGGAACGTTCTCTTTCTCCTGTATGACTAAATTACAGTATGCCAAAATCAACAAACAATAAACAAGCTGGGTCTGGAAGACTTCTAGAGTAACTATGGTGCCATAAGCAGTCCAAAATTTAGTTGCTCATTTATCCAAGTTCCAAAATACTGACTCCATCTTTTTTCAGTCACATAATAATCCCTTGCACTGGAATAAACTTTTTAAACTTGAAACTATGTTATCATGAGATGCTGAAATATTTTCAACACCAAATGTTTGTTTTCTGGTAGGTGCTGCATAAAAATTGCACTTGAAAGTGCAGTGCTTGGTTTCTTTAATGTCTATCTAATTGTTGTTAAAGAGCAGTTATAGCATGCTGCTATTGATAAGGAAAGGCATGGTAGATAAAAAGAAAGAAAAAAAAAAGGTAGTCACTAAGAAAAAAATATGAATACTCAATGTGTTTGCATGAGAAAATTCAGCTAAGTTCGGGCCATGGAAACAAAGGAAGTTGTTAATGCTCCTCCAGACTGCTTTCCCACTACAGCTAAGAAGCTGTGAAAAAATACTTTCAGGCCTTGAATGTGAATGAGCTGAACTCTCCTGTTACTAAGAAATCTTTTCAGAGTCACACCGAACTGAGCAGATTTCCAGTTAGTTGTATCCCATTCATTCCCTCACCCCTTATCCTCTGCATTATCCTCTGATTCAGCTTGTAACAGCAGAGGTTGAGGCTTTTGAAGTCTGATCAAAGTTCCCACACTGGCTGCAGCATGGTGGAAATCAAGGCACCTTTCCTTTTGTGCTCCTCCTAGTTGGCTATCACCCTGAGCTAGACCAGAAGCAAAAATACAGATTGCTTTGGAATTTGGCTGGTATTTAAGTTGTTGAAAGACTAATCCAAGAGACTGGCTAATGACAAATGATTCTATTCCCTCTGCTTATATGCTGATTGCTTTTCAAATCTTACTACCTCTGTTCCCCAATATGAAATATCACCTCTTTCTAAAATGGACGTTTGCTGAGTTCACCCACATCACCACTCACCTGGGAAGCAGAAGTTGCCTGGCTTATTGGGTCTTAAAGCATCTGCATATGAATCACTGATGTGTTTTGTCATTTTCAGCCTTCTCTTGTCACTGGAACAATAAGTGAACTGGAAAGAACCTAAATTACCTTCTGTAATTTGGAGTTCTTGTCAGTATGATCAAAACTTCCATTTTTTGTGTGAGGTGCATGTAGCCCTATTTTTACATGAGGTCCACCTAGTTTACTTGCTAGGAAGGAAGGACTGGCAGTGAAGGACTCTATTGAATCACATTTTGGAAGAAATAGAAGTATTTATGTAGTCTCTGGAGTGATAATAATAGCTTAGGGTACACTGGCAAAACAGCCATGGATAAATTAAAATAGTTTTCAATTAACTGTATTAAAAACATCAGTAAGATAAATTTTTTCCACAAAGTTCAGAATCAGAGCTAGGCAATGTCTGATTATGTATTTGTAAATAGATGCTCTTCTAATTATGTTAACTCCTGAAAGTAGCTATACATTCAGTTTTGAATTAGTGAGCAAATTGTACTATTTTTTTAAAAAGCAAAAACAAAGTACTGGTTATGAGCCAGGTAGACTATCAGGTGACACCTTAACCTTAACCCACCTGTGTTAGTCCAGAAACAACAATGTTTGATTGTTTGTTGTTTTTTTTTTTCCATACCCCTTCCAAATATGTTTTACATTGCTGGACGGGATGAGGGTATTTTGTTCCATTCTCCTTTTGGAGAACTCCTCAGGTCTTACAATGGAAAAGAGAAGGGTTTTATGGCCATTTTCCATATCACAAAGCTTCCTGCAGGAACAGCCCTTGAGAGGAGATCAAAAGATCCTTCTTGCTAGATGTGTGCATAAAGAGACCCCTGTGCCTTTCTCTTTGCTAGTCAGCAGCACCATACCCACAAGCCAGAATTTTGCACTTAGCTCAGCGGTTTTTCTGCAAAGAAAAAAGCTAATGGTTTCTGCATAGCTTCTGATGTAGGACAAAGGCTGCGTCCTACTGTCAGTTCATTTCAATTCATGTTGCATCTTATGAGTGAATGCACAGTGTAAAATGATATTATTTTTACTATCTACAGCATCATAATGTTTCAGTGAGATGCCTGATCTGTAGCGAGCTCTACATCAAGCCTAAGGCTGGGTTTTACCCACTCTGTGGAGAGTGGGTGAAGTTCTGTGCAAAGGATGGGGTCTTTTGAGCTCTGTTTTCTTTCACAGCCTCATTATTTAAATGGCTGCTGATAAATTAGGTGCAGAAAATGACATTAAAGTTACTCATGATGTCAGCAAGCATTGCTGCCTGGAAATGTCATAGTGCTGTCATAGCACAGATTGAACAGGGCTCAGCATTGGCTGGTGTAAACCATCAGTGAGGAGAATTGATCCCTTATCACTTTCTGCCCTTTGCAGAGTAGAGGTGCTTTTGGCTGACAGAAGACAGAAAAAGAAGCATATAGTTGCATTTATGTTTGCTAACAGTTTTTACAGACAACAGAAATAAATATTTTTTGTGACCTAAAATATAGTGCATTGAAATGTTTCCTGGTGAGGGTGATTAATACAGAATGTAATGGCGTTTGATGAACAAAATGAATTAACTGACTACCAACTGTGGAATCTTCCATATTTGATTTCTTTCTGCTCTTATGTTTTATTAATGCCAACCTTCAGTTCTAATAAGGCCAGATCCTGTGCGTCTCAGTCAACTGTTGGGAAATAAATTTTCTGGGACTTTGGTGTTGAGTGAACTCCTTTAGAGCCTTTGAAACAACACACTCTTTACAAAGCTAATAACATACAGGAAAAAAAAAAAAAAAAGTCTTTAAACTCTGTAACTTTATATTTTGCTACATTAAAACTGTAAGGTGTAGAAAGTTATTTGGACCACAGGTGAGACTGTGTGATTCTACCTGGGTACTCATGGTGCCAGGTATGGAGGATGCTTGACCTCTCTCCTGTTGCAGGTCAGTTAAAGGACAGAAACAAAATTAATTAACAGTTGTGTTAATATATTATAGCCTGGTAGATGTAATGCCTCTGGGACAGTGGTAAAACCATGAGAATTAGATCTCTGGTCAGCATGTGGATCCCACAGGTAAGGACAGGACTGGGGATGCAGTCTTGTTGTTCAGTGCCCTGGCTATGAGTGACGAGCAGGTTGGCTGCCCACGTGGCAGAGCATGCAGCTCCCACAGCCAGCACGAGAGATGCTGCACCCATGCCCCATCCTGCCCAAAGCCACACCAGAGACTCTGTTGCTGAGTAAAGAATGCTTTTCAGTCACATCTGTTGTTTATATATATAGCCAGTAAAAAGCATACTGTTGGAAAAGAACAAAGGTGGGAAGCATGGCCTGACCTGATGAACCTTTCTTTTCTGTGGCTGCTTTAGCTGCAGCCAGGTTAGGCCTGGCCAAGACAGGATGCATATATTTTTTAGATACTTCATTACACCTGCATTGTTCTCGTGCTTCTTATGGAAAAAAATGTCTTTCGGTTTCTCTTCATCTTCGTTTCCAGATATACTTGAATTAAATCTAGAAGATTCTCCTGGTGTAGTGGTTTCTGGGGAGGTGTTCATGAAGGCCCAGTAGCCTGAACGGGCAGCCCAGATTTAATGGAAATACATGGCACCTGCTCATGTGTAACCTTTTTTTATGGCAAACCCTGCATAAAGGTGTCTTTATGTTTCTGTGATAAAACAGACCAGCCAAAATCCTCCTGTTGTCTTACAAGCAAGAGATGATTCTTTTGATAAGGCCTTTCAATTTGTCTATAAAAGCAAATATTTAAAGAGGACACTGTTTCTGCAGCACAAAGATCAGCAGAACAGCAGACTGTGAACCTTCTGTTGTTTGTCTTTGGGATACCATCCCTTGCAATGTCAAGAGAAGGTGTTCAGTTAATCAGATGAGAGTTGTGTCCTCCTCCATGAACCTACCATCTAAAAGGTATTTGTCTTCCTCTGAGTTTTAAAAATAATTTTAGCCTAATGTTTTAATCCACAAGCATATTTTAGAGCTGTTATCATACAGAATGCACGCCTTTGTATTTTGTTGCACCACAGAATTTTTTTTCACATTGTAATGTACATTTGTGAGAAGCTTTTCTCAAGTAAAAGAAAATAACCAATGCCTTCAAAAAATATTGTTTGAGGAAATAATTTTATTAATCCTACACACAATATCCTTCCTGTCAAACAGTGGAATTTAGATGGCAGAATCAATAAAGTAGTCTCCATATGGGAATTGCTAATATAGAAATTAGTGCATGGTGCTTCTTCACTTGGTAAGAAAGATAGCTTGTGTTCCCTCAGTCTTTTATTGCTATGCAGTCAAAGAGAACGATGGAAACAAACAGTCCAGTAAAATATAATCAAATATGTCATGAATTGTGATGTTTACTAACAAGACTAGAAGTTGCTCTTCTCAAGACATGGCAGAACAGAGTAGAAGGCAATAATTAGGGTAATAATAAAAAGCAAATTATCAGTGTTTTCCTTTAAAGCCCATCACAGAGGTAAACTAAAATCTAATGAAATCTGGAAATATTAATGCACACTCTTTATGGTGTAGCACGTGAATACTGGATGGTTCATGATATTTATTCCACATAGTGATACTCTTTTGTGTTACAGGGAATATAAAGAGATGTAAATTAGATATAATGAAATAATTTAATTTCTGATGGATAGAGAATGATCTAAATATACTAAACAAGACCCTGTGACTGCCTGCTCCAGTAATTGCTCAGTTGCATGCTTAATTTCATAATCAATGCATTACTCAGACTAAGTGGAATTTATTACCTCATTTTCAGTTTCATGCTATGTAAGTATACAGTAGCCAGTCTCACAGAAAACTGTGATGCGTGCAGCAAAGAATCATGGTGTCAGAGGTCAGAGTTCTTTGTTTTCATTCCTTTGAAATTGCTCTTTAATATTCTAAAAAGGGCAGAAAGCATGTAATTTGCATTTAAACCACCACTTTCCAGGATTATATCCCCTTGAATATATGTTTTGGATAGTGGACATTTATCATAGTATTCCTCCTGACTCTAGAAACAGTGCAGAAGGTAGCTGTAGAACCTTTATAACCGTGCAATAAATCTGAAACTGCCACAGGATTGCTATGGTAACCACCAAGCCTGTCAGGCTGCCAGCCCTGCTGAAAGGTAGGTTCAATTTTCAGCTCATCAGCTCTTCCCGATGATTTACTTGTTGACACTCTGTATTTGATACAGAAGTGTTAATGCCCTCTTGCATCACAAGGGACTACTACTGACACCCCATTTTATAAGGCGATACACCATAGCGACCCCAGAAAATTATTTAAAATTGTAGAATTGTATCCCTGTCAGTGAAAGCATAAAGTGGCATAAATTACCAGATGTAAAATCCTGTTTTAAGCTGCTGCAACTTTGTGTGGAAGAAGAGACTCTGCTCATATGACAGCATACACTATGAGTTTGGAATTGAAATGAAAACCCACTATTTAGTTAAACATTTATGGGAGTGGATATATGCTTGCATCCTTCTCCAGTTCTTTAATGCGGAGCCAGGGAGTGTTTTGGCACACAGCATGGTGATTTGTCTTTTTTGCCCTGTAGTATTCTCCATGGAAATTATCTGTGGTTTTGAATGAGTATGGCAAATGCTGTTACACCTCAAACAAATTATTCGGAATGTTATGTTTTGCATTTACTCACCCACTTACTTTCTCCCCAGAGCAGACTGAAGCTATGTCAGGTGGGCCAAATGATCGAGGGATTGCTGACTGACATGTTGATACTTTAATTTTTCTTAAACTGTCCCCAGCCTTCTGAGGTCAATATACATATGAATCCTGTGAACGTGAGCTTGAAGTGCTATACTTGCTGAAGAAAGGAAAACTAGTTTTTAACATTCAAGTAGGTTTGGGAAGAACAAAATGCTTGAAGACTGGTTTACTAGTAGTGCACAATAATAGTATGTCTGGTAAAAGTACAAATAAATAATAGTACAAATAAATATTTGTACCTTAATGGTAAAAGTACAAATAAATGTATTTCTTCAAGAAGGCTGGCCTTTAAAAGCATTATGTCTTCTTTACCTTAATTAGAAGGATTACTCCATCCCACATAATGTCTTAATCTCATGTTAGAAGTATGAGTAGCGTGTTGCCATGCAGGTCCATGGACATTAGGGGGAAAGGCCAGAAGAAAAGGAGACATTACACTTTATAAGGGATAGCAAGAAGAAAAATCTGAGAAAGGAAGAATGTGTTTTTGTTTAAACATTTGATGGGGGGTTGGATGTTGGTTAGTGTTGCTCTCCAGACCACAGCTGCTGTAAGGCAGTCAAGTTCAACTTCTCTGGCAGGTCACAGCTTTGTTTAATACACTGACTCTTGGCTATGCTTTTAGGTAGAAACTTAATAAGCGTCCACATTTCCACAGTCCTAAAGCTCTATCTACTCTGAGAGTTGAGTGCATGTATGTATCTGGGCTGCAGGGGGACAATCTACCTCACCATGTCTTCATCATGGGCTGCAGGGGAATCTTTGCTCTCTGCCTCCTCCCTCTCTGCCAGCAAGGCTGGGGGAGTCTTTGTGGGATGTGGGACATCGCTGATGTTATGAGAGAATGTTTTTGAAGAGCTTGTGGAAATGGGCAAGGCTGGTGCAGTGTGTCTGGGGAAAGGCTTAAAAGCAGGAGATAGGGGTGGGTGCAGCAAAATGGCCAGAGGAAGCAACACATTTCAGCCCATGGCACAACTGTGCTTTGCTTGAATGGCAGTCTGCTTTTGCATTGCTCTGCAGATTGTGGAATGCCTGGCGTTTGGAGCTTTGTTGTCCTAACAGAGAGCAAACCAAGGTATGCAGCTCACCAGGTGGGCTTCATTCCCATTTCTGAAGCAGGCAGCCTGTCCCCAGAAGAGCAGAGCCAGTTCCTCCTGCCTCCCATCCCCAGTCATGGGGAGCTTGGGGCTGGCGGAGCCAGGCTGCTCTTGTAGAAAAATGTCAGATAAAGGCTCAGAGGGTTGAGACTTTTTATGGTTTAGGCTCAGCTGGTACCAGCCAGGCTTCTGTTCACTCACCAACTGCAGGACAGGGGGAGAAAATTCATGCAAAAGGCTTGTTAATTGAGAGAAGGATAGGGAGGTTTGCATTCCTCAATAAGAATAACAGGCAAAGAGCAGATGCGTTCAACTTGGGAATTAAAAAAACCTAATTTAATCTACAAGGAGAAAGAGAAAACATGGCCAGATTGTAGTATCTTCCCCACCTCACCTCTCCCTTCTTCCCAGGCCCCAATTACTTCACTCCTGCCTCCCCCTCAGCGGCACAGGGGGACAAGGAGTGGGGGTTTAGGATGAGTTCACCCCATGTAGTTTCTGCTGCTTTCCTCCTTTGCGGTAGGACTCCTCACATTCTTCCCCTGCTCCAAGGTGGGGTCCCTCTCTTGGGAAGGAGTTCTTTCCAAACCCGTCCAACTTGAGTCCCTCTCACCAGGTGGAGTATATCAGGCACAGATGGCTCCAGTCTGGGCTGCCCACAGTCACAGTCTCCCGTGGGAGCAGTCACCTCCTCTCGCACAGGGTCCTCCGTGGCTGCAGATCCACATCTGTCCCTCTCTGCAATCCTGCACAGGCTGCTTCTTCATGTCTACCCCTGTGACACTTCAGGAGCTACAAATCCACATTTACCCCACTGTGGTCCTTCAAGTACTGCTCCACTGTGCTCCTCCAAGGGCTGCAGGGGCACACCTGCCATCTCACCACAGGCTGTGGAGAAATCTCTGTGTGGGCACCTTTACCCCTCCTTCTTCACTCACCTTGTTGTCTTTCTCTGACATTACTCTCTCACCTTCTCCAGTCCTCTTTGCAGGTCTCTTTTTTCATATTTTTTGTAGTTTCATTTCCCTTTCCTGCACATGTTGCTCACAGAGGCACATCCAGCTTGACATATCTGCTTTGCATTGGGCAGAGGCAGGGGACAGATTGGAATCAGGGAAGCTTCCAGCAGCTTCTCACAGGAGCCACCCCTGTAGTCCCCTGTGCTTCAAAGCCACCACTGTGCTAACCAAAGATAGACTGGAAAATGAAGACTGTTTGTGTGTGGAGGTATGAGCAGGAGGATGCAGCAGGGAGAGGGCTGTAATTATGGCCAGTGTGCACAGCATCAGTCTTTGCTTCAGGGCAGGTGGCCCAGGTAGAGGCCAAGGGGCCTGGACAGCCTTGTCCCACCGCTTGGAAGAGGGAGGCTGGGAGAGTTTGAGTGCAAGCAGCTATATTGCAGCATTTACATTAAAGAATTTCACAGCCCACAACAAGACTTTCTCCCTTTCACTTCCCTACTGTTAGAAAGCCTTGCCTGCAGTAGCTGTGATGTGATTTTGAAGGACATGCACTCTGATAACCTACTGGATCTACAAAGGCAATCAGAAACACTGTCAGGGCCAGCATGTTGAAGTGCAGAACAGGCTCGTGAGCAGGGCTGGCCAGGCTCTCCCCTGCAGCCTGTTGGGTGGAGGTGTTGGGAGTCCTTGGAGCTGTGACCCCCATGCCACTTGGTGCCTCCCAGCACCATGCTGGTTGTTTTCTGTCACAGTTTAACACTGGCCTGGCAATTAAACTGAGTAACAGATAAAGAAAAAAGACAGAAAGTCACTTTTATCCTGGCCCAAACCAGGATATTGTCGCTGGATGCTGGTGGTAACACCTCTGTGGGGATCTGCTGCACACCCTCTGCCACCCTGCCTGCTGCAGCTGGCTGGTGCCCAGTGCCATGTCCTGCCAAGAGATGTGCAAAGTGCCTGAGATTTTCTTACAACAGGAACAGAGTGGCAAAGAAAGCTCCTGCAAGGTGTGAGAGAGAGAGATAAAGGCCTCACAGTGGGTCTCCTTGTGGGCTGGGAAGTGTCCAGCCAGCCCTGTGGCCTGCCCTTCTCATATGCCTGCCCCCCTTAACTCCCCAAAAGGGTTGTGGCCCCCAGTATAGGAACCCCTGGCCCTCGCAATCCCCCCCAGCCACCATGACTTGGACTAGCACAGGGCATGTGCCTCCAGAGGGAAGCCAGTGAAGGGGGGAGCCTTCTGAGGTCCTCAGGAGCCCAGCACCCTCTTCAGGGTCACTGCGCTGGGATGGCTGTCACGAGGGATCTGCAGCACCCATAGTAACCAAGTCTCTGCACCAAGACAAGAGGAGGTCCATGCTGTGCATGTGCATTCGTGGCCAAATGCACCAGACCAGTGTCAGTGGCTAGTGAAGGGCAGTGAGGTTGGGACCCTCAGAACTGCCCCTTGGTAAGAGCACAGGGGCTTCTAGGGCTACACCCCGACTGCTGCCCGCAGAGCTGGCAAACATTCCCAAGAGGGGAAAGGCCCTGCTCCTCAGGATATTTGCATGTTTTGGTGGCCTTTTGGACCTGGCTTCCCTACACCTATGTATTTCCTCTTTTCAATCCCTTAAGACAGTTTATAATCCTTTTGAGTATCTTTTTTGTTGTTTTTGTTCTTCTCTTGTCATGTCTCAGTTGAATCAGGATGATAATTGCATGCAATTCTGATTCCATTCTTTTATCCAAGATGGTCTTGCGTGCTTTGCACAAAGTACATGAAACATCCTCAGCCTCACCTCCAAAGACTTTTCTGATGTCTTCCACAGCATACCCTGATGTTGTATGCTCTCTGTATTTAATAGTAACTGTTTCACTGCCCACTACTATTTCCTTCTCCTTATTCATCTTCTTGTTTTATTTGTTTCCTTCTTCCTTTCTGGTTGTTATAGACCTTCTCTTACATTTCCTTAGGGAAATAGCAGCTGCTTGAGTTAGGTAAGTGATGCACACTAGATCAAAGGGCTGAAGATTGTTCTGTAATCTGAATGTTCATTCTGTTGCAGTGTATGAATGACTCCTTGAAACTTCCTGGGTCAAAACTTCATGGTACTTTCCTGGCGCTGTATTTTTGTTATAATCAGGAAGCTACTTGTAAAGAATCACTCACATACATGAGCAATGATGAGAAGATTGCTCTAGTATGACTGCATTGGATGGGAGGTACTGCATTTTCTTTCTTAACATTAACTGTTCTTTATGCCAATGAAAGAACTATGTCTAATAACAACTTTCCTTCTAACCAAAGCATTGACCCTCTAACTTCTCTCCCTCCTGCCCCAGATTTTTTTTTTTTTTTTTGGCTGAAAATGGTGATCATAGGTGGATAGCAGAATTTCAAAACGTTTTGTATATGTGGGTGGCTTATTCCACAGAGCTCCCCAAAAAGCGTATGCACTGAAGTGCAGGGCAGTTTTTCAGCATAGTCCTCCAGATACAAAACCACTGCAGTGGCTTTTTTGTCATTATTCAGTATAGCTGTAATTGTGACTTAGGCTAACAGAGAGGCTTCAGTCATGAACAGGACAACTACTAAAACTTTACATCCTTTTTCTACCCTTATCCCTGAAAGAAGAGCTTGTCTGACCATTTCTTTCATTTTTAATGCAGCTTATCCATGTTCTTAAGCAATAAAATTCATCCTTGACTAATAATACTGATAGAGAAAACACTAGATTTAATACACTTCTCTGGTGGAAGCATTAGACAGTGGCATTGAGCTTCCAGAGAGAAATAAACAAAACAGTGTTGGAATCATTTTTGACAAAGCAGGAAATGGCTTGGGCATGCTTTCTTACTCTTGTCCTCAAACATGATTATGTTCTTCTGCTGATTGGATATTGACTTATTGGCATCAGGATTAGACTTTTTAATGAATAAATTATGAGGAAAAAAGTATATTGCTAGCCAAGAGTAATCAGACTTACTGGATACTGCTTTCAGGGACATGCTCAAGCTGTATTAGCAGTGGTATCTGACTCTTGTAGGGGATTGCCATAAGACAAAGATACTGTCCCTCTGAATTTTCATATTCTCTACTGCTACTGCTATGTTCTTTTTAGTGTAAAGCTATTAGAAAAGCTATAGCCACATGTGAAACACTCACTAAAATTGCTGGTATAGGGATAAGTAATTTTGGGGAAGATGCAGAGGGATTTAGGGAAGAGGGTGAAAGAAGGTGCTATGGAAAGGGGACATAAAAGGAAGATTTCATTTAATAGTGAAACATTTCTGCTCAGACATGCTGCTGAAGTTCTGGTATCCCAAAGTTAAGTGTGTGCATAAATGTAACCTACGTGTAACAACGTTGGCAGTGAATGCTTATTCTTACTTCTGTCCCTGGGAGCAATTTGTCTCAGCCATATGTGGGAGTAGGGACATACCCAGTAGCTCTATGGGCTGAAGCCTGCCATGATGCTTTCCTAGCCAGTCATTTATCTCACTTTTAGAACTGAGCATTTTGTCCTTTGGAGAAACCATGGGAAGGGCACCAGAGGGTTGGATGCATTGAAGAGCAGACTGGGGTTCCGGTATTAAGGGATACCCAAGCTGGGCAGACAATTCAGACATGCAGCACCATGGACCCTTGCTCGGCAAACTGTGGGCAGTAGTATATCTGGGCTTAAACCCAGGTAAAAACCCACATCCATTTTTGCAGTAAGAACTGTGAAAATCATCATTTGGCAAGGGGAAGCAGCCCCACTGAGGGCTGTTGTGAGGCAGAAATCGCACAAGAGGTCTTTATTTTGCAGTTACTAAGTGGCAGCAGGCACTTTGTGAAGTCCCCAGCTGCTTCCTCTAAATCTTGCTCGGCTTTCTTCCTGCTCCTACTCCAGGGCTTTTCTTCCTATGAGTAGTGCTGACCCATCCAGGGGTGCAGGGGGCTCCATTCATGAAAGCACAGAAGGGAGAAAGGAGCCACCCTTAGTATGAGGTTGAAGCACCACAGCCTAGATCACAGCTAATATTTTCCTAGAGGGAGCCAGACCTGTGACCTCATCTGCCTCATATCTTGGGAGAGAGTAGTCTAACCCCACTGATTTTAATTGTGAAGGAAAGAAACCCTTTAATATTCTTCCTCTGTGCCCTAGAGCCCTCGTGAAGAGGCCAGAAATATCACCTGGCCCTCAATACTTGCCCAAGCAAATTTTATCTATTTATTACTGCCCAAATGGGTACCTTCTCTTTTGTTTACATTTGGAAAACTGGTCTTAGACATATTGCCATGGTAAAATACTGTTCCCTGTTACTGCTCTCAAACTTCAAAGATAGACTGAGGGGCTTAAAGGGTCAATATGTTATTAATTCTACAGTAACAAGTTCCTGGCACCAGTCATTCAGATGAAGAGCTGTGATAAAGTAATGCTGTGAGTTCAAGGTAGATATAATACCTCATTCACAGTGTCTTCAGGTGGCATACTGAGATTAAATTGGTGAACTTTGATTGATTGATTGTTAAACACAGCAATGGACCAAGCTGATGAAATCACCTGCCCATGCAAGATAGTGTTCAGCTATTCTTTTTTGTCCTGCCATTTGTGCAAATTGTGCAAGAAATGGCTTTTTAAAAATGAATTAAAACTGATTCAAGTAGCACGCAGTGCAGCTGTAGCTTGTGTGAATTCCAGCAATACCCATTTCACATGCAAAGGTGTTTTGCTGATTGAGGATGGTAATGAGACTTGGACACCAGAGTCAAAAGAGTAGACATGTTTTACTGGTGATAGCCAAATAATGCAACCAAATAAGAAAAATACAGAACATTGTACCTCAAGCAGACAGATGGAAAATATACAGGGTAATGCATCAAGTCATTCCTACATAAGAGAAAGGATTAATATTAAGATGATTAAGAAAGATAGATCACCACTCGCATACGTTACCATCATCCAGATCCACAGTCTCTGGGGAGCTCTGGTTGCAGTGAGGATTTGCAGCACCCTTCCTGGCACATGGGAAAATCCTACGTGGTGTGTCCACCTGTAGGTGAGGCATCCAAAGTCACTGCAAGAGGATCCAGCTTTATATATTAAAAAAACCTTACCTTATATTACATTATGTGGAATCATCTGGTTCGTCTCCTTACCATCCATAATCAGGACTAGGCCAGAGTCCAGGGCGTGGTTGGCAGGGTTTTTTAACATACTCTCGTGGAAACACCAAGTCAATTATTTTTGATAAATGATATTTTTAATGATGTAGCACCATCCAAGCAAGGTGCAGATATGGGTGCAAAACAAGACTCTGCATCTCTGTGGCCTCTCATAGTTGTGGGCTGGATACCTTCCTGAAGCTGTTCCTGTCTCCTTCAAACAGCAGCAAAAGCAAGTAATATCTCTTTCTATGTGTATTGAGGAAGAGCATGTAGCTGCTCTTGTCTTTATAGCTGAGGAGGAGGGAACCAGAGGTGATGCTGAGGACAGTGAGGGCAAAGCAAGGTGAGACCTGGGAAGGTGCAGTGCTGTGGGCAGCCCCCTCTCCTATTGCTGGGAGCATGGATTAGTCCTGGACAAGAGACAGTGCTGAGAACAGCTGAGTTTGTGTTGAGAGTCCATGTTGAATTTGCAGTGCTGTTACCACACACAGAGAAAGTAATTTGATTTGCAAATGGCTGTTTTTATATGTAAATCACTGAGAAAGGTGAAAATTGTCTGCTCACAGCAGATACTTTTAGGTGGGAAAAATCTTTACAGGACTGTTAGGCCAGTGTCCATCTCTTTGTGAAGGGAAATAGTCTACTATTAGTACTACTATTAGTACTACTATTAGTCTACTAATAGTCTACTCTACCATTCTGGTAGAGTAGAAACTCAGCTAGGCTTTCCAGAAGGTCAGAGCAACACCTGGGACTTGAGCTGCATAAGGGGACTGGACACCATGGGAAATTGCTTTTTACAAGACAGAGGAGCTGAGAGCATTACAGGGTGGTTTGGAACAAGTTGAGCAGGCAGAGATGGAAAGGGCAGGAGATCATAGGAAAGAATGATATTTGGAGAGCTACTTACCCTGTAAGGGCTATTGGTAATGAACCAGTATTTCTGTTTTGACATCCATTGGAGACAAAAGGATGAGCTACTTATGTTTTTGTCTGGCTGTGGTCCTAGTTTAATTGACAGGACATGAAAACACAGAGGTTAAACATATTCTCTCATTACCATTTTCCGTTTTGGTTTTTTTTTTTTCTGGTAGTATTTTTCAATTTATTTCTCAGTATGAAAAAGTGCTTTTCTTCCAACACTTTAAGAAAGCCTCTGAAATTAAAATGCAAAGTAATATGTCAGGTTCATGTTAAAATAAAGTTTTACTTTTGCCCATAAAGGAGGGGATATCAGTCTTCAGACCAAATGACCTTGCTGTCCATTAATTCTTCCCAATTTGGGTTTTATGTGGTTTCTATTTTTTGTATGACATAATAAAAGATCAATCATAATTTTTAAAATCAAATTTAAAACACTGGAAAAAGATAAAGGTATAGGGGTATGTTTCAATTTAATTTAGTTCTAATTTTAACAGTTAATACCAGAAATGACCTTTATGCAGGTCTCCATTTATCACTGAAATTCTAATTGAATATATTTAATCTCAGCATCTGCCACTCAAATCCTGACTTTTTTCTTAAATTCAGAAATATTGTGTATTTATGGGACTCTAAATTCTTATGGCTAAGTAAGCTGTGATTAGGTAGGCAAGAAATTGCCTTCCTTGCCAAATGAAACTGTCTTTCATGTTAATTTCAGAACATAATACTTAATGTTACAACAAAGATGAAAATTTTAAGAAAGAGATGACTACCTCTACTTGATTAATAAATTGAAATACATGTGACTGATAGTTTAGCAACTGCTTGCTCCTGCAAGCTTTCTCAGGGACTACTCTGGCTCAACAAATACCAAGCTCTATGTAACCATAGGTACACTGACTGAGAGACATTTGGTTTCTTGAACTGAGGACCTATATAATGAATTATATGAAACAAGGGGAAAAAAAATGTTTTGCATCCCCTCACGCCCCAAGGTGGCCAATCAGACTATTGTTTCTCAGGGTGTAATGGCGTCTTAAAGGCTATTTACACGTCAAATATCTATTTTTCTATATTTTGCTTAATGTGTATATTCTACGTATATTAAATGCATATTATACCAATTTTTTGATCATTAATTTTGGATCTATGCTTTCTAATTTTCTTTCCTTATACACTTTAAACATCTTTCAGAAGCAAACTAGAACATAGAATTGTGTAAATATCAGAAAATGCTAATTTCTCTGGGAAAGAATACTCATTAGGAGTCACCATGTATTTTGGTCTAATATTTTGTTGACATACATTTGTTGACTAGAAATAAATATTTTCAGAAATTTGTATCTGCTCTTCAGTGTTTTCCATTTTTCAATGTTCAGTTTACAGGCATGCAAGGGCTAATAAATGGGGGTAATACAAGTGAAGGCCATATAAACTTACTTTGAATGTCCTTTGCACACCTCATTTGATAAAGTATCTTAATGAGTACGTTTCAAATGTAGTGACTTCCAACTGGCTCGACATTGCAGACTGGGAAAAATAAAATGTACTTAACTGCTTCCACTGCTGAAATAGTATTGAACAGCACGTGCAAAGGTGGGATCTCATGGAGGTCTTGTGTTTTTCTGGTATGCAGAGAGGCTTTCATCCTATCTAGGTTCTGTTGTTGTATTATTTTGGTTGGTTTGTTTGTTTTTATTTATTTTTTGCTTGGTTTTCTTTGGTTTGCTTTTTCTTTAAAGTGCAACACTTTAAAGTCTCTTGAAACCAAAAGAATAAGAAAAATCAGAACACAATATTGTGAGAATAGCTGAAACTGCTAATTTATCTGGGAAAGGATCCTGATTAGGAGCCACCAGACAAATGCTAGAGACATGATCAAGTAGCAATATGTGAACTCAAGTAGGCACTTTTATCTCTCTAAAGCATGCTAAGAATGAGATCCCTTGTGAATTAATCAGGTAGGGGTTTATATCCTTTGTATTGTATCTAATTTAAAAATGAATAGGTGTTTCCTATTGCTGCTAAACTTTTGAAAAAACATACCAAAAATTCATTGAGAGGTTGAAGTATCTATTTCCTGAAGAATTCACCAGCATTTGGGCACTTTTTGAAGACTAAAAGTTATATCCTGATATCAGTGACTTCTTACTTTTTTTTTTTCTTTCCTTTTATTTGACCACAAACCAGGAGAAGCCTAAGATGTAGTTTGAAAGCATTTGTTAACAGCAGTGCCTCAACCCCCCACCCCCACATACACAGACAAAAGAACTGCATCATTTCCCCGCGTGTTTCTGTCCCTGCCTTCATTCACTGCCACCAGTGGTTGTGTGGCAGCTCCATGAACCAGCTGAGTGGGCTGATCCAGCTGGGGGAAAAAAAACCCTCACATTTCACTGACCCAATTCTTCACCTGCCTGTATAAGTGGCTGAACACAGGAGGAGCATGTCAGGCTTGAAATTAATGGCCAGAAAAGGACTTGAGAGAGGGCAGACTTTTGGCAGCTGCTTTTGGCAGCTGTGATGATGAAGGTGTTTGCTGAGGACTGTAGTTTCATGCTATGCTTAACCCCGTGAAACTGCAGATTACCAGCAAAAGGCAGTCCTGCTCCTTCTCCATCCCTAGGGATTGTGGGCCAAGTCACTGGGAAGCCAATCAACCAAAACAGAAGTTCTCCATTGGATCTGCTCTCTGAGCAGACTCACCTTGTAGCCTCCTCCTTGCTATACTAAATGGCCCGTGGGAAGAAGGACTTCACTGTCAGTGTGAGTGATGTGGAGAGGGAAGATAGCCTCTTCTTGACAAGTTGCATGTGTAGTGACCTAGACAGACAGCAAATGACACTCCTCATTCCTTGCTTTATGCTAGCTTTTGAAGCTAGGAATTTTGCTTGAGGCTCTGTAGGATTTTTATTGGCATTTGTTTCTATTTTCTGAAACTTCTTAAAAAGATTCCATCTTGGAGCTACAGAATATTTTCTGAAGAGCTTTAGGCTGCTTATTTTGGCTTTTCTAAGGCTTTAAATATCACTAGTACTGTTATAAATTGTAGCCACTAACATGGGCCTCCATGAGCTAGCATAAGTTACTGAATACACTATAAAGATGATCCCTGCTCTTGGAATCCTACAATTTAAGTAAGGGCTGAAAAGAAAGCTTTATTCTCCTTATTAAAGGTGAAATGAATCTCAGTGAAATGAAAAAAGAAATCTTCCTTTTGAAAAGGCATGTCAAATATCTGATTTTTATTGAAAACTTCCCTCTCCTAAAAAACTTGCTCAAAGTCACATGGAGAAGAACAAAGAAGAAAATCAGATTTTCTGAGTCTCAGCACTGCATCTTAACCAGTCATTCTGGTCATCTTTCTTTTCTATATACTTTAAAAATACTAAATTAGCTTATTAAGGGAGGGCAGGATGGCTTAATTAGAACCAGAGAAACTGATTAATACCTTCTGCTGTAAGAAAGGTCCATTGGTTGCTGTTAAACAGAGTGGTTTGGATGGAGCCTCAGGCTCAAAAGGTGACTAAGCCAGGAGTTGCTAGAGGTGAATTTCTGGACTTGCCTTTTTTCTTACATTCCTTCTGCAGGCATCTGCAGAAGGTCTGTCTCAAAAAAACCTTAAAGCTATTGCTAATTAAGGGAAGAGAACAGAAAGAAGATGAAGATCTGGAGGGAAAAAAATAATTAAAACTCTCCAGATGACCTTCAAGATAAGTGGGATGAGAATGAGGGTCACTATTGAAATCAGCATATTGGGCTAAATTGTCTTTTGGCTGGGAGAAGTATGATGTGTTGCTTAATCTTAAAAATTTTTAATCAGAAAACTTTCATAATGTTGATCAAGGAGCTGTAGAGAAGGCTCTGTCAGTTTGTTGGGGCAGGTAATCCCAGGTTGCCTGAGCTCCAGCTGGAGGATGCCCTGTCTGTTAGCATTGGCATGTAGAAACTGTTAATCTCTATTAACTGTTGAAGATGTATTTAATATTGACATCAGTGGTTCAGTGTACAGTTAAAAGGGGGTGGTTCCTGAGCAACAGGAGGAAGAGAGGAAGAGTGTCACATGTCTGACACTGATTTTTCTCATGTCAGTCCTCTTGGAATATTGATGTCTACATTTCTGTTTCTTCCTGAAACACAAAACTTGCCAGAATAATGAGCTCCAGTATTAAAAATATTTTAAGAAAGTTTTCAATTTACATGTATCCATTATTTCCTTTTGCTTTGCCTCTTACTGCATAGGTTGTCTGTACCAGTGCCCTAAGTGACAGCAGGTGGTAGTCATGAGGCTGCAGACTTCTCTCTAGCTGAATCCTGCCAGTTCTTCCCATTAAGCCTGCAGGATGTGTGATGGCTCATTAATCCAAACTACCACTGTAATTTCTTCTCTCCATTCCCCTTGTCACCCTCAGCCTGGCATTTGTGTAGATAAAGGAATGCCTTGTTTTACATGTCCTGTGCAGGAATGAGCTGCTAATTGCTGCTGCTGTTGCCAACCAGTCAGCTGGACGGAGCTGAAGGATTGGGAGCTGGGGGTAATCAGTGCTCTCAATTGGGCAACATCTGGGATGCCTGCCTTGGCCACCCAGTACCCAGAACAGAGGAGTCTGGTAGCCAGGTCAGTGTCTGGAGTCTCTGGTGTGTCTAAGGGATCTGCTTTGACAGTAGAGCTTTTCAGAAAACGCTGTGTGCTAGGTGTAGGGACAGGAGAAGAAGCACAGTGTCTCCATTCACATTACCTGTGCCCTCCCTCTGTGAAGCCAGGTGGCTGGGATTGCAGGAGCCTGGGATCTACTGGAGGTAAGCAAGCCTCTCTGCTCAGAGGTGGAAAGGTTTTGCTGCTTCACTGAAGCTATCTAATAACTAATGCACTGGCATTTTCAACATTTTTCAACTGAAAGTTGCTCTTGATGCTGTATTTTAGTATCATTGTGTGTGCACGTGTGCATTTTCCTTTTATTTTATCCATCTTTATGTGACAGTAATGTTTTGATTTGCAAGCAGAGGCTCATAAATCAGAAATACTGTGAATCAAGAATCAATTGAAAACGCACAGCATTTTCAAAGAGATTTTATTAAAGAATGCCTTTTTCTGTGGTGTTTGAGTGCATTTTGTGCTTCATAACATGAAGCACAAATTTGTGCTACATAATATTTGAAAAAGTATTCAGATGTAAGTTAGAATAGTAAAACTCATTGCAAGAGGTTAATAAGCATATCTTTGAGGGAAAGAGGATTAAATGAAAATTATAACAAAAGCAACTCTACCATTTCTTGGAGCAAATCTATGAAAAGTGAGTTGTTTTGCCTGTGTTAGACTCCCATAGGAATCCCACCAAGAAGCCTCAGTGTAGCTGTTCTCTGACTGAAGTGCTTTTTGAAATTTCTGTTAAATAATTTCTCTTCATTTTGCAAGTGGGGTTTTTTCTGTGGTGTGGGTGTAACTTTTAACAGTAGCTCAAATCTGATTGTGAACCTCTGGAATATCTTTTCAGTTACTTGCAATATTACAGCTGGCTGAAACGTGGCATTCCTGTTTTCCACAAAATGCCAACACTGAATTTTCCTCTTTTGAATGAGGATGAAAACAAACAGTAATTTGTCTAAAAAAATTGATTTTCAAAAGACATTATTTTGCCTCCATTGAAGCACTATTTTAAGGAAATCAAAACATTGTATTTGGCTTTTGACTTCTCTAATTGTTCCATGTAATAAGAAGTAGCATTCTAAATAATATATCTTAAAATGAAGCATTGCGTGTTAGAATGAAAAAAAATCATAGAAACCAAAAGGATCAATTTTTGTTATTGCTGTTCTGCTTCTATTCTTTGAATAAAATTTGGAAAATTAACTCCCCAAAATTTGGTTTTAATAGGAGGGCCATTCCTACCACTCTGAACCCAGTGGAGCCTTGCTAGTGTTCAGAAAAGTTGAAGTTTCATCATTGTGCAGCATTTCCTACCCCAGGGCATTGTTGACTGACTGTAACCTCACTCTAAGGGGTTCTGCTTATGGCCAGATGGAAACTAAGAATATGGTCTCTCTTCTGGTCCTCATTCACCTTTATCACCTATTATTTGTGCCTGGACAGCAGGAGAGGATGCAGTTATGAGAACAGAGAGAACATCTCTGCATTTGGAGAGCTGGAAGTGGCAGAAGTGTGTGAGGCTAAAAAGCAAAGTAGAATAACTGGAAGTTAAATAAAAGACTGTTGGATGAGTTAAGGATGCCCAGATGTTAGTGGACACCCAGCATTTGGCTGCCATCCTGCCATCAGCAAGGGCCACAAAACCCACTGAGAAAACATGCTTTGCTTCCCTTTTGCAGCTGCCAAGAGAGGACTATTTTGGCCAAATCAAGGGACAGAGTATGATCAAGTGGATCTAGCCATTATCTCTGCTCATGTTCTGCCCTGGGGAAGGTAAATAAAGAGCTTTTTTCAAGAAAGAGGGAAATGCATGGAAACTACACAGCAGTAAAATTTCTAGCAAATGAAAGGCAAGCCTGCCATGTGATATGGTGTAGAATTTACTGCCAGAGAATATTTTGAAGCCCAAAATTATGATGGATTTGAAAGGGACCAAACCAATTTAGTAAGAATAGAGTATTAAAAAACTTCGGAGTCTGAAATCCCTTCTTTTAGTTTCTCCTGTCACATGATGATGGGCTCCAAGCTATTGGAAGCTGTAGAGCTCCCAAGGAACCATTTATCTGGCAGATGTTTTCCTGCTTTTTAGCCCTCTAAACTGCAAGTACTGCTGGAGTGAGGGTGCTGAGGTTGATGCATCTTTAACCTTGTCATAAATTACAGGGCTGAGTTTTGTTCAATTTAATTTTTTTCTTCATGAATGTTTTTAAGAACCTTTTTTTTGTTTTGTTTTTTTTAGACATTAAGAGGAGTAAGAAATCTGATGTCCTGTATAATCATAGAATGTTAGGTCACAAGAGACCTCAAGGATCACCTGGTCCAACCCTTCCAATATTATTGTTCATCCCAGCACCTGTTGAGCTGAGACTTAAAGCTTTCCAAAGTAGAGGAATTCACAACTTTACCTGAGAGACCATTCCAGTGTCTAACTGTCCTCATAGTGAAAAATTATCTTCTTGTATTCAAACAGAATCTCCCCAGGAGCAACTTGTGCCCATTGTCTCATGTCTTGTCCTTGGGACTCCTTGTAAACAGGGAGTCTCCATCTTCTTTGTAGCTGCCCTTTAAGTACTGGAACATTGTAAGAAGGTCTCCCCTAAGCCTTCTCTTCACAAGGCTGAACAAACTCAGTCTTCTCAGCCTCTCCTCGTATGGCAGGTAGCCCAGTCCTTTGATCATCCCCCTGGCTCTCTAATGGAAAGTCAATAGTGGAAATTCATAGTTGAACTGCCTATATAGAGTGAATTGACTTATCCAGTGGGTCTGCTTATGAATAGATTCAGAAAAATAGCATGGTTCACAAAATATCATAATACTTGCACATGAGAGATGCTAATGAAAATCAAATGGTCCTCCCAGTGTCAAAAGTGCTAACAGGAGGGTGCTTACAACTGGTTTGGTGGAAGCCTTAGCACATTCACCTTTGCTACCTATTTGGGCACCATTAATACTCTCTCGAATGCAGGAACAGTGGTTTTGTTGTAATGTTTGTGGTCCCTCACCTCTCCTCACCTCCTGAGATGTTTCTTTCCTAGCTACATAGCAATGGTGTTTAATGGGGTAGAGACAGCTGCCTGTCAAATTCTGGAATTTTGTTGTGGGTGACTGAGGTATCTCTGGAAAGGTCAGAAGGATCCATTTGAAAGAGTGTGTTTGACAGTCCAGTTTTAGGGGATGTATTTCTCTTGTACTTGATTGCGTTACTATAGGATTTTTGGTTTTGATAATTTTTTTTTTTAAATTAAGGTATCTCTATTCTGTACACTTGAAATGAGTAGTGGTCATGACTGGGCTGCTTTTTAAAATTTTGTTCTGCAGTTTTGTTAATAGTTTTGGTACTGTTAACACCATTGTTTTGTCAGTAATGATGATAGGGACTCACATTTTGTTTATGTGAGTGCTCTTAGAAATAGCGTTTAACTTCTTATCTCAAAACTTTAATCAGGATTGTCTTAATATGGGGTATTTGTTACATGCAAAACTACTGTTGTTTTTCTCAAAATGACCTTTGCGTTTCCCTTCCCTTCCAAATGCTGAAGGAAAGAAGGGTTTGTTTGCTTTTTTTTTGTGCCAAATTCACCCTTTCTTCTAGAAGAAACCCACGGGAGAGATCTAGGCAGGCAGTAGCATCCTTGTGATTGACTTGAATCTCCTGCAGTGTGTGAGTGAGGGAGTGTGTGGTCCCACAGCCCTGCTTGTCTGATGGGCTCTTGGACAAGGAATCCTTTGTGTACCTGGAGGTTCTGAAGAAGAGAGTAGTGACATCCACAGCAGCAACACTTCAAATACATCTTCTGGTTTTGATCCTTGATAAAAGCAACAGAAAGGATTCAATCGCTGCTTCTGGACAGATGTGAGCAGTGGCAGTCACTGCTTGTACTCCATGAATTACAGAAATCAGGCAAATTTCTGGTTCACCTTCCCCCAAAGCTGCTCAGGATAATTTTGAGAAAGCAGAGGTAATATTATGTGCAACTCAAACAAATAAAGCTGGTTGGAATATAATTCAGATATCCACAAACCAATTATCTAAATGAAACTACAAATGAGGCTAATAAGAAGGCATGGTAATAAGAACTAAATACAAGATTACAATGCCAGTGGTAGTTTCTAGATGTGTTTTCTGACTTGCAGTAAGGTTTGCACCTAGGGGTTTTAAAGGGTAAAATACTATTTTTCTACAATGAAGCTACAAAAACTATTTGAGGGGTGCCGAAATAATCTCTCAGAAGTAAACCTTGAACTGCACTGAGTTGTAGAATCATTACACCCTAGGCTATTTTAAGATTAATCAGCATTTTCTAACTGGATTATGAATTGTAAAGCTCCTAGGCATGCTTATGAACAATGAATAGTAAATAAGCTGCAGAAGTGTTTTCTATTTACTTCTTCAAACCCTCCAACTCTTCAAGCTGAAAAAGAGTACTTTCTACATGTACTAGCTAACCCTTTGTTATTTAAATATATGGTGGTTAGGAGTCTTTTTCTATTGAAGTAGCTTGCATTTCTATGCAACTTGTCATTATTCTCCTATTTAGCAGCTGGTGCACATCTCTGGCTGCTGGCCAGAAGGAGAGGTGGGAGAAGGGAATGTAAGCTTCTAGGAGAGTATTGTCTGGTTTTAAGCACCAGAAAACTACCTCTCCTGTTCCATATCATGTGGAAAGCTCAGAAGATGAGAGCTCCAAGTCATGTATCTCAGTGTTGATAGCAGTTTGAGAATGGTACTTGAACTTAAGGATTTATCATTAGGTCTTACATGTGTATTAGGTGTCTAACTCCCGTTATAATTAGTGAAAATCTAGGAAATAATTACATTACCTGAATAGGCAGCTGGCACCAGTTGAGATTAACTTTGAGCATCTCTTGTAGCCTGCAGCTGTTAGTTCAGAGTCTCATGAGTCTTCCAACAGCCCCATCTGGGAGCTGCAATTCCTTGGCCACATTAAATGACACTAAACACCAAGGTAGAGGCAACTTCATTGAGCTCTAAGTTGGGACAGGGTGCAGGCTCCTAGAGAGTGACTGAGCTTTCCCTAATGTAGACACTTAAGTCCATTGTCTTGGCTAGTGCCTACAACAGGGGCTTGAACATTTTCCAAAGTCCCCTAAATGTGGATGCTTTAATCTTTTGGATAGATACCAGTAAGAGCAATTACCTTGCCTCTGATAACAGCTGGGCATTTTGACATCCTTGGTTGTTAATTTACAATATGAGAACTTACTTTTTATACAACAGCAGTGTTTTCTAATAACCTTTAATAAGCTTTTCCAGGTTAACGCTGGCTTTCTTTATTATTTGCTATATATGGATGTGAACACATAGCTTGAAAATACCTAACTCAGTATTTGTTTGAGCTGAAAGTAGCTTGCTGGGACTAATTTGTACAGAAACATGCATCTCCTCTCCCCATGCTATCTTATATTCTTATACTATCCAATTTAGTTTCAAATTATCCCAGCATCCCTTTGCATTATTTTACAGTGCTTCCAGAGAATAAGTGATATCAAAAACTATTGATGGCTTTTTATTTGGCCTTTGTTAAAATAGTACATGTAACAGCAGAAATCTGTCTAAGAATAGTCTCTTAAGCACTCTGGCTTCTGAGCAACAGCCCATAGCACTTTACGTAGCACTTTTATCTCCTAGACAGGACATATCACTTGTTGCCTGGGTTGTTGTGAATCAAAACCTTCCAATTTTGTCTCAAACAGTAACTTTATAAAAATCAAAGGAACGGCAACCAAAATCCTGGTAGCGGCAAGAATATGTAAACAACTTGGTTTCCTCTTTTGTATTATTCCAGTGCAGTAACATGAGCAAAATAACTTTGATACATAGGCTTCATTTTTGCAGAAAGGCTATGGCTAAATTGATAGTTACTGTGTTTGACCAAAAGATCCTGATTTAAAACTGTAACAATGCAATCTGCAAAACTGATAATTCAGGGAAGTTTGCTGTCAAATAACTGAAATCACGTTTATGAGGAAAGGTAGAAGAAAAATTTTATATAGATACAATTGGACCTACAGGTCACTTTAATGTTTCTCTTTATAGTACAGTAATGCAGCCTGAAATGCATTTGCTAATGACTTGCAAAGGGGAGAGGAAACGATTGAACTCTAATAGAATACTGAGGTTTCCTTTTGATATTTGTAAAAATTTTTGAAGGTGCATAAAATAAGTAGGAGAACCAGTAGAATAAACTAGTTATGTAGAGATGAAGTTGAATAAAATATTTAACTATGTACTCAGGTTTAAACATGCAATGTATTTTGGAAAAGAAAATAAACACTTTCCTGCTACCTGAGTTCAAAATGTAAAATTTCAGATTATTTGCTCAACTACCACCCAACATGGAGGGAGCCAAACTTTGTTTGCAAAAAGTTCAATATGTTCCATGGACTTCAAATATTTCTTCTGAGAATAAGATCATTCACTGTCACAGTGATGGTACAAATATTAAGCAGAATTTGTCCTTTTCAGCTTTTCTTACTGTGTAGAAAAGCCTCTGCCCAATCTGAAGGAATTTATAGATCCTATTGTGGTTTCCCCATTGCACTGAATGGGAGAGTTCAGGCTTTTAAATGGAGGTTTGTAGACTGGACTGTACAAGTGTGTGCTGCTGAGCTGATCTTTCCCTCACCAAAGTGTAATTCAGTGTGGTACTTAAGCTGTTGGAGTGTTAATTTAGGTTTGCTGATTTATTCCTCCCCCCCCCATTGTTTGAGTTAATTATGTATAAGGTAGTTCTAATTTTGGTCTTTGTGCAGTCAATATTTTGTTTACTTTTAGATGATTCTTTTTTTATCTTCTAATGGGAAAGTTACGATTTTTTGATAAGGATACAAGGCAAAGCACAATAAAGAACTAAAGATTGGTAGTGGAAAACTGCTGCTAGGAGAAATGCTGAAATGCTTCCTTCACAAAGCATTTCCTATTATCACACTCAAAGGAGGCCAAGTAGGAAGGTGACAGTTACCACAGTCTGGGTTGTTCCTTCTGCATGCAGATTCTACTGAACTTGAATAAGTATTTTTGGAGTTTATAAGGTTTAGTATACACACAAGGTATTGTGTGTGTCCGGAGATTTCCAAGGAAATCTCAGGACATAGCCTGTGGCTGAGGTTGTTATGGCTCAGCTGGTCTGCAGTAACCTGTAAAGTACAATGTGAATGCTTAGCCTGTGGTCTGTACAGGAAAACTAGCAACAGTGCCTTGTGGAGTAAGTGAAGTCAAGGCAAGTCCTTAGCCCACACCAAGTGCAGTGTAGCATGTGCAGAGATAGTTGTTGTCCTGATGAGCACTGAGCTAGTAGGCTGCTGTAACTTGCTTAATTAACTTCCCTGGTTTGAATCTTCTTTGGAGATCTGAGAACTTCTGATCTTACCAGTGATGCCGTGTCACCACCGCTTGCTTCTCTAAACTTGTGAGTAGATCAAGAGGAGGATCTAGAGAGTGTGCTGACAGGGCACCTCTTTAAGGTCACACAGTGAAGAAAATTAAACTGTTATTTTCCTTGCACAGGGTTCAGCATTATGTGTTTCAGAAAGTACTAGTTGTTTATTCCATTCTCATCTCTCTGAAGGGCTCTTCAGAAACTCAGACAGGATCTTTCAGATCTTCTCCCTGAAACTTTGTTTTTGAAAGTTGGGTTTTTTACAGATTACTCTCCTCTTTTCTGTAGCTGAATTTTCTTTCCTTTTTTGTCTTCTGTCAAATCTTCCCCATGTCCATTTTTTCTAAATCTTTCCTGCTGTGTGGTTTTATTTTTCTGTAGCAATTTTTTAAAGTTATTCCCTCCTCCTTCTTCTCCAAGATTCAGTACATATTTGTTTAGGAGAAATACATGTTCTTTCAAATTTTTGTTAACTTCTCCTTCTCATTCTCCCAGGAAAGGTAGCTAACCTAAGTTTCACTAGTGCATTGTTTAAAATTTTTGTGTGTTCATGCAGATGCTAATTAAAGTTTGTCATCTGTTGTCTGTCATGGCCAGTCCTCCCTTGATTGTTGGTTAGAGCAGCTGTATCAGAGTGGGAGTGCTGATTAATGTTAAGCCCTAAACATAAAAGGAACAAGATACTCTGAGAATCATGCCTTCCATTTATGTTTCTTGGCAAAAGCTGTAATGAGAAGCACACTGTAGCTACACTATGAATATTTGAGTAGCTAAATAATGACTCTGCAATATAATGCTATATCAAATTAATACAGTGCCCATAACCTATCATATAGCTAGTGTTTCGTGTTGTGGCCTGTCTGACTGGTGCCAATGATGGTCTGTATTTTCATTGCGTTTGTACAAACTTCGATTGTATTGTATTGTCTCTGATAAATCTGTCCAACTTATTTTTACAGCTTTGTCTAGTCAATTAATGAATAGAAGACTTCTCCCTCACTCAGTTCTGCCCAAGTTCACTTCTGTTTTGCTTTTGTCACCATTGTAAATGCAATTTGAAGATGAAAAGACCAGCAGCCAGTAAAAGGAAAAGCCCCAGAATTTTACAAAGGTGGTACAGAAAAAAAAATTTATTTTCCTCTCAGAAATTTTATCTGCTTTAATTGGCACAGCTGCATTTGTTTTCATTTCCCTGTAACTTTGAAACTATGGATAGTAAAAGAATTTCAGGTTGGAAGTGTTGCCTCTCAGAACTGGAGGGCTCATCAGCTGGTGTCTGCAATTTTTTTTGCTCTCAGAAATTTAATCTGCTTTAATTGGCACAGCTGCATTCATTTTCATTCCCTATAGCTTTGAAATTATGGACAGTAAAAGAATTTCAGGTTGGAAGTGTTGCCCCTCAGAGCCAGAGGGCTCATCAACCAGTGTCTGCATTAGATAAAAGTTCCCACTTTTGAGTGGGCTATACTATTGGAAGTACAGATTTTCCCTGGCAAGAGCCAGGCTTTACACAGGAGGAATTTGTTGCAGCTTTAACTCTTCAAATAGCTCCAGGTCACTGGAGTAGGATCTTGCAGTAACAATTTTCTGTTGTAGAAAGGAAAAGCAATATGTTCTTTGTTCACTCCAAGCATGTTGCTTCCAATTCAGGGTACAAAAAAGTTGAGACCAAAGCTTGGCATTGGCAGCAATGCACTAGCAGAAAATCTCCAGAAAGAAGATTTTGGCTGGCAAAGTTTGGCACGATAAGAGCCTCTTTTTGCTGTCTCAGTTGGTGTGAAAAGACGATTCGTGCTTGGAAATCTGTCCCCATGCCATTTTGTGCTTGTGTGGGTGGCATATCAATTGCACCGTACAGAAATCAACACATGTAAATTAGAGTGAACTTAAATCCATGGTGATTCGAGATGGAGGTGACATGTACCACAGACTTAGGAAATGGTATTGCTTCTTGTGGATCTTGATCTGCATGCTCTATTCCCAAACACACATGTACCCTTGTCCTTAGGCTTGGGAAGCATTTTAAGACATCAACTGTGATATATTTGGAAATGATTATAAACTCGTATGAACAAGGATATTTGTTTCATGGCCCTTGCCTGGATTTGGCATGTAAATATACTCTTTACACCTACTGTTTTGAACTGTAGATAGGTTCTTCTCTTTTCTCATTAAATTACCTAATGCTTCAACCATCAAAAGTAAGATAGTTGTACAGAGCAGGAGATAAGCCTTTTGAACATGGGACCTGTGCTGATCGCCTACATATAGCGAACTTCTTAGCATTTGTTTATGTTAGTGTTTGATCTTGAATTATGTTAATATACTTTTGAAAATAGTACTTCCATTGTGTTTAATAGAGTAGTGTTGGACCACGGCCTCCAGGGTGAGACTGAGCCAGATGGAGTGCTCCAGCTACCGGTGTGTATTGAGTCCATGCAGTTATTCAGAGATAGTCACATTGCCACACACTATATATGTACTGTGGATGTCATGTTCTCCATGCCAGCTGTTTCACACTACAGATGCCATACTGGGCTGTGCTGCTTCCTGACAGAGCCCTAAAACTCTTCTGGCAGGAACAAGGAGGGTTGTTCTGACTCAGACACCATAGCAGGGGAATGTATCATCTAGGAGATATAGCTACTTAGAGTTTGGAATCTAAACTAATAAAACATCTTATATCCTGTAGGGATAGAGGGCTTGTTTTATAAATGGTGGAAGAGCTAAGCACGGAGTACCTACAAAATTTGCATTTTATACAGTCTAGTCTATATAAGAAATACCTTGTGAAAGCCACTGACTAAGGTCAGCATTTTACACGGTTGTGCTTTGGCAACTTAGTAATGTTTTTGCCTCAAAACTGCTTTATGCACATTTGTGCCTATGTAGTAGTAAAATTACATTAGTGATGTTAATAATAAAAGGGAAGTGCTTTTAAGACCTTTGGCTTGCAGCACATCTGGCCTCAATGTTTGAGAGAAAAAGTTCAGTGTTGAATACTCAGCTGGTTTGGGCCTGCAGGCTTGACAACCTCATACAGCTTTATCACATGATCAGGGAGATAATAATTGGGCCTCAAGCTTGCACAGCTGTTTTGAGACTATTTTCTTTTTATTATGCTTGTGCATATTGCTGCAGAATTCATCTTTCTGTGCATAGGTCTGACTCATCAGTGTGCCGTGCAAAATTGTGTAGGTGTGCTGCTCTTACTCTTTGTGTACATGAATGAATATATGCTTATCAAGGGAAAGTGGTGATGATAACAGAGCCCTGTGTAGGCCAGCTTGTATACAGTTTTATGAAATCATAATTCTCTGTGAAGCTGCAAACTTGTGCTTGTTGATCTCTATACTGGCATGCTTCTTGAACTCATGAAAGAGAAGTCCAAAGGGAACTATTTTCCTCTTGTTACCCTTAAGAACTATTGTGATGAAAAAAAAAGTATTTTTAATTTTTTATATTTACGTTCATTCTTAACACCTTGGCTTCTTTGTATCCATGGACAACCTGGCTCTGAGGGAGTCCTGACAGTAGGTGAGGAGACAGCAGTCCCTCAGGGACCCCTTCCTGCCTCTCATTCCCCAGTGCTTCTGTTTACAGAGACACCAGAGCAGAAGCATGAAGATGCTCATAGGACTTCTGAAGGCTTTCTGGCACACCCATGCTTTGCTCAGAATTCTGACCGTGCCTGCAAACACTCTGGCAATTAATTCAGGAGCTGCTGCCAGGTTGTGCTCTCACCTGTGTGAATGCAGTGTGAACAAAGTGGGAGCAGAGCAGGGGAGGAAGAGCTGCTTCTTGCTGCCTTCTCTTCTCACTTTGTGACTGCCCTGGTTTATAGTGCATCCAGTGGCAACCCTTGATCCTTACTGGTTTTTCTAGTCTCTCTGAAAGTGTTCTTTCTATTACTATTTCTACTACTAGTGTAGAAATAGCATTGATCTATTCAAAGCTAACCCTTTTTCTAACACAACAGGGTAATTCTTTACAGAAGTCCACATTACTTCTGCTTTTCTGTGTGGTAATGGGTTTTTTTGTTTTGTTTTGTTTTTTAAATAATACAGTTCATTACTGCCATTATTAACCCCATTATTCTGATATCCATTTTAGTTGTCACAGTAGAGTGTATTTATTTATCTTGTCTCTACATGTACTTAAAGTACTGGAAGTCCAGTTCCTTGTTAACGCCACAAATTCTTGATGAGATTGGAACTTTTATCTGCTACTATAATGAAAATATTAAACATTAATTTTCTCCTGAAATAGTAGTAGATGTAGTGTTACTGGGACTCTTAAAAGCAGCCTAACATCTTCAGCTAAAATGAAATGTAGCAGTGGCTGCTATACTAATATTTCCATGAAGGAGATAAAACTGAAAATGTTTGCAAAACTGGTGACAAAGTATAGTATAAATTTTTATTCAAACTTTAATAAAGGTCAAGGGGAAATATTATTCTGATATGTAGGTTGATATTGAATTTTTTTTTTGTAGATAGTTTCTCTCATTATTTTCTCGAGGAAAGAAGCTATCAAGCCCTCCATGCGTGTTTCAGCTGAGGTTGTTAAAAGATGTGGTGATACTTTCCTCCCTCTCCCACTGCTCTGCAATAATCTGATTCTTTGGACTGTATTAGTGCAGGGGAGGTAAATCTTGTCTGCAGTGCTGTAGGATTAATCCCAAACTAGCTTTTTCTCTTAGGGATATTATTTTAAAATATATTATGGCCTCTAAACAGTGTTTAAATATGTTTTGAAACTGGAGCATGCTTTGAGTTTCTGGCCTTGCTCAGGTGTAAGAAACTAATTTATTGTGTCCTGTGGTAGTCCAATGGGAGAGTCACTGAGCAGTTACTTCATGATTACTCACCTATTTCAGACAGTTATGCATCATCTGCAACATCTCTTAACTTTAGTTCTTCAATGGTATAGAAATGCACAATTTAAATACCATTATAGTTTGATTCATGTTTTCCCTGTCGTATTATCCAACAGGATTTATGATGCTACAGCAAGAAGAGCTATTATGAGTATCCATTGCTCTGTCTGTGTCTCTGTGTTTTATCACTCTACCATGAGCAATATCCTTGAAAGGGTAACAGATGTGAACACCCTGCTTCATGAGGAACATATGCAACAAGAGTATGAGATGATTAGTCTCCACAGATCATATTTTCTTCATGTATTAATACAGGTTTCAAGTGTTTGAGACTACAATAAGATATTTATTGGAACAGAACTGTGGAACCTAAGGATTTAATAGCAAGGTAACACATTTAGTGAAGACAGTTCTCTGCTTCGGCATGCTCTGTGAACCAGAATGATTGGCAGTAAGTTCTTCAAAACTTAACCGCTAAGGTTGGAAAAGCCCTTTAAGAGTCCAGCTGTAAACCTAACAATGCCAAGTCCGCCATTAAACCATGTCCCTAAGCACCACATCTATATATCTTTTAAATACCTCCAGGAGTGGTGACTCCACCACATCCCCGTGCAGCCTGTTCCAGTGCTTGACAAACCTTTCAGTGAATAAATTTTCCTAATATCCACTCTAAACCTTCCCTGGCACAACTTGAGGCCATTTCTTCTGGGAGAAGACCATTTCTTCTCTTCCTTCCTTAGGAAGGGAGGCCAACTTCCACCTTACCACAACTTCCTTTCAGGTAGTTGTGTAAAGAGTGATAAGGCCTCCTCTCAGCCTCTAGGCTAACCAACCCCAGTCCCCTCAAATACTTCTCGTAAGACTTTTTTTCCAGACCCTTCACCAGCTCTGCTCTTCACTGGACATACTCCAGCACCTCAGTGTCGTCCTTGCAGTGAGATGCCCAGAACTGAACACAGTACTTGAGGTGCAGCCTCACCAGTGCCAAGTACAGGGGAACAATCCCTTCCCTTCTCCTGCTGGCCACACTGTTCCTCATACAAGCCAGGATGCTGTTGGCCTTCTTGGCCACCTGGGCACACTGCTGGCTCATATTCAACAGCCCAGTCCTTTTTTCTCAGGCCAGCTTTCCAGACACTCTTCCCAAAGCCTGTAGGATTGCATGGCATGGTTGGACCCAGGTGCAGGACCCAACACTTGGTCTTGTTGAACCTTGTACAGTCGGCCTCAGTTATCCTATTTATGGATTGATTCTAAAGTTTTAACATGCTGCGTGGTATTAAATAAAGTTAAAGGAAGGTTACAGGACTTTGAATTAACTTCTACCTTTACTGCTTCTAAGGAATAATATTAAGAAAACTTCACATCCAGGGTGAATAGAAACTGAGTGGAAAATGTGATATACATTAAAGATGTGAATCCTGCTCCTCTCCCCCAGTCATCTCCCCCTGTCTGTCTGTCTTTGATCCTTTAGGTACTGGGCATTAAATATTGATAACTGTAGAGAAGACCACAAGTCCTCAGGTGTCACTGATAATGAACTGGGAGCTTAAGCCCAGGTGTGCCCACTAATTAGGGCCTGCCCCAGCCGGAAATGGGCGGGGCTGAAGGGCTAGGTAAAAGGCATGCTCCCAGAAGCAGGGTCAGAAGCAGATGAAGACGCCTGAGGAGAGGAACAGCAGGAAAGAGCTCCCGGAGAAGAACTGAGTCCCCGAGAGAAGGCTCGCCGCAACATCTGGTGGAGAATGCGGGCAACAATAGCAAGCCGTAAACGCTGAGGTAAAAAAAGAAGCTCTACACGACCACGTCGGTTGCAGGAAGCTCTACAAAGCCTGGCTTAAATGCGAAAGGCGGTAAAAAGAGCTTCAAAATACGCAACCACGTCAGATGGAGACACCACAGTGGTGCGGGACACTCTAGAAAAGAGCTCCAAAAACGCAACCACGGGAACAAGCTCCACAAGGCCTAGCTTAAATGCGGAAGGCGGCGTGTAGAAGCTCAAAATAGAAACCCAGCACGGCAAGATACAACAGCCCAGTATGGTGAGCCAGGCGGGAGAGAAGAATGAGGCTCGAAAGGCGCAGCAAGTTGGCGCGTGGAACTCAAGACCGAGGAATGCTGAAGCCGAAGCGGAGCTCTGAGTGCGCATCAAGTCAGTGCGGCCCCTGAAACGGAGTCTCCCAGGGACACGCGACAACGCGGTCCTGAAACGGAGCCTCCCAGGGACACACAACGCGGTCCTGAAACGGAGCCCCCAGGGACACGCGATAGTGCGGTCCTGAAAACGGGGCCCTAGGGACACGCGATAAGACTGGTGCGCCGAATGCTCGGAGAAGTCTCTGCATGGCCAGGCATTCCGAGGTGGCGAGTACCAGCGAAAGCTGAGCTGGTGCTCATGAGACCTCATCTCCTGCTGATAATAAAGACCAAAGCAAAAAAGGCCGGTAAGAGCCTGAACTTTCTCTCCACAAAGGCTAAGAAAAAATAAAAATAATGAAAATAATTAAACGTTTATCCGGCGCCCCCTCGATGCTCTTAGCTGAGTGTCCTGCGGGGCCCGAAGCGTTTACTTCGAGAAATATATTTATTGAAAAATGTTTATCCGGCGCCCCCTCGATGCTCTTAGCTGAGTGTCCCGCGGGGCCCGAAGCGTCTACTTTATAAATTATTGTAAAAATGTTTGAAATGTTTTAAAAATGAATTGTAAAAATGTTTAAAAAAAATGAATTGTAAATTGTTGTAAATGTTGAAAAATAATGAAAATGTTAAGGCCTATTGAAAAAAAAAAAAAAAAAACAAAAAAAACCATTTTTTCAACAAACAACAAAAAGGGGGGAAATGTAGAGAAGACCACAAGTCCTCAGGTGTCACTGATAATGAACTGGGAGCTTAAGCCCAGGTGTGCCCACTAATTAGGGCCTGCCCCAGCCGGAAATGGGCGGGGCTGAAGGGCTAGGTAAAAGGCATGCTCCCAGAAGCAGGGTCAGAAGCAGATGAAGACGCCTGAGGAGAGGAACAGCAGGAAAGAGCTCCCGGAGAAGAACTGAGTCCCCAAGAGAAGGCTCGCCGCAACAGATAACTGTTATCTGTCACTGAATTCAGAGAAGCAGGGATGGATAGCAAGACACCTGGTTGTATGACTGCAGTGTCCCCACATATAATCAGCTTAAGTTGTTCCTCACCAATTTTTGGATTTTTTTGTTTGTTTGGGGGTTTTGTTTGTTTTTGAACGTATCAGGAATGACAGAATTTCTGCTCTTCGCTTAGTTTCCAGTTTTCTTCCCAGATTTCTTCCTTACTCCTAGAACACATTGCTGAAACTTGTGTGTTCATGGATCATATCTGTTCACTTTTCTATTTTTAAGTGTTCTGCCTTATTCGGTGTTTCCTTGTGAGTCCTGCTTTGTAGATGTCTGAGCATCCTCATGGTCGCTAACCAAATTTGCTTTGGAGCGTTCACATCTTTGTTAAAAATGCAATGATGTATCAGACTGGGTACTGAAAATACCAGGATTACTTCACATTTAGCATTTCTTTTGAGTTGCAAAGTACTGGCTAGCTTCTCTCATCTTGATACTAGTTCTGCATTTAGGAAGTAGTTTGCTCCTATAAATATTAAAACAGAAATTGAGTAGTGTGCTCCATAGGATGTATTCTTTTATTACTCTGTAGGTGATGGTGTTCAGTCAAGGCTGAGACAAGTAACCGTAACAGTCCAAAGTACTGTTTCATTGTTTGCCCATCTAGCTTTTCTTCAATTTACAGGTTTCCTGAACCAAGATCATGTCTGAACTCAACTGTATGCTGAATTTTAAGCAATGAGCTTGTCTAAAGTTTGGGGGTTTTTTTGAGCTATTTTAGATTTTAACATATGCTAACTGGTCTGGAAAAAGTATATTTTTGCTTGCAATTTTTTTTTTCGCCCCAAACTTCGGCTTACTAATTTTATTTAACTCTCTTCCTATCTCGTTATAATTAGAGACTTATTTTCTATTTAACTTTTTAGATAATTCCTGATTTTATAGAATTTCATCTCAATTTTGTTGTCTTCTCTCCCATGCTCAGACTGTACAGTTCTACTGTGTAATACAAAAGACTTTTCCACCAATTTGTGTACTCTCTGTACTCCTCCATTTCTAGCCTGAGGCATGATAACTAAATACAATAGAACTCCATGTAGAATTCAAGTTGGGACCATGTGAGGTATATGTAATTGAATGCTGAAGTTTTCTCTTTTTTTGTAATCCTTCCTAATATTCTGTGGTGTCTTTTGGATAGCCAGCAAATAGAGTAATGCCTGTGGTGGGTGTAGGGGTTTTTTGTTGTTTGGGGTTCTCTTGTTGTTTTGGTTTTATTTTATTTATTTTTTTTAACTGTAGCATTTAATGGTGAATCTAGGCTGCCATTCCTAAATGATAACAGATTTAGGGTCTATTACTGCCTTTTGATAGGAAAGCTAGTCGTGATTATAAGCCATATTTTGGTACTTGAATTTCACCTATTTTATTACCTGCTTGTTTGGTACTGTGAGATTTTTTTTTTTTTTTTTTTTTTTTTTTTTTTTTTTTTTTTTTTTGGTAGCTCTTCATAGTTTCAGATTTTTGGGAATTACTCACAGTTACCGAATGTGCTTCTCATTCATATCTCTTTTGTCTTTAGGCACATATTAATCTGTGAGCTAATCTTCTCCTCCTTTCTTATTACTTTTTTATTTGCATGCTCATTAATTCATTTAGAGAGTTCCTAATATCTCTCTCTTTTACCAGTTCTCTTACTAAAGCTATGTTTGGCCCTTCTCCTGTATACAGAGAATACTAATTTATCTAATTATGCTATTTTTCACTGTAATTTCCAGTGCTGAAGATGATTTAAATGATAGATGGTACAAATGGGATACTGCACAATAGTTACGACAATACAGTGGCAATTTTGCATAAGAACTCTTAAAAGTCTCTGGAGTGAACACCTTCTGGTCTTGGCAATTTGTTACAGTTTCTCATTGATCCATTCTACAGTTTCTCTACTAACACATTATTTTAAGGCAGTTTTTCATTCTACATGAAAGAAAGACTTGTTGTAGGATCATTTAAAAGCCTCCTGGTGCTGAAAATTCTTGTATCCCTTTTGCTGTCTGTTGTTGGGCATAAAAATTCTCGTAGATTTCTCATTCATTTATTCTATTTGAGAAAAAAATGCTACCTCTGTTATGCCCTTAGGAAATTGTGCTACAGATTCTTTACCAATAAATCTTATTTCGTATTTAAGTTGGCAGAATTATGAGGCTTATTATTTGCAGATAACTTCCATGACCAGTGGTTGACTTCTGTTGTCTTATCAAACAGTCAAATAAGGTGATTAATTTGGAGGCTTCTTGGTACTTCTGGTTTTTTTGTGTGGGGGTTTTTTTGTTGTTGTTGGTTGGTTGGTTTCTGGTTTTTGTTGGGTTTTGGTTTTTTCCTCCCAGATTCTTACCTTTGATCTTCCTTTTTTTATAACATGATCATGAGACCAAGTCCTCCAACACTCCTGGACAGTTTATCCAGATGTGTTGGGACACCACCACTGCACACAGCATGGATGTGTGGTTTTGTTTGTGTTTTTTGCTCTGATTTAGAGGTAGAGGCCCTACTAGTAGATACCCACCTTCATTTGCTTACGTGGAAAAGTCTTGGCACATGTGCCTTTTGCTTCTTAATGCTAACAAAATGTAAGGTATCATTATGTAACTATTTTTTCCACTTAAAACTTCTACAGTCTTGATAGCTGTGTAGTTGCTTTACTGGACAACTTTAAGGAAGAAATTCAGTTTGTATAAAGGTTTAGATGAGAAGGTAAGATTTAGAAGCAAACTGCTTTGGATATTCACAGCTTTCATGTCATTGCAAAAACAAAAAAACCAGCCCCAAAACTCTCATGTAAAGGCATCTTTGTACATATTGCTGGATGCTTTGGGAATGCTGTATGATGCTTGGAAAGGTAAGGAGTGAAAGCATGACAGGATTAATACTCATATAAGTATGAATAGGATATTTTTTTTCATGTTGCAAGTTTCTTAAAATATTTTAAGTATGATTCCTGTGTACCTTTGTGGGGACCTACACCTACCTGATCACACTTCCTTTTTTTAGCTACAGTACTAACATTTTGGCTTCTGACATTTGTTTTGTGAAAACCTGTCTCTTCTTCTGAGACAACCAGCAGCTTTTCAGATGTTATTATTTTAAGTATCTTACTTAAGGGAGGAAGGACTCTGTGAAATCAAAAAGATATGCCTAAAAACTTTCACCTTTTTATGTATACTCTGCTAATGATTTTCAGTGCTGTAAAAAAAAAACAACAAATCAAACCACAAACCAATGAAGAATCCTATTTAAAAATTGTATATTTTTAAGCAGGCATTATAAAACAAATGTAAGTTGTCATAACCCCATTTAAGTCAGAGGGTTTCAGTTTGTGCAGGCTGAGGCTCTGTATGTGTAAGTCTTGAACTGTGAGGAAATGTTCTGTATTTGCTACTGCCTGAGCATGCCTTGGGCAGCGAGGGCTCTTTTCCTCCTTCTCTTCATACTTGATGCAGATTATCAGAGTTGCTCAGATTTTCAGGCATGATCCAGACAGCAGAGCAGCCACCTAACCATTTTGAAGCCTATGCCTCTCAAACAGTGGCTCCCAGCTTGGTGCCACTGCTAGTTATAGATAGATACATGGGAACTTCACACTGCACAGGCTGTGCACCCACACACTCATGTTTCCTGCCAAAAGTCTTAGTCTTGTCTCATCTGGGGAGACTGGAATATAACTCATATCACTGTTTCTGGATATACCCCATGCTGGCCGCTCTTAACACTTTCCTCATCTCCCTTCCTCCTCAGGCTGCTTCTACCATTCCTCCATCAGGCATCTCGCCAGCTTGGGGGGATGATGCTCTGGGACCCTGGGTAAAGGACTGGGCTCTGCAGACAAAGCAACCTTTCCATTTGGCAAAAGTGCTGAGGGAACTAGAGGGAATCTTCTTTAAAGGCATGGAGTACTTTTCTCCCTGTTATAATGGCTTAAAAATGCTACAGCTCCTCAGATGAGCCACTGCCAGCTCATTTTTTGCCTTTAGCATGGGTTAAGGAGTGGAATTATTAAATCTGAGAAATAGCTTAGATCTCTGCTCCAATGAATGCATTCTGAAGTAGGCACCCTAGATAGATTATTGTAATTTAAATGGTTCAAAGATACAGTTGCCAAAACCAGTCTTATGACAGATTGCACAATTAATTGCAAGTGGTGCTTGCAGCCTCGCTGAGGTGTATGTAATGATATCTCTGAAATCTTCTTGACAAATAACAATATATGAATGCTCCATAATTGCATAACTCTTTATTGTAGGTGCTCAACTTTTTATTATTATATGGATGACTCTTCAAAACCCTTGTGAGCTGGATAACTATTCAGTTAATTCTATGACATACAGAAGTTGGCTGTCTTTTCCTCATCTGACTGAATATTGTTATTACTGCTGTTATTAGTGAAAGTGCCAAGTTGTTCCAGTGTTTTGTGGCAGTATTTGGTGGAGATAATTTGAACAAAGTGGGATTCAAACAGGTTATTGTCTGGAGAAAAATGTGAGGATTAATCGTTTGGTGAATATTTTAAAATCAAGGGTTTAATTAAAAGATTCTACAGTCCTCAAAGCCATTCAGATGTTTGGAACAACATATTTGGTTAAAAAATAAATAATAAAAAACCCCCACCAAAGACAATTGGGAGTATACAGGAATAAAATATCAATATATCTTATTGGTCAGTTGCTATTAAACACATGGAAGAGAAGTTCAGTAGTACAGACTGTCTAGTGAGCCAATGAAAGTGTGATTTGTATGTCATTACTTTTTAAATCTATATAGTTTCTGTAAAGCTATTGACCTTTTTACATTTATATAAAAATGTAATATAATTATATAATTTAATATCAAATTTAATATATAATCATGTATTATATAATTAATTTAATATAATTAATTTAATATAATTATATAAAAATATATAATTTTTATTTAATTTGTTCAGGGAGTGTTAGAAGAAAATGGAAGGTACCTTTAGAGGAGACAGTAGATGTGCTTTGGTTCTGAATTGAAGTATGTTATAAAAATTGCACCTATCTACCTAAGAGGTCCGATCCTTATATGCTTAGTCTGTTTGTTAATTTTAATGACTTAAAAAACAATCCCTCTTTTTTTTTTTTTTTTTTTTTTTTTTAAATCCATGTTGGTTAGTGAACTGTCATGCAGCAAAAAATAGATTTTATTTTGTTTTATACTTAATCACTGGAGTTGATTATCTCCAGCTGTAATGCCAAATTTTTCCTAGTTTTGTCAGTCAGGTTCCATAGTATGAATTATCTTAAACGTTGAAGAATTTTATTTGTAGAGCTGCACATATTTTTGTTGGGGCTTTGTTTGTTTTTTTCTTTTGGTGAAAGTTTCTCTATTGGAAGCCCTGCATGGATAAAAAATAAATCAGTTTCTCTCTCAAACCCCAGTAGGCTGAGTTTTCTGACTGCTTGGTCTGCACTCCTACAAATAAATAGTTTATAAACTAAAACTAAACTAAAACAATCCAGTCTATAAATAGCTGAGAATCTACATCTACAGAATCTACATCTACAGAAATGGAGCCTAAGGAGAGACTTCTAGAGGTTGATCCAATTATTGGGACTTTAGAAATCTTTGGACTTTTCTTATGAATATGTTCTTAACTAGTTATTAATGTGTGAAATAAATTTGCCTCCTAGCTGTTGCTTTCTTGGAGTTTTCTAGGGGGTGGCGCTATAGAGAGTGTCGGCATATTCTTAATAAAAGTGCTGGCACATTCTTAATTAAATCTGTTAAAATAAGATAAATACTTCCAAACATCTACCGCTGTTCTGACCACAAATGAGAAAATGCCATAAATTAAAATGTACACTTGTGTTTTTCATTTATTTTTAATTTAGACTTTCAAAGCTGTGTTTTATTTTATCTAATTTCCTGCTTCTGTTGACCTAGTTTGCTAATATGCTTACGACTGTTTGTTTATTAAAATGAAGGCTAACTAAATTTACTTTTATTTCATGTTTATTCAAAGTATTGGGGAAAGAAGCCATTCTGTTTTCTCTCAATGCCCCCAAAGGACTATTCAGACATGGTTCCAGTAATTTATATTAGGGAGGGATTTATCCATGTGGGCGGACTGAATGAATCACGTTTGGACTATGCTGTCGTAGCTACAGTTGTTCTCCTCAGGATGTATGAAGGGGATGTGGGTAGAACTTAAGTTCCTTTGTGTTTGCTTCCTTCACACGGATACATTACTGTAGAAGACACAATCTGAATGTGAAATCTACCCTGAGATAGCAGGGACTGTCTTTGGCACTTGGTGAGCTTTCCTGGAGCAGAGTACTGCTAAGTCTGTGGTGCAGATGTAGAGGGAGTGGATGAACCCCAGATCTGTCGTCTGTCTTGTTACCATTGCAGTGCATGATGGATGTGTGGTACCTTCAGGAGATACTAGTTCTGTTGCCTGTCTTGAAACAGAGTCCTGCGAAATGTTTTATCTTTTCCCTGTTGGCATTTGGGTTATGGAAAAAGGGCAGACCCAAAATTTGATATTTCTATCCTGTATCTTGTAAAGGTCGTCTATGTACAAATTTTAAAAAAAATATTTTATTGATTCCTTTTGCAGTATTCTTATGATGGATAGGGAACCTTTACATGGAAAAATGAAGTTGTTCCTTGATGTTATTTCCCTTTGTTGGCCTGCAGCAGGGAAAGTTTAATAGGATAATTTGTGAACATGTGAGTAGGTAACAGGAATGATCAGTTTAATTTGTCTCAAGTAATATTTTACTTGAGTAATATATTAGTAATATATTACTGTGATAATCTAACTTATGCAGCTATACAAACTAAAATGATTGTTCAATTAGTACATTTTTCCATGACAAAGTCCAATTCAGATAAAAAATGAATGTACCCATTTAAGCTTCCAAAGCAAGAAGTTATGACTGTTGTGCAGAGATGAGCTTCAGTACATCATTGCCTAGCAGCTGAATGCTAGGAAAAAAAGCTTCCGTAGAAAAGGTAAGCACTGTGGAGTAATTAGGTACAAAACGTGTTCTCAGTTCTTTCCATTAAGTTCAAAATCACTGGAACATGTTTTATGGAATTGCAGGGATCTGATTTATAGCCCAAAATACTCTTGTGTTCTCTTTCACTAGCGGAGATCTATTTCAGGTCTGCATTTGCCTTTTGGGGCTGTACAGTAGCTGCCAATGTGAAATTTCTGTAGACTGCATTAATTCTGGGCCTGCTTTTGTGCTCGTGGCAGGTGTGTTGAGGTGGTCCAGGCACAACTGCATGGGGGCTCTTCCTATATTGGATCATCCCTGTTCATGGAGAGAGCCTTTCTCCATGCAAACAGAGATTTTGCAGTGGGTGCATCATCTCTGAGATCATGTTGGAGCCAGGAAAAACACTAGATTAATTAGCATGCAGAGAGGTGAACAGGAAGAAATCACTGGGGATTCAGAGGGCAGGTTTCTGAAGGGTACTATAGGATGACAGGCAAATGATAAGCTAGGTTTCATAGCTCCAGTTTACTATTGCAAATGTAAACAGGTACCTTTATTCTCTGGAATTAAGTGATAGCATGCTTAGTTTCCAGCAGAACAATAGATGTTATTGAAAGCATCTCTACCAGCATGAAGAATGGTGATATATATGAACATAATTCCTATTTTAATACCAGAAAATTAGATTGCTTAGTTATTAAAATGACAGTGTCATCAAATCATTAAGACATCTATCTACCTTATGTTTGTGAATGCATGTACTGGAACTCTGTACTGAGACTGAATCTTCAGGCTAGCTTCAACTGATTCAGTGAACTTGTTAATTTAAGCAGCAGTTGTTCTTATATGTAAGTTTATATATAAGTAAGGGAAGGAGTTGTGTTAGAGAAAAGCAAGTGTGGCTTCACTGAAGCCAGGAGGTGATAGGAATAGCAGTGCCAGGGAAGGTCCAGGCAGGGGTAAGAGGGGGGACTTAGACATTGCTTCCCAGGACCTATATGCCCATAGCTCTTCCAGGAATTAGGGCTACAGTCCTTGAAATCAAAGGAATGGGAATCGTGCTGCTTGCACCTGTTGGGCTCTACCTGTTACTTCTGGCTCCATGCATTTTCTCTAGTTTGCCCCTAATTTTTTTGAGTTTTGATTTTTATTGTGGAGGATATGAAGAAATCCCCAGATGTTTCAGGTAGAGCTGTTCAAATACTAAATTTTAACTTTTGTGTCCTGTTATTCCAGACTCTAAATTACAAGGTGAAGCTTCACCTCTTTTTCAAGTTCTGTGGATGGGAGCTGGGAAACAAACCCATAAAAGTAACGTGTTACAGATCAATCACTTTGGTATCCCTTTAAATTCTTTGTTTATCCAAAATTATTCCACACTTATGATTTGAATTTATGAACAGTTTTTGCCATCCTAATGGCATTTCTCAGTGAAAGAAAATTTCTCTGGAAATGTTCTAAGTGACTTCTGAGATTCTAAAAAAATTAGGATGATAGTTGTTTTTGTTGAAAGAAATGCTCAGTGCTTATTATCTGGCAAATGCCCCAGATACTTCCAAGTTATCTAGAGGCAGTTTGACAAATTACTTGGTTTTCCCACTGTAATTCTGTGTTACTGAATTCCGCATAGTTCAACATTAGCCTTCTTAATCTGTTTTGATATGTCTTTTTGTAATAGCAAGACAGTAAAAGCAAGAGTTGAACAATGAGCATGTGGCTCTGCTTGTCAGGAGTTTTCATTTTTTTTTTTTTTCTTTAAAAGAAGAGATCTGTAAAATAGGGAGGGTTTAAAAAATCTTCTTAAGAGTTAGGCCCTAGATCCCAAATTCGCCAAGTAGTTGCACTTTTTTAGAGAAAGTATAATCCTTACAGTTTTGAACAGGTTAGAGACAATTTTAATGCTTGTAGGTGATGTGGGTCTAATTTCAGATGTCATCTGTTCATCCATGTGTATGAGCTGTGACAGTCTAAATTTTGTCTCTTCAGGCTGCTTGCAGCTCTGCCTGGGAGAGGGCCCAGTATGGGATATGGACTTCCACTTAGGCTTTTCACAAGGATGTGCATGAATGCCTTCAGTCCCAGAAAAACAAGCTGTTCTGCACTTAAGCAGAGGGTGTTAAGTTTTAAGGTGAATTCTTTTGCTTTCTGTTATTTTGTGGGTGACTTGAACTTGACAGAGAAAGTAGTACTCGTTCCATTCAAACAGGCTCTGCATGGGTACTTACAGGGCTACTTACATAACATCTATGTCTCGGGAAGATCACAGGGTATCACTTTTCCTCCACCTTGTTCACAAACTCAAGTTGTGCCTTCTGCAAATCCAGAGCAGCTGCACTTGATTTTTAAAGGTTAATGCAACATTTCAAACAATGGTTCAAGTCCTTGAGACTGTTTTCCTTGTGGCCCAGGACCTGCTGGTTCATCAGAGAGACTTACCTCTAGCAGTCTGGCATCTCACTCTGTTTCCAGTTACAGTGCCAGTGGCATTCTGAGAGCTCCTCTCACCCAATACTGCCTTGCCCCATGCTTCCCCCCCTGCTCATATCATCAAGCTGGTAATGCTGGGTCCTTGCAGTTTGTGCATACTTTAGTTCCTCTCTAGTTAAGTCCTCTAAAAGCCCTCATAGTGTTAAATGCAGCAATGCAGCCTAGGTAGCATGTAGGCTGAATGCCAACTGTATTTCAGTGATTTTGGACTAGGGAAATAAATGGTCTTGAGCAACTGAGGAAAAATGTGCCTTGTTTTTTTTTTCCCTCCTTTTTTTTTTTTTTTTCCTTGTCTGCCCCCACTCCCACCCAACTAATTGCTAGCTGTTAAGATTTCTTTATTTATCTTTCTTTTAAGAAAAGATTAGGTTTTCTGTTTAATAGAAGAAATACACTGTATTCTAGAATCACTGTCCAGTTTTATCCATTCCTATGAAATCTCTCTGTAGGCAGAAATTTTTGTAAACAGTTAATTTGTCATCATTATCCTTAGTCAAGATCTGGTATAAATAGTATTTCCATGTTGAGTCTGTTTGCTATCTTCATTCTTTGTGGTAGCTTTTAAAAAAATTATTATTTGATTTTATTTTATTTTATATTGCATTTAAATAAATTTTTCAGCAGTGGAATACTGATGTTCCACAGAAAGGAAATTCTTGAAAAGGGGATTCTTGCTTAATTTCATGCAACACAGATTTTATTTTTTTCAATAAGCCAGTCAAATAGGTACACATTAAACTGAACGCATGAATCCTCGGTAAAACACAAAGAGCCTGTATACTTTTAAAGGTTATAAACATTGCTTTCACTAGCAGTGCATGCATCTCCAAGCCTTCTAATGCAGATTGGAGGGATCTATAGTAAAGTTGGTTGCTGTGTGTGTGCTAACACTGGCATTTGGGCTGACACGGAAAGCTCCTAGGAGAGAGACCCTGGGGGATCCCTGTGCCACGTCTGTATGTAGAGTGTGAGGGGAACAGCAAGGGGGTGTTAAGGCAGCTCTGGAATTGTGGTTGTTCTTTACTTATGTGTACACCTGTGTAGTCAAAGCACCAGAGCAGATGCCATCTTTATGTTCAGTTTTGTCTCAGCTCATCAAAAGCCGTGGATGAAAATAATCTTAAATGTGTATGAGAGTATGCTTAAAAAGAACATTTCAATTGTCAAACTAAAGTAACTGTATTTTATTTAAATCTTTTGAATAGCGATCTAGACACCTGAGTTAATGTAGAGTTATGGGTGAGAATTTATGGTAAGAAATATGGTGAGAATTTAAATGCAAGGAGAAAGAAAAAGTCAGGAAATTCAAAGTGATGGTTACCAAGCAATTACGATTCCTCCCCATTTGTACTCTAGTGGTTCTTTATGGCTTCTCAGTACAGCTAAATTTTCCTGTTGTTAATATATACATACAGTGTGGCTGAGTTACTGTGGGAACCAAAGTTGTGGGGGTTTTTAGATGTAAATCCTTTGTAGAGCACCAGGAGTGTTGGAGGGCTTTGTTTTGGTTTTAATATTCGCAGTTTTCTGATGATCATGAAACAAGAGTTGCTAAAGACAAATATGGAAAATGAGGACATAAAAACCTAAGCAGAGAGCAAAATGCATGCAGTTCTTGTAGCTGAGCAGTCAGACAAAAGGACTTGTTTGACTGTGGTTAAGTAGATTGCAGTTTTCTGAGAAAGGTAACAAGCCTTGTAGCTGTGCTGGTAAGGGAAGTAAGTGGCTCATTGTCAGTACATAAATGAATTTGCTAAAGGATTCTTCATTCAAGTGATATAATCACCTTAATGCTCCTAGAGGCAGCTTCAGATGTCGTCTTCAGAGCTGCTCTTCATGCAAAGTAGATCATCCATTCCTATCCCTGTTTAGAAAAATTTCTGTATAACAATTATTTGCTGTCTCCTGACAGGTTTCCCTCCTTTTGATTTATTTTTGGGCACAGCCTCAATCTGTTTCTTCTTGAACAGTGCAACAGAATTAATTCCATAAATAATTTAGTGGCTTTGTGTAGCATATCTGGCAGAGAGATTTATTTATTTATGTATTTATATATTTATTTATTTATTTTCAGTGGCTATATTCTTGTGTAGGTTGCTGCTGTGTGACTTCTGAGCGAAGCCACCATAATCTGATGTTTATTTAATCATCAAATTAAGAGCACATCTATGGGATTCAGGGATCCTGCCTCAGCTAATTATTCGTTAGGAGTCTGCATTCTGTGTTAATGAGGTGAAACACACAAAAGACCAAGTAGCTGAATATCAAAGTTGCTTTAAATGAACAAGGAAGAGAGTTAAAACTAAAAAAGCCCTGTACAGCACTTTCTCAACATGTGTAGATAGAAAGGGAGGTACTTGCCTAGCTTAAAGCAATAATAAAATATGAATTCAGTGCCCTAAGTGTCAGTGCAGTGAGGAAAGACTTCAGCTATCCACAAATCAAGACTCTATGCACACAGCATAGTCATAAAACGGATGGAGCTGTGCACATGTGGAAGTGCCATGTAGTATTATCAATCTCCACAGAGGTCAGTCTCCTGAACAGGTGTGAAATTTAGACAAACTTGATGTGCATAAGGAAAACTTTAAACGAAACTGCTATTACCATCCTACTTTTCATTTCAGTGTTTGGGCTGGCAGGTTTTTCTGTTAACAACCATAAAAAGCACTGTGCATCTTTCATTTGCCTGAACTGGTAAGTTAAATGCCTGCAGTCTGCTCAGCTGCATGTGACACTTTGCAGTAATTCTGATTTAGGGCAGCAATTTCTCAGTGGTCTCAAGCAAAGTCTGCTGAAAGCAGCAGCTTGGGGAGCTGTGCTGACAATCTGCATGTTTGAGCAAGATGCTTGGGTTTTTTTAGAATTATAAAGCTATGGGATTTGATTAAAAGGGGCAGTATCTAGCCTGGTTCTGAGAGCATTAGCAAAGATGAGAGCAATTTTTGTAATGATGAACAAGAACAGGCAGCTATTTAGGTATTTTGTGAAAGACTTTAAATTCACTGTAATGCATGTGGGAATGTTTCTGCTCCTACAGTGTTTTATTTGATCTGAAAACTATTAAAGAATTAAGTGTTTAATATGCACTGATTATCTGTTTATTGCAATAATATTGATAACATTGTGAAACTGGCTGTTGTGAAAGATTCTAGAGCATAGAAAAGGCCCCTCTGGAATGGCTGACATCTTCTATAAATCTAAAGAAATAATAAAATAAAAAAATTTGTGTTGCGCCCAGGATATATGGACAATAACAGTTTGTCTGGGAATTACCTTCTGACTGATTCACTTTTTGGTAAATGGTAGCTGGGTTCAGAGAATAGTCAGGAAACAGTTGTGTAGAAAAAGTTTTCTCTCTTTGAACTTATTATTAGCCCTTTAGGGCCAGTTAGAAGACTCCTAAATGGATGCTTTATGCTTATTTTGTAAAAAATGCAATAAATAATGAATGTTTAGTTTTGTTACGAAAATTTCCTCCCCTGTTGTATCAATTAGTCTTTATAGTAAAGTGTATTAACTTTGAGTGTGTGTGTGTATATAAATAAGATCACTGTATACACCTCCATGTAAAGAGGTAGGAGAATTATACTGTAGACTCTGGTATTGTTCACACATAAGTAAAACCAAGTAAAAGGCAACCTGGCCCTGGAAATAAGGACTTTGCTTTGTGGAAGCTTTGAGCTTTTCCATGAAGGGTAAAGGAATACTAGTGGACAACCAAGATAACACTGGCTTCCTATCCCTGCTAATATGTCTTTGAAACCTTCAAAGCATTGTCTGGTGTTATAGATAAGTAACTGTACCAAGACTGACTGCAGGGACATCTGGATCAATAGGCAAGTATCAAGAATGCTGCAGAAATACGGTTGCTTTGCAAGGTTTTCCTGTGATTAGTGATCTGTGATGTGAGTGTTAGTGATCAGTCAAATCATATTGTTCCTGAACTTTTGAAGGGTATAAGAACCCTTTATAAAATAACATCCAGCCACTACGATTTAGTTGGGACATGTGATGCACATAAATAAATGTTTCCTTGTGTGATTTTTTTTGTACTTTATATACTAACCTCTTCTTGTCACTGTCATTATAGTTTCCCATTACATCAACCTATACTTTTTCTCACCTTATCCTTTCTTTAGTCATTCAGTGCTTGGGGTTCTCACATTCATTCTCTTTTTTCCCCCCCATCCATTTCTTCATTTTTACTTTTATTAAAAATATTTTTAAAATGTATTCTGCATTGCACTCTCCTTTCACACTCTCTAATGACATTTAATCCATTTTTTTTCCATTCAGTGTCATCTTAGCCACTTCTTTTTCTCATACTTTTAAAAACGTTCTTGTTCTTCCTCCTTCCTGACCTCTCTCTCCTTGTCAAGATGTTCACCTCTTCTCCCTAGATCTGATGTTCCTTGTGCCCTCTCTGAACTTTTTAAACTTCCCTTTCTTCCCTGCAGTTAAAACTTTTCCAATATGCTTCCACATGAATCTGAGAGAGAAAAAAAATAATTTTTCTTAGTGCTGATTATGAACCCTCAGGCACCCATGTTCTCCATCCTTCTAGTAACAGGTACTTTCTGTGTGTGCATAAATCTGCACTGAGCAGCAAGGACAGCTAAGAATATTCCTGTGCATGTTCTGATTCAAACTGTGAATCATTCATCTACTGAGGGTTCAGAGGGATAATGTTTGACTCCTTTCCCACGTCCTACTTTGCAGAAATGTGTAACTTTTGTGACCTGCTCTGGTAATATGTTCTTGAGTAAACCAAAATGAAGGACTAAAGGGTAGAAGAGGGACTGCGGTTGAAGAGATATTACACAACAGAATGAAAAAAAAAAAAATCCTGTTGTTTTCTACTGAGACAACGCTGGAGCCAGGATTAGTTTTGGTGTTTTTCTAGCCATGTGAGCTGCTGTGAATGAGCCAGACTTTCAGGTATTCCACACACATACAATGTTTTGCATGACTGTGACTTTGATTCATACTTAGCTATGCACATATCTTCTCAATGATTGTTTAATTGACTGTGAAATTCAGTGAGTGTGGAAATAGAGGTAATATTTTTCTTTCTACCTTTTTATGTGATTTTTTTTTTTTAACGTCTCTGTCTTTCATTTCACATTAACTTTTTCAAGGATATGAAAACCATGAGACCCAAAGCTGGGCTGTTGAACCAAAATCTGGGATTATTATTCTAAACTGACAGGCACTAATACATGTGTAGTTAGTTATTCCAGGATGATGAGCAGACCAAAAGTATAAACAGCATCAAGCAGGTTTAGACATACTAGCAAAATTTTACAGTAGCTACTGACATGCTGGTTGAAATGTAACCCTCGTCTTAGAGGTCTCACTGAGTTGAAGGCTTCCTGAAGCTGTCAGAGGATGTTGGACTGCCTTATACTGGCATGGTCTGTATTTTGTGAACATGTGCTACTGGATTTTGCCCCTTAAACAATACATACTACATTCTGATGAACTCTTTTTCAGTCATTGCATGTGGCATGTCTGATGATTTACATATCAATAAACTTGTGTTAATAGGATAAGAGTGTGATGTAGGAGCTTTCCCTAACATCCCTGTAGTTTTCTGAGTGCCTATGAGACTTTATAAAACCAATCATCATGGAGTCTGGGATTCTGGAAAAAAACATAGGGTTGGTAGGACAGGGTAATGTATAGTGTATCTGACTTCTAAGAAGTACGAATGTTTTCATGGTTGGTTTCCTAAAAATAGACTTTCCTGTTCCTTGGCAGTGCTGGATAACATGAGCTTGGTTATATGGAACATTGTCTTGCATGCCTTGTGCTGTCCTTCAAGTTGACAGAAAATGGAATGTGCTTGTATTGATCACAAGGTGTTTTACGTTCTTCACAGAAGGAATTCTGTATTCAGAGCTGAGTTGTTGAGTTTTCTATAATTTTGTAGCTACAGTTGTTTGAGATGCATTCTTCTGAACACTGGTTTCTCTGTAAGCATCATGTGGCCTGATGCTGATCACACTTGCTCTGTAGTGTGTCTGGGGAAAGGTGGGGGTCTTCAGACTCTCTAGAGTGGTAGATCTTTCCTGATTAACCCCAACATGGCAACCTGCAGCTCTTCAGCCTTGTTTAGGAATGAAGGAAATATGAGCTCGTCTGTAGGATGGGAGCCACCAGGATTGCTGCCCTGGATCATTAATAATCTCATTTGGGTCCTGTTACAGAGCTCTTATGCACAGGCTTCAGCTGAGCTGAGCACACTGTTACCTTGAAGCCTGTGTTTAGATTGCCAGGACTGTTCTGACCTGGAGTGCTGGTAACACCTGCAATATACTGGTCCGGGGTTGTGATGCATCCCCTGAGAGGATTTGTCACAGCCTCTGCTATGATTAGTTGATGCTGTGAAGCATGAAATAGCATTTGCTTTCTGTGCTACAGGTGTCAGCCCTTCTTATTGCTCCAGTGGTATGATAAACAATGGTATTTCGTAAACTGGCTCTTCTAAAGAGGTCCTACGTGTTGGTCTGAAGCCAATTAACATAATTTAATGAGAAATGGCATATAACACTCTAAAAACTAATTCCAGTTGTGAAAACCTAAGAGTGATTTGTTGTCTGAAGCACTGATATATCACATTTTAGTTTAATTTTCTGCAGCTCTGCTTAACTTAGAGAATATCAAAATTTGCCCTTTATTTAGCTTTAAAACTTGAAGAAGGGAGACTTAGGTTAGACATTAGGAAGAAATTCTTTCCTGTGAGGGTGGCAAGACACTGGCACAGGTTGCCCAAGGAAGTTGTGGGTGTCCTCTCCTTGGAAATGTTCAAGGGCAGGTTGGATGGGGCCTTGAGCAACCTGGTGTAGTGGAAGGTGTCCCTGCCCATGCAGGGGGGTTTTAATTAGATGATCTTTAAGGCCCCTTCCTACCCAAACCAATCTATGATTCTGTGGTTTAAAAAGGGATTCCTTGAAGGTGGTAATTATTTGAGCACAGACTAGATAAGGGATATATTAAAATAAAAATCATCTCTTCAATGTGATGGGAAGAACTGAGGGTTTGTAATTGTTAAAAGATAAGACCCATAAGCAAATAAGTAGTAATGAAACGTGGTTTTCAGTTTTTTAGTTTAGTTTTCAGGGTTTTTTCAGATTTTAACAGAGGCATATTTTAATAGGCTAAGAAGAAGTAGGAGATTGCAGTAATTTGCCAAAATTTGAGACAATGAGCTTACTTTTCAAGACCCAAAGTCTTGGGCCAAATCCTCAGCACTGAGCAAACTTTCAAATAATGATTTGAAGGACTCCATCACTATGGTTTGAGTAACACATGGTACTCGGTTCATTGCCTGTTAGAAAATATTCTTTTGAATGTAAAAATTCTTTGGTTTTGCTTAAGGAAGTTAGTCTGTTAAGGGCATTTCATCAGCAACCAACCTTATCTTTTTCTGGAAAAAATAATTACTTGTTGTTACCTTTCTTTGCTAATTTTCTGTCATTTTTACTTGGTTCTCTCCTAAAGTGAATCAATTATATAAGTTACCGTGAATATTGACTAGGTTATTACTTTAATATTAAAAGGTAAACATACAGTGCTATAACTTCCTTGCCTATTTATAACCTCTGTAGCTTGAATCCTTCCAAGCTTTACTCTTCATGTGGCATAAGGCTTGTTGAGATGATTACATTAATTATTTATAGTGATGTATTATTGAAGTGCATCACAGAGAACATACTAATAGGTTTCATTGATTTAAGCTTGTAAATGGATTCTAGCAATCAAAAGCCAGGTGCTAATCTGATTTCAAATGAAGTGATAGTGGTAACTATCAAAATCATCAGCAAGATTCATAGCTTCGGTGTTGAGGGGAATAATGTTAAGGATAATGAATTCAGCTTCAAGAATAGCGTGAAGTAAAAGCCCTGGACTTTTGCAGAGGTGTTCTTTTTCTGTTTTGAATTTAATCCTCAGTTCAGTTTTGTAGTTTCACACTACTCTATTGAATTTCTTTTTTAGTTTGGTTTCATATTTTGGGTTTAAAAATAATTGTGAGGTAAGATTAGTTTTATCCTATGCAGATGGAGGAAGTAATTTTCTGATGCCTTGAAATCTAAATTAAAAAAAAAAAAACCCACAACAAAACTGAATATTTAGCACCACTAAAATGCAGTAGTCTGCTGTTAGGTATTGTTAGTCTTACCTCTTCTAGTTGCAGGCAACAGTAGTATTCTCTAAAAAATGGGGGGGAGTAATGGTAATATCCTTGATCCTCTCAAAGAAGTGTTCTCCAGACCCTTTACCAGCTTCACTGCCCTTCTCTGGACACTCTCCAGCACCTTGGTGTCCTTCTGGTAGCGAGGGACCCAAAACTTAACAGAATATTTGAGGTGTGGATTCTGGCAAAAGAATGTCACTATTGAACTGTCATGGACTATATAGCTGTTTCATTCCTTTGTTTGCATTCTCACCTGTGGTGGGGCTTCAGGGAAGAAGGCAGCTTTGTCTTGCCTTGTCTTGTCCTGCCTGCTCTGTTCCAAGCTCAGTGAAGTCTCTGGTAGGAGGGTGGCAGCTATTCCCAGGAGGGAAAAAGTGAATGTGCAGGAGGATAGTAAGCAAGGAGAAAACACATGGGAGCACTTCCTGTATGGGCCCCTTGGGTTTCTAGGGAGTTTGGGGGAGGCAGGAAGCATCAGAAAAAATGAGAACAAAAATATCCTTTTGCAAAGGGCAGGCTGAGCAGCAGGGAGATGGGTTTCTATCTCTTACTGCTTTCCTGTCTTATTACTAGAAGAGAGTTGTCTCTGTTTTAAAAGGAACTAGTTTATATTCTAATAATATCCAGTATAGGCAACTCAAAGGCCTTTTGGTTTTCTCTGGGGTGCTGCATGTAAGTAAAGATGTTCAGGTTGCCTTGAAAAGTCATGCTCAGTCAGGGACCCATTGGACAAAGATTCCTTATTTCTGGGACCTGAGTAGAACTAACATATTCTGTCTGGTTTGAGTCAGTTCCAAATCACCGCAAATGATAGTGACACGTGGGCCAATAGGTACCATGCATTATTACTGTAAAGTTGATGCAAATCATTTTGTTGTCACATCACTTATTTCTCTAAAAGCACACTTAACATTCAGATCAGGAATGAACATTTTCTTAATCTTTTCCTGAATGGATTTTAAAATTTTTCTTCTTGCATGACTGAGGACTGGCTAAACCGGAAAAAATAAAAGGTATTTTGAGAGTTCATATTAGAGAGCTATGTGTGTAGAGGGAAATAAGCAGAGGTTTGAAAAAAAAAAGAGAGTTAATTACATCTGAGGAGGTGGTGATGGGAGACTTTAAAGGTCTGATGTGTTCTCTTGTCTACAATACACAGGGAAAAAAAAGCAACACCAGAAAAAATATTCCATTATCATAATTTTCTTTTTTTGCACCCCAGAAGTGTATCTGATTAATATCTAACACAATTGGGGTAGTTGCATTACATATGCTCCAGATGTCTCATACTTATTTGAATTTGAGCTAATGTTCAGATAGTCAGGAAAATCATTATTATCAGATTATTCTCTTGTGCATTCTGTTTATGACACTGACATCACTGAATAACATCACTGGCCTTCTTAAGCAGCACAATAGCACTATTATTATTATTGCCTGGTGTATGTAGTTGTAATGTTCATTACAGATTTTATGAAGTGTGGATTAAAGGTAAAAATCTCTGGAGTTACATTGCCAATAATCATGCTGTGAGTTTCAATTATAGAATAATTCATCCAATTATTCTGCTTAATTTAGGAAGCAAAGGTCACAGAAATATATTTTGTGTGAATAAACACTTGGGAAATTACTGAGGGCCTAACTATTGTCACACAAGATATCAGTCTAATCTGTCAATCTAAATTTTTTGCATGTCAGTGATGGCAGAGCTCCATTCAGTTTTACTGACAATGATACTAGCAGTGAGAAATTTTAAGGGAGCCTATGGAAATGCTCCTTGTGAGGTTGGCTATGCCAGTAAAACTACTACAGGATCCATTAGCTTTGCAATGAACAGAAGTAGGTCAATACTGACCAATTTGCTGAATTTCATAATTTTAAATTTTAGCCTTTTTTTTTTTTCTTAATCTTCTCTTTTCCTCTTAGGAATATGGCAGGGGCCAGGGAAGTGGATGTTACAGATATGCAGAAGCTCCTATTAATCCTTTGCTGTCTGCTGTGTAAGACTGCATTAATAGTGGTTGCTCACATCTCTGCTTTGATTTAGGAATAAAAATATTTTCCTACTATAAAATATGGGAAGGGTTGTTTGCTTTTAGATTTTTCCAGAGCCTTGAGGAATGGCTACACTACAGGATTACCACAAAATCTACATCTTAGTATTTGAATGACAAGGTGGTGGGAATTTACTTCTTTGCGTATTTAGTGATCTTACCATGGTTCTGCTTCACTTGAATGTTAATTCGGTAAAGGTTGTACTTGGTGCTCACAGTTCCACAGCCATTCAAAACCTAAATGTACTGTGCAGAGTGCAGAGATGACAGGAGACTCCTCAGATTCTCACTTCAGATATTTTTGTTCAGCTCCTCAGGATCTGGAGGCTGCTGTGGGGGACCAGCATGTCTGAGCCTGGAACAACTGGTCCAGGGAGCTTGGAGGGTCCTCAGGGGCACTTGAAATGCAGCTTGGCAGGACCTGTGCAGCCTGGTCTGACTTTCCTATCCTGGTCTGTCCTTTCCTATTGTTATGGTCCGAGGTAACATTAAAATGTATTTTTGTTTTGGATCCGCGAAACAAAGTCCAAGCATAGAAGGGGTCGGGTGCAAGCAGATTTTATTTGACAATTGACACAGGCAAAAATATAGAGCCAGGCGAAAGAGGTAGAGAGGAAAAGAAGATATAAGAAAGAGAGAGAAAAAGTGGTGAGAAAGAATGAGAGAGAAGAGAGGAGAAATAAAGGGTAAGAAAATGGGAAGAATGAGAGAGAGAGAGAGAGAGAGAGAGAGAGTCACCACCAGGGGTCCAGTTGTCCAGCGAGGTTCTTCAGGATGGCGCTGATCCTGGACACGGACTGGTGCAGAAATAGGGTGAGTCAAGAGACGATGTCAGAGCATGGACAGCAATATATACCCCTGAGTCCTTTTGTTCCAAAGGGGCAGCTGTCAGTCAGCCAGGGTTGTTAGAAGGCAGGCTGCCTGGAGGGGAGCAGAAGGGTGTAGTCCCCCACCCAGTCATCAGTTCTTATCTTCTTCCAGATGCCATTCTTCCTCTCTTCCAGACACTTAGCCAGGTACATTGTGCCTCCAGGGGCGTCCCAGCATTGAAGGTTGGCCCTCAGGAAAGGGGAGTAGTCTCCACCCATTCATCAGTTCTTATCTTCTTCCTGATGCCATCCTTGCTCTGCTCCAGCCCCCTTATCCAGGTACTTCCCAAGTACAATCAAGGTGGCTCAGTCGTGCCTGGAGGGATGTCCCAGCACTGAAGGCTGGCGCTCAGAGAAGAGGAATAGTCTTCACCCAGTACCTCTTATCACATCCCAAGGTGTCACCCCCTGCTCAGCTCTGGCCAGCCAGGTCCTCCACCCAAGCCAGGGCTATTCATTTTAAAATTGCTCCTTTGAGACAGTTGCAAGTCAGTGAGGTCAGACTCACACACCTATCTAAGACCTTTTATAATATTATGATTTGGCCCAAAAGATGCCTTCCCCTGCTTCTTCATTTAGCTTTCCTATCCTGTTTTCTTTGCTTAGAAAACTATGCACATCAGAACTGTAACTAAAAATGTAACTCTCCATTGTCTCAGTAAGTTTTGCTGTGAATGCTCTCTCAGAATTGCAGGCACGTATATGGGGATGGTTGTAATGGCTAATGGAATATAGCTGAGTGAAAATAAATGATGCTATATAAAGACTGATACTTGGGAACATGTGCAAGGATAAGAAAAGATAAAAGACATCCAGTTTTTCAGAAGAAAAACTATGATGGTGATGTGTCAAGAGGAGACCTTTGGTTGGGAAATGAAGAGTTATTCCTGTGTATAAATAGGAGTCAGAGCTCCCAGACAAAGTGAAATAAAAAAGCAGAAATTTGTCACTGGGATATAAAGAAAACATGGGAGATTTATGTCCCTGCACTAAAAAAAAAAATAAAAATCTCATATATAAGCTAGCCAACCGTTTCAGTTTTGTCAAATGAGAGGGTAATAATTATTCATTCTAGTTCATGTTCTATAAAGGAATGTACTTATTCAAACTAGATGCATCTGGCTGATAGAAAATTAAAAGCTTTGCCTTTTTTGCCTTGATAAAAATCTAGTTCCTTTTCTTATAGTGAAATTTAAAAGAAGGAAAAATAAAACATAGTAAGGATTTGCTATGCAGAGCAAAAGAAGAAAAACACCATTGTAATTAATTTTAACAAACAGGGATGGAGATCTTAATCTTTGGGAATAATTGTTTTAATTTTTGTCTGAGTTATTCAAATATGAATCCTTTACTCAAAACTCAGATGAGGAAAGAAATCTTATAAGAATCTTACAAAAGATGGGCTGGATCCCAGCAGCAGAGTTGATGGTTGGACTCTAGGAGATGCTCTAAAGTAATGAGAGTTACAACCAGGGCTGAGTCAAAACAAGTTGGTGAGAACCTCAGAAAGGAATTTTTAAAATGTAATACTTCTGCTTTCCCTTATTTTTCAGAAATTTTAATAGGACATTGCCAATCCTTATGTTCTTCTTGCTTGCCATGGTCATTTGGCATCTCACTTCTGTTTGTTAGATGGGAAGGACTGCTGTTGCCAACTCAATCACAGGAGCATGTTAGTCTTTCTGGAAGAAGATTTGTGTGTTTAGGAGTTCCCATGTTACTGTTGGAGCCTTTACACTTTCATACAGCTGAAGCATAATTTTCATAATTTTTAGGGTTTTTACATAAATGCTTTTTGATTTGCTCTAAAGAGCCAGTTCTGGCTGATTTTACATCATGGAAGTGTTGTTCAAAAGGAGATTGCTCTTTACCAAAACATTGTGTGTGGGTTTTTTGGTTTGTTTTTTTGTTGTTGGGTTTGTGGTTGGTTTTGGGTTTGTTTGGGTTGCTTGGGGTTTTTTTTTTTCTGTTTGTTTGTTTGTTTGTTTGTTTTATTATTATTATTATTTCTGTTTATACTTTTTTTGTTTGTTTTTTTGTTGTTGGGTTTGTGGTTGGTTTTGGGTTTTTTTGGGTTGCTTGGGGTTTTTTTTTCTGTTTGTTTGTTTGTTTGTTTTATTATTATTATTATTATTTCTGTTTATACTTTCAAAATTTGATTGTGTGATAAAGGTCATATTACAAGGTTCCAGGTGATTTTTTTATACATTTCTTTTCTCATTCAAGTGTTGACATACACTATGTATGGAAGCAGAGGCTGACTATTACTGTGCATCATCAGAACACGACATCATGTTGGAAATATTGCATGTGCCTCATGACACTGGCTCACTTCAGGTGGCATTTTGTCTGCACTACTTGAGCAGGGGCCTCTGTGCAAGGGAAAGCTGAAACTGTTTATAAATGGCAGACATCAAAAAAATTTCACAGCTGTTTTTGATATGTAACATGTATTAAAGTATCCTTATGTGTGAGGTTAGCTGTGCTCTATTCTGTATTGGCAATGTTCATTGCTACTTCATAAGGATGTGTAACCATAATGAGATTTGTGGTAATTAGGTAAAAAGGGTGAGCACCCTCAACTTGAAGGAGACATGTAAGGCTTTGAATGACATTGGGAACTCTAATAGAATCCTTTTAGTGATCCTTTTAGTGGGGAAGGGAAGGGGGAGGGGACTTTAGAGACTGGTAAAATATCTCTTCCTGGATTTCTCAAATCCCATTGTGTATGCCAAAATAACTTTATCAACTAATTTCAGTGTGTTTTCTGACGGTTTCTAAAATTTGGAAATATTCTTCTGTACTCCTAAAATTAATGCTGAATTGATGTTAAAATATGATCTTCGTTTTATTACAAAGGCCTTGTTGTAGTTATGTATTTCTCAAACTACTTTAGCACTTTAGCTCTTCCTCTTGGTAATAATGCTGAGTCATGCTTTTCAAAGTACTGAATTTTCTTACTTTTGTTGAAATGCACACATCATATTTTGACCATTATCACCTTTAAAATTCCAAAATCAACGAGTGGAAGGAACCATACCTGTACTTCAGAGTCTGAGCCCACTTTAATATTTCAGACATATATATAACACCTCACAGTGACTGGTTTTTATTTCTTCTGAGTAATGAAAGTAAATCCAAGTGGATAGAAAATTTTACCTGGGAGAGGTGAGATACACAGGTAATATGGGATGATCAGTTATGAAATGACTTTTTCTCTTCTGTCTTTTGCTGTCATCTTTGTGACTTTTGTGATCACTGACATAGAAAGTATTTCAATATTCTTGCTCTTCAACATGTTTCCATGAATTTGACAGTTGGTACCTAAATAAAGTCATTACCTAAACCAGCAGCAAAGAGAATATGAATATGCTGCTAGTATTACTTTAGTATTACTTTGGAAGGGAAGACTAGGCTGGAAGGGCAACCAGGCTGGTGAAGGGACTTGAGCACAGATCCTATGAGGAGAGGCTGAGGGAGCTGGGGGTGTTCAGCCTGGAGAAGAGGAGGCTCAGAAGAGACCTCATCACTCTCTACAACTCCCTGAAAGGAGGGGGTAACCAGGGGGGGGTCGGTCTCTTCTCCCAGGCAGCTCCCAGTAAGACAAGAGGGCATGGACTTAAGCTCTGCCAGGGGAGGTTTGGGCTGGATATTAGGAAGAAATTCTTTACGGAGAGGGTGATCAGACATTGGAATGGGCTGCCCAGGGAAGTGGTGGATTCTCCGTCCCTGGAGATATTTAAAAAGAGACTGGATGTGGCACTCAGTACCATGGTCTGGTAACTGCAGTGGTAGTGGATCAAGGGTTGGACTTGATGATCTCTGAGGTCCCTTCCAACCCAGCCAATTCTATGATTCTGTGACTCATTTTTAAGCTCTGGTCAGCCTGCTATTATGTCCATGCTGTTTTTACCTTGTTATTAAAATATCACAACAGAGATCAAATTCAGCTGTGGTGAATAGCATGCCATCCATATGTAATTCTATTGCTTAAAAGTACGGTATGGTAACAGTCACATGGAAAAAACCAATAGTACATATATATATAATATATATATAATATATATAAAACAATCTCCCCTAAGAATACAGCCTGTAAAAAGACTAGACAAAGCCTAAATATTCATAATTTTTTCCTTTTTGGTTTTATAGAGATAGAACAGAAATGCAAGTATTTGGGTCAAATTTTCAGGTATATGTGAAATGTGCTAAAATGGGAAGGTGTCCTACCCTTGACATGGGGCAAGGATGATTTTGTTAAGCTCTCACACAGCATGGGGCAGTTCAAGGAAGCTGTAGCTAATGCAAATACCTACAACCCCATCAGGGCTTTTAGCCCCATCAGGGCTTTTGTAGGGACATGGAATGAGATTACTTTGTCCCATGAGTTTCTGGAGTGTGAAAAAAGGACAGAATAAAAGTCCACATCTTTGTCCTGTCTCCGAGGTATTGTCTTATTTTCCTGTGTTGTATAGTTGTTTGTTTTTTTTTCCTAAGCTCCACCTAAGCATGTGGAAGTTACCTTGGTTGCCATTTCATAACCCAGGAAAATACCATCTCCTTTAGAGCAGGGTATGGGCATGAGGGAATATAAGGGATAAGGAGGAAGGTGAAACTGTAATTCCCTGGTGCTGCTGCAAGTGGCCTAGGGATAGCTGTGTTAATATAATAAGCAAAGTAATGTAATATTTCAGCTTCTGCGTTACTGGTTGTTGTGCTACCTTGTTTTCTTTGCTTGCCAGGAGTAATGCAAAATTAAAGAAACCTGATTAAGGTACTTCAGAGCTGTTTAGCGCCTTTTTGGGAGTAAAGTGGGAGGATTTTGCTTTTGAAAGAAGATGCAGCAGATACACTAATAATGGATGAAGTGTTGTTTCCTTAGTCTCCAGAAAGTTGCATTCATGAGAGGGAAAATTCACCTCTAGACATAATATTCTTTTACCCTTTCTCATGGCATGGGAATGCATAAATGTCCCAGTGAAGTGGGAGAAACATGAAGGCTATCCTTATGGTTAAAAAACCTTTGATCTAGTTATCTGTAAAGTTTGTGGAAAGAGTCCAGCTGGCTCTCCTGGCAACTGGAAAGTAGATGAAAAACATGGTCTATTGGAAACACAGCTATTGCATTTTCCTTCTCATACTAAACTGAGACTGATTAAGCATTTCTGTGCTCCAGTTTTCTTCAGAGAGAAGTAACTTTTGTCACCTTCCTCCTCCCTTCTGCCTACAGAAAATCTGATTTTGCTGGTTTGTCATGTTTAGGTCACTTTTTTTCATGCAAGTATTATGGCATAACATATACCTGCCTTGTTTGAGGGGTGATTATATGCTCTGTTCAGATAAAATGGCCTTATACAAGTTGTTGTACAGGAGAATGTACAACATGTATTTTTCTTTAGATACCTTATTTCAGTGTCTTCAGACTAAATTGGGATCTCCAGCTTTAGCTTTGTTGAAAAACATATATATATGTATAAGGATTCATTCCATGGGATAACAAGTGTAGCAAAAAGAACTTCAGATAATGTTTACTGTCTGAAAATGCTTTTTGTATTAATGTGTAATAAGGCTAGGAGCAAATAAAAAATGCATTCTCCAGAATATGGCACTGTGCAGCAGATAAAACCACTTTTAGTATCTTGGTTGAGCGAGGCAGGCCTGAAAACAGTGTGTACTGCAAGCTGGATAATTTATTTCAAGTGCATGCTTGTGTTGATTTAAAATGCAGAGATTTAACATGATGAGGACAGAGATGGAGCAGGTTGAATGTTTGTATGTATTGATCCAGACACAGGCTGACAACTCTTGGTCTAGTTTGTCAATAAGCTGTTGAGCTATTCCCAGACACTGTTATGTGAAGAGGCAGGAATGGAATACACAAGGCAGAAGAGTGTGGTTTTCCTTCTAGGCTTATGTTCTCTTGCTACATTCCTGGAGAGAGCAGTAAGGACAAAAGGAGGGTACAAGGTGTGCTCTCTCCTTGTTGTCATGAGTAGACTGGTACCAGGTGGGTGGCTGTGGAAAGCTCTCAGTCTTTAGAGTAAGAAGCATCTGGCATTGTCACTAGCACTTGTATCTGTTAGGCAGAAAATAGGTGTATTTTTGTGAGACCTTCTAGTTCATCAGCTTCTCAACCTTGTCTGGCTCAAGGACAAGAGCACTGAGCCTTATTATCCCCTGGGCAACACTGTTGCTGGAACTCAGCATCAGCCTGAACCTTAGACTTCTTGCTGGAGGTAAAGTAAGATTGATTCACAGGCAGTGTCTGATCCTGTTAATCTGCAAGACACTGAGCTGTTCACATGTATCATACCTGGAAAGAACTGGAAGAGGGAGGAGTACCTCCACTGGATGAGGGTCATCTCTTTTTCTGACCTTTTCTCCACCCAGGTTTTAAGTCACTGCTGAATGATGATTTTTTTTTTTTTTTTTTTTTTTTTTTTTTTTTTTTTTTTTTAATATATCTATCTTTAGGGCCTGATTTTTTTTTTTGTTTTCTTTAAAGAAGAGTTACAATCCGGAAGACAGAATAGTATCAGGAGTTAGCTCATAGAGTTACCTATAAAACAGTACCATATTAGACTCAAAATACGCAGGTGTGGGAGAGCACCTATGAGAACGCCAGTCCTGGGATGTAATTCATGCATTAGAAACATAGAAACATAGAAATATAGAATATAGAAACATAGAACATAGAAAATGTTGAAGTGACAAAACAAAATGACCCGATAGGGCATGACAACAGATTCGTTAAATAATCTTCCCTGTAAAGAAGACTTCATTTCCAAGTACATTGATAAAACATAGTAGTTAACTTAGGGGGACAGTTCTATCCCTTTTCAGGTGTGTCAATCACATGAGATATAAGGAAGGTCAGTAAAAACCATATGGAAAAATAGAGTGGGAGAAATAAATAATACACATTTCCTGTTGTTACGGTCCTTAACTATTATTTTATATTTTGTTTGCTTAGCCACTGCGCATACGCCTCACACAAATTGCAAAAGTAACAGGTTTTATGTTTTAAGCGAATTACAACAGTTTATTTCAGAGGAAAATAACACCATGCTGAAGAGAGAGGTTTCTCATGGAAGAAAAGTTACAAGAGAAAAGGTTTTTTAACAAATTAGTCATCCCGGGAAAGGGCTATTAAGAGAAAAAAGAGAAAAAAAGGAATAGATAATTGTTCGGCTTTTCACCCTCTGTCGCCTTGGGGCTTTTCACTCTCTTGAAGTCAGGGGTGAAGTTCCTGTCCCTGTCTGCCTTACTGCTACTGGGAGTTGCTCCTCGAATCATCTTCTCCAGCATGCACTACCACTTCTTTCTTTCCATCAATTATTGTCAAGGGGTTGCAAATTGGTAACTTGGGACCTTCTTTTTGATATTCAGGTTTTCCCGGACTTCCATAGTTGTTCTATTTGACACCAATTTGCATTATCGATTTGGTGGTTTTATCAGGAGCCATTCTGATTAGCTTTCTTATCTTTTCTAATTCTGTCAGAGGAGGGGAAGCTTGTTGATGAAATTTTAGTTTATAAGAGAAGACGCCCATCTAATTAATTAGAAAGAACTTTGATACAATGTGGAAGCAGGGCAAGGCCGATATTCTGCTGATTCAAGAGTCAATTTCATATTTTCAATGTGTCCACATCATCTGTCAATCTGAAAGGTCCTGAAGCAGGATTGAGGCAATCCCAAGCACTGATGTAGACTGGGCAGTAACTGGCTTGAGAGCAGCCCTGAGGAAAAGGACTTGGGGGTGCTGGTGGGTGAGAAGCTCAACGTGAGCCATCAGGGTACACCTGCAGCCCAGAAAGCCAACCAGATCCTGGGCTGCATCAAGAGAAGCGTGGCCAGCAGGTCCAGGGAGGTGATTCTCCCCCTCTGCTCTGCTCTTGTGAGACCCCACCTGGAGTGCTGTGTCCAGGTCTGGAGCCCCTGTTACAGGAGGGAGATGGATGTGCTGGAGTGTGTCCAGAGAAGGGCCATGAGGATGTTCAGAGGGCTGGAGCATCTCTCCTATGAAGACAGACTGAGTGAGTTGGGGTTGTTCAGTCTGGAGAGGGGAAGGCTCTGAGGAGACCTTATTGCAGCCTTCCAGTATCTGAAGGGGGCTACAAGAAAGCTGGTGTGGGACTTTTTAGGATGTCAGGTACTGACAGGACTAGAGGTGGGTAGATTTAGATTGGAAGTTAGGAAGAAGTTCTTCACCATGAGGGCGGTGAGACACTGAACAGGTTGCCCAGAGAGGTGGAAGCCCTATCCCTGGAAATTTTAAAGTCCAGGCTGGACAGGGCTCTGAGCAACCTGATCTAGTGGGAGGTGTCCCTGCCCATGGCAGGGGGGTTGGAACCAAATGATCCCCTCCAACCCTGAAATAATTTTGAAATAATGAAATCATAATTTTGAAATAATGTAATAATTTATTTGAGGAATCCATATTACTATCCTTAATTACCTTATTTCTAACAATACTGCACATTAATGATAGTCAGATAAGGGTTCACATGCTTCTCCTTCTTGGTCCTTGCCCTCTAGACGTCTGATAGTAGCCCCTACATTTCTGAAGAAAAAAAATAATCCATCACTTGAACATAATGGAAATGCGTGTATTCTGGAAAGTCCAACTTACCACAAAGCTTTTTGTTAGTCATAGCTTTTTTTTGTGAAACTCTAAAAGCATAAAATAACACTAATGGAGGTTTAAATCCTTGCAATCTGTTCTGCTTTCAGTATGTTAGTGTCAGTGTGGATGTTCTGAGAGAACATAATCCCAAGTACAGGGTATACTGGATTTTTAACTTCTAAAGACTCATCTTTGAAGGAATATTTGTTTGGAGGTATAAACTCCTGGTTGAGCCACATGTCATAAATCTGAAAATGAACTGGAGTCCTTCTCCTGCCGTGCTGTCATGGTTTAACACTGGCCTGGTAATTAAACCCAATGAGAGATGCTCTCTATTAAATCCCCCTTCCCTCCCTGATAAAGAAAGGAGAGAGAATAAGGGAGAGAGGCTTATGGGTTGGAAACTAAACTACACAGCTTTAGTGAAACAGTAGATAAATAGGAAAAATTACTAAATATATACAAATATACAGGAAAATTGATCCCACATTCCTCCCCCCTTTCCCCCCAGTAACTCTCACATCACCACCGAGGCTGCAGGGCAGCCCTGGGAAAGTCCAGGCTGGACTCCTGGAGTCGGCAACAGTCGGGAGCTGGAGGCAGGAACACACAGATTCAGGCTGGCACGGATCAGGACCACAGGCAGAGGAATGGATGGAATCCTCCCAGGATGCTGAAGCAAAACAGGGAACGGGCAAAGAAAGGGAAGCAGGAAGGGCAGGAAGGTGGCTTGACCCTTGTGATCCCTCAAATTTATACTGAGTATGACATGTATGGGATGGAATACTTTGGTCAATTCTGGCATCTATCTCGTCCGTTGCTCCCCAAAGGAGGCTGCAGGTGGGACCTCTTTATTCCTTCTGGAGGGTAAAATGTTCCTCAGAGCTGAGCAGTGTCCTTGGCTCTGCACACCAGTCTCTGGCTGTAACTATAAACATCGAGTGTTATCAGTCCTAGAAGCAGATGCTGACTGAGAAACTTGCTGTTAATTTCAGCAAGTGCAACTACTTAGAAGAGACTTAGCTGAAAGCAAAAGTAGAGGACAGAAAATCACCTTTATCCTAGCCCAAACCAGGACACATGCCTACTTATATCTTGTGTAAACTGAAAATATTTGGGGTGTAAACACATGGGGAAACACTGACAGTATTCTTGAAAGAACTGAAGAAGAGGTGTCAGCTCTGTCCCTGACAAAGGGGCTGTCTGTGAAGGAGCTGGGGTGGAAAAGCCATCCCTCCTGCCAGCTTCTGGGGCAAGGGGGCCCAGCTCTGTCCTGGCCAGGGTCATATCAGGAGCACACAGCTTGCTGCACTGCCCCACAGCCTGCAGCTTGGGAAGACCAACATGATACCCCATGAAATGTTTGGCCAGACTGGGATCTGGCGTGTGAATGCCCTGTGTTGCCTGCCTGTGGCTCTGTGCCTAAAGGCAGAGAGTCTTTTGCTGTCTAATTCAAAACTCATGGGTGCCAAGGAAGTCAACAAAGCTCTTCTGTCTCCTTAAAAGATGCCTATTTATAAAATCTATTGCCATTAAATAAAGAAAAGTTTGATATAACTGTTTTCTGTGTTCTCTCTTTGCAACTTTTTTTCTGTTTTTCATTCAAATAGTAGCCATATTTGGGGAGAAATATCATTGAAGTCTAAAGGAAGCCACCAAAACTGTATTTGGATTTTTATAAACTTGGTAGAACTCAGTGTCTGTGCCTGATGATGCTGGCTCTCAATGATTCCACCCTTACAAATAGCTGGTAATTTTAATTCAAATCGAAGCATTAATAACACCACGGTTTTTGGTTTGTTTGGGTTTTTTGTTTGTTTTTTTTTTTTTTTTTTTTTTTTTAATTTTTTTTCTTTCCCCTGTGCTTATACAGTTCAGTAGGAAGAAAGTCAGTTTCAGTTTTGTTTACAGATGGAGGTTACTCAGAGCTCAGTAGGTAAAAAGTGTAGCCATGTATGTGGACATAAAACCCGTTGCAACAAGACTTTTATGCTTCTGGTTTGTGTATTCTGGTAGGATTTCTGATTCTCATTGATTTTCTTTGTTACACTATACAAAGCAACAGCTAAAAATTCTCAGCTAAAGGCTGAGCATTAAACATGAATTAAATAGGAAAAAGTAGGCTTAAAATATATTTTGAGAAAATAACATTAGAGATAAAGCAAGAAAAGAACAAAGCTTGTTGGATGGAAAAGGAATTTGTATTCTGATGCACCAGAGAGGATGAGGTGAGAAGTACAAATGTTGGGATAAAAAGAGTGTAGAAAATGGCTTGGGGAAATGGCTAGGGAAAAAAACAGGTTGTATGCAGAGCAGATCAGGGATTAGAGGTTAAAATAAACCAGTTACTGGATCAGATGGTGAGGAATCTTCTTCAGTACAAAGGGCTGAAAATCTAGACTTTTTCAGGATTAGTATTGGAAAGCCATAATTGCAGTTGAAAAGGAAGACAATAAGGCTTGCAAAAGAGGGAAAAAGAAGGATGAAAATTAATCTGAAAAAGTGAAGTAAAATAAATAAATGAAAAAAAAATAAAAAAAGAAGATTTAGTGAAGCAGAACTCTGCCACGTAACAAAAGCCTCTCATTTAATCTGGGAGGAGATGGTGATAACACAGATGAATAATCTTCAGTTTTCCTCACATTGCACTTGCCTCAGAAACTTTCCTTGGAGGGCAGAAGCAGGGAGGTCACAGTTGTGATTACATAAGTGGATTTTGAGCATTTACCATTTTCAGCTGCTGCCAGGTATGCTCCAAGGGGTAAACTTTTAAAACCACAATCAGAGGATCTGCATACAAAAGCTTGGGGTTTCTTTGGATGAAAATGGATTTGGGATGCAGCTCTTTTCCACTGAGTTTATATCCCTAAATCTATCAAGAGACTTCCCCCTATTCCCCAGTAATACATATTTATTTATTTATTATATATTTGCATAGCAGTAGGAAATATGTATGCAGCCAGTGCAATTTATTTTTTTTCTAGAGTAGGAAATTCTGGTGCAAGAATAATTTTATTTGTTAATAATAGCACAGTGTTGAGCAATTTCAGTAAATTTACATGGAGCTCAATGAAGCAATGATGAACAGAATTAGTCCAACATTAGTAAAATAAACTTAAATAGCTCTCTGATTGTTCAGAGGAGCTGTCATTGAATAAATTATTCATGAGCTACTTTTCAGACATACATTAATGCAAAATGTATTCACACTATTCGAAGCAGTATTGGAAAATTAATATATGATTACAATTAATAATCTGAGTATGGGTTGGCATTGCGCATTATGATTATTGCTTCCCACAATACTTAAGATACAAAAAGGAGTAAGTCTGACATGATAATCTGAAATGAAAATGTCTGCTTATGATGCAGAGCTGAGGTCTTCTAAGAGAGAGAAACTACTAAGTCCTTCAGAAATGTCCTATAGCATTTTTACTTCACTATCTGAATTTCATTATGCTTTTGGTTAAATGCATCTGATTTTTTTGTGTGTTCTGAGGATAAGGGCATGAGAGCCCAAGGCTTCTTACAGCAAATACCATCTTCTCATTTTGCTTCATGAAAAATGCATTTGTTTCAGAATAGTTTACTGAACAGTTTCTTACATTTCTTTTCACTGCCTGCGGACTGAATTCTTATGACTTATGCATTTTATTTATGCTTTACTCTTGTCAATGAAGTAAACCACGGAATGGAAATCAACATCTCTGTTTGTGTATTTTGGTTGCATTAAGGTTGAATGCATTTTTCAAAGGTCTGTGCTAGTCTGTCACAAGTTCTTGGTTCCAGTCCAGGTCAACTGTTGTGGCCCAAGTTATATGGGCTACTATACAGTAAATCAGATCAGGGCACATGATCTGGCCTTTGATAGCTTTGAATTATGTGAGTCTTGGTTAAGGCCATCCACCCAATGTGAAACAGGGGCATAGGATAGGCTAACATGGCCTTCATCTCTTAACAATTAGTTTATATTCATTAGAGGGAACTAACTGTAATTGCTCACATCTCTCATTTTTGGCTATGATGCAGTAAAAGGCCCATGTACTGGTATCAGATCTTGGGATAATCTGCTACTCCATCATAGCTCCCTCTCATGTGAAGGCAAAGAAGAAACTGAATACTTGGACATGTAATACTTCCAGTTTTTCTCTTGTAACCTGCTGGTGCAGTATAGACTTTGTACTGTATAGACTGCCATCTGATAAAAAAACAACAAAGTGAAGATTACTTAAGAAAAGAATGCCTGCTCTGGTTTTAATTTCCCAAGTTACCATTTTTTATAAACTCAGTACCTTGTGTAGAAGTTTTGTAAAACTATTATGATAAAATTATTGCCTGTAAGTCACCTTTCATTACCTACCCATATCATCTACTAATGTATTAAATAATGAGTCAGGGGAGGAAAAGCTCTTGGTCTGGGAAGTCATGTTCAGCTTTGACATTTAAAGTCAAAAAGGTGCAAGATGTATTACAGGCTATTTGAAATAAGGAGGCAGACAAGTTTTATTTTTATGAAAAAAAGATGTGAAACTCAAAGTATATGGCAAGGAGGTGATAAGCAACAGCTAATGCTGTTTTGGTCAGCAGAGCTGTAAAATTTCAATACTCAAAAGCCCTTTGGACGGACTAATCTTTTTATTTTATGAAACTCTGTAGTGATTGGTATTGATGTTAGAAGAATTATTGGCAAAGAAGGTAGTTTTAAGTTATTAATGATGCCTCTTTCTTGTGTGAGAGCTCCTCCTTGGGCTGGAAATGAGACCTTTCAGGTTGATGCTTTCACCTTCAGGGTGCCTGTCCTCCACTCCGGACTTGGAGCATGGTATGAAGCTCAGCAAGACACGTGACTGGATGTTGCTTGCTTTGTCTCTTGATGTAGTTATAGTTTTGTTTGGTTTTTTTTGGCAGCAGCATCATTCTTACTTTCCCTACCAAATAGCTACAGACCATTGCAAAAACTTCAGAAAAATTCCGAAGCTATTCAGCAATCTATTGACTGTGGTCAGTGAGAAATAACACTGCCTATTTTTTTACTTCTGTCAGGAAGAAATGTGATGTCTGATAGGGGGTAAAGGCAAGTCATTCAGCCCTTGATAAAATGTCTGTTTTCAGAATTAACAGTAATTGGAAAGAAATGTGAACGGGCAGAACAAATACGATCTGGATCCTCTTACATATAGTGAATAAGGTTCAACTTCATTGATGACTTAATGATTCATTGGACTGCATACCAACTTCAGATTTTAAAACAATGCAGATATTTTAAGGCTACAAGATTTTATTTCTTAGGTTTCATGTAAACTATAGAAGATCAATAAAGAAGAAAATTTTATTTAATGAAAAAAATATGTTCCGTGATCATTGTCTTTCAAATGCCAGATATTCTTGCTACACACCTGATTGTAAACTATTTAAAATCTGAGAGAGATTTTAATAGAAAATTACAATATGATGTAGTTTCTGCATCTTGTGCAGTGGAAATAGTCATGGGCTGAAATATTTGCCCAGGTGATTGTAGTAAAGAACAATGCACCCATGTAATTTTTGTTGGTTGTGTTTTCAATTCAAACATTAATACAGACTTACTCTATTTTTAAATATTCACCTTGTTTAATATTACAAGAGGGAGAGCACACATAGGTCTATCACTTGTAGCCAGTGCTCACCATTGAAATCCTACAAAAAGAATCTACTAATCACAGAAATATCTGAAACATTTTAATTAAATTAATCTTAATCTATTCAGCAGGAACTGCTGAATATCTTTATAGAGTGGTATATTAAATTATGACTTCTCTTTATATAAATGTCTTTAAATTAAATTATTCAATTTATATGCAATCCACAGTTTCAGGGTTTTAAAATTTGTTTGACTTTCTCTCTTGTCCCTGGTCTGGTTTTATTTAAAACAAAACAAACAACCCCCAAACACCCTCATTTCAACTTAATACTGCAGGTTCATCTGAACATTCTTAATATATAAATCTGAGTTCCAGTTGCAGTTTCTGTGGATGGAGAGGTAGAAAATACTGAAGGCTTAATCTGAGATGTTCTTTTTTTACACCAAACTACGTGATGACAAATTAGTATAATGACTGTCCTCTAGGTGAGAATACAGTTTTGCTTTTAAGTGCTAAATGCATTGTCTTTGTGATTTATTTTAACCTATGACAAGAGAGTTAAGGGGCACTAAAATATTATTTATGTATTCAAAAGATTATTGAAGTTAAATTCCCAAGCATATTATTGTGTTTTGGAAATACCTCTATAGTTTTTATAATGTTACTAGCATCAGATAGAGGCCACTTAGTTCAAGGAAAGTTTGTTCTGAAAATGTTTGTTATGTTTGGTTTTTAGTTTGTTTTTTAATATTTGAGTTCTAAAGAACTTGTGGCTGTCCCATGGGCCCAAATTCACACTTAATGTTCTGACAGATGACAATTCAGCAATATTTGCCTTTAAGGTAATTTTAATGAGTATTTACCAGGTACTTCTGATGGTCCCTCCTTTAATTACCATGTTGCTTGACAGTCAACTTCATAACTTGCTTTTCCATAGAGGGCAGCAGAATTACCTTTCATAAGACACATAGAAAAGTCTGTTGTGGGTCTAGATCTGATTTGCAGATGATTTGCCCGGGCTCTTCAGTGTCTTTGTGGAAGAAGTAAAAGCCAATGTGTTGGGGCAGGTCACAGAGCAAGCACTTACCCATCCAGTGCATCTGTCCTGAGCACTGTGAGGCACACAGATGCCTACAGTTGAAATGTGTAGCTATAGGAGCACTTGTTCTTGCACATTTTTTGTTAAAATAACATTTGCTTCTACTGAGATGAAGTATATTGGAAGAAATATTTTTTTTATGCCCTGTAATTCATATTAGAAATGCTTGTCTGTTTTCAGCTTTTTGGAGTTGAGGGTGTAGGGTTTTTTAATGTATAATTCATTTTGTCAATTACATTGCATTTATTTTGTGTAAAGAAATGTTAGGCTTCTTAAGATGATTTTAAACACTTGGTGGAAAAAAGAAGTAATAAACACCAATGGAAAATTAACAGATATTCCTGTCAGAATGTGAATAACTCAACTTACATGGATTTTGTAAAAAACATTTGGTCCGCATGCTGTAAGCATGGACTAATATCTGTGGTTTTGCATTTGAACACTGTATGGTTACAGGTTCCAGCACTGACAAAATGAACAATCATTCTTACCTGTGTTTTTTGTGGCTTTTGCAAGGCTCACCAAATATCCCTGAATATCTATTACTCTAAAGGTTATATTGTTCTTTAATTCCTTATGGTAAGGAAATGATAGAGCTCAACTGGCTTTACTTAACTTTGTAACCTATGCTGGGTTGAATGCCTAACCACTAGAAAATTAAGGAAGCAAAATTAAAAGAAGCAAGTCATAACACAAAACCAACAAAAACCCTCAAGGAACAAAACAAATGAATGAAAGCCACCTAAAGGTAAGATTTGTTCTGAATGTAATTAGTCAGCATATGAATGAATGTAGATAGTCTGAAACACTTCCATCTAGAGAGATGTTATTCTTAGGAATGAATGTTATTTTCCCCTTATCTCTCATTCCCTTATTTTTATTTCCTATTTAAATGATTCAGATGTTGACTATTACAAGGATAGGCTCCTTAGGAAAAATTATTTTTTAGTATTTGGTCAACTCAGGTACTAATTTAGTATTGTTCTGCACCACTGCAAAATCAGGGATTTTCATTACTGTTGTAATCACTAAAGCACCACAGGAAGGTGTGAGTTTTCTATTATCTCATTAATAGAATAAAATTAGGACTTTACAGAGTGAATGAAATTAAATCTTTTTGCTGTTCCTTGGAACTCTGGGGAAGTGGAGTGAGTGCCTCCCTCCTTGCAGCCAGAGAGAGGAGGAAAATCCAGTTCCAGCAGGAGAGCCCTTTGCAGGATTCTCACATTGAGAGGAAAATTGCAGTCAGAGCTGGAAATATAAATAAGGGTTTTATAACTGTGTCAGGCAATGAAAGCAACAGCCAAGCAGGAGGTTAAGAAAGCCAAAACACATCCTACAGATGAGAAAGATGAAATGGGGGTGGATGCGGTGGCCAGGAGGCTTTCTGGGGTGCTGAAGTAAATAGAGCTGAAGAGCTGATCTCCCCCCTCCACTGCCATCAGCCCTGTGTGCCTTAGAGGAAGACTTTCGGAGGAAAATATCCTCTCTCATTCTCTTCCTCTGTTGTCAGGCATTCTTCACATTGACCCTTTTTATTTTGCTGCAGAAATCCTTCAGGTAGCTGGTGGTGATGGGGAGGGGAAGAAGTGATCGGAGGCTACAGTCAGGCCTCTCCTCCACCCTGAGAGACTTCAGCACCCTTAAAAACCTTCCTTAAACATTCCTTAAAACCCGTGTCTCCTAAAGCAGCAGCCAAAGACTGGGGCATGGCAAGCTGACATGGCAGACGTGGCACAAGGGGAAGCATGCTACACCTGGGGCAAGCCAGGACCCAGGTCAGGGCCATCTCAGGCAGTGGCTGTCCAGGCAGGCTGTGGCTCTGTTTTCTTCCTTCCTTGCCCCAACAATCCCTGGGGATTAGTAGGGACACGGGTACCAGCACAGTCCTGCTTGGGTATGGTGTATCCAGGCTGCCGGGGGGGGTCATGATTGCCTCCATCCCTGCTGTCCTGGAGGGTGTTTGGCCCACACCTAGCCATGTGTTGACATAAATGTGACAGCTTACAAATGCATGTCTTCATTAATGATAATGTCTATCATGTATATGTATACCATACCATACAGTTCTTCCCCTCAACAAATTATGGAGATGTGTGAAGAGCTTTCAGAAGAACCATAGCAATCCTGCTTGTCATGTTCATATCTCCCTTAGCAGGGCTGCCTTCAGTACATGTGGCCCAGCTGCATGTGATGGCTGCAAGAGTGACTTTCATCTTCATCTTACAGCTCTTTTCATCTCATCTTATAACTTGCCAGTGCAAGTTAAGTAAATTAAAAAAAAAAAGGTTAGTTGCAACCTGTTTACACAGGCGTCATGAATTCATACTGTGGATTAATAAATAGTTAGCTTGTGTGCCTTATTTATCCAAACTAAATGTCTAGTTTTTTTTTAATTATTATTTAAAATTTTGTTTCATTTATTAATAATTAATTTCTGAGTATTTAAAAACCAGTGATGGAGTAAAAAGAACCTCATGAAGTTCAACAGCAATTAGTGTCGGGTCTTGCACGTGGGAGAAAATCACACAGGAGTTTAGCACAGATTGAGTTGCACCTGGCTGGAGAGTAGCTTTGTGGAAAGGGACTTGAGGGTCTTGGTGGACAATAAGCTCAATATGAGTGGATTCTTAGCTGCTGCAGCAAATAAAGCCAACAGGGTGCTGGGCTGCATCAGCAAGGGCATCACTGGGAGAGATAAGTCATTATCTTATTCTACTTAGATCTTGTCAGCCCACACCTGGAGTACTGTTGTCAGTTCTGGTCCTTACTATACAAAAAAGATGGGCCACAAAGGTGATAAAAGGACTGGGAAGCCTGCTATATGAGGAAAGGCTGAGAAAACTGGGTTTTTTTAGCCTTGAAAAAAGAGGGCTTAGGGGAGACATTATTGCCATGTTCTAGTACTTAAGGGGTGCATAGCAAAAGACACTTGTAAAATACTCCCTTTTTACAAGGAGTCAGATGGAAAAGACAAATAATGGGTGCAAGGGACTCCTGGGGAGATCCCAATTGGACACCAGAAAATTTTTCACTATGAGAACAGCTAGACATTGGAATAATCTGCCCAAGGAAACAGGGGATTCACCAAAACAGGGTGTTTGGCCATCTCATCTAAACCTGTTCTTACCTAGAAAGGTTGGACCACATATATGTGATCCTTGAGGTCACTTCCAACCTGACATTCTATGATTCCATGAATTTCAATCTTGACATGTAAATAAGTTGTTGCTGTTACCTTAGGTGTTGCTTGTCACATCCTAGTGCTCCCATACCTGCTCTTGCCTGGCAGAAAACACAGGGGAGTTTGAGGTAGTTATTCTACCCAATCAAATGTATTTGTATTATTTTAAATTTTCACTGTGACATACGTGAGCTGGTGTGTCTGGTTCAGACAGTGTTATAACTAAGGACACTGTATCTTCTTAATTAAAAAATGGATCTGCATCTGAAACTAAGGGAATTCAGTAAAATTTAGTATTTATTCATATTGCATGTGGATAGCAATGCTATAAGGAATGGAAATTAGCTGTTGTTCAGGGGTGTCATGGCTTAGCAGTTTGGGTGGACCACAAACCTAATGACAGAATTACTCTCTATTCCCCTCTTCCACAAAGGGAAGATAAGAGGGAAGGTGGTAGGGAAATACAGTAATAATTACAAAGAATGTGTTGTTAATAAATGTGATGATTTGTAAAGACAGTCTTACAAACAAATCCAATTTCTGTTATGAATTTTGTTTTCATTTTTGTTCTTGGATTCTTCTCTAGTAGAGTTCATGTGAAAATGTGCTGATTTCCCCTGGAAAATTACTCTGAGTACATAAATGCAGCTTTATGCTTATCTGAAATTAAAAGAACAGCTCAGTATTATCCTCAGATAGTTCACTACCCAATCAATATGAATTTCTAAACTATTAATGTATTGTAAGAACATAAACAGATATTCTCCTCCTTTGGAGCTATCAAGCATCATCTAGCCAACGTGTAATGGACAGTAAATGAATAACCCTTTTGTCAGCCTCTAGGATGATGCTATTATTATCAACTTGGTCAATTTAGTACATGTTTCTTGATTCCCAAGTAAGCTGTCACAAGCTGTCTCTGAAAAAATACTTTGTGCCTATTATGTGAACTTACATAATGAGAAGACAGTTCCATCCTGGCAGCACATGACTTCATTGCTAGTAGTAATTTTCTGAATATTTGAGGCAATACAGAGTTGTCATCTTTGTTTTCTATGTTATTTTTATTTGAGAGCTTCAGATACTAGTAATGCATCCCTTATAGTTTATATCTCTGCAACTAGTGAAGAATAAACTGCTTTATGATGATAGTCAAGCTCTTATTAACATCTGGGATGTTGTATCACATCTAACTTTTCTTGAGAATAATTATCTTTAGCTTTATCATACTTCCCCAGTAGACATGGGGAACAAGGAGTGAGGCAACTATCCAGATTGAAATTCAGCAACACTCAATGTGGAAAAGGGTAGGATTTTAGTTTTCCAAGAGAATGATTTGCAAAAATGTTGAAAAAAATGCTGCTGATGGCCCTAGTTGTGACTCAGAGGAAGGTAGTGCTGAACTTATAAGCTGCAAACAAGATACTGGTCTTTTGTTAGAGGTGATCTACTTTTTGGTAGCTGAATTTTGAATTTTCTAGAACTAAGATCTCAATGGACACACCCTCTTCATTCCAGCCTGGGGCTGAACGCTCTGTCAAAAGATCAGATGGACGCCAACCCCAGTGCAGCTGGTGGCCAAGCTGTAGAGATTTTGTCACTCACGAGAAGGGGACCAGTGATCCATTGGTGTAGCTGTGGGACTAGTGCAAGCAGCAGAAATCAGTCCCTGATTTTCTGTTTGTTTGAGCTTTTTACCCTTGCTGGCTGGCATGCAGATTGATTCAGCTTTGCACATAACTGCATTCAGAGAGACAATATAAATCATATGTGGTTTAGTGAAGACTAAACAATACCAGTCCTTCAGGCTCTGTGTTGTGCATTGTGCTGCTTAATTTTTCAGCTATATAACTACTTCACTCACTTACAGCTAAAACAGTTGGTTTTCCTTCCTCCTTTGACTTCAACATTATTAATCAGATTAAGTTTTCCAGGATGGCTTTGTCAAATTCATCTAGATGATGGACTCTCCAGGATGTTTATCTTCAGCAGGCTGTTTGGAAAAAAACCACCATTTGTTGTAATGTTTATTATTCAACACTTGGAGCAGAGTCATTTATAACAGAAGTCACTAAGAAAGAAAAGTATAAATATGCCACAGCCAGGGTTGGCAGTATAGGTTTTTGAAGGACAGAATCTGTGGAGAGGGTATGGAAGGAGAGGACAATGTGAACAACTTGCCTTGCACACAGCCTTTGAGGTACATGGAGTGCTCTTGTGTTGCAGGGCTTGAGCTGAGCTTTGAATGTGTTTAATTAAGGTTCATCATCAACTGCAAAAACAGTCACTTCACATGTTTTCCTATACATGGCTATTGGTATCAAGGAAAAAATACCACAGTGACAGGACTGTGTAGTTGTCCCTCAATAGATGGACTATTGAAAGAAACACTTTTCTTTTCCTATGGGTACTTGTTTTTGGAAACTGTCTTTTGAGATGGGCTCTAGTCCTCTGTTTTCAGTACCTGAATGAGAGGCATGAGAAACTACACCATGTGTAGTGGCAACTACACATTTCCTTATTTTCCTTTTCCTTTTTTTCTTTTTCTTCCTTCTCTCTCTCTTTCTCTCTCTCTTTCATGCGAAAACTATAGAGACATTTTGAGTCATCTAATCCTCAATTTTAGTAACTTTACCTTATTTATAGTAGTCTTAATTTTACCAATAGAACATTTAAGCTGGAAGGTAAAGCTGTAGGAGGTAAGGCTGATTAGGCCACAAACAGGTTAGTTGGCTAAACATTCAGGAAATAAATTGCATTTATCCAACAAGACCATTAAAAGAAATAGCATAAGGCAATTTGGTGGAAAAGCAGAGGAAGTCTAGATTAAGATGAAACCAAAGAAGTGGGCTCGTTGGGGGAAAAGAATTTGTTTCATTGTTGTCAAATGTCTGTTTGTGTGTTTGTTCCTTTAGCTTCAACCCTTTAGGTTTGGAAACTGGTTTTCAGACTTATGAATTAAGTTTCTCTGGGTTATGTTTCTTTTCCCTAAATTTTGATTTTGAGGAAAGAGGGGTAAGGCAGCATGATATCAGGTTTCTGGACTACTTTATATGAGCGAATTTATTGTTTCTCAATGTGATTTACAGTAGCAATACCGAGATACCAAAATAACAATACTGTCTTGACCCAAAGTCCACTGAGACCAACACAGAAAAAAAAATCACAGAATTAACAGCTTTTGATCAGACCAGAAAACTGTCCCTTGTAAGCATGAAACCCAGGTATTTTTCTTCTGACCCCAGTGCTAATAGATCTGGCCTTACAGTATCTCAGGTGCAGTCACAGGGTTTGTTGGAAGTATTATTACTGTTTCTAACACGTGCTCCTGTGTCAGTTGTGGTATTGCCTGCACTCCCTTGCATGGTGTAATAAACCACAGTGACCACTGTAACAGGCATTAGCAGGCTTTGAGGTTTATTGGCTCCTCATTATGCTAGCTTTGAAATCTGAGGAAGGTTTTCTTCCAAAAGCCAGGGATTGGGAAGGAGGATCTGCATTTTGTATATCAGCTGCCATACCAAGCTACCCTCAGGCTCTTGCATTTTTTTTTTTGCATGTGTTCGGTATTTCTCTGTCTTAAAACCTGGTTATGTTCTTTTTGTGTTGTAGAACTAATAATTTTCGCCTTTTGGACTATTCTGAATGCCAGTAAGGAAAAGAGAGGCTGTTTTTATCTCGAATATATACTCTTACTGCTGGGGGATACATGAAAGAAAGGACATAATGTAAAATAATTAGGATGGAACATTTTTAGCAACTGATATTGCTAAATATCTTAATTTAACTGATACTGCTTAGTATCTTAATAACCCTTTGCTCTAATTGGTGTTTGAATAAGGATGTCATTTTAATTGGTTATTTTACCAATTTAACTTGGATATTAGCATAAACTACTGCTTTCATTACTGATAATTCATCAATCTCCATATCCACAGTAGATATTTTCAAGCAGTGTTTTGCCATTCTAAAGAGTCTGAAATCTGCTCCAGTGTACTTCCTGTTGCATGTGCTAATATTTGCAATGTTTGCAATTTAAAAAAGTAGACTTATTATATGGCAATATCCACAGCTAAACAAGAATAGATGTGTTAATAGAAAATAACTAAAAATTCATTATCACTGGGTACATTAAGCCTTTTAAATGCAAAACAGCAGTGCAATATTAGTTACAGTCTACCTGCCAAGTACTGTTTGGCTAGACATTTTTCAGGCATTTGAAATACCATCTTCCAATTTTTTTTCCTTCATTGTTGTTAATCCATCCAGGTTTTGTGTAAGATCTCAATTTCATATTTTCAATTTTACATGAAAAAAAATTTAAAAAAGAATCCTCTTCAAGTTTGAGGTGTAGTAATACATTGCCCTTCTAGAAAGTAAGAGAGTGCCAAATATTCACGGGAAGCAAATAGAACATAAGTACTGCACTGAGTCCTCAAAAAGAATGAAACACCCCAAACAAATGCAACACAAGAACGATGCAAAGGTATTTCCTTGGTACTGTTTAATAAAACTGAGGCTTTATTTTCTCTTTGAAAAAAAAAGGAGCCCTGTGTTCATTGGGCAAGCAAACATCTTCAAAGCAGCCCAGGGGAGCCCAGCTGGTGCCTTGAATGGGGCTTTGAAAATCCAGGCTTGAGAAAACTTACCCTCATCAGCTTTAGGTTCTCCATTATTATATTTTACTCCTTAGAAAGCTGTCACGTTGGGCCACAGAGGAGAAATGCGTGGGTGAAATGATTCTTGAAACGCTTCACAGGAGCCTTTTTAGAGCTAATTAATATTAATCACTTGAAAACTGGCTGGTCAAAAGCGTCATCGAAATGGAATATATGAGAAGTTATTTATCATGAAAACAGTCAGCTACTTTTAAATACTTGTGCAAGAGAACTTAGAAGTCCTCTGAGGTGCCAGATTGACAGCACTCCCTGATCTGTTACCCACAGAACATATGCACCGTGGGCAGCAGTACTGCAACTTATCCTGCCAATGCATCTTCCCTGGCCTAGATGGCTTGCCTCCAGCTCTCAGCTCATCTCTTGGCTCTACTAAATCTGCCAGTTAATACCTGCTTTTCTGATAGTAGCTTTTTTTACTTTTTTGTTGTGAACAGGATGGAGACTGTATTTCTGAATTTCATGTTTCATTCTGTACTAATTAAGAACATGGAATTAAATGTTTTATCAAGCTCAAAAATAATTTCTATGTCTAGGAAAGAAAAAGCTCATAAATGTAAGTGATGAAATGTGAATGGCATGGTCACTGCCATTCGTTCTTTCATAACTTCATGTGCAGATAAAAAGTTGTGTTCTTGTAAGCACAAATGGCTGCTAAGATGCTTAGCCTGGTTATAGAAGTTGTAACTGGAAGTGGTTTGGTTTAAAAAAAAAAAGGCACTTCTAATTTTTTTTTTCTTCATACTATTATGCAGATAAATATAACTGTGTATAGTTACTTATTAAAAAACGTATCAGGTAGTAAATTAAAATATGGGTCTCTGCATTTTGACTTTTATGTTACTAAGATCTATGTTAACTGCACAGATAAGCTATATCTGCTACTACTGCTAATTTTATGAGGCAGTCATAAAAATTGACTAGGTATTTTTTTCAGCTCATTTCACCAAGGGGTAAGAAGAAATAGGGATGGGGAGAGGACTTTTGACACTTCTCTTTCCTCTTACAAATGATTAAGCATGTTTGAGGTAAATGGGCACATTCATAATGCAGGAGCCCTAGCAGTTTAATCAAATTTTTAAAAAATTCTTTAAGCATGATTTTTAAAAAAAAACACCTTGTGAGTAACAATTGCTTTTATGGCTCGTGAAGAGAGAGCCTGACATTGCTTTCAGTGATGTTTGTTTGGTCATATTAGTTCAGGTAAGGTCAAAGCAGAAGGTAACTGCTCCAGTGAGGGTATGGATGTTTAGCTTGGATGTCCAGTGCAGCACAGGACAGGTAGCAGCAATGTATGCAGTACAGCTAAGCCTTGGGCAAATAAATGCTGGGAAGTATCTATAACAATCAGTTCCTACAGAATGTAAAAACTAGACTAAAATTCGTATGTCTTTAGAAGTTAGAAATATCTAGCTGAGGTTGTCAGGGCTCTTTTGTGGTTGATTGGTTGGTTGAATTTTTTTCATATCTCTATACAATCTAGTGGTGTATATTGTATTGTTAACCAGATTTGCTTGCCTGTCCCTTTCGCAGCTCTCATGGAGCACAGAACCTTTTGCTTACTCCAGTTAAGTTGACTAACCAGGTCATGAATTTTCATTAGAAATCTTGTGCAAAAGACAGCGTTCTGCATCTGATTATCTAGGAATGTTATGTGCACAAATGAATAGTTGCTGACTTAGGTTTTTTTTTGCTTTTTGCTTTCATTCTGGAGAAAGCTTATTTGAATGCTTCTGTAACCCCAAATATTTCACAGCTTCCATTTTATTTGTGTGCTTGTGATTTCACTATTAGAGATCCACCTTCTCTCAGAGGAGGTCTGTGCCAAATAGTCTCTCAGCCAATCAGTGTCACTCCTAATCTGGCAGGGTAAAGTCACGTATTCCCCTCCACTCCAGGGGCCTTTGGTGCCTCTTCATCTCCCCACCAGCTGCCAAGAAAAGACCAGGCTTGGCTCTGTAATTCAGTGGTATGAGGAATTAAAGAGTGGGTGCCAGGCTAGTACAGGCAAACACTCTCAAATTGAAAAGAGATGTTTGCAATTTGTATTGAGGAGAAGTATGAGAAAGGTCTCTTTGTGTGAATTGCAGTATCTGAGCTAGCTTGTTAGGCTGCATAATAATACTTGTTTCTGATGACAGCAGGCATCTAACATGCTGTAGGTTTAATGCTCTCAGGCAGCTCACTTTCCTCCTGCTATTGGCTTCTGGAAAGGATGAGCTGTCACTACTCTTGATGTGTGTAGAGAACAGAGATCTCTTGAGATAAGGTTGTTCATTATGCTTCTTGAAGAACCATTAAATTTCTATCAGTGCAGTGTGATCCATTGCTTGGGTAGAGACATTGTTTTCCAAGCCTTTTCTTTGATCCCAACCTCCATTTCTGTGTTGTTGGCTATTTTTTTTTTTTTTTTTAAATAATATCTACAAACAGCAAGAATGCAAAAATATGTAAGTAGTAATAATGCAGTATTTTAATGCAGAATCTTACAGTGATAAGATGAAAAAAATGCTTTCTTACTGCATTATCTGTTATGTGTTAGTCTTTACTAAATGAGACATCACTCATATCATGCTGCTCTGTAGAAATTTCCTGGATTTTGCATGCAGTGCTCTATTAAAAAGCACATCAATACCGTGCCAGTATTTCAAGGTGGTTGTTAGTATGATACAGCATTAACTAATAATCTTAATTTTGGTTGAGGTTGTTTAGGCTGCTTTATCTAAACAATGAAAAAAATGTTGATTAAAATCATAACTGAAGTTATGGAAAAGCAATTGATTGTAAATATAAACTGTGATATTGTATCTGAGATCTGTTATGTGATGTGTTATGTGCATATTATGTGATAGCAGTCACTGAATTTGTGAATTTGTAAAAAAGTGGAGTATTTTTGGGCATAACAATTGTATTCTGTGTATATTGATGATATTTTTAAATGCAGTATTATTTTTAGAATTACACTTTTCATTTTCTACAGCCAATAACATTTAACAGGACTGGGGTATCTTTGTAGGGTGAAACTTTTTAATAGTTCTTGACTATTACATAATGCAGGTAGATACTGTTTCTGTGTTACAGTACATTTCACATGCTTTGATCTTTTTGCCAGTCTAAGCATCTGGTGAACAAATTTGTTACATTTGAGTTTATAATATCAGAAGCCAGATTTTCTTAAAATACAGAATCAGCCCAGCTACTAAATTTCTCTTTCAGAGTTATTTCACATGTGCTGTGTGATTAGTAGTAATTCTAATAGCAAATTCAGATTATTATACAGATAAGAAGTGGGTATTATCTTGCTCAGCGCAGTCCTTAACAGACTCAGTCCACGTGTGTTTCATCACATGAGGTAACACTATGTTTATTTTGTCAGTGCAAATGATCTCTGACCTTCACATTTGTTTAACTTTGGAATGACACATGTTCTGCCTGGTGATTAGCAATCATGGCTGGGAGACTGACAATATTTAGATGTAAATACAGCAGAGCAAGCCGTGCATTTTTGTGGTCTAATTCAGCAGCGTGTTCGTGGCATGAGTCACGTTTTAATAACTGGGAGGGCAAATTACATGACAGCTGTCTCAACAGAGAAAATAAGAATTGTTTGCATTGTTAATTAGTGTTTCTTTTTTCTTTAATTACTGAGTGTTTCAAACATACTTCGCTAATTTTTTGGCACTTTTCAAAGGCCTGAAACATCCATTTGTTTAACAAGAGGAACGTACCCTCTGGTAAGCTTTCAAACCACATGAGTTGTAAATCAGTGTTATCCCTGCAGCCATTGTGGTACTGAGAAGGGAGATTCAGCAGTATTGCTCTCTGAGTATTGATCTCCTCAAAGAAAGGCTATTAAGCGTAGTATTTGTTACTCTGTACACATAAATCCTTATATTTATAAACTCTTCCATAGGCTTCGGCTAAATTGTGGTAATTCGTTGATTTGAAACTCCTGTAATGGCAATTCAAGGACAGGCTGTTTATGAGGCTTGTAATGGGGATTAAAACATCATTCCTAGAATGCTGAACATTAGCAAAGCCAACAAGTAGTCTGAAATAGTCAGACTATAATAATGTTTTTCTTGAAATCCAAAACAGTTCCAGGCATTAATCAGACTTGTGTTTTTCTAGGCTTTATGGGCAAAGTAAAGTTAGCATTAGTGATACAGAAATCTGATGCTCCTCCTTTTCCCAGTGTGAATTTCACCCTAAAATAATCCCTGATGTAAATGAAAATGCTTTCACTCATGAGGCAAGAAATGGTGTCCTTCTTACAGTAGTTCTAGGAGCAGACAAAAAAAAATTCATGTTCATGTTTCAAGTATAATCAAATTTTTCCGTGGACAAAAATTAGGTGAAGTAAATATTTTCTAAATAAACAGAGCCTATAATTAACCTGGACGAAGGTGGGTTAACAACAAGTGGCAATTCACTGTAATGACTTTGCTTTCAGGATCTGAGAGAAATCTGGTACTATATGCTTGCATGATGTTCAAAAATACTTAGAAATGAGGAACAAATCAAAATGTGTTACAGACAACATTAATATAATTTATACAGTACATAGTAGAAGATATTACAAATGGTATTAGAATACAGTTGTAATAAGTCTTTGGTTTTAATTTCTTTATTTTGCTTTATGACAAAGAATCCCAGAACATCTAAGAACTTGTATCTAGGTATCTAGGTCAGGGATCCATATCACTGAGGTGTAAGGAGTGGTATCTACACAGCTAGAAGTTATTGGATTGTCACAGTTGTTACTGATACTTTTCAACTTTGGTAACTTGAACCGTGAAAAAAGAGATCTCTGCAGCATTATGTTACAGAAATCGGACAAGTTAAGACTACCAAGAAAATTCTGTCAAAAACGTTCTACATATCAAGAGGAAGAACAATTCTTAAAACAGTTTAAAAGGTTTAAAAGAAAACAGTGAAAGGCCTATTTTTTGCCTTGATTTGTGTAGCTTGCTATTGATTTGAATAACTATAAAATGCATTTCCTTTAACATAAAGAAAGAAATAGGGTAGGGCTTGCAGTCCTTAGGTGTTTGTGGTTTTCATACTGAAAAAGAATTGGTTAAGTTTTTGTGAGACTCTTGAAAAGCTATTCATCAAGTAAAAATTCAGCTTTTAAGGAAGCTTGGAGTAGCTGACTTATTTGCTTGTTTATTTCCTCAGGCTACAGAGGCCACTGAGCCATTAGCTGAAATGTATGCATATGTGTTTGTTAAGATGAGTCTCTCATCCTTTCATTCCTTCCAACTTTGTCTTGAAAACACCATACAGTTACACAGAATATTTTAATTGCCAAGTATAGCATAATTGCCAGGCATGTGGAGTAATACAATTTACATGATTGACCATGCAATGAACTAGAGAAACACATGGTTTTTAACAGCTTGGTTTTGACTTACTGAGCTTTAGAATTGTTGAAAGTGTAAATCCAGACCTTGATCACTGCAGCAGTACCTCATGTTTCATCTTCCTGCATCCTGCCATTATGGACTCATTAATTTTGTGGATCCCTGAAACCATCAAACAAGGGAGGTTGTGCCTGTGAGGCCCTGGCTAAGGGTGAAAGTAATCAGTGCTTGAGAGTGATGTTTAACTCTGTCCTGCTGCACCTTGGTCTGTGGAAACAAGAGTAAGAAAAGCTGAGTGTGCTTGGGAATGTTCTTAGCATACTAGTGAAACTAATCAACTTCCTAAGTCAGTGAAAATTCTAAGTTACTGTTGTTCTAACAATGCATTTTTAATGACCGCTTTCTATTTTCTGGACAATTCTTATGCATTAGTCTTGGTGTTTATTTCATTGAATTCCCCATGATGCTTTAAATAATGAATAGAAAGATGCTTTCAAAGTATTTGAGTTTTCTGTGGTATTTGTAATTATAGTGCTTACTCTTGTCATTTAGAGGAGATGATTCTCAAAATTAGAATATCAAACAGGATCGGTTTTAAGCTTAGGTGAGACCTATCAGACTAAAGTTGTATTTGGGAAAGCAAGCTTCAATGTGGGGAGGTTTTCTCCCTTGTAAGAGCTTCCTGTATAATTGTTTATATTCCTATGATTTCACAAGGCACATCTTCTGTTTGCTTCTAGGTATTTTTTTTTAATAAATGTCCTTACTGCATGATTAATACTTTGTTGCTGTCATTTCAAATGTATGTGGAGGTAAATAAGGGAAGAGTGTGGTAACAGCTTGTATCTTTCTCCAGTTTCTAACCAGATCACAAAAAGAAAGCCTTGCAATGTTAGTGATGGGACTTAGGCATCCTTAGGATTTGTTTGCTTTTAATTAAATTTTACCTCCATGGACCATACTATGTTTTGCCTTTAAGTCCTGAGTGGAAAATACAAACCTGAGAATACTTGGGGAAATCCAAGATACCACCAAAAACCTAGTCAAAAACTAAGCAACATGAGTTGTATGGCATGGCATGAGCCTAATAACATCTCCTATTAAAAGAGCCCACACAAGTTGCTTCCTTTCAAATACAGAAGGTCAGTACAGATCCTCCTAGAAACAGCTGTCAGACCTGACTGTTAGTTCATAGCCTTTGCTTCTAATCCATATGTTTAGGCACCTAGGGAGAAGAAAAAACAAAACAACCCACAGGTGCCTAAACATGAATTTCTTCCTTTGGAAGCAAAATTTAACCACCAGGCTTACAATTATTGGCCTAAGTATAAATCACTTAGAGAAATGCAACTTAGGTCAGACTAAAAGGCAGTTTAAGAGGATAGTAATATTGGTAATGAATCCACTGATTTTTTGATTTATTTATCTTGCTAAGAGAAAATAACCTTTTCGATGTAATGTTATTTAGACAGACTGCATGACCTAGCATGCACCTTTCAATGTGTTATCTAGACATATTTCTTATTCCATATTTGTTAGCAAAGTCATGTAGTGAACTGCATTTAAAATGCAGTGAAGTGGCATTCAAATTATGCTTTATGTGGGGTACATCTACTCAGTTAATTTAATAATAATTTAAAAAAGCTTTCCATTGCATGGAAGGTGTGAATATTCATGATCTTATTGTCAAAAATGAAAGAATAGACACTTGCTCTTTTCTTTGCTATTAGCAGAAATTAACTTTCCAGCAAGCAAATATTGTTTGTAGGTTATTACAGTTTGCTTTGGTCCATCCTGCCATTTACAGCCTTCAAGAGAACCTTTTGGTGGATTTTTGTATTCTATAAATTGTTATGTTGGCTAGGACTTAGCATTCTGACTACAGGTTTTCCTACTTGACCCTGTCAGTGTTATACTGGCTATTACTTTTTGAAGGTGATGAGTTAGAAGTTTTGGTAATGATGAACAATTTACATCTGTGCTGCCTTTAGTAAAAATAGGCTGTGTTCTTCTTTTACCTTGATATCTGTTCTGAGTGAATACACTGCCTACTATGATGTGGAGGGGTACGAGTGAGATCTTCCATAGGGTCATCCTGTTGAATATTAAGTAAAAAAATCAGCATTACTTACCTAAAAAAATACTCCAACAAACCAAGAGAAATGAACAAAACCACACAAACAGCTAAGGAAGCTAAGTTATGAAGAGTGTCAGAAATCTGTAAATCAATCTTGATGATTATTTATTTTTTCTCAACAGATTCACCATCAGGATGTAACCTATAAAAAGGAAACATGTGAAGAAAGATACAGATAGCAGTTGGAGTTAAAAACAACCAATGAATATTTTTCTTCTTAAACATCAGCTTTTTAAAATGCTGTGGTGATTTGGAAAATCCCAAGACTAAACTGCAAAATTTTTCTCAGCTTAATCAATGGCTTTTTTAGACATCTCTCTAAGTCATTGATGTTCAGGGATGGTGTGTGATGGAAAAAACACCATGTCTCTGTGTTTGTAGCCCCTGTTTTTTGGATTAGTTTGTGGCATTGCTGAACTGACTTTGTATTGAAGAGCAAGGAGTGAATGTGATGGATTTATCTTCAGAGATGAACAAACATGGAAGGAATCCAGTAAGTCATAAACTAGAAGATCAGAAGAAGGTAAGATTATTTTTTAATTATACTAAATTGTATTTGGACCAGTTAAAATTTCTTTGAGGAGTTTTAGTAAACTGGAAATTAATGTGCTTTTAAGGATAAAGATGTGTGTTGTGCTCTCATGCTCTTGCAGAGCAGTGAACTGCTGCTATGGGACTGAGTTTCTTCATTGTGTAGTAATTCTCTTTCTAATACTGTTACTGCTTGACTGGTAATTTTGTGTTTCTGAATTTGTCTGCCAAACTGTTTGGCAAAACCTGTACTCACTATGAATGCTGAATTAATGACAGAAATCTGCTGTTCTAAGGTAAGTATCCTGAAACTGTTTGAGGTATTTGTCCTTTACAGTGGCTTTAGCTTTATAATGGTACCCCACCAGTAGTTCCATGTAATTGGTTTTCTGATAATTTATTTTTGTTTAAGTTTTACCCCTCAGTAAGGGGTAGGCAGTTTAAGCATATAAATCTATGCTTTTACTATGTGCAAAATCCTTTTGGAAGTTCCTACTTCTGCAACAGACTTTCCCAAGAGGCTCACCTTCCCACTTCATCTCTTTTACTCACGCATATTTTACTGGTCTTCCGATACTATATTTATAGGTATTTAATGAAAAATGTTGGGGGATTTTTTGGGTTTTTTATTCTCCAGGTTATTATTAGAAGTTCAAAACTCTGTAATATTTTTTTTCTTTTGTTTTTTTCTTTTTTGCCTGTGCTCTAACATAAGGTTTGTGCTGAATCTGAGCCTACAGAGAAGGGTGTGTTCTGGTATAGCCTTCTGTGGCTGTTGTGTGCATCATACTAGGTCTTAGGATGAGATTTAGTGGTCTCTTTGAATTGCTGCATAGGTTCAGTGGTGCTGGTTAATGTCCAAATCATGTATTAGAGTGCAGGTTATGTGCTTTACTGTTACACAAGCTTAGTCTAATAAGTGCTGCTGGGTTTGGTCACTTTTAGAATTTTGGTATAAAAGCTGCTGGGTAATGTTTTAAATAATTTTGATCTTATTGGGGAAAAATACAAATTAGGAGAACTTACTGGCAATATAAATAAAACGTCTTTAAGACCTAGAAAATCAAATACTTTCTTTTAGTGCCTCAGAGATTTGTATGTGATAATCTAAGTCATTTTGTCACAACCAATAAACCTTTAAAGTGCAGAGAATTGCAGGAAATATACCATGATAACATATGTGATGACATTATTACAAAAAATATATTCAGCCTTTGAGTGGGGTTTTTAGAATGGAAAAGACAGACAATAATTTCCCTACTTCTTTATACTGAACTTGATGTAAAGCATATTTTGAAATATGTTCAGTAGAAATGAGTGAAATAAAAACGGACCACTTTAGGAAATACTAGCTGACATGGATGCCTTATTGGTACTCCACCTGAATCAAATCAGGCAGAAGTCAAGCTGAAACTCTTGGACAGCTCATGTTCTATAAATAAATGAAAAATATTGCCTTCTGGGAAGAATCAGCAACAATAATGTTGCTGCAGAATGAATTGTTGCTGGACTGTTTTCTGCATGGGGTATTTAGAAAAAAATCTCAAATGCAGAAAAAGGCTCCATGTTAATTAAGGATATAAAATTTCTCAGGTAGTTTTAAAAATATAATCTGTGCTTTGGCATTTAACTTTTCTAATATTTTCATAGCTATTCTATATAGATGTTATATAGTTCCTTTCCTAAGATCTGGATTTGGACCTGGACAGCTATGTTAATACAATTTTCCTGTTGTTAGTGTACAAACTGACATGTCTGTAGGACGCTCAGATGTGGTCCTTTTCTCAAACCCCATCAAATGGGGGGGACTTGCATTTTTATAAGTGCATACTCCTTTTAAGGCTGCAGGACTATCAAGCTCCTTAGCATTCCTGTAGGTGCAATATGCAATGACAGTTCTATTGGTTGCTGGCAATGGTCTCTTTACTTTGTGGGGCTGGCAGGGGTATCTGGACTGATACCCAGGCATTTGAACCAGCTAAGTGCAAGGGAAGCTCACATCTCTTGGTAGCTATTTGGAAGAAGTAGTCCAATTTTTGTGGCTGGTGTGCTGGGGAAAGGAGGCAGGCTAACAGAAGGCAGTGCAGAAAGGAAGAAGTCTGAGAATAATCATTGTAATAAATTAATTTGACATTCCACAGAAAACATGCAAAGACTACAAATTTTTCTGGTTGGACGTGAAGCCTCAGGAAATTGGGGATGTGCTGGAATGGCCAGGTCTGGGGTGTCTGTCAGCTTTATCTGCCATGTGCCCATGGCATCTCTGTCCAAAATGCATCCCTCCCTCCCAGATGGATATGCCAGTCACACTGCCCCATCTGTATAGAGATTTTAGGTTAAATGCTGTGGTTCTGGATCTATTTGCCATTCCCACAGCATGCTGTAATTTCTTATTTGAAAAGTATGATGATACTCAAGGCCTAAGGGCATAAATGCCAGTAAGCAGCAAATGCATATTTGGCTATTTACAGAATGGTGTGCAGGTTCAGGTTTTTAACACATGGTAAATGATAAAGAGAGCTATGAACTAGCAGTCTGAATAACAGGTTTCTATAAGCAACTCGCTGCAAATAACCATTAAAAAAAACCCCCAAAGAGTGCTTATCTCATCATTCAGTACACTGGTATTTCATCATTCAGTAGACTCCTTCTGTTTTCAAAATTAACATGAAATTTGTAATCTGCTGACACAAGCATGGTTTGTGCTAGTTAAATCTGTAATATAAATATCCCGTATTTTCTGACTACTCCAGTCATTTAATTTTAATGTTTTCCCTTACAAGAAAGTCCCATTGCAGACATTTATTTGACAGACTACCCAGGTTACTTGGTATCTTGGAAGAACACCTGTTTGCTGCAGGAAGCTAAAGCCAGACCTTTGGGTGATGTTGGAACTGTGGCCTTGATAAAGTCTGGAGACTGTGAGTGGGAGCCTGAGAGTGCATTTCACTGTGGGCACACAGAGGTGTGATGCAACACACCAGCAGATAACACAGGTTTCAATACCCTCAAGTATCATTTATGTATTCAGCTCTGTGTAAACCTAAAAACTGTTTCTGAACTACAGCAATGTACAAAATGCTTGCCAGCAGCAATAGTACTCAGTCCTTTAAAGGAGTGGCAGATCTGCTTTGCCTGGGAACTAATTGAATGTTTTCTATTCTACAACACTTGGGGTATTTCCAGACAAGCCCACTGAGACTCCATCCTGACTCCCACCACTTCTCATTGTATTTGCTTTAAAAGTCTCTTGAGCAAAGGCCCTGGTCCTTCTTCGGGCATGGGGATGGCTGGGTATAAACTATCTAGGTAGGACAGGAAAGACAACAGAGGAGGGGGTGTTGCCCTCTAAATCACTGTTCAGCTGGAGCCCATGGAGCTCTGCCTGGGGATGGGTGAGGAGCTGACAGAGACCCTATGGGTCAGGATTAAAGGGAAGTCAGGGTCAAGTGGTATCATAGTGGGGGTCTGCTACAGGCCACCACAGCAGGAGGACCAAGTGGATGGGGCCCTCTTTAGCCAGACAAAAGCTGCTTCACAGTCACAAGACATGGTCATGGAGGACTTCCATCACCCCCACATCTGCTGGAGGGAAAACACAGCAAAGCACCAGCATTCCAGGAAGATCCTTGAGTCAATTGGTGACAAGTTTCTCCTCCAAATGGTAAGGAACCAACCAGAAAAGGAGCTTTTCTAGACCTTGTACTCACCAACGAGATGGGCTGGTGAGCAATGTTAAACTTAATGGAGACAAGGCTGCAGTGACCATGACACTGTAGAGTTCAAGATCCTTAGGGCAGTGAAAAGTGCAAAGTAAGCCGATGGCACTTGATTTTAAAATTCTGCCCTATCTGCTTCAAAGGGTAGAATGGGACAAAGCCCAGGATAGCAAGGGAGTCAAGGAAAACTGGTGCATTTTCAAGGATCACCTCTTGCATGCACCAGGACCAATGTGTCCCAATAAAAGAGGGCAGGCAGGAGTGGCAGGAAGCCAGTGTGGGTGAGCAAGGAGCTCCCGGACACATTTAAACTTCATAAAAACAAAGTTTAAGGAGAATGGAAGCAAGAACAGATAATCTGTGAGAAGTATAGAGAAGTAGTAAGAGAAACAAGAGATCAGGTTAGGAAAGCAAAAGCACAGAGAGAACTGGATCTGGCAAGGGGGGCTAAGAGCAACAAGAAAAATTTCTATAGGTATGTCAGTGATAAGAGGAAGACAAGGGAAAATGGGGGCCCACTCCAGAAGGAAATGGGAAAGCTGGTAACCCAGGACATAGAGAGCACTGAGATACTCAATGTCTGCTATGCCTCTGTCTTCACTGGCAAGGACTCTGGTCACACCCTCCATGCTGCAGAAGCCAAAGGTGGGGACTGTAAAAAAAAGGAAGATCCTCTTACTGTGGATGAAGAGCAGGTCTGAGGCTACCTAAAGAGCCTGGAGGTGAACAAATCCATGGGACCTGATGAGATTCACCTTCAGCTCCAGAATGGACTGTTGGATGAAGTTGCAAAGCCACTGTCCACCATATTCAAAAAGTCATGGCAGTCTGGTGAAATTTCCCTTGACTGGAAAAAGGGGAACATAACCCCCATTTTCAGAAATAGAAAAAAAGAAGATCCATGGAGCTACAGCCCAGTCAGTCTCACCTCTGTGCCTGGTGAGATGATGGAGCAGCTCCTCCTGAAGGCTCTGCTAAGGCAAGCAGGTAACAAAGGGGTGACTGGTGACAGCCAAAGTGGCTTCACTAAAGGCAAGTCCTGCCTGACTAATCTGGTGGCCTTTTATGACGGGATCGCAGCTTTAGTGGACAAAGGCAGAGCAACAGATGTTAGCTACATGGACCTGTGCAAAGCATTCAACACTGTCCCACACGGCATTCTGATCTCTAAACTGGAATGATAAGGATTCAATGGATGGGCCACTCATTGGATGAGGAACTGGCTGCATGGTTGCCCCCAAAGAGTTGTGATCAATGGCTTAGGGTCCAAATAAAGATGTGTGTTGAATGGTGTTCCTCAAGGGTCAGAACTCAGACCAGTGCTGTTTAACATTTTTGTCAGTGACATGGACAGTGGAATTGAATGCACACTCATCAAGTTTGCTGATGACACCAAACTGTGTGGTGAAGTCACCACACTGGAGGGAAGGGATGGCATCCAGAGGGACCGTGACAGGCTGGAGAAGTGGGCTCGTGCAAACTGCATGAAGTTCAACAAGGCCAAGTGCAAGGTTCTGCGCCTGGGTTGAGGCAATCCCATGCATGAATACAGGTTGGGAGGAGAAAGGATTGAGGGCAGCCCTGAGGAGAAGGACTTGGGGTTGGTGGTTGACCAGAAGCTCAACATGAGCCATCAATGTGTGCTTGCAGCCCAGAAAGCCAATCGGGTCCTGGGCTGCATCAAAAGGAGCACAGACAGCCCATTGAGGGAGGTGATTCTCCCCCTCTGCTCTGCTCTTGTGAGACCCCACCTGGAGTGCTGTGTCCAGCTCTGGAGTCCCCAATATAAGAAGGACACAGAGCTCCTGGAATGTGTCCAGAGGGCTGGAGCACTTCCCCTCTGAAGACAGGCTGAGGAAGTTGGGCTTGTTCACCCTAGAGAAGAAGAGGCTCCGAGTGACTTTCCAGTATCTGAAGGGGGCCTACAAGAAAGCTGGGGTAGGGCTTTTTCACATGGGTGTCTAGTGAGAGGATGAGGTGAAAGGGTTTCAAACCATTTGAAGAGAGAAGATCAGGTTATAGATTAAGAAAAAATTCTTTCCTGTGAGGGTGATGAGACTCTGGAACAAGTTGCCCAAGGAAGTTTTGGTTGCCCCCCTCCTTGGAAGTGTACAAGACCAGGTTGAGTGGTCTGTTGCTCAACCAGGCTGAGCAATCTGATGTAGTGGAAGTGTCCCTGCCCATGCAGGGAGGTTGGAACTAGGTGATCTTTAAGGTCCCTTCCAACCCTAACCATCCTATGATTCTCTGATTCTGTTTACATGGTGATCCAAAACAAATAAAAATGAAGGAAATTTTTCTGTATTTCACCACCACCACCACAAGTATATGCTTTAAAATTAAACATGAAAAACTATCTCAAGGATCTCAATTGTTTTTAGTACAAATTGCATTATTTCCTTCAGCTTTTCTTCTTGGAGGAAGGTGAGCCATTGAACTCAGAGAGATATTTTAGTAGACAAGAAGATTCTATTACAGTGCAACAGTTAAATTTAATTAATAAGCAGAAATATCAAAGAAAACATCAAATAAAGATAAAAGGTTTAGAAGGGACAGATGAAATGGGGGTAATCAGCAAGTACATCACACTTCTCCATCCCTGCCTGCTTCATTTTAGTTGATATTCAGTGCACAGAACACTTCTGGAAAAATCAGATGTCATCACCAGAATGCAGTTGGGCCAAAAGCACAATTTGTTCTTGTGAACATGCTCATACTGCTATAACTACACTCCCCATTTTTGTGTCTTAGTTCTTACTTTTATGACTAATGGTGTAGTCATCCAAAGAATGTTTTTAAGAACAATGGCATTAAATACTGGGTAGGCCAGGGCTGTTGGTACTCTTATTTAATAGCTCATTTTCATTTGGAAACCTAAAATCTGTATGATGATGTTTCTTATTCCATAAAAAAAGTTGATTTCCCCATCTGTTTTTTACTTTTGCCTCTGAGGCACCTCTAACTGAGCTTTTTCCTGCCACCCTCCTTCCTACACATAAATACACATATATGTGTATGCTCTGTGGTTTTGTCCATCTGCCCATCTGTGTCTCTGTCAGAGGATGCTTTGCAAACAACTGGAGGTTTGAAGATCTGCAGAAGAGTCAGAGAGTCCTTAAGCTCAGTGTTCACTATTATTCCTTATCTCACAACAGCTGGCAGGACCCCATCCCACCTCCCCTCCTACAGGATGTATATTCAGTGTTGCTCACGTAGATTCTTTAATGTATCCTGTTAATGCAGTTGTTCCAATTAAAAAAAAAACCCAAAACAACACAGCACAACAATCTTTGCAGAATCAACAAATGGTGTTAAATATAGTTTTATTAAATGCATAACCTATATTATATTATAAAGCAAGTGCAGAATCAACAAATGGTGTTAAATATAATTTTATTAAATGCATAACCTATATTAAATCATAAAGTAAGTGCATTTCTTTGCTGCATGTTTTCAGGGTTTTTTCCTTCTACAGTACACATTTTAAATATTTTTTTCTTTGCGTTGCCTTCCCAAAGCCAGTCTCTGCAATGTAACTTCAATTACAGAGCAGTGTTTTGACCCCGTGTTGCAGCAAAGCAGTTGAGAAATGAATACTAATTAATTAATTTTTTTTGAATGGAGGCTTCTAGATGATCTCGCAGGGTTGACACTGTTTTGGATTATTTATACTTCATGAAAATGAATACCTTTGAAAAGGCCTTTTGAGTTTTTTTCAGTTTGAAATTTGATCTTTGAAACAGGGATGTTCCCCTGATGAGTGCATTAGGGGTTAACTATCTGTCTTACTGAGTTTCTTAAGTATTTCTCTAGGTCCTATGGACATTCCTGTGTCAAAATCTGGATTCAGGGTAAATACTTATTTTCTTTTTTTCATTCCCTTGAATTTTTGAACTGTCAATGGGATTTTTTTCTACTGTGAACAGACCATGTACAAACAAAACTAAAAAATGTATAGCCAGGATTTCTCTCAAAATGTTAGAAAGGGTAAGTAAAAATAATCTGCTTACTCCAGTTACAGACTACGGTTGGTTGTCTGAAAGACTAAAACATGGTTACAGCAGTGTTGATACAAGTATAACTAAAGGTACTTTTTTCTGCTTTAACTTCTCAACTCCAATTAGAGACCTAAGCTGCCTGCAGCTAAGTTGGTTCCCACACTGAGTGAAAGTCACTGCTGTGCTTACAAGGCAGTTGGGAAGTCTCTTTGGTTTTGTTTTTACCACATGTGTGTTGGGGTAGTTTCTCTAAATCATTCTCTGTTATCTTGAGATTTTAAGTAGAACCTGAACTGAAGTCAAGGACTCTGCATCTTCCTGGTTTACTTGAAGTACAAGTAAAGATTTACAAGTGCTGTTGTCTTGTACAACCAAGTTTTCTGGGTGGAAGTCTTGTCTATTTGCTTCTCTAATTCCCCTGGAACTCCTAGTAGTAAAGCTGGAAGCAGAACCATCTGCTGCTGCTGTATCAGAGGAAATAAACTAGTGAGGGATTGTACTGCAGTGTGCCTATGTAAGAGGGATATAAAGACTTTTCAAGACTACATTTTGTATATCCTAAAGCAAGAAGTCTCTTTTGAGACCGTGCTGTGTGCCTGCTTATAAAGATAGATCTAGCCTCAAGCAATGCAAACAGGACAATCCTGTCTGGTACTGTGGCTTTTAGCTTCTGAATAGAAACATCTGGTGGAATCATCAAGTGATTACCAACAAAAATTAGTAGTCCCAAATTAAACCGGAGCTTGTTTCCTGGATACAATATGGAAATATGAACTCTGAATAGAGAAAATGAAAAAAGGTTGATAAAAATTCCTACAAATGCAGAAATTACACACAGGAAAGTTTTAAGTCTTGCTTTGGCGTAAGAGCTTTCTAGCTTCTTTGCATACTTATTGAAGGAGTAGCAAACTTTTAGAATCAGCATGAAGGATATTGCTGAAGTTGCATTAGACCATTGCATTATTTTCATAATGCTGGCACCTGTGAGTCTCTTGACTCCAAGTATTGTATCAGAATGAAAGACCTGTTTTGTTACACCTTAAACTGAAATGTCAGGGTGCATTCATGCTGTGCTCCAATGGAAGAATACTGCTGGGAGAGGCTTAGGTCCTGGTGTTAGCTTTTGTCCAATGCTGAGGTACAAAAGAATCTATAGGCAGGCAAGAACTCTGGAATTTTTAATTTTATTTTATTTTAATTTTAATTTTTACTTTTTATTGCAAACTTCCTTTCTTTCACAGTTGGTTACCAGCAAGAACATGCCTATCCATTTTCATTTGAATATAATCATGTGTATGTATGCAAACACAGTTATGCTGGATGCTTTCTGCAGGTAAATTAACAAAGCTGCTTTACCACAAGAGAATAAAAAGTCAGTAGAGCTGAGTTTAATGTCAGTTTATTTCCTCTACTTAAATGGAGGACGTAGCTGTGTTGTTTGTTTATTTGTTTGTTTGTTTTTCTTTTGCCTTTAAACTTCAGGATACTGCAGCATTAGTAATGTGAACCTTAGAGTATTACCATTTATTTGTGTGATTTCCTGATGTTTTTTGTGGGTTTTTTAAGGTTTTGTTTGTTTAATTTGTTTGTTTTTTTTTTTTTTTTTTGTTGTTGTTTTGCGTGGTTTTGGTTTTGTTTGTTTGTTTCAGTGTGTATAGATGTGATCACATTGTATCTCATGAGGCTCTGTTGCATGAAAAACCCATTATTTTTTAATAATGAAATCCTTGATGTCCTCTAGAATTGCCAGGCGTGGCTATTTCCCTTGAGGACATTTTCACTGGGGTGACTGAATGTAGGTTTTGCCGGGGAGAGGGGCAGCCCCTGGCGTCCAGGGCTTTATCTGAATGCAGGTGGCAAAGCAGCTGCTGTTCCAGTTTAACACTTATTATTACTGAAGGTAAAATATATCTATGATCATAATGCAAACCAGCAGGCTGTCTTCATTAGTTGGGTTCCTGATTTTTCTTAACCTGTTTTTTTTTTGTTTTTTTTTTTTTTTGTCTGCTCCTCCTTTTTTCTTTTTGTTACTGTTGCTGCTGTTTCTCCTTTCTCTGTCAGGTGAATTCTCCTTACTTGTCATGTTCTCTCTCTCCTTGTCACGTTTATTGCCCTCTGTTGTTTCCATTTTCCTTCTCTTGCTCAAGTCAGCCTGGCTTATCAATTTGTATTGATATCATGGATGCCAAGCATTGTGTGTTTACTAGTACCTTGAGTGCTTGTATGTAAACATGTTGTATGTACAGTGATTCATAGAATGATCTCCAGTGTAATCATATGTTAAAATATTTTACTTTCTCCATATTCCATTTGTTTCTGCATTTTTTTGGTAAACAGTATCCCTAGCCCAGAATATTTGTCACCTTGTGCATATGTGTGCAGAGGTTAGAACCAAAGTTACCTGTCTTTAACTAGAGCTCTTGAGTGTTTTAAAACAATAGTAGTGGTGATTATATGAATTTAAAGTTTTACTTTGTTTAAATTAGGATTTTTTTTTTTATTATTTTTTAGTTTGCTTTTGTTACATTTTGGTGAGAAACAGACTTATTTCCACTTGTAGAGCCTGCCAATGAACGAGCCTTCGGTTCATTCAAAAAAGTGGTAGTTGCTCTTAGCTCTCAATAGAAGAAATCTTAAAAATACTATCGGTTGCCCTATCATATGACTGACATGAAGCAGGGGGATTAAATGTCCCTCTTTATTTGAAATATGGTAGAGTCATTGTACCAGTAAAAAAGAACTAGGGAGAAGTTTCCAGTATTCTTTTTCATTTTCCTTTTATATTTTTTTCATTTTTAAAAAATTGCCTGATGTTAACACCATGTTTTGTCATTTGGAAGGGATAATTTTCAGCAATTTTGGCTTGGTTGCAGAGGTCAGATGACTTTGGATTTATTGTTTGCATCATAAATGAGAACCAAAGGAAAAACAATACACAAATGCACAATGATTCAACATCATAACATTTAGAATGCTAGAAAGCATCCGTAAAGCAATAATAAATATAGCCCCCAATGGTGGGAATAATTTAAAGCAGTGTTTATCTGTGGTTACTACAAAACTTCTTCTGAGATCTTGAAGATATTTACTACTTGATGTGTTTTGACTGAGGTACAGACTGACTTCCTGATGGTGATATCTATTTTACTTTATTTATTTTATTTTTAAATATGTTGACTTCTTAAACAGCAGTTAACTTAGACACCTGTCATTTTTAATGCTGTTGAGGTGGCAGATCAGTATTAAAAGGATAATTCTGGAAGGTGGTTATTTAGTTTTCCTGAACCTACTCTGTATTCAGTGTAGGAACAGCTACTGCTTGGTGGAACACCATCTGTGTCTGTAAGTGTTATGCAATTGCTTATTTATAATATAAGTATGCCTATTTCTATATTACAGTTGCTGTTCTATCATTTTTAGGAAGGATGATGTAACTAAAGGTACAGGCAGAAAAACTAAAGGTCTTTTTCTCCTCTTCGTCAATTTTCTTTGTATCCTTCGGGAATTTTTTTAAACTCAGCTTTATCCATCTGTGAAATGAAAAGGTATTCTGAATCATTGGTCACTGAGATCTCTGAGCATTATTATCCTCAGATTGAAGGGCAAATATATTTTCCTAGTATTTAAGATAAATTCATGGCATTCATGGCTATTTATGTTCATTGTTACAGAGGACAGGCGTCTGTCACAAACAAAAGTGTGTAATATGTCTTTGTCAGGTTTATCTCCTAGATAAAACCACCAATTACTTAGGAACTAAGTTGCACTGTATATGAGGGAGGGGAGAAGTTTCTGTACACAAAGAAAGGACTACACAGACTATTTATTTCTGTTGTGTTCACCAAAAGCTAATAATGCCTTAGATGTTACTGTGTTAGTTCTCTCTTTTCTCTAAATTTCCTGAATTTTCTCCGTCATAGTAATCTAAACATGTTCTCAGGACTACAGCAACCTGTTTGGCTGCTCATTAGACAGCAGAATATGTTCTTAATTTGTTCTGCTTAAGTGTCAGCTAAAGTAGATCACAATTTCTTGTCATTGTCAACTTTCACGTGACCATTTACAGTGCCTCTTTTTAAACGTATTTCCAAATGGTCATTTAAAGAAATCATTGCAAGAGGAGCAAATAAATCAGCTGGGAGATTGAAGAAGAAAATTTAGAAGAAATTTACAGATTTTACAGGCTTTAGAAGAAAATTACAGAATCTTTGGAAAGCTTTCCTATGCCAGTTTAGATAAGTGGGATTTTGTTCTCTTCTGAAAGCAGATGGAGCTGGTTATAGTGTGCTCTGGAGCAGCATCGGTTCTGAAGAAAGATGAGCTTGCTGACTCAAAATCCAAAGGAACTCCTCTATTAAAAAAATGTATCAGTCATGCAAGCTGATATGCAGAATTGCCATACATACAAAAATAATAAAATTATTCATAAAAATAACACTCATGAGTCAAAGCTGTCTTTTAGGAGCTAATTTACATCTTGCAGAAGAAGACTTAAATATTCCATGTGCTCATCCAGCTCAGCAGTAATGAGCTAAAGTGGTATGTAAACATTACAAACAAAGATGATCCCAGGAGTAAAATTCCTAAGTGGATCTGTAATTCAGAAGTGCCAAAGAGTGACTATGGATATCTCTGAGGTAATTTTAACCCATCATAAGGAGAAATAGTGCGCATCATCTGCTTTGCTCCCCACTCCTATCCTGTAGTGTTCACTTTTGGTTAGTATTGCTATAAATAAACTATAAAAAATAAAGAAGAGGTGCAAAATATCTTTAACCATAGTTAGCCTTTTTCTTACCCCTTAATTTATCTCTCTATGTCAAGCAAATGATCAAAGCAAAAAAAGTCATTCCTCCACAAGGTGTGTCTTAATTATTGTGGCCAATGCAAATTTGGTCTGTCAAAAATCTTGTGTTATCTTGATGTGTCAGTTCACAGCAGAGCTAGCAAGAAAGGCAGAGTTGTCATTTATAAGCAGAACAGCTGATATAACAGACTGCAAGTTATATTCTTGGGGAATTAATTTTTTACCAAGGTAAGTCCAGTCGCAGAGTTTAAGCCATCAAATTTGCAGCTGAGGCTGTGATGCTTGCCTGGGTAACAAAAGGATTTCAGAGGAGATAAAAGGGAAAAGTTGGAACATATGTTTAGGGGTTGCTGGTCTTAATTTTAATTTTTCCTCTTCTGCAAAGGAGATTTCTGTGACTGAGGATGATTGCTCTGACAGCTTCCCAGGGGAACCAGAGATTCTTTTGTGTGGGAGTTAGAACATCTATGCTATAGACTTGATTCTTTTGTATGTTTTAAAATTCTCTTTCTCAGTAGGAGTTTTCTTAATAAAACAACTGAAACCTCATTAAGGGGGAAGAATGAATCCATTACTGCTATTTAATATTTTCAAAAAGTACCTGTTTCTTCCTGTCATGAGATAGCACTAAAGACAATGTATTTTGAGTATGCTGAACTCTATTTTTACCTTCTTTATTTACTGCAGCACATTTTTAGGAATCCTATGGAAACATTTTCCTAGAAGTATACTACTACTTGAATCAGGAGGGTTCAGATTAAAAAAAAAAATAGAAGAATTTCAAATTCTCTATGGCAAAAAACTTTTTTAGTCTCTATTACTGATTTCTTTGTTGATTTTTAACGAGGGTCAAAATTTTTAGCCTTTATTATCATACATGGTGATCAAAGAAGACAGAAAAGTGTTTGTTGTATTTGGAAGATACTGTTTGACTGTCTTGGTGCTGTACCTACCTGTGTGTCCTGGTAGGTGCTTCACGCATGTGTCATGAGCAATTGTAACTATTTTTTTTTTCTAGTAAATTATGCTATGAATCAGGTCACAAAATCAAATTAGTAGTTGTGTATGAATTTTTCAAGAGATATAGTGTTGGTGGCAATCTCGTGATTAAGGCTGTGTTCAGATTTACACTACAATACTTCAGTTGTACTCTAAAGATGCAATTACCCACACCTCTTAGATAACAGTGGGAATCTCTCCAGTGATTTCTGGCAGGCTTTCTGTACAGCTTTTCATTTTTTTGATGTAAAATCTCTTCGCAAAAAGTCTGCATAAAAATTTTGAAACCCCAATTAATGTTGGTATTTTTCTAATTAAAATGACCCAAATGCAGCTACTTGCAGCAGGTAAAAATTGCAATCACTATCAGCTGCCAATATATGTATATTTTTTGTGTATGCATGCAGATTATGACAAAACTTGGCCCTGATGTCATATTTGAGAAGCTAAAACAAAAACATTTTTAACTGTTGACATTGTTGAGAACAACCAAAAATCAGTTTGCCAGAAAAAGGCATGTCCATTTGCCACAGCCACTGCAAGGCCCATTGGTGTCCACACTCTTGTCTAGAGATTCAGTTGGGTGAAAAAAAGCCAATTAATTAAAACCCACAAAACATTCAAATACTACAAAGGAGGTTCATTCATGGCTTTGTTTTTAAAGCAATAATGCATATTGGTTTTAAAGACTGAAGCTCTTCCAAATTACATTTTGTTTGAATGAGGCCCCTAAATGAGATAGACTCTTCAGATGAGGATTTAATTAGTTAAATTACCTCTAATACCACTTGCATCAAATATTTAATTACTTTTTTGCAGAAAATATTAAAAATGCCCCCTAAAATTATTCATTGAATATAGCTTGGTTTTTGATTCGTTTAACAAAAAGGCCAGAAAATGTTGCGGCAAGCCTTTCTCTCGGGGACTCAGCTCTTCTCCGGAGCTCTCTTGCCATCCCTCTCCTCAGGCATCTTCCTCTCTTGTCTTCTTCTGCTTCCGGGAGCATGCCTTTTATTTTGCCCTTCAGCCCCGCCCATTTCCGGCTGGGGCAGGCCCTAATTAGTGGGCACACCTGGGCCTAAGCTCCCAGTTCATTATCGGCGACACCTGAGGACTTGTGGTTCTCTCTACAAGAAAACACAAGCTGAGATGGGGTCTAAGACTGTTACGATCCGAACAGAATGATATTTAGATTATACTGAAGTGTTACCACTCAGTCACCTGGATTCTGAAAATTGGATGGATTTCACAGAATCACAGAATGTTTTAGACTGGAAGAGACCTCCAAGATCCAGTCCAACCTTTGACCAACGCCACAATCTACTAAACCATGTCCTTAAGGACCAGGTCCAAAAGCCTTTTAAATGACTCCACCACTGTCCTGGGCAGGCCATTCCAATGCCTGACAACCCTCTCAGTGAAAAAATGTTTCCTATCATCCAGCCTAACCCTCCCTGGGATGGCTCCCATCCATTCTCTCCAGTCCTATCACAATCCACTAAGATTTCTGAAGATCCACTGGCTCTTGCGTTTCCAGACCTTGGAAATTTAAAGGTAAACTGCAATGGTTTCACACACAGTGCACCCAACCTTCTTTGATACCAAAGAAAAACCTATCAGCTAAACTGAACGAGTTAATGTAGGCCTGGGTGTTCAAAATGTTCTTCCAAATGCTGTGAGCTGGGGAGGAGACTGCCAGGGAGCTACTTGTGCTCTGTATGCTCTGGGATGCCCCAGTCAGTGGTTAAGCTATAGTCCATCTCTCTGGCCCTACAGTCTGCTGAGTAAAGGCTGAAGTAATATTAGAAGAAGGAGAGTGTAGATGACCACAAGATAGAGAAGGAAGAGGTTCCCCAGCAAACCCTACCTGTTTTTTCCACGGTCAAAAGTAGTTTATCTATGACGTTGAGGAGAAGGAAGGTGAATGAGAAATTCATGCAGATGAAGTTTTAAATTTATTTTTAGAATTGGTGTGGAAGACTGTTGGAAATGGGCTTAGATGACCTTCAGGGTAGTAGCTGCATATGAAAAATGCAGCAGTTGATACTATTAGAATAACATGAGCTGCTTCAAGGTAATTTCAATACTATAAGTTTATACACTGCTAAAAGCAGATGCTTATATTAAAAGTTAATAACTGTAATATAAAACAAGCACAATAATTTAAACATTACAGAGAGGGAACCAAATAAAAATAATGTGCAAGGAAAGCTGTATCCTTAGAGACAACTATAATTACTCCTAACTTTCTTGATATCAGGCCAAACCTTTATTTTATCATGAACTTGAGAGTACAATCCTTTTGGGACAATGGTTTCCTTTTTACAGCATGTTGATGCAGTGCTCTGTTAAACTTATCCTTCAACCTCATGGTTCACTTTTAGGTAAGTTATCTTAAACTTTAGAAAATATGATATTTTATTTTTTTCTTAGTACTTTTAAGAGAATACAGATGGATCTGTTTTATTCATTATTATAACACAGGGTGGAGATAAATCCATATTAGTGCTGTCATTTTGCAGGTAGGTACCCACTAGATGTTTGCATGCCACATGCAAATACCTGTCCTTGATTTGGCCTTGACAGTGGCAGCCCCAGGAAAGAATAAATAATTATCAGTGTCATTGTTATTTCATAGTAACTTACATTCAGGAAGCTCTTTCGAGTTATAGTCAGGGCCAGGAAATCCCATGGTGGTAGACACACCACATATAGATAGAAATCATAGGTTGAATTGAAAAATTGGCAGTCTAAACAATGGTAAGCAGCATATTTTTAGCAACTAGTCTACTTCAAGAATTCTCTCATACCAGACACTCTTTTTACTTAAAATCACATGTATCTCCACTATACATAGACACAAATGCTTGTAGATGTCCTAAATAAAATGTAATATTGAAAGCTATAAATATAACCGTAAGCTGAGTAACTTCTAGCATAGTTTTAGTGACAAGTATATTTTATAAAATAACTTAGAAGAAAACTAAAGCTAAAAACTTTGAGGGAAGACTTTGGAGTAGCCATTTATGAGTAAAACAAGTAGCATAATGAAAGTGTAAGTTGATTTTTTTATCCTTCCTTTCTTTTGGAAAAAATCAGCCTTCTGCTTCTCCTTTTATAGTTTTAAATCATGCATTAATATTTGATAGCGTTCCATATAAGGGTTCAAAATGAACCCTCTCAGTCACAGAACATACTTTGCAGTTTTTTTCCCCAAAGGAATAAATGTACTTAGATGATATTTATTTAAATGAGACATGATGCCTTTCCTCATTAACTGGAGTGCTGTTGATTAATGATGCAATAAATATAGTTTTTCTCTTCCTTTTTCCCTAATTTAAGTGACAATAGGGGGCAATGGTGATTAGACAGGAATAGACTTTTTGAAGGAGAAAATTTTAATACATAGAAAGACTTGACTACTTTATGGGTGTTCTCTGTTATTCCAGCAATGTTTGTGTTACAGGAATATCTATCAGCCCCAGTCTAAATCCAGACCACCTCAATACTTGTCATCATACAAAATTTCTGCACTGAAATCAGTGTATGTGAGTAGATTGAGAAATCATAATTAATGCAAATGAATTCTCATATCATTGCATTTTTTTAAATTAAAGGATTGTCTCTATCATGATGCAAAGGTGGTGGTTGTATCAGGAGTTTTTTCTGAGAAATGAGAAATACACTCAGAAAGTCAGTGCATTACTGGCTTTGAAACCAGTAAGCATGAGATGCCTGAGCTAGTGATGAAAGGGAAGGAAAACTTTCGGATATAGTGAAGGGACAGCATATTTGAATTGACTGAAAACAACCTTTTTATTTACCCACTGAAGTACAGTCTATGGTTTGATTGCTACCGTGCATTCCTGTAATGTTTTCCTCCAATTAAAGTGACATCTACAGAATATCAGCAGGTTTGATAAACTTGTCCCTTCATGAATAGGTAACTTTTGTGTTTGAAGGGAGATGGCCCTTGAACTAAAAGCAAGTATAGAATTTTCTCAAGAAATTCAAGTGAAGCAGAGATTTTGATGAATAATAGGAAACTGTAGTATGTTGTTATGTGTTCTCAGCTTATGAGTCTCTGTATAGGAAGAGAGAATAATTTTAACACCAGTTATATTATTATTTTGTAGATGTTTCTAATGGAGGTTTCTTACTTCTCTTATGATTTCTTTATGGAGCATGTAGTCTCAAAAGCTCTAATTAAATTATCTTTCCCTTAAGGAAACATTTTGGTGCCTTGGGACTCACGTAGTAAATTCAGTAAATGTTTCTTGTATCGTTCTTACCATGCTTTCCTCACAGTATTCTGAAGGTGGGAGATAAAGTCTTAATGATGAATAACAAATCATCTGAAGGAAGCAGGCACTGGTGAGAATGAAAAAAGCTTCTGTGGGTTTTCAGTACAGTCTGGGTGGTCAACAGCTTCTAAGGGGATCTGCCCTGGTAACAGAGGATGGTTTTTGTGTGCAAGTGTGTACATCTTTACTAATGTACTGCTTGTGTGATTATTTATGGTCGTACAAATATAAATGAAACAATATTTAATGTTTTGGCTTAAGCATTATTATGGGGTGACTCCTAAGTCAATGTGCTCTGTAGAATTTTTGGTACTACTTTGAGAAAATTTTGCATTTAGTTAATGCAGTTGCACTGGAAGATAAGAGCCTGTTGTCTGACAACAGCTGAAGTTAAAATGTAGAGACTTTTCAGTCACACATAATGCCATTAAGAGTAAAATTTGATCTAAAGAAGTTATTTTCTGAGGTTCGTGTTACACAAGCTTAAAACAAAAATGTTTGATTTTAAGTTTCAATGTTGAGTGTAAAACTTTCCCCCCACCCCCAGTACAGTTGGTATGGATATCATGGGAGAGGTCCAGAATGTTTTATCTTTTGTTTTCAACAGTATTACTAGCTACTGTCCTTGAATACAGTGGTAGAAAAATGTAGTATTTATAATTTCTAACTTTTACAGAGTATATGATCAACTACCTTTTGGCTGCACAAATCCACATTATTGATTACAGGGCCTGCCCATGTACCATATAAAAGTTCAAAGGGAGAGCATTTTTTTAAGGAACTTTTGAGAAGTTCTATGTTTTTCATGTTGTCTTCTCCCTCTCCCTGGTCAGGAGTATGTATACATGTATGTATAAGGATTGCTTATTATAATTTAATTAAAAGGCTACTGAATTTAAATTTATGTACTTATTATAGTTCCCCTGACCCCCATCCCAAAAATGAGTAAAAAGGAACTGGGGGCCTTAAACACCCTCCTAGTCAACTAATATTTAGAAGATCAGTTTTTTGACCTTTGAGCAAAAGAAACAGGGTGTTGATACTTATGCACACTTAACTATTTTAATAGGATTTAGTTCTGACCAAACTGAATTTATGAAATTGCAGTGGGAGTGGGCTCCATGCATTCAAAGCAAAAGTTTACTTGGAATTTTTAGGCTAAAGATCTTATTTTCATCTTTCTTCACAAAATTCAGCCTCTTAATTTAGAAGAGTTTTATGTTTTCAGTTTATACTTTTTTGCCGGGGCTTGGTAGCTAAAGACCAAATTATTCTTCATTAATGATTTTAACTATCGTTTTTCCATTTTCCATGCTTTATACTAAATTTGGAATTCATCTGTATTTTCAGTGAGCATTAATCATAATCACAGAATGTCAGGGGTTTTAAGGGACCTCTGAAGATGACTGAATCCAGCCTCTCTGCCAGAGAAGGACCAAAACTGGGGCAGGTCACTCAGAAATGCATCCAGACAGGTCTTGAAAATCTCCAGAGAAGGAGACTCCACAACCTCTCTGAGGAACTTACTCTAGGGGTCTGCCTCCTTTGAACAAAGATATTATATTAAAAATCTCCTCGTGCTCCCAATCTGGTTATGTATGGCTGGAGGCTCAATGAAAAAGAGGGACTGTCTGTTTTGGTTTTTCTTCTTTTCTTTTTGTAAAAAGTGTTTAAAAATCTAATATTTTAAATTTTACTATATTAAAAAATGAGATATTTTTGGAAGGAGAGATTAAAAATTTCAGCCATGTAAGTATTAATTTATTTTTTATCAGTAGGTTTGTGATAACAGAATAAGACAAGAGGTGATTATCAATATACATATATATTTATGTATCTATGCACTTAGGTTTGTGTGTTGCATGTAAATCTGTGTAATATTACTTTCTTTAACACTGCAGTAAGATATAGAAGTCAGTCAAAATAGTTCAGCATAGCTGTGCTCCCACTTGTGATGCTGGGTGCGCTTAATATAGTGCAAGTTTTTTATTTAAATGTACTTCGGAAAAAATGCTCTCATCAGACCTGAAAAATAAATAAATGCATATAGAGAATGAAAATTGACAGGAAGAGACATTTGGAAGGTACTGAAGAAGAATGATTCAATTTGCTTATGCATTACTGTTACTCTTACTTTATTTTATTTTAATGGCTTTCAAGTGAATAGCTGATACAGTGGGAAATTCATACATATCACATTAGGCCTATTCACAATGCTCTCGTAAAATTCATAGATATGGTAAGACTCCAGAATTATGCCAATCAGACCATATGCTGTATTTTAATAGACATGCAAATAGAGTTAGAGATGTTCAGGATCATTACCTTTTAACATTTGTGAGTCTCTATAAATAGCAGCAGTGTCCTTGGCTGTTAAGAGGTTGTCAAATTCTCTCCTCCTTCCTCATGTCAAGTGGACAAAGGCCATGCTGACATGAATCATAACATTGCCTATATTGGTCTCTTTGATGGAATCATGATGGGGTATCCCATGGACTAAACCACCTCTAATTTATCTTACTCAGTACTAGAAGTAACTGGATGGTGTCTTCCAGACAGCAGAGGTCTGCCTCATTTCTGGCCAAACTATTGTATGAGCAGCCATAACAGACCAGAAGGGGGACACCCTAAAGGTTTTATCCCCTTGATAGTGAACAAACCATTGGCCTAAGATGTTTCTCAGAAAGTTATAGCATTTTTGTGCTTATTTCAAGTGTTCAATTGAGGTTTTGGTTTTGAGCCTGTATCCTGCAGGTTTTTGTGTCAAGGCATGCCATTCAGGTACTAATTCAGTGATGTGCCTTAGTAAAGTATCAAAAAGTGTAATAGAAAACTGAGTAAAATCTATCCACTCTAAACACCAATGTGAGGCATTGGTCCTTCCCTCTTTTCACAGGTCTCCACTAAAAAGATACCATCTTGTAACCTGACCTGAAAGGCAACAAATCAAATTTGAGATCAATTTACATTGGATCCACTAAAGGGGTTTATTATAAGCTGTTTGATTCACAATGAGAAAACTCTGAAGATTTTCCTTTGTTCTTGACTAAGAAATACTCAGTTTTGTTGCAGGAGGAGGTGAGGAAGAGAATTAGAGAAAGACTGAGAAGCCCTAAACCAGGAGAAACTTCATAGCTAATCCTTACGTCTTTAAATTCCTGATACGAATCCTCAGTTTTTTTCTAGCCTTCGTTTTCACATAATTGTTAGCACTGTAAGAAAACGATTGTGTCAATGTAACATGCTTTCCAGATCATAGTGACTTTTCTCTGAAAAAAAAAAAAAAAAAAAAAAAAAAGTTTGCAATCAACGAGCAAGAGAGAAATCAGGACGGTCTTTAACTGAGCACTCAGTGTGGGAGAAAATCTAATCAAACCAAAGTAGAAGTACCATGCTCTCATGCTCTCTGGAAGAGTTGATGTGGTCCTTTCAGGTACAGAGTCTTTCCTTAGGCTGAAAAAAAATATATTTCTCTGGTATTAGTTGCTCTAATTAAGTTTGGTTTACATTTTTGAGGAAAATAATTTTTAGCATTGAATAAACCTTCAAATGTATACTGCAAAAAGATTTGGCAGACTTGCCCTGGAATGAACGTTTGACCAGGGAGAATTTTTCTGAATTACAGGTTACTTTTGACATTATAGCTAAATCCTAGACTTGTTGCTTTAAAATTGCTAACTTTTCATTATTAAGTGCCAAATACACGTACAAGTGTGTAGTGTAAAATTTATTTGGAAAAATATATTATTTCATATACATTACTTTCAGCACAATCAGATAAAAAGACCGGAATTTCTGTATTAGGATTCTGAGATTTCAGTTACTTTTGACCTCTCTCATGTTTCTAAAAGATTACCTTTGGTAGCATTGTTCTTTTACTTGATCTTGTTTCATATTCCTCTTATTTTAGGTTGTCACGGTTTAACGCTGGGCTGGCAATTACCTGAATGACAGATGCTCTCTAAATCTACACTGGAGACTTGAGCAGCCTTCTTTTTAGAAGGACTCCCTTTTGTATTTGTCTTACTCAGCAACTTACAAAAGTGTGCCTGTAGGACAGCAGTAGGTTTCTGATCCTACTTTTTCATGTCCTCTCCACACTGACTCAGGAGTGTCCATAGGATTCCTCTTATTAAATTTTGTTTCTGTCGATTCAGTCTCATAGGAGGGCATTTCCTCTTAATGGCTGCAACGCAGCATCCTCCTCCTGTTTGAGAAAGATAGGTAGATGTTGTTTCTCAGCTGTTTCCTTTACAGCTGAGACCCGGGCCTGATGAGGAGCCATGAGCACACAGCATCTTCATGTTCTCTTGCTGTTTTAATCACATCACCCACAGTTACTCCCATTTCTCCAGGAACCCACAGCATTACTGATAGTGTATGGTTAAATTGTGATGGTGCAGCATGCACAAACCTTTGCCTCATAGGCTTAGGGTATGGCATGTGATAGGGATCTACAATGTCATCATTGGTATAGATCACATCTCATACAGCCAGTTCTTTATGGTACCTGCTAGCTTTTTCAAGTGTGGGTGCTTTGACCTGCAGGCAGTCTATTTCCTCTTTATAGGGATATCTCTCCTTTATGCAAGATCTCTCCTTATACAGGATCTTATACAATATCTCTCCTTTGACAAGAGTAATTTCCATAGGCTGGTGGTTCCAACCTTTCCCCCAAATGCCCAATCAATGCCTACATCTTTGGCCAGGGATCCCAGCTGCCTGGCTTCTTTCTGAGTTAATGTTATTGTAGCATCCCCATCATTCCAGCATCGAAGTAACCAAGTGAGAAGTGGTTCACCTGAAAAACAGTCTTTTCTCAGAGTACACAAGTCCCTCATGGAATAGGACTGAACATATTCTTCTGATTCTGAGTCTTCCTCCTCAGATGACTCTGCTTTAGCTGCTCCATGAGGAGAGGCAGTACCCTCTACCTCCTCTATCACCTGGTCATTTTGTGCAGGCTTCGAAGGACTAGGGCTAAGATCTGATTTCCATTGTTTTCCTTTTCTCCTAGTTACAGGGTCAACAAGTAGCTGTGTGGGCTGAGGGGGAGAGGCTGTGGAGTCTGCAGCAGTAGCAGCCGCAGGGCTCACTTTCTGAGCAGCAGCAGTGTCTGTGGGGTGGAGGCAGCAGCTGCAGCTGTAGCAGATACTCTGGAGATGCTCACGGGTTGTGTTCGAGTTGTGCCCTTGTGTGAGGCAGAAATGGCCATGCTCTCTGTACCAGGTGTGCTCATTCCCCTAATTGTACTTATTTGTCACCAATCTATGATAATATAAGAGAATGCATACACACATATGAGAAATGTTGACAACAAGAAGCAGGACAATCAAAAATACAATAAGCATAATGCCATTTTGACTAGAATCTGGTGAACTCAGCCATGAAATGGAGTGGTATCATTCCTCAAATTAAAACTGAAAATGTAATTACCAAAAAAGTATCTTATCCCCATATGAAACACCACTACACCATGTACTGTACTGTACTGTACATGTACATGTATTAGTACTGCAGACCATATCACAACTACTTTTCTCAAGCAGCACTTATTAAAGCTATTAACACTCATTCCAGCTGCAAAGCAGCATATTGCATATCCTAAATACCACAGGTACAGCATCATCAGTTTAATTTCCAGCCCTGTAAAAGTTCCAAAGGAAACAGTTTGATTACTGCTCAGCGGAGTCATCTGGGTATCCTCGCACTAAAGTTGGAATTCAAACTATTCAGGTAAATGAATCAAAATTTAAACTGGGCTCCACCTAATTAGCTTAGCCCCACGTTGGGTGCCAATAAATCTGTCACAGTTTAACACTGGGCCAGCAATTAAACCGAATAACAGATGCTCTCTATTAATCACCTTCCCTTCCCTGATAAAGAAAGGAGAGACTTACGGGTTGGAAACTAAACTACACAGCTTTAATGAAACAGTAATGATAAAAGGGAAAAAAAATACTAAATATATACAAATATACAGGAAAATGATACCACAGTCCTCTCCCCTTTTCCCCAATAACTCTCACATCACCACCGAGGCTGCAGGGCAGCCCTGGGAAAGTCCAGGCTGGACTCCTGGAGTCAGCAGCAGTCGGGAGCTGGAGGCAGGAACACACAGATTCAGGAGGACATGGATCAGGACCACAGGCCGAGGAATGGATGGAATCCTCCCAGGATGCTAAAGCAAACAGGAACAGGGGAAGAAGGGAAAGCAGGAAGGGAAAGAAGGGGTTTGACCCTTGTAATCCCTCAAATTTATACAGAGGCTAATGTGTATGGGATGGAATACTCTGTTTAGTCAATTTTGGTCATTTATCTTGTCCGTTTCTCCCTAAAGGAGGGCTGCAGGCGTGACCTCTTTATTCCTTTTCTCCTTCTGGAGGGCAAATGTTCCTCAGAATTGAGCAGTGTCCTTGGTTCTTCATACCAGTCTCCAGCAGTAGCTATAAGCATCAAGTGTTATCAGTCCTAGAAGCAGACACTAAGAAACTTGCTGTTAATTTCAGCAAGTACAGCTACTTACAAGAGACTTAGCTGAAAGCAAAATTACAAGACAGGAAATTAGCTCTATCCTGGCCCAAACCAGGGCATAGGTAGAATTTCTCGTGTTCTTCATTCCTTTTCCCTTTCCTCCTGCGTCTGCACCACTGTATTTCAATATTTATGCAGTAAGAAGTTCATCAGTGGGCATGAGCAAGTAAGATTGGCCCTTTTTAAAATGTTGTTGTCTTTAGAGCTTGCTGTCTGTGCTGTGCACCTTAAGAAAACCAAAAATTTTCACATTCAGATTTTAAGATCTTTGGCTTTTAAGGGCAGTGACACCTATTGATGGTGGCAGCTCACTGATGCCTAAAGCCACACACACAGCTGTGCAGTGGTCAGTGGCACAGGTTCCTGTGGTTTTGCAGCCAGCTTTCTTAAGGGACAGTTACACTTTTCATTTGTCTATGTTTTGATCTGGTAAAATACAGCTCTGGATTAGCATGGCTCTGAGCCTGCGTGGCTACATTCTGGAGGTCCAGCTAGGCTTCTAAATGCCATCTGGCAGGGCTCAGGAGACAAATTATATTAGAGCATCCAGACAGTGTAATGGAAAAGGTTTCATAGCAAACTTGCTTCCTTTGGTATTCTGTTTCTTGCATGCAGACTCCAAATAGATTGTCTAACATGAATATAAGCATTAAAATAAGGGCATGGTGAGCTGCTTACCCAGCTGATGTAACCTTTAGCTTGAGATATTCACCATTCAGTGTTGCAATTACATGGATTTATGCATGTAATTCCTAATTTTTTTAAAAGTACTGCCTGCCTGAAGACCTAAAACCTCCAGTCTCTGTTGAAGCTGGTATGTTAAGAGTCATCTAAAACCTGAGCCATGGTATGTGCTTTTTGAAGTCTTTGAGTTGAACATAGCTTTACTTTGAGCTCAGTTGAAAGGAAATACTTTCCTGTTCTGCAATGGAGGGCTGCTCTCTCTCTTCTCACAATGACTGCAGCAGCTAATCATATGTAATCCCTGTGTTACTGCTTACAAAGAAAATCCTGTGAGCTTTGGAAAAAGCATAAATCAGTGGATATATATATTTTACATGGCTAGATTCTTATAAATTATTTTGTAAGCCATATCCTTTTGGATCTGCTGTTATGCTGCTTTTTTATGTGCAGAATCTAATGATTTCATTTGTACTGCCTTGCTGCTGTGGGTTCCTAAAACACAGGATTTGCAACACTTCATGAGATGTAATGCTTTTCATTTCTCTCTAATGAGCTGCAAATATTTGGAGGGAGTTTTCAGTTTCATTCTTTAGGATAAAATGCTGAACTGTTGTAAACTATTCAGTAATAGAGATGTTGTATGTCTGAGTCTTCCAGACATGTCTTTTTTTACCCTTATGGAAATACTGTTTCTGGATATGTCTTTGCTGGGCTGCCAGACATCTGGAAACCTTGGACAAATAAATAGCCATTGCAAGTGGATTGACTGATTTTCTAGTGCAGTGAGTCCCAAACATCAGTTTGTCAGAGTTGCTGTAAAGGAGTTATGCAATGTATCTTTCTACCTTAGTATCCAGCATTTGTCAGGCAGAATTGTGAGTCCTACTGAATATGATGTGTTGCATTTTCACTTACAGTATACAAGATTCTGGATGGTTTTGTGCTCCTGACCAAATATAGGTGCAAATTTTCAGTATTTTGAGCTGATGTTTTAAACGACATCACCTGCTTTCAAAATTGTGTTCCTAATTGGGCAGAGCAGAATTTTTTTTCTTGATTTCCTTGATAATTCAGTGGTATCAAAACACTAGCTAAGAGCTACTTAGGCATACTCCTTTTCTCTGCAGAAAACTACAAGATAGGTTTTCTCACAGAGATGTGGGGAATTTGTTTGCTGGTGCTTTGGGATTAGTTTTGAGATTTTCTTGTTTGGTTGGTTGGGTTGGGTTGGGGTTTTTTTGTTAGTTTTTAACTGGTTAATTCTGGCATTAAGTTTTAGTCTTGTCTTCTTGCTGTTGCTTGCAGCCAGATTTCTGAAGAATAACTCCAAGTAGATTATTAAAGGATTCAGATCTCTCTCCAAGGCAGTGATATTCATGGAAATATACTTAGATCCTGTAACAAAATTCTGAGACTGTATACATTCAGAATAAATATTATGGCTTAGTGTTGTGGATGTTAACAATAAAGGCCCATCTGTGTATGCAGATGGGTACATGTGCTATTCTTCATCAGTAAGATAGCAATAGCTGCCAACCTGTAGTTCATTTTTAGTGCAGTTTATGAATACTACAATGAGTAAAATAGCTCTGATTTCTCTCATTTATGAAATCTGTCAATTGCTTTTGAAATCATAGGGTTTTTTTAAAATTTTTATTTATTTAGGTTTTCATTTTGATTTTGGGACTTGGCAAGGGGTAGCAGGATGGTGGTTGTCCTCTACTCTTTGAAGAAGTTGAGATTTGATGGCTTTTCTGTTCTACAAGTACTCTTACGCTAATTCAGGATATAGATTTTCACCTCTTCTAATGACAACATTAGGTCAAGCATGTTTATAATCTATAATTACATCTATAAATCAGTTCTTGGAAGGATTTGAGGTATAGTTCGGGTACAGTCTGTTTCAGTCCAAAGTTCCTTTCCAAAAGTAGATTTCACTGAATATATTTTTTCTGTTATCTACGTGAAATTCAGGCAGAGGTGAAGATTTTTTTCAGCTTTAGTCTAAATCACAAAGACGTATTTTTGTCAGACAAACAGAGTATTTGTAAATGACAAAGGTTCATCTGAAAGATTTTTACCAATCACTTTCAGTAAGCTGAGAAATTTATAAGTGTTGATGAATACTCCCTATATTTTTTCTAAAATAGATGCTTTTAATATGTCTTTAATTATACATTATCTGTAAGGGTGACATTTTCTTTCAGGCCAACCTTTACAACGTTTATCTTTGTCTTTGCCACAGATAGATTGGATTATGATGTTCTAGCCAAAGTTTAGCAACATCTAAAGGCCATTCAGAAATTCTGTTAATTAATAAGTCATCTTTCTTGCTTAATCATGCCTTACATAGATGTGTGGTCTGTAGGTAATGAGGCTAATAACTCATTTACAGCCTTTTGAATCTCCTAGTAAAAGGGAGAGAAATCAGATCTTCTGAGATTCATTTTTACAGCAAATAAAACCACTGAAAAGCAAATAAAATCTGAAGTGCACTTAGCATGTATTTGTTTACAATTGAGTCTGCTATTTTGGGTAATAAATGATGTGGGATATGGAAGATAAAGCAAACCCTCAAATTTAAAACATATGTTTTATATAAGAGTTATGCACGGAATGTGCATAACTTATATTTAAACATGAAATGAAGATATAGACTGAGGTTGAAACTTAAAAGGAAAAAGTTTAGTGTCTTTTCTGCATGTACTATTGTTAGGCTGATCCTGGCTAGTTTTTCGATGACTAATTGAAAATGGACTATTTTTCACATCAGTTTTGGCTTAATTAAAATATTCTGACTACTACTTGCACTCAGAGTACAAGTTATTTGTCTCTTATTGAAAGGTGTACCTTACTTATTCTATATTTGTTATGTTCTGCAGATTGAAGTTCAGACCCATGACTTTTCTCTGTTTCTTTAGCTATACTGCATAATGAAAATTACTTGTTCAACTGTTGTCTTAGGAACACTGAAATCTGATCATCTTTATTTTGCATTACCAAGCAGATCAAGCAAGTTGGTTTTATTAATTTATACCCATCTTTCTAAAGTCACTCATTGTCTACTTATTCTTCAGATACTGCAAGAAATGGAATACTGAAAGGTAAATTATCTTAGAGATTTAGACTCAGATATTTTGCATTATATTCCTGAAGCATTCTAATGTGATTTCTGCTTTTCAGATGCTATATCATAGTCACAATAAATTCTGGTTTTTGTGTTCAACCAAGATGTACTTGCTTTGTAATACAAAAGTCAAGCTATTCTGTAGATACTCTTCAGAATATACAAAGATGGTATGTTTCAAGAAAAAAGAGTATTTTTATTGGTCAACCTCTAAATTTATCAGCTATTAGTCTATGTTACTGGAGCCACCATCTTCCCCAACTGTAGATCTGTTTTCTGAAAGGTCCGGTCATAAGGTCAGATGGGCATGTGAGCTGGCAAATGTATTAATTTTAGAATTTTAAAGCAACATTTCTGCTTTTCTTTAAAAATAACCTTTTCTGTTTACATGACAACCCTGTCCATACAGTCAGTAGTTTTTTCCAAATCATTTTCTATAAACCATGTTGAGAGGGCTTTTCTGATGTACATTCCACTCCCCAGTGGAGAGAAGCAGAAGTCACTTTGTATGGGAGTGCATCCAGCTGCATACCCTACATGAGCAGAAAAAAACTTTGTACAAAGTTAGAAGGCCAGATACAGAGCTGAAGGTGACTACACCACTGTCTGGGAAGTTCAGACCTTTTGAAAACTCAGATGACATCACACCAGTGTAAAAATCACTGCAGTTTTGATTCAGCCAACTCCATATGTACTACTGGTGTTAGCATTAGAAATATGATTTCTTCCTACCTGAGATTGCTCAGACTGGTGAGAATGGAACAACTTAATTATTTTCTTCAGGTATCCTGTCTCACTGAGATTAGATGCTCAAGGAAATTTGGTTTTAGTTCTCTTATTAATTCAGGAAACAGTTTTGTGGAAAGCCAAGGTTTTTCAGAGTCGTGGAACTTGACAGGAGTTATTTCAGCATGGAAACTGGATGACAACACCAGCTGAAAAAGCACAAGAGAAAATGCCATTTTGCAAGTGACAGTTGGAAGAAATCCAGGATGCAGAGTCAACAGCTGTCTTCAGTTGTCCCAGTACTCGGTTTTGTCACTGGTTCAGAGTGAGACACAGGAATTTTTCCAGACTGTTAGTTCAGGAGAAAACAGCTATTTGTAGTCTTCATAGGAGTGCTTAATGTTTTTGTTTTCTAGGGAAAATCATAGTGTGAGAATAGAAGTTTTGCAAGGCTTTTGATGCTGACTCACACCACATGTGAGGGTGTTTGCGGTGTAGTGGATGAAAAAGTGGTTTGGATCATTTGGTCTAGAGAGCAAGAGTAATGGGTCATCCTTTGCCTGGAGGACAGCAGGATGTAAGTGGAATACTACAGGAGTCTGATCTGATTGTGCTAAATATCTTCATTAATGACATGGAGATGGGAATGAATTGCTTGCTTTTAAGGTTCACACAAAGTTGGTGAGAATAAGAGTCATTACAGGCAAGGACAGAGCTGCAATCCAGGGGAACCTCAACAGGCTGGGAGGGATGGGCTAACAAGAGCTGTATGAAATTCAGTAAGGACAAATGCAAAGTCTTGCTCCTTGGAGGGAATAATTCCCAGCAAAGACACAGGCTGAGGACTGTCTGTATGTGGAGCAGCTCTGGAAAAAACACTGAGGTTGTAGTAGACATAGTGACCATAGACCAGAAGTATCAGCTTAGCAGCAGAGGAAGCCAGCAGTCTCCTCAGCTGTGTGAACAGGCACACATAACCTTAGATCAAGTGAAATGATTGTACCATTCACTCAGCACTCCTTCTTCCCATCTGTGTTTCTGCTCCTGGTTTTGGGCCCCTCTGTACCAGAAAAGTATCAATAAACTGTAGTGTATCAATAAACTGTAGCAGAGTGCTACCATACTGGTCAGTGGTGGACATAACAGCATTCCTTTTAGCACCTAGTAGGGGATCTTCAAGGAGATGGAGCCAGGCTTTTTGTCTCTTGTTTTCCCACCATGTCAGCAGGAGTAAGCTGACAAAAGAGAAGTTATGTTGATGCCAGGAAAAGGTTTTTCACCATGAGGACTGTACAGCTACTGAAATTGCTGGGGACTGCACAAGCTGTACAGATAGCCCTTGGAGATTTTCCAAGCCCATCTAGGAACAGCTCTGAGCAGCCTTGTCTGAGCAGACCATCCATGCAGAAGGAGACTGGACTAGAGCTCTCTTGAAGTTTCGTCCAGGCTGAATTACTCCATGATTATCTGAAGGGGACAATTCGTGCAACAAATGAAATGGCAGTATCCTAGTCTCATGATTTACAAAACAAACAACAACAAAATTCCAACCCAAACCCTTCATGAAAATCCTCCATGGAAAGGCAGGGGCATGAATAGACCTATAGATCCCCATAACAGAATCAAGACCTCGTTGCCCCATAAGTGTAGTTCTCCATTCTGTTGCAAGCCATGCACAGTGAAAAGCCAACACAGAAAAGCTCTATCTGCAGCATCTAAATTAACTGTTAGGAGGCTTCTTTCTTTCTTGCCTGATTAACTATTCCATATCCACTTCTCTGCATGAAGGGTTTTCTCCCTTTGATTTGGACTTTTGTTTGTTTGTTTGTTTTTTAATTACTTTGATCACTACAATTTGATCTGACAAGAGCTAACTCAGGGCCTTTTCTAGGACCATGATAATGTATTTATGTCATCTCTAAGGAAAAAGAAAATTAATGTGCATGTATGTGTATGTGTATATATATATATATCCTGATTGGTGCTATGGGAGTGGGGAGAAAAGAGGATGTAGTTGCTGCAGAATTCTGCACCTGGGAAGAAAATGGACACAAAATGCCAGAGAAATTGGTTACAGGCACTCAGGATGCACTTTCAGTCTCATCTCATTGCAAAAGAATGTTACATCAAGATGAGCATTAAAAAAAGACAAGCAGTGCCATAGAAACCAAGATCCAGGTCTTCTTGAAGCATATGGGAAAAGCTGATCTCATACACAATCATGTTATGGAATGAGATCTCCTATTCAGCCCTCCCTGGCCTTCCTGCTGCCTTTGTGCCTCTTAAAGCATTGAGTCTGTTGGAAGGGTCAGGGTCCCATCATTTGTACTTGTGGACAGGTAAATGTGTAAATGGGAGCTCCACTTATTAGTGAATAAGGAAAAGCAATTTGTCTGCCAGAAGCTGGGTTTGCTTAGTGGAGATGAGGTGATAAATGTGATAATGAACTTTAATTGCAGGGACAGACTAAGAGAGCATTGCATGCAATGATTTCTGTGATTGGGGAGTATTCATTTTTAGGAGTTGCATCTTTGTCTTGGTGATGACACTTAAGAGACATAAGCTTTTGCAATGGGTAAGAGATATAATCAGACTTCTCGAATTGGAAACCAAAAATCTCCAAGGAGTTCTTGCCTGAATACAAATAAATTCCTGATTGTGGTCCCTCTTTCATCAGCTATTTGATGAGCACAAGTATGCATACATTGGGTTGCAGTGGAATCTGCATCTGGGATTTTCTTCATTTCACCATAAGTCATTTTTACAGTTTGTTTCTATATGGCAATGACAGCAGACTACCTTGTGGTCTGATAAAGGTATCAGCACTGAGAATACAAATTGGTGGATCATCTCTCACAATGCTGCTTTCAGGTCCTTCCTATTGACGTGTACATTTTGCACCTCTGTACATTTTCCACTCACCCACAGAAGCACAGAGAAGGCAAAATATAAATCACAGTTTCAGGCTATTTGACATTACTTGGGAGACCTGCTCTTGCCAAACATTGTTTAAGACAAAGTGTCTACCACTTCACAAACTCTGAAAAGAAATTAACAAGTGAGATTATTTCTTTTCTTGGCTTAAAGCAGTGTCTGACTTCTGCCAGGAAAGGTCTCTGTGTGCAAGCCGAAATACTAACATTTTCACAGTACACTATTAAAATGATCAAGAAGTACAGTGCTATCTGCTAAAAATTTCTGTATTTTCCAATTCTAGCTTTCCAGTCTCACAAAGAACAACCTTTCAACTACTATTATTGCTGTCCCTGCCTTATTCCAGTGACAGTTGTGGTGACACTATTCATCTACTGCAGCTGTTCTCTGATAGCATCAGCTCCAGTCAGATTAATTTCTCCAGCTGGGAATTTTAGCCAAGTTAGGGCCAGTGTTATGCCCTCAATTCACCAAAGTAGATCCTGCTACAGATGAAGGTCACTTCCCCAGATAAACTGAATGAGTATTTTCATTTTGTTCGTATGAATTCTTGATCTAGAGGTAGTGTTGATATCAAAGTGAAAGGTCATGTTTGCTGAAAGAGGTCCTACTAACTGCTTCCTAGCCACATAAAATTCATAAATTTACCAAAATCTCATATATGTCTCCTGATACTGACCCACATGCACTATTTGTGACAGACACCTTTTCAAGTCCCATTTTAACAATTCTCTGGACCATAGCCTGGTGAATGGTGCACTGTATCTAAATTTACCTCTCTGAGCAGTAAAGCACACTGATATGATTAACACCTGTAACAAAACCTTTATTGAAGACTGATACCAGAGAAATTAGTTTGGTTGTATTCTACAGCAGGAGAATTCCCTGGAATGGATTATAAAAAACTAGAAATATCACAGTACTTTCCAAATAGTGTAAAAAAAAAATCTGAAAAAATGTTACATATTTCAAGTAATTTCTGTGTGTCATTGACAAGACTGATCACTTTTCTCAAGCAATGATTTGTCTATATTAGTCTCTGGCAGTTTGTAACTTGAGGAAAGAATTTTCAGGTTTTCATATATAAAAATTGCCATATTTTTAATATTTTCATATATTTTTATATTTTTCATATTTTTTTATATTTTCATATATAAAAATTCTCTGACTTATTTAAAAAACCCACAACCAACCAACAAACCACAAACAAAACACTTTTCAAAACTGCTTTCACATTTTTTTCTAATTCTAAATTTTTTGTGTTTATCAGGTTTGCTGTGGTAGTTGCCTTTCAAGTGCTTCATTATTTTCAAAAGTTTCCATTGATTTTATTTTTTTAACGCAGACAATTTTAAAAGATTTTATATTAGCTGTTGTAAGACTGTTACCTTTAGTTTGAAGGATTTTGATCTTTCTTGAATGTTATATTAGAATTTCTTCTAGTAGTTAATGATGTTTCTGTGTTTCAAACGAACGATTATCTGTGCTTAAAAATATTGAAAGGTCTTTATTATATAGACTTTTGAAAAAGTATTATTTCTAGGTTTGTAGTAAGACTGAAGAGTCTCAAACTGACATTTTAACAGCTGTGTTTCAGATGCACTTATTTTTTTCATTATAGCCTTCTATAAACATTCTTGTGAACAGATTTGTTGATAATAATAGTAATTAGCATTAAATCATTTGAGGATAGAAGATATGAACATATGTTTAACAACATGATGTAATTTTTTTATTTTTTTTTTTTTTTTAAATCGCCAATTTTCAGATTTCTGTGACAACTGGTCATGGCCTGCAGCCATATAGATAAGGGAATAATGCCTGAATTACAGGGTGGTGTAACTCACTACTGGTGTAACTCATTTTAATGGTATGAGTACATTTTAAAGTTGTATGGAAAGTTTTCATCAGTCCTCCACAGGGATCATGTTTCTTAACCAATTTATAGTCCAGTAACTGTAGAATGTTTTCACGTGAATGCTCCTCTTGCCTTTTCAGCTAAATCTAATTCTTTGAAATTACACTATTATTCTCCAGAATCCTCATTTCCACAGGGTAACAAACCACAAAGCTCATGTAGGACACTAGAGAGTTTTAAAGCTGTTAATTTATGTTTGCATAGTCAGAGTATTACCAAATACAACTCCATTGTGGCATTTGCTATTTTGGATTTTTCTAGGTGATTTATCTCTAAAATAAGATATTCCCTCATAGTTAGCAATGTCATTAAAACCTGTTCTGCTATACTGAGAAAATGCTTATAAAGCTTGTTTCTTCTCACATACCCAACTCATCAGTCCACACCCCTGCCTCGTGTTAAGGGGCTCTCAGCCTCATACAGGCTAAGGAAACGTGGTGTTTACTAGAAGGAGGGGTATGAAGCATCTGGCATGGATACATGGATACAGGATGCCCTTCCTGTGCAAGCAGCTGAAGAAGCAGTTATGGCTGTGCTGGTACCTGGCCAGGACACACAGTGATGATGGCCTGGAACCAGTTGGTGATGCTTGCAGTCATCTGGTGAGATCTGTGCCACTGACCAATGGGTGAGGACTAGGCAGCCCAAGTTTGGACCCATAGAAGGATGGTTATCTGTAGGAAAGAAGGGATAGTGCTGATAGCTGAGACCTCTCATGTCTGAGATCATCTCAAGTGTCCATGCTGCTTTTGATAACTACTCAGCTGACATCTGCATGCACCAGGGACAGGCAAGCTGCAGTGTAGAACTGCAGATACCTGGGGCTGTGTCCAAAGCCAAGTAAACTTGCCCCATGGGATTGGCAATATCTGGGGTGGGAGAAGAGCACTTGAAGTGGGACTAATGTGAGAAAAAAGTGAACAACCCAATCCTTTCCCCCTCCAGTACTAAGGTTTTAATTGTGCAAGAGAATAAAGAGCTTTGCTCATCTTTTCATCCCTTACCAATATTGTGGATAAAAAGTATCTAAGATAATACATCTAGTTCCTTGTCAGAAATACTTGTTGTTCTTTAATGACCACAAGAAACCAAGGTTTTATTTTTATGGCTCACCGTAGAAAAAAAAAACCCCATACATTGCTATAGTACCCTGTATTAACATTCTTGGAGTAATGGCTCATTCCGTGTTTGCAATCAAGAGTATGACCTGCAAAATTGCTAATGTCAGTTCTGGGGCACCCCAGATTTTGCCTCAAATGCACTGCAGCCCAGTGCATTTCAGCCCAGTGCTGAAATTATGTCTTGATTTTTTCCCCAATCATTTTTTTTTTTTCTCAGACTCCCACAGTATCTCAAGAGTCTGCCTCTCTGAAATGCCAGAAGCAACAGTAAGGTAGAGGGGCACCTGTACAGGATTTGTGTGAATTGTGAAGACAGCTTGGTAAGGCTTTCCAGACTGGCTCAGATATTTCCTGGGCTGAATCAAACAGGCAGTGCAGAAGCAGAGCTTTTCCAGCATCATCAGTCAGGGTGTCCTGGTTAAGGGATGGGACAGATTTCCAGTGAAAAGAAGCTGTTGCAGGGAGCAGTGGTGGTGCCAGTCCCCCAGCCTGCTCCAGCAGCAAGGCAGACATGCAGATACTGAGTCAGAGCTAAGGGACTGCTCTTTCTATCTTAGTTGAAGGCTGAAATTCAGAAGTACTCTTTTTCTGCCTCCCTGTCACAGCAGGTTTTTTTCGGAGGAAAGTGTTGCTCTTGTGCAGGCTTAGAGTCAAGGCTTTATGTATTCCAGTCTTTCTGCTTGGTCAAGTTTCTCTCTGTCCTCCCCTTCACTGTTCCCTTTAGACCTTTTGCTCCTAAACATCCTTCCTTGAAACAGGGCTGAAAGGTCCTTTCCTAAACCCCACACTCTTCTTGGGGAGCTATGTCTTGTGCTCTGTATGCAACTTTCTCAGAACCCTTTGGAGAAAAAACATATAGGACATATAAGTTTTTCTTAAATAACAAAAGCCTTTCAAAAACTAGTTTAATATGAGCATTTACATCTTTAAGGAATCATCTGTCGCTCCTGAAAGCCACTTTTTCTTCAAGACTATGAATTTTGTTTGTTGAAGCCTTTTGTCTCGCTTTGCCAGCTGATTCCATTCTCCTATATTTAGAGGCTTTGACACTATGCAGTGAGCTCACTATTGTTTCAAAGGTAGCATCTTAAGGCAAGCATCTTACTATTTTTGAAGAAAGTTACTGTGCTTTCTGTAGCTACCATTTATTTTCCTGCTTAAATGCAGTTAGTTTAGTTTTTATGGGATTTATGGATTCCTATAGAGCAGGACCACATCCCTCAAATGAATACTCCCCCCTCCTTCACTGAATATGAGCAACAAAAAAAAAAAAAAAAAAGGATGAAAATTCAACTGAAAATTCTTCTCATTATTGCATTCCTTTTCTGCTAAGAATAGTATACTACGGAAAAACTATTAAGAGCTTAAATTGGTCTGTAGATGACCTTTGATCCCAGAGAGGATTATTTTCCTTTTTTCATACTTTCCATCCTTGATTATGAAAATGAAATGTAGATATATTGGAACAATCTCAAGAATTCTCTGGATGTAGAGCAATAGTACAGAGTATTCCCTCCTGCATTAGAAGAACTATAATTTCTCTCTTTTTTTTAGTGTTAATGATATTGTTTGTGCTCCACAAAATACAGTAGTTAGTGGAATTTTTTTAAGTTGTGTGCACTTGTCAGCATCAGTAACTTAAACTCCTGCTGCACCTTGTGTTGATAATGATATTGTGGAGAGAGCATAACAAGTTCTTTCCTTCTTTTCTGTAGGCTCATTGACTCTAACACTGAGACAGAAAATGCTGTTTTAATCTTTTCAGTCTCTTTAATGATCATATTTAACTTTTTCTTACTAGTTGAAGATGGAAGTCTCAGTGCCTGCACTTACTGGAAGGTAAGTGTACTGAAGGTATTTGCTTGTTATATACACATATGCTTACTGTTTACTGGCAGCACTGGTAAATAACCAGGCTTAAACTCATTTGAGTTTTTATTTGTTACATAAATAAGAGTATGTATGGACCATGACCACTACACATATCCAATACTAAGGCAAGATACTATGTGTATTCAGGCATGAAACTGTCTGTGCCTTTTAAATAAAAGTTGAAAATAAGTGCATTTGGTATTGCTCACTTAGCAATTCCTTTTGTTTTCCTGAAGATTAAATATATTCTATTACTTGAATATAGGATTTTCAGAAATGCTTGGTGTAACCTTTGCTCCTGTCAAACTGCTAGCTATGAATTTAAAAACCATTAATGTCGCACAATATTGTTTAATGTTTTAAGTGTCAGAAAAAAAAAACCAGATGGGGTTCATTGAAACTTGTGCTAGGAAAACAACTGGGATTCTTGTTCCTTGCACCAGCACAAGTCCATTTCTGCCAAGGGAGAGAAAGTTCTGCAGAAATCAATGTATGTTTCTGCTTGGCTCTTAAGTCCATCTGAATCTGACAAAAACTTATAAATGCAGGTGTGTTTCCTACTATGCTACCCCAGATCAAAGTTGCTGCCAACCATCAGCAGTGGTTCTTCCTCTACTGCCCTCTCTGCTTGAGCTCTTGACTAGACACAGGATCTTTGCAAGTGTACACTTCCATTAACCTAGAATAAATTCTGGGGGATATGGACACTTGTCAATGTGTCCTAGTATTAAAAATGTTGAAAAAGTGAGGACTGAATGTTGTCTTCCGTGACAAATGCCTTGTGACTTTTTGAACATCAAAACAGGTAATACCGTCAAAATATTTGGTCTAGATTTGAAGAAGTTAAAGAAAATAACCTTTCTTAGTCCATGGTCATCAGTACTGAGTCAGTGTATTCTAAGAACATCTAAAGATGACATCTTAAATGAGGCATGAGTGCAGATTGCTTCTCTTTCAAATGACCATGAGATGACAATGTGGAGCCCATCTGATCTATTCTTGTTATAGAAGGCCAGACAGTACCTGATTTGATGTAAAGCCTTCTAGTACAAAGCTGACAGTCCAGACTGAGTTTTTAGAAGTGCCAGTGGCTACCAAAAGAGGAATTTCAAGACTACACAGGCACAAATCTAGTTCTGGGGACCCTTTTCCTCTCCCCTTCTTTAAATGAAGTCCTGAACACTGTCATTCTTTTTTCTTTCACAATGCAATATTAAAAAAAAATTATTCACAAAAATTTATTTGAGACATAGTGACAGAAAAAATTTTGAGCAGCCGTTGTTTAGTATTTTTTATTCATAGCTGTATCATAAATTTCTAGCTAACAACTAACAACCATCTCGTCACTGAGGCCTCCAAACTCTGGTGAGTTGAACTTGCCACAGAAAGGAGCAGAAGCATTTTGCATAATGAACGCATCCATCAAAGAGCCCCCAGACCGCCCAATCAAATTTCCATCAGAACTCATTCCTACAGAAATCACTGTTTTAACAGCATAGGAAAGTAACATGGGGCACTACAGGACAACATGCATGGATGAGTAAATTCAAAAACCCAGTGTATGACAAGTCTTTCACCCACACCACACCATTCTGAAGCCCATTTTTCTTTTTTTGATTTCTAACTTTGCACCGTTTTCAATTAGAAGAAAAAATTAAATTCGAACCCCACGTTGGGCACCAATTATTCTGTCACGACTTAGCGGTTTGCGTGGACCAGAAACCAAAGAACATAATTCCTATTACTGCCCCATAAAGGGCAGATAAAAGGGGAATAAAAACTAGAGTCTCAAAATTGGAAATTTAAAACATTGGAGACAGATTTACTGGCACGGGGGAAAGGCAGTAACATACAGGATAAATAAAAAAATACAAATATATGCAAATGTATATATACAACCTTATCTTGATGGTGGTAGGGATAGGTGCCTGAGGGCCCCTTGCAGCAGGGCCGACTCAGGAGGGGCTCCAGGGCTCTTCCCAGCAGCCGATGGATGTGGATTCTGGAGAGCAGGTGGGGAGCTGGGGATAAAGGAGCGCAGGGGAACAGCAGCACAGCGAGGAGCGGGGGAAACAGAGGAGGGGCTGGGGCCTGCCTGAGCTTTATAGAGTAGGGGCAGGGAATGGGAGGGAATAGACCCCTCTGTGTGCAGCCCCTCTCAGAGTCTGGAAGCCCTCCTGCTTTAGTTCCTCATGTTCAAACGATGACAATAAGCTAATGGCTTTGTCAGTATTTACGTTTTTAAAATATCGGTACAGTTATTCTGCTTGTGCCTGTCCCTTTAAACGCTAGAGATGTTATTAGGGCAGTCTGACCTTCTCAAAAGGGAAAGCAAGTGCACAAAGGGTTTTGGCTCTAACACGGACTGTATTTTCTGTAAGACAGAATATTACCTGTTACAATTCTATCTAGAAAGGGAGGTGTTGTATGGTTTTTCTGAATATTTGGGTTTCATGATATGGAGGTGATAATGATTTCAGACTGAAAGCAGAAGTGATGCATGGTTTTTTTTTTCCTCTGAGAATTGCATCTGATATGCTTTGTTACTGAACTCTGGACTGCAATCTCCTAATGTCATTATAAATTTGACAGTGTTGTTTGGAAATACATAAGTCCTATGGGTTTTGCTCACTGATGTATTCAGACTCACTTGTAGAGTGAGATCAGGTAGTCATTTTAGTTGTGTTTTATTTCATCTTTGTAGGAAGTCATAAATCCATTAATTACCTAAGCACTGAAATGCTAGCAGATACAAAAGGCAAAAAAACCATTTGCTTGGTGGTAATTACTGGTATTCATTTTCTCACTTAAGTGATAGGGCACATCTCACTGTTGCCATAGCAACCCCAATTCTGTCCCTTTAACTGCCTAATGTAAATCTATGAATGCAAGTTTCAACATGTGGGAAGCAGCTCAAAATAGGTAGTGATTCATCATATATGACACAGAAAGATGAGTTGCAGACTAAGTCAGGGCTCCCTGATTTGGTTTCCTGTGTTAAAGTTGTATTCTGGGGATGTAGGCAGAGAATTAAAATAAACTAATTTGATATTTGGGTAAACTTAAAAGTGATGGTTGAATAGCTGTTTTATTTTTTAAAATGTTTTGTGCTGCATTATCACAGTAAAAAAAATCTGTCTCTTTTTTTAAGTGAATACTAGAGAAGATACTGTTTTTTTTTCACTTATTGTATTGAGGTGTGAGACATTTCAAAGGTGAAACCCATTTCAAGTTAGTAATAGGTTTACTCCCATGCTTTAATTAGTATGTCTCCTCATTTAGACCTCAAAAAAAAAAAAAAAACAAAGCCTGTGAGTAAGGATTGGAAAGACTTCAGTGTTCAAATCTTGGCTGTATCATAGACTTTCTGTGTGATTTTTGGGGTATTTTGAGTCTGTTTATCTACATGCTTCTGTAGAACAGGGGAAAGTAACAGAAAAAAAAGCATCACAAACCCTTCATATTCTTCTTCCTGTGTGTAATATCTATTTAGGCTTGATTCCTGCACCTACTTGCAATTTTCGTACTTGTGATGAGTCTTAAAAGATGTTTTGGCAGTTGTAGGAGTAGAGTAGTGCTCTATCTAATATAACAATGTCTCTCCTTACTGTCTGTCTCCTCAGTGCTCTGAGGAGTCTTGCAGCCATACCATTCATTAGCTGGTCTTAGTTCTGAGGGCTGTTATGAAGCGGGTAGTATCAAATGCAGAAAAACTGTATTGAAGGGAATGGTATCAAGATTATGATACCAGTCACGTAGAGATGGAATTAAGGTATCTCACGCGATTTTATTTTGTATCTGTGCAGTCCTTCATTTATTTTGTATGGTGCAGTCCTTCATTACAGGATTGTATACTATTTTTAGCAAAGCTTTTGGGGCTGAAGATGCTATGCAAACCTTTATCCAAAAAGCATATTAGACTATTAATTGGAAAGTCATAAGTAATAAGAATAAGTTTTAATTTTACTAGGAAAAAAGAAGTACTTCCTTTTATGCTAGCTTCCTTTAGAAGTATATTCTACAGGAATAAAAGATCAATCTTTTTTTAATAGCACAAGTAGAGTCAGACTCCAGACTTCATTTTCACGCTTTGCGTTTCTGTGTATTATTACATTACACTGAATCATTCAGTTCCAGAGGAAGACTTCTGTTCTATTGTCGTTGAGATGTTTGCCTTTCAGGGCTGTTCTATATGGAAGTTAAAGACATGTTTGCTTTACTGGCATCTCGTTGATACATTTGATCAAACACAATTTGCTCCCTTCCTCTTGAGGCTTTTCATGTCTCTTGTTGTTGTGCTGCTCCCGTGTGCCTCTACTCAACTCTTCCAACAACTCCTGGCTACTGATAACACCACCTCGCAAGGATGATCCCCTCCAACATTACTAGTCTTCCAGCCAGAAAAGCAAATTTTGCTTATAAATCCTTAAAACCAACCTTTATTTTGAAGTTACCAGAGCCTGTGTTGGGATAAAAGGCACTTTGGGATCTGATGATGATGTGCTTTCATAATGTGATGTACCCATTAAAGAAAACACAAAAAAACCAAACTTACCCTTTGAAATCAATTCCAGATTTATACCTGGAGATTAAACACATGACTTACTTAAGACTTAATAGTATACTTAGTAGACTTATACTTAATAGTAATACTTAATAGACTTACTCCCATGCTTTAATTAGTATGTCTCCTCATTTAGACCTTAAAAAAATAAGTCTGTGAGTAAGGATTGGAAAGATTTCAGGGTTCAAATCTTGGCTGTATTGTAGACTTTCTGTGTGATTTTGGGGTAGTTTGAGTCTATTTATCTACATGCTTCTGTAGAACAGGGGAAAGTAATAGAAAAAAAAAGTATCATTGACATTCTGGTATGAAACATCCTTGTAAATTAGTAAGATTGCAGCAGTAGTGAATTTTTATTAGTACAGATGTCCACCCTGTTAATTTTTATTAACAAATTTTCATGAATATTATTCTGAATTACCTTAATGTCCACGAAGATAATTTGCAACTTTCAGCAATTTTAAATGGAGTGTTTATCTGTTATGTTTTCAATAGCACATTCTTTTTCTCCTGATCTTGAGAAAGGTACTTTCTGTTCTCCATAAAAAGGACTGAAGATACCCTACAGTTAACTCGAAGCATTTCAAAACTGTAAATGGTCTACTTGCTGGTATGCAGAGGAATGAGGAAAGCAGGCATGTGGAAGCAAAACAGGAAAATAAAGATACTGAGATGGAGGGGTGGAATAAGACATCAGGGAACTGGATGTTCTGTCCATATGAAAGGCTCAAAAAGCACCTTTCACTTAATCCAGCAACTAGCACACTCAGAATGGTATTTAAGGACTTATCATGAAAGCTTTTATATGAGGTAAAAATGACAGCATAGGAAGAAAGTGGGGTGCCTGGAAGGCTCCCTCTAGAATCTATAGGGAGAGCTGGTACCCTGGAGCCACTCACAGGCATGTAGTCATTCTGTAAAAATGAGCAGCAGTACTTTCATCTTCTGTGACCATGTTTTTAAATGGTGTAATGAATGCTTACTTCAATACTGTATCTATGGATTTAAATCCATCTAAATCTATGGTGTGGTGTTAGATGTCTGGTCCTTGGTGCCTTACAGGTGAGAGACCAACAAAATTCACTCTTTTGGGATTGTGTGTTATTATATAAACCAGTAGCATTCTAGTTGCCTTACAATTTTTATATAAAATCATGAGTTTATACATATGTTGTCATATTAAAAGACCATTGTCAAAATAGCATTTTTTAATAGTCAGATGTCAGCAAAGACAACAGTTAAAGTTGCTGTTTCCTTTGAAATTCATTGCCTAATCATCCATGCACCAAGCTGTGTTCTCTGAGAACCTGGGTGCACATTGTTTTCCCCGATGTTCCATATCACCTAGGGCACAGAATGAAATTGCTACTTTTCTTATAATTAATTCTCTGGTAATTATTCTAACATCTGAATATTTGCCCTTGCAACTTACCTTCATAATAGACTTCTGAGTGCATGAATTTTTTTTTTCTTGTTTTTAATGTTTTATGGATTAGTACCTAAGGGGCTCTAAGATGAGTGTTTGCTATTTTTGAAGTCTAGTGAGAGATGCTATGGCCCTGATTTTTTTTAATATTTAGTGCTACAAAGGACTTGTTACATTCAGAGCATGGACCTCGTTGTATTCCACTGCAGCTGTGCCAGCTCAGAGCTTCTGCAGACCAGACTTCACAGGATGCATCCCGAAAATGAGGAACACACAATTAGCTAACACATGGAAGGGGTTCAGTTTATCTTCCATGAATACCAACACACAGGAACTTGTTAGTACGAGGAGGATTAAAAGCCAGTTTTCCAGATGACCCATAACTCCTGTAACGAATACACTATTTTCTCTTCCTGTAATTCCTTGTTTTATTCTCCAGCAGCTTCCAATTTAGAAGATTCAATGTGAAAATTTGGTTATGTCAGAGCACACGTGTGCTGTGCAATTCACACTTGACCACACATTCAGCAATTTCCATTCTTTCTTTGTACCTGCTTTTCTTGCAGCTCCTACACACTGCAGTTGCCAGTAATTAGTTTGTATGTAGCAGCTTATTAAGATATGAAAATACAGCCTTTTCTCTCTCACATTATTCACCATGTGTCTAAGCACTGATTTCAGTGGAGACAATTTTAGCCTCTGGAATCCTTGTACAAAACACAGACTTTTTTAGAAGGTGCTGTGCCAATTTCTCCTCTGCTGGTGTTATGAGAAAGTGGATCTCAGTAGGAACACTTGGGTCCAAAAAGACTGAGAGCTTAGGAGAATATGTTTATGTAATATCATATTTCTGTATAATATTTGGATCTCTCAAGGCATGAGGCTGCTCAGCAAGAATGGGGTCCTGGAGCTTGTTATCAGCAATGTCAAAATGCTTTCTGGTGTGCAAAATCTGGTTTACCTTATTGACTTGGAATAACAAATTTTCACACAGAAAACAAAAAATGTGCCAGCTCTTGTATTTGTGCTCAAAATTATGAATAATATGGAGATCTTTTCCTAAATGAGAGTTTTTTTTCTAAATGAGACATCAAATTATTCTAACTGGGGAAAAGAACCCTATCACTTCATGCAGAAACTAGCGAGAAAATTTTCCAGACAAATAACTGAATTTTGGCAAAGTTCAAACTACTTAATTTCAGATACTCCAACAAAATTCAAGCAACTTTATTACTCTACACTGCCCTCCCCATGGTTTATATCAAGTTCAATTTCAACTCCGGTCAGCAAGATGACATAAGAATAAAGAATTTATGAGGCCATTCTCAGTCATTTTTATCAGACATTAGATTGCATAAATGCTGTTCTTTGCCCTTTGAATCAGACAGAAGGATCAATCCACAAGCAGGTCCCTAATGGAGGGTGATGCTGCCTGCACAGAAGCATCTGGATATTGAATTTCCAGCTGAGTTCAAGTATTAGTTGGCATACAGCAATGTCATCAAAGGATATAGGGTACACTGTCAGGATGGTTTGTAGATAAAACTGTATAGAAACTGTCCTCTTAATTTTACTGTGCTCTTGGAGAGAAGAGGCTGAAATAGGAATGGACACTATGGTTCCTCTGGAAATATTTTATGGATATGTATTTTGCAATAGGAAGCAGTTTTGCTTGTGTATAAATGTATTACGATGTCCTAGCAAGGAAGATTCAGGCCAGAGGCAATAAGAAAATTTAATAAAATGTTATTAAATAGTTTCTGTCATCAGTGGCATACACCTGACTTACCTAAGGCTTCCTGGCAATAACTTTAAGGCACACTAAAATGTCAAACTGAAGTAACTGCCCTTTCTCCATGGATGAAGAGATAAAGCGACTGAGTTGCTCCTGACTCCTTGTTTTGGTTTTGTGGGGAGTAAGGAAGACATCTCCTTTCCTTTCACTGCAGAACACTGTGACATTCCCAACTTGCCTAGTGCTGAGAAGACAATATAGGCCCCTAGGCAGTAAACCTAATTAGAGAGCTCTTCTGCTCCCCTATCAACTGCAACTTCAAGAGGCAATCTCATCAGTGTGTGGCCTGCTAAATGCAGGCAGTGTTTGTGCCTTTTCAAGCTGTAATGCATTCTGCTGATAATATACCCCAAGCAATTATCCCTTTCTCCATCAATTTTGTGGGTGTCGAGGGCTCTGGAATATTAGCTCTTCTTTATGTCTGTCACTATTAAAAACATTTTAAAGAAATACAGCGTGCCAGACTTGGCTCATATGCAGCTAAAGGGAAGTTCACTGTCACTATCTAGTATGTAGCTGGTAATTTAGATGTTCCTACAGTGATAAATACAGTGTAGGTGTCTGTATAAGGTTTTCAACATTGAGGGTAGAATTTAAATGTTATGAACTCCCTCCTTACAGTTTGATTCTGGACACTTGTGGTAGAAGTGTGAGCTTAGAATTGTGATGCTCCTGTGACTGATATTGAAAATGATGACATTTATCATTTTGACTTCAGAAATAACTTGCTGAAAGCACCTGATTTAAAAAACAAAAAAACCCCCAAACAAACCCGAAAGCACTGCAACAACAACAAAATAAAAGCAAACAAAAAGCCAGAAAGAAAAACCATTTGTTTGCTATACTTTAAAACTTAGTTTTAGTACTAACAGACCTAAGAATATATGCTTGCCAAATGAAAAAAAAAAAAAGGACAAAATACAAATCCTCTCCTACTATCAATTATTTTGAACTCTTGTTTTTATTTGTTTTGTTTTTGTTTAACTGAGGCAATACATCCTTCTGTTTTTGTTATTTGATTAAGTGTGTTCTTTACTGGAAAGAAACTGGTATTTACAGAGCTAATTCAATTATATAATAAGTCCTTCATAGTTGATCAGTGAAATTCAGAAATCTGAGGATTTCAGAGGAAAAATAATTGATATTATTAGTGTCATAAGTAATGCATAAACTAAAGGCAATTTTATAACAAATTTTTACGTAATTATACCACCCATACAAAATTTCACTAGAAGCAATAAAAAATCAGTTTCTTTTTATGAAGAAGTAGCAGTAGTCCATTTCTGTGAGCTAATGTGGGACCAACTTTGGTAATAAAGTGCCCCCACAGATAGATCACTTGTAGCATACAAGAATGTCGGTGTGCTGTATTTGCTCACGTTTTTCTCCTGTGGAGAAATTTACTGATAGCTTAAAAGAGTGAAATCTCAGAAGTTTTTTTTTTTTACATACTAATACTTATCTTCTAAGTTACTTTTAGATAAACGCTTCCTAGGAAAATACCCTTTACATTTCAAGTCAAAACATAGATATTAATTTAAAATCTTGTTAATTTGACAATATTGCCATTTGTTGTCAGTGATAATGAAAGAAGTATTATCAATAGCAGCTCTGTTCTCCTTAATAAACCCTTTTTCTTTTATAAAATTCATTTTTATAAAACATACCAGTTACATCAGTGGGCTTTTTATTGTGTGGTGGTGAGCAGTCCTCTTAAACCTTGAGTTACTTCAGGTTTATTATGTTGTTTTGGTAGTTATGTGGAGACACAGCTAACCTAAGGTGTGAAAAAGATAGTCTTCCAGTCCATGTTAAGTCTGGTGTCTCTGCATGGGAAACACCATGGAAAACATGGGAATCCTCAGGGAATCACTCGCTCTCCCTTCTGCTTTTCATTAATTGTGTGAGAAGCTGAAGTATGGATGCTAAATTTTTTGGTGGCTGAAATTTGATAAACAGTACTGTCAGTAGCGCTGGGCTCTCCATGTTGATGTTTTATGGATTTCCTACTAAGCCTGCATATATGCTGAGTAAAAGTAAAATAGTTTGCTTTATCTTTCCAGAACAGCCCGTTTCCCATAATGGTTTCAGGGGAGTCAAACAGAGCAGCTCCTGAGTTCAGTTTTCAAGCTCTCTTGCAATGCTGAGCTTTCTTTCAAATGTTGCCTGCTCTGTTCTGGCTTGTGCAGTAGAGCTGATGATTTATGCTGTTAGGGTTTACAGGCTGCAGATTTCCTTTCTTTCTGTATTTAGAATAAAAAATAAATAATTAAAAAAGCACCTATACCGATATCAGTTTTAGGGATCTTTTTAGGGATCTTTTAGGGATCTTTTTTTCAGCTTAGAAGCACTCAGATCAAAACAACAATGTTTTCTTTTTGCAATGATGTGTTTTAGCAGGGGAAAGAAAAATAGTTCTTGGCTCTTTCTAGGGCTGTTCTGCCAGGACCAGGGACAGCACTCTGGCCTTGCCTTTCTCCCCCAACTCGTTTCCCTCTGTAGAGTGGCTGCTGGCATTGAGAAATGGTCTTTCCCATCTTGTCACATGTCTCTTTCCCCTTGATGTTGCCAAAGACAGGTGGGGAGGAAAGGGTTATGGCTGTGGAAGAAAGGCTGTAGTGACCCCCCTGGTCCTGCTGTAGGAATGACTGGATTCCTGGTTTTCTCTCAGGAAATGTCAAGTCCCAACACTGCACAAGGGCTGCTCTTCCCAGTCTCACAACTTCCCAGGTGCTCACCCAGTGCCTGTCCATTGCTCTGCTTGGCATTTGTAGGATAAAGCCTACTGATTAATTTATTAACACAAAATTCAATTTAATTACAGTATTATATTCAACTGTCCTTCTTTGATGGTCACATTAGAAATGTGTTTTTTTATTTTTTTTATTTTTTGAAAAACTTGTTTATATGAAGCAAGTTCCATATGAAACTGATAGGCAAAGAGCATGGAGAACTGAAAAACCTAAGCACTGGACTTGATAGAGCAAAAGAAGATTTAAGAGAGGAAAAATGCTATTAGGAAAGAACACAGTAATAAGCTTTCTAGCTGTTTTACAGGCATTCCTGGATGTTTATTAGAAGCAGCTTAACTCTTATGAATATATTCCAAATTCCCTCATGAGCACTGTGTAGCTGTCCTTGAAAACAGGCATGACTGAAAAACAAAAGCCAATGAAAAGCTATAAAAAGAGCATGGGAAAATCCAGTTTTTTACTAGTTAAGTGAGTTAAAGCATGAAGGAGGGGGCTGAAACTGTAGTAAAGTGAAAGATGTGTGTGAAGTAGCAAAGAATATTTCTGAATGCTGTGATGATCAGGCTAAATGTTTGAATAGTTCAAGTAACAAAATAAATAACCTTTAAAAATTCTCCTCTTTGATGTGGTTTGCGGTGTTTTTTTAATCTGGCCAAGATAATAAAGACCACTCAGAAAATGCTCACCAAATTACAGTTAAAATAATAATATCAAAGACCACTTAAATAAGCTGCTTTAGTCATGATGCTTTTGACACTTTCTGCTATAGAAGTGTAGTAAGATACTGTGAATTTGAGATTTTCTGGCTGTTATCATAATAAGCCTTTATGCCACCAGTAGCTCTGGAAATACACAAATTTTTTAATTCAAATTGGATAGCGCTTCAGAAAGAGGGATTGTTACAAACCCAGCATTCAGTGATTTGAAGTAGCATTGATCAAGAAATATGATTCAAAAATCACACCTAAAAACTTGCCTCCATATGCCCTCTTATAATTTTCCAAAGACAAAGCAGCCCCCTCCACCAAGCCCAACAATCCAGTGAGTAAATATCTGATTGAAACCTTAATATCTAATTCACTTTGCGAGAGGGAGAAACTAAGAAAAAAGCCTGGTGTCAAAGTCTTTAGATCTCCAGATCATTGCTTCACTGTCAATGTGAGCTGCATCTTAAAGAGACAAGGGAGAACTTGATCTATCTACAGTGTCTGCTTTGCATGATAAAGGAGATCATTTAACCTAGCTGGAATGTGCTCCTGAGCCACAGAAGATGAATATTTTTTCAATGGCCTTTAAATTTAAAAATTAAATACAAGTGATATGAAAATTACTGTAGTCTTTACTGTAAGTAATCTCTCAGTGTTGTTACAGTAGCTGGCTCTACTTAAAAAAATAAAACCATACCGGGAGGTAAAGGTCAGGAATTAACACGTCCAACATCTGATCGTGGGGATCATAACTATAGCATTTGAAAATTTATTTGGCATTGCAGGATAATGAAAACACTAAATAGCAGGGATGCCAAGTGGAAATATTCTGCAGTGCTTGACTCTGAAAAGTTCACTGTTTGGGCTTCAGGATAAAATAATAGAACTTTCTATGCAATATATTTTTAAAACTTTGAGATTTGCCTAACCTCTTTCTCTCCATCTCTATGGACATTAGTCTCTCTTGTGTGGGCAAATTGGTGCAGGGAATTCCAGAATTTCCTTCTGTTCTGTGTTTCTGCTGCTTTGTTATCCTGGGGAGATGCCTCCTCATTCTCCTTTCAGAACTGACAGCAGATTCTTTAAAGAAAGACCTGAATAGGTGTTGAGCATCTTGGCAAATTCCAGCCTTCACAGACCTTTGGATCAGTCTTTCTCTTCTTGGCTCAAATCAATTTACCAGATAAATTGATTTCCATAGATAAAATCCTGTCCCCCCCTAAGTCTGCTATCGTGACAAAAAATTTCACTGAGGTAGTGTTGCTGTAGTGTCTTTCCTTTTATAAAGAGTGCATTAACTAATCCTTAAATGTAGAACTTAATTTTCAGGACGTCAGCTGCATATGTCTTCCTAGTTTCACTTCACAATTTACACCTTAATAGGTTGAGACATTTTTATTAAACTAATTTGTAACATTACAGTGCTTTGTTTTACTTTGCCAGTGTCTGCATTTTTATATTTTACAGCGAGTGCTCAGCCAGGTTGCCCCCATTCTATTTCCTTACAAATAATTTAGTGTTCAGATTGCACAAAATATTTACAGTCAGTGTCAACCAATATGAATTAATCAAGGGAGGAGAATAAAAATAGCACGTGGCTTTCAGGTGTCAATTTTGTTTGTTTGTTTGCTTTTTGTAATAGGATACATGAGGCTATATCTTCAAGATAGGTTAATAGCAGGTTAAAAGCAAACTTGTTTGCTGTAGCCTGCAGCAACCTGTTATGTCAAAGATTAAGAGCAGGTTGCATGCAAAAAAAAAAAGTGGGATTTTGCCTTTTCACTTGTATAGATTATTCTTTGCTTATGTTCCTCTTCTATGGTATATTATTATTTTTCATATTCTATTTGTGTTGTTCTTTTGAAAAATGTGGATGTTTTTCCATGTACAGTGAAGGGATACTCATTTCCACTCTAAAATGTATGGCAGCACTGGAAACATGTAATTTACTGTGTACAAGTTGCTAACCAGCAGTATTGATTGAATTAGGGGAATTCTTGCCTAATTTGTAGATGCAAATGCGTTAGTTTGACCAGGTGACTGTAAAATTCTGAGTCGAGGGTCAGATATATCATGAACGTGATCAGATGCTCCACAGAAAGACTTTGATGACAGTCACAATTTAATGTGATCTTGCAAAAGAATTATTTTGGACTGTGGAATAATTAACCTGTCAATGGATAAGCCTTTACCTTTACTGCCTAGTAAATAGTAAATAATACAAAATCTTGTTACAGTAGTGCTGGAATTCTGCATATCTGAGGTATTGCCTAGATGGATTCAACATCTTGTGTCTAAGTACTACTTCGAAGTACAACTTTGTAAGTTCACAAATGAATTTAACATCTCAGGAGTAATGACAGATAAAAAGGACAGTAAAAGGACAGTAATGACAGATGATAAAAAAGGAATAAACTGGCAAGACTAAGAAATTTAGTAGTGCATAACTTGCTTTCTTCTTACTCTCAGTTAACTTAACCAGTTGAAAACAAGCTAACGAAAACTACACTGAATAGTAACTTCACTGTGTAATAAATATATATATATAAATATATATAGCAATAATAAGCAATACTTCAGCATATACTAAGATCTAAAAAATCCCCAAACATCTAAATGGTTGGTAGAATATTAAATATACATTAACCGTAAAATGATTTCTGCAATGTAACGTGTATGTTTTCCCTTACACAAGTTTGAGAAACTCAGTTTCTACCTGAAGATGTCTTCATTTTTAAATGAAAAGCAATATATGTTTTCCATACACAGCTGGCTTTCATTCTGGATTTCATTCTGTAAGCAATATTTAATTATGGAAACATGTTCACCAGCTTACTAGTGTCTCAAATTTCTCTTGCTGTCTTGGTTTGTTTTCCTCCTCCCTGCCCCTCCTCCCTCAAATTGTAAAAATAAATAAATGAGGAGCTTCTGGTGTTTTCTGTAGAAAGTTAAGCTTCACTGCGATTGAGTAATTCCTTCTACAGCTCACATGCACTGTGAATTTAAAATTTAATCTGTTCAAATCAGGTTGCATTACCAGTGAATTGTGCTTCACATGTTCCATGAATGATGCAGTAATCTTAATAGCTATCTTAGTAATTCCTTATCACTGAAAGAGATCTCATTGGCAAACATTAGTTGTAAGTACTAAGCACATTTTTTGGGAAAGTGTATTTCTTGAGTATTGCTGAATCCAAAATCTGTGTGTGTCATATGAAGTAGCCTGTGTTACAAATTAGATTTTTTTGTGTTTGAAGAAGAAAGTAATTGATTATTTTTTTTCCCCCTCTGCAACTGATATGAACATTGTGTCAGCACAGCCACTGTGGTACAACCTAGTATGGTTTCCAGGTCACACAGGGTGAAACCACAGAAATTCTATGTGTACCTCTAGCTTCCTTAGAAAGCCTTCCTTATGTTGTACTCACTCATGCTCCTTCTAAATTCGTAGAAAGAAAAATAGTGTTAATAATAATTGGAGGAATCATAATAGGTCAAGGAAGAGAGAATTTTTAAGGGAGGTTGATGTTTTTTAAACTTTGTCCCAAGGATTTTGAAGTAGCTCTTAATTCAGCAGTAAGAAAGTAGAATGCTTTTTTTTAATTATGATTCCTTATGAATTAAGATTGCCATTGTTCCTTTAAAGATGATAATATTTATTTATATTCAGTTTCATCGAAAAAGGATAAGTATCTTCACATCAAAAAACTTAATTAGACCGCATAGTTGCAGTTATCACCTATTCCTTGTAGTTACAATCTTCTCTTTTATTTTTAATTTATCAGAATCTTAGTATAGGAAACTTGTAAAGTAGTGCTTGTTTAAGAAAGGTGAAAGCCACTAAAAATCTGCAGGGTTTAATATCATCTCACATTTTGATGTTTTCAGTGAACAGTTTTAAGCATGATAGTTATCTTAACAGGATTATTATTGTAACTGAATACATAGGCCATAAAGCTGCAAAAAAAAAAAAAAAAAAAAAAAAAAAAAAAGCTGGATAGCTATAAATTGAAACTTAGGAGTGCTGGTGTAACTGCTTATATTTTGTTTTTTGCACATTTTCAATTCATAATAATTCCAATATAAATTAAGTAAATAAACCAGGCAGATTTCTTTTTAAGTGTGAGATGGAGGGACAGTAATCCCTAACTCCTCAGCAGAGGAAAGGAGCTCAGTAGGAAAGCTGCTGGGCACTCAGAATTACATCTGGTCAGCAGTGATCAGGATCAGAAGATTGCTACAGAACAAATAAAAACTCTCTCTGCCATGCTACATAGCAACGAAACATATGAATATATATCTCTATTTTTGCAGTGACCTAAAGATGCATAATTCATAACAAGACTATTTTGCATTTTTATAGTTCTTTTCCTTTCATAGCACACCAGAGTGCAAGGCAAACAAGGTGTGCAGAAATGGGTGCAGAAATGATGCTGATGCATGCACACCTGTAGTACATAACCTGCACAAATATAAAGAAAGAAAGGGTTTGTTAGTGAGACTACACCCTGTTAATAATTACTGTGCCTATCTATGGCTTATGGTTTGAAAGATCTTGCTCTAATGTATTAACCCCTAAGATCACACATAAACAAGTTGAGTTAAAGTAGGGAAAGAAGGTGTAATTCTGACATTTCCTAAATTTTTTAGCCTTTGGATTTGTAACTTCAATTCTTTTTATTAGTGTAGCCTTTGGCTTGTCATATTATGAATAGCCTAAAACAAACAAACAAGAAATATTTGAAAATGTTTGGAAGCTGGTAGAAGACACTTCATCATGTCAGATGCAAGATTTCCTCATGAAAAGCAGCTCAAAGTAAGAATGAAATCTGAGGCCTTAATTTAGAGGTATAAATAGCAATTTGAATTAAACAAGCCATGTGTTAGTTCACATTCAGGCAAATCCTTTCTAGTCCTTTTCTAAAATAGATCCATCATGGTGGGCTTGCAAACTGGTGTTACATTTAATGTTTATTCAGAAATTTCCTATTTTTTTTAGTTTTTATCATAATTCCAGTATAATTAAAATTATTATTCATTTGAAATAAAATTTATCATGTAGCTATATAAACAGGGTTATATTTACATTTTCTTTGGAAGGATTATGGTAGAGATAATTGATTTCTATTTGCATAATAAAGGTTAATGTAAGCAGCAACAAGATTTATCTCTGACCGTAAGGAGTCATAACTTTTCCTAAAAGCACAATATTTTGATACAGGAATAAATCAAAGACCTAAGGAAGAATTGGAAGGGAAAACTGTACTGGAGTTAAAAGGATATTTTACCATAATTATACAATTTAATAAGCATACTGGAGCAAAATTTTATATTTTTGGAGGAAGATACATAAAAACATATAGGTACATGATAGTGAATGACCACATGTTCTGGCTTCTGCTACTGTTTTGTTAGCTATTGCAAGAGTGTACCTAGGTAGAAGAGTATATACACAAATTGTGGTTTTTTGTTTGGAGGCTTCAGTGAGAAAAAATAGTGTATCATTTGTTTTAGTTCAACAAAGCTGATCTTTGTTTATATTTCCTACAGATTTTTTTGTTTGTTTCTTTTTAAATAGGTCAATCCTGAAATGAAAATCCCCTTTCAAATCAAAAGGTTGAAACAGTTTGTTTAGAAAATGGTTTCTAAAAAGTCCAAAAAGCTATCACAGGATTTTTATCCATCTGGAATCGTTTGCCAAATCTGTTTTGAAATTGTGGGCAATTTCAAAGTCTTTCGTGCCATTGTGTCCCAGCTGTTAGCTGAATTCAGACCTTTAAGGCCAAGAAAATCTTCTCTTTCTGTATTCTAGGTTACCCAAAACATATGGGGTACCACAGCCTGCAAAAATAATTAATGTTTAAGGAACAGTTACAATTAGTTTTGATTACATAAAACTAGTTAGTTTTGTACATAAAACTAATAAGAAGGAGTGCCAAGTGAGAGCATACACATACACAAACCTTTCCAGTGTTTCAAATATGCTGAAGTAGGCATGGAAAGCATGAAATATAAAGGGGAATTTGGGGCATTTTAAAACGACATACATTTTCAGAAGAGATGCAGGGGGGTTCTGGTTTTTTTTTGTTGTTCTTGTTTTGGTTGGTTTGGGTTTTTTTGTTTGTTTGTTTGTTTTTTTTTTAAAAGATATTTAATCTAAAATAAAAGATGATTTTGCAAATGACATTTTTGCAGGTAATTAGTCTGTGGTATTTCTATAGCTTTTGTTGGTATTTTTGGAAATATTTTCAAATAATTAAGCGTTTATTGTTTTCAAAGCATTAAGCATAGGGTTTTTTTCTGCATCTCTTTCACAGTAACTATTTACATGTGTTACATTATGAGCATCTACATTCTGATTCGTTTAATTGGGTAGATTACAAACAATGCTGAATTACATGTACCTGCTAATTTTTCTCTCACACTGTCACTGCGTGTGCGCTCATAGTTTTGCACAATTTTCTGATTAATTATTCTTGATATGAGGAATAACCAGTATCTCAATCTGGCCCCAAATTTTCAGTGCAGACTGCCATGTAGTGTGCTATGAGAAGAGGGTGGCAGTGTTAGAGCCTTCGTATTGTCGTGATTGAAATAATAGGAATAGTAGTAATAGGAATCGAAGAGAACATCTTTGTTCCTCATTGCCCTGCCCTGTTGCCCAAATATATCTTGGAGAGCTTGGTTCCTGCTCTGCTTGGAGGCAAGCTGAAGCCATGCCCTGCTGCATGGGCCTGATACAGCAGGGTGGTTTTCAGACTGTAGGGTGCCAGAGAAAGAGAAGCAAGGTATTACCATACAGACCTCGTATCATCAGAGCATTTCTGAGTCTACTTGTTTCTTTAAATGGAGCAGAATGAGAGTCTTTCTGTCCACTGATGCCCTGAGTCAGAATCTCCTAATCTCCAAGGTCCTCTGGTGGTGTGTGGAGAACTCACATTACTCTCAGGAGTCGTGATGCAGGTGTAGATCCTCCTTGTGGGGTCCATGGTACCAAGCCCCCGGGTTCTCCACTGTGGTGTTACATATCACTGGCAACCAGAATGTGTCCCTGATGTTTTTCTCTCATATTTTTATTATCTAGCCTGTGTTTTGCTTAGGCCTACGCTTCCCCTTTTCCGTCAGATAGTTTGAGGATCACCATATCAAGAGCAGCACCATGTGATACCTCAGTTATTTTCTGTTTTTTAGTGGAGTATATGCAGCTATCGGACTGAGCTGCAGTTTGGTGGAAAATGTTACAAAGAGTCTAACCTTGTAAAAGAATGTTCTAACCTATTGCATCTGAGATTGATTCTACTTAGAGCTAGTGAGCTGTGTGCTGCATTTTCAAAGGGATAATTCTCATTGTAGACATTTGTTTAAAAAAAAAATAATTATTTTCACAGAGTTTAGTAATGGAGAGGAGGTGTAAGGCTCAGAGTACTTTAATTGTGCTTATCACCTCTTCCCTTCTTACTGGGGGAACACCAAGTTGTTAGAATCTGAAACTCAATTATTTTGCCAAATGTTTGTTGGATGTGAAATAAGTTGTCACTTGTGCTTCACTTCTCAGTGGCCAGGTATCCCTACACCATGTATCATTATGCCAGTTGGTACAAATTGTCAATATAGTTTGGACTTTGAGAGAGTAGAAAAAACTGGGAAAGAACTGATTTACCCGCAAAACTACAGGTTTGTTATCTATGCACAGAAGGTAGAAAGTGCTGTTAAGGAATACCAAACCATTGCTGTCTTTTGTTCTCTCTGAACAGATCTGCATAGAGCTTCTCAGTTTTCATCATTTCTTCTTAATCGATCTTGATTATATTCCTTGACTACCCCTATTTATTAAAAAAAAAATTAAATTGTTTTTATTTGTAAAAGTCAGTTCCTTAGAAGATGCTACACTGTTACTGGGCTAATTATTTACAGTCATGTTGAAAATAAGGACTTACTTATTAAAAATAAATGAGATTTTTCTCTGTCTTCTGTTTGCTGATCAGAGAGATTGTTGTATTTTTCATTATGGAAAACACATGCTTTATTCAAGCTTGACTTTTACTAGCCTGTAGCAGCTAAGACACATCAAAATCTCCATTCTTGAAAATTGATTAGTTGTTTCTTTAAAATACAGTTTTTTATAAGTATGAAAGGATATTTAGAAGCAGAAAAAAACCTGCCTTGCCCTTAAGCAAGTCTAAAGTATTTTACTCTTTCATCACCTGTAACAACAGTTTTTCCATTTCATAAATATATTTAGGGGTGAGCTTCTATAGACAAGAATGTAATTTCTTATTTCTGATTTCAAGCACTGTTAAGAGTCACAATTTTGTATTCTGATACATAAAAGTAGATCTTGGAAGAATCTTGATAAAGATAGTAATGGAAACCTAACCCATCATCTGATCCATGCGAATTCATAGATTTAAGAGTAATTTTTCTCTGCTGAAGGACAAACAGGCTCAGTAGGGTACTTTAAGGTGGAATAATTGGATGAGTGTATATGAAAGCCATAAACTACGTTAGCTGAAAAAAAGGTAAAAATATTTTCTTAATAATACTAATAGTATTTTCTTAATAGTAACTAGGTAGATATTTTTCTCTCAAGAATAATTTTACTTACATTACTATAGGCTAAGGAATATTTTCAAATCAGTTAATTTGTGACAGTCTGACACTTAGAAACAAACGAAATTTATAATTCACAAGTGCTTTATTTTTTAAAATAGACAAAGATGGGGTTCATCCTCTGTTTCCAGTTTTTAATAAGTTCAGGTTGTAAGGAGGGTCAAGTGGGATTTGAGAATTATGAAGCCTGATCACACAAGGCTATTCAAAACTCAGTTAATGTCATGAGTCATGGTTGGACAACTCAGTTACAGTCTGTGACCTTCCCCTCTTAATTTCACGAGTTACTTCCACCCACGTTAGCAAAGTCTACGTCTCCAGCTATTAAAGAGTGGCTGTGTTTCCATTTTAAGAGGAAAAAAAATTGTGATGGACATCATCCCATTTTTGCACATTCCATAAAACCGTGTTCCTATTTCTACAGAGCCAACTGTATAAAACATTAAAGATAATCTTTATATGTATATGTCCTTGGAAGTAAATGAATTTATAATTTGAATGTAAGTTCAGAGTTTTTTTCCTTAACAACGTCTGAGTTTCAATATGCTTTTATAAATGTTACAAGACCTGAAAAGTAATATCAGGTTTTATGAAATCATTATAATGACAAATATTTTTAAATGAAATGCTTCTTTGATGCTAATAAGGCACTTGAACTGTGAAGGTGGTTCTATTTTAATAAAATACAAGAAAAATAGTTTCCATTGCTTGAAACATCTTTTAGGGTTATGCTTCAGCTTTGCATGATAATCTTTGAGATTCTTACTTCAGTATTTTACATAATTTAGAATAATATATGGGGTCATGTTAACTTTTCTTGAATATTGTCAGCGTTTTTCAGGTCTTTCTGGTGTCGGGTAATTTCACTGTACTGTATGTGACACTCGCCATCTTCTGGATGTTGTCAGAAATTACAGTTGTTTATATGATAAAGTAATTGGAAAGTGGCTTCATCACATATGTATCTGTTAAACTCAGTGAATACACCTGATATTCATGAGCAGATTAATGTATCAGAGGAAGTAGCCCAAAGTTCTCTGCTAGCCACCTTATTTGTATGCTGTGGTTTTAGTCTGAAGTCTGGTTAAGTCTTCATCGGTGTTTCCATGTCCTATATTGTTCTACCAGATTTATAACTGTTCTGAAAGAGTTAAGCAATTTGATCAAACGGTGGAAAGCAACACTAATAATAAAAGAATTCAGCTTTTAAAAAAATAATAGTTGACAAACATGCACAGAACTGTTTGGGCTGGAGAAACATGCCTATATTACAGAAGAATTGGGGATGGGGGGTGAAATCTTTTTGAAGTTAGATAATTGGAAGCAGTTAAATAGTCTGGAAAGAATTGTTGGATTTTATGTGTAGCTGGTGACGAACAGGGATATGGGGTTTGATTTATTGAGTCTGTTGAGTAAGAGTGACTTGTCAAGGCTCTATAATTTACTGCCCATCACAGTTCAGCCTCTCCCCACACATATTAATTTGCAATAACCTTTTCTCAATTAGAAATACAGTTATGCTTGTTCACTGCTCTTCACTTCACAGTCCTCTGTTGGCAATGGAGGAGTCTTGCTACTGTCACTCTGCCAGTCCATCTCATACCTACAAAATGCCCACATGCTGTCTAGTTGGCTTAAAATGGCAAACAAGAATGATTTCTTATGTGTAAGAATACTTGGACACTGTTTTGAAATTAAGCTGTTGTCTAATTACAGCTTAAAGTTTGGAAAATTAAAATTCCAGCTTTCCTAATCCACTGGACTCCAGCAGTATTTCACTTGATGTAAATGATCCCTCTTCCTGCTTCACTTTTTTGCTTATTTAATTTGTTTTTATTAACATGCTCAATTTTGTCTTTTGTCTGTTTTCTATTATGAAGCTGTTCTCTTTAATTAGATCTGAATTCTAAATAGGATTTTAGATTTTATACATGAATTGTATATAGGCTTAAAGATAATTGGAAGAAGGGCTTCTTCAGGTCTGATGGGTAGTGAGTAGGCAGTCTGGAGGTTATAGCAAAGCTTGCAGTTTGACATGACAGCAGAAATTCCAAGCAGAAATGAGTGAAAATGATGCCAAATTTTAAAGCTGTCCCAATAGATATTCTTTCTCCAGTTGCTGCTTCTATTCAAGAGATGCTCTGTGCAGGCTGTCAAAATCTTCATGGCAGCCAGGAATTACTTCTTTTAAATCTTTTCCAAAACATGTCTTCCCTGAGGAATTTCAGCTTCCAGTTCAGAAAAGCAAAATGTTGGCTTTTTTCTTGGTTCCCTGGTGGCAGAGTGCTGGCTGATGCGCTGAAGGATTTTTACACCCTATTAGCTGCAACAGAAGGGAAGAAAACCTCTGCCCTTGAGATTTGCCTAAGTGAAGTCAGTTGAAATTTAAAAAAAAAAAAAATAAATGCAAAATAGGAAGCTAATGAAAGAGCAAGAGCCTTAAAGCCAAACTATGTGTGCCTGTGTTAGTTTAAACTTCTAAAGCTTCTAGATGTACATTTTGAATGAAGCATGAGATTGGAAGGAGAAAGATGAATCACTATATTATAAAGGATCATAGCTTTAATATGATTGGTGTGTAATTGGAGCAGAAAAAGTTAACTCTATGAAAAAGCTGCACTTGATACTCAGCAGTTCATTTCAGGCCACACAATCAGTTACTGCTCTTGGAGAGATATTACCCTGAGTCTACAAAAGTTAAGCAGTGTTCCATAATCACAAAACTGAAATAAATATCATAAGGTAAAGCAGTATTCAGGTCAAGTTGCAAAACTCATCCTATACTAACTATTCCTTGAAGTTTTTGCGGTATGGCTTCAAGGGTATGCTCCCTGGGGAAGATCTTTCCTGCTCATTCTTTGGGTGAATTCTTACCCTTTAAGCTAACTAAAAGATAAAAGATCCTTACTCAACTGAATAGAAAAGTCTGCAGCACATCCTGACTTTCTGAAATGCAGTTCATTTATGTGGCAGGTTCTCATCTGTGAGACTGGGTTTGAGTGTGTGTTTTCCAGGAGGTGGTTCAGCTGGGTGTTTCACTCAAATGTAAAACAGAATCCATTCCAAAACATTGTTAACCAAGAGATGCATAATCATGAAATGCAAACAGTTTAAAACACAGAAGTTAGGGGAAGAAACCAGCAACATGTCAATTCCCAAACCACATAAATAGTCTCCCCATCTCAGGGGAGTGAAACAGTGCCTCAGAGTTGTATTTTGAAATCCTCTGGAATAAGAAAACAACTTCAGAAAAAACAAAAACACACCCCAAAACCTGTTCTCAGAGGAGTAGCCAGTAAGTATGTTTTTATATACAGTTAACTCACTTGCCATTAACACTTTTGGTGTACCACATTAAAGCAAGCATATGGATTTAAATGACTAAGAGAGGTTTGATTCATGCCACAGTATCATGTAATAAAGTAATAACTTTTAAACATTAACTTTTTTGGTAAAGATTTGCTACAATATAACTTGGTTTTATTGAATGATTTGATGGAAGGAACTGTTGTGACTTTTGTTTTGGGAGTGGGCATTGGGAGACGTGTTAATGATAAGGCACAAAACTGTACTGCTGGTACAGCTTAAGCATTGTTTGCTAAAACATGCTAATAAGTTTTGCTTCATCTGAATTAGATACAGAATGAGAGGAATAGATTGTATCTGGTGTAGGTCAGATAAAAATGTCAAGGTAACGTTAACTGAAACAATTTTACATAAGGACCTGTACATGCATGACTGCCAGTTGTTCAAGCTTAGGTTGCAGTCACAAAAATAGGTCCTTTCACTGGGGATTGACCAGAATACTGACTTTGACATGAATAATAAAACCAGCTTTAAAACAGAGTGAGGAAAAGAATTCTGGTAGTTTCCTTACCTTTTTTTATAAGCAGAAAGCTGAGAGTCAGACAAAAGAGCAGTAGGTTTGACAAGCAGCAGCTGAGGTAAAGAAAACAAACACTTATGGGGCTTTTCAGGTAAATAATATAGAATGAAAGAACCATAGTCAATATGGTCTGGAACTGTCTGTGCTCCAAAAATAACGGCTCAGAACTTTGTGCCTAGATGTGAAAAAAAATGGAAATTATTCTACATTTTGAAACAAGTTATTGTTCATTTGACAGAAATGTGACTAATACAACTGAACAGATACTGAAGGGTTCAGTATCATAGAATGGTTTGGGTTGGAAGGGGCCTTAAAGATCATCTAATTCCAACCCCCCCTACATAGGCAGGGACACCTTCCACTAGACCAGGTTGCTCAAGGCCCCATCCAACCTGGCCTTGAACACTTCCATGGAGAGAGCAGCCACACCTTCCTTGTCCAGCCTGTTCCAGCATCTCACCACCATCACAGGAAAGAATTTTTTCCTAATTTCCAGCCTAAATCTCCCCTCTTCAAGTTTGAAACCCTTTCCCCTTGTCCTCTCACTACACACCTGTGTAAAAAGCCCTACCCCAGCTTTCTTGTAGAGCCCCTTCAGATATTGGAAGGTTGCTATAAGGTCACCTTGGAGCCTCCTCTTCTCCAGGCTGAACAACCCCAACTTTTTTAGCCTGTGTTCACAGAGGAGGTGCTCCTTCCCTATATGCACTTTAGTGGTTCTCCTCTGGACATGTTCCAGGAGCTCTGTGTCTTTCTTATACTGGGGACTCCAGAGCTGGACACAGCACTCCAGGTGGGGTCTCACAAGAGCAGAGCAGAGGGGGAGAATCACCTCCCTCAATGGGCTGTCTGTGCTTCTTTTGATGCAGCCCAGGACCCGGTTGGCTTTCTGGGCTGCAAGCACACACTGAAGGCTCATGTTGAGCTTCTGGTTCACTACCACCCCAAGTCCTTCTCCTCAGGGCTGTCCTCAATCCTTTCTCCTCCCAACCTGTATTCATGCATGGGATTGCCTCAACCCAGCTGCAGAACCTTGCACTTGGCCTTGTTGAACTTCATGCAGTTTGCACGAGCCCACTTCTCCAGCCTGTCAAGGTCCCTCTGGATGCCATCCCTTCCCTCCTGTGTATTGACTTCACCACACAGTTTGGTGTCATCAGCAACCTTGATGAGGGTGCATTCAATTCCACTCTCCATGTCACTGACAAAGATGTTAAACAGCACTGGTCTGAGTACTGACCCTTGAGGAACACCACCCGTCACACATCTCTATCTGGACACTGAGCCATTGATCACAACTCTTTGGGGGCAACCATGCAGCCAGTTCCTCATCCAGTGAGTGGCCCATCCATTGAATCCTTATCATTGCAGTTTAGAGATCAGAATATTGTGGAGGGCAGTGTTGAATGCTTTGCACAGGTCAAGGTAGATAATGTTTGATGCTGAGTGACTTGTCACAAGAAAAAAAAAATCCATATAAAATGAACCTGAAAATCATCAGGGATGGAAATCAGACCCATCAGAAAGGTGAAGTTATGGAACAGCTTTCCAATGGAAATGCTTGGAGGAGAAAATTACTTTTTTCAAAACAGACTAAGATAGAAATCTAGGAAAGGGGTAATGTTATTTACTGTCATAGCATAAAACTGAACATAATCAACTGGAATTCTCTTAAGAAAAGAAATAATATGTTTATTTTCTTAAATCATTATCAGATACACTTCCAAGATTTTTCTTTTTTTTGCAAGTCTTTCAGTAGTACTTGATGTATACCAGCTCATTCAATCTTTTCCACTGCAGCTTATATAAATGAGCTTCTGTTTGAAATATTAAAGTATTGTCAGCTTTTCAGAAGAACTCTGAAGTTGCTTTCTGTTTCTGTAATCCTACAGGTGTCCACCATGCTGTTTCTGGAAGTTTCATTTCTTCTGTTTGGGTGCTTATAACTCCAGTTGTTGTAACTCAAGAACTGGGTTATCACTAAGATAACTGAAGAAGGATATAAACATCAGTAAGAGAACAGAGTTATTTCATATTGCCCTAGGAGAGAGCTGATAACAGGATAAAACTATGCAAAGCAAGAGAGGTGAATACCAGGAAGCTGAAAAATCTCCATCACGGAGCCATGTAAAATTCTCCTGGAAAAAAAATCCATAACATAAAATGCAAAGAAGAAAGATTTAGTCCTGTGGAAGTGAAAAATGACACCTCCTGACTTCTCAGTCTAATCCTGTTGGGTTTTTGTGTTTTTTTCCCCCCATATTATTCTCTTCCTCTCTCTTTTATCAATGCATCGTTACAATATTGCAGTTTACATTTCCACATGGTGAGGGTTCATAAAAATGTAAGCACTAGGATGACTAAACACAGCTGATGCATAACAAAATGTGGCAAGAAGGGAGAAATCACAATGTAAGGTCAGCAGTTAAGCTTCAAGCAGATTTACTGTTTCGACCACCCTGTTGCTGTTGCCACATATTTGAGACATTAGGTTAAGCTAAAAATGAAACACATATTTTCCTTTAAAATCTTAAGTGGGTCCAACAAAAAGTCATCAGGAGGCTGTTTTCGCCCTAAACCTTCATTATTTTGTTTTCAGAGCCATTGCTAATGCTTCCCAGTGCTACTGCATACCACTGCAGTTTGTTCTTGTCTATACACTGTCCCACCTTTCACTTCATTTCCTTTCCTGACATAATTCAGAATGAATAGATGAACCTAAGCTTAGTGGATTTTTGTTTAGTATTGGTGTGAATTCTTCTGGTAGCTATTTCCATCTTATTTGAAATAGCTTGGCTTCATTTTTATTTGGATTTTCTGGCTTGGTATGCATATTATACTGGTTAGCTGATTTCCAAATCAAATGGCTTATGAAATAACAAAAGTAATGCTGTCTTACAATGCTGAAATACTTTGCATTGTACAGTGAAAATTGGAGTGAGTATAATTACCATTTCTGGAAACTCCTTTCTTTTGGGGGTAGCTGGGTTTTTTTCACAATTATTTTTATAAAGCAAAGTAAAATTACTGGACTGGTGGACACTGTTAATTATCACTTACCAAAAGGAAACTTGTATAGCAGCAACCTCAGCTTCCTGTGGTTATTCTGGTTCAGAACATAAAGTCTGGTATCCAGATATCACAGGTGTTCCCAGTAAGGTTATTTCTAGAATAAGAGCCTAGAATAGTAATTACTATTTTTCCCACCCAACTATATTATTAATATCTGAGTACTACAACTTCTTAATGATTTAAGTACTGAGCTGAGGGCAGCCAGCACTAGCAGCTCAGTTCCATCTTAGCACTCATCCAAATCCCAGCAGGGGAAACTACAGAGTAGATAAGAAAGCCTGAATGAAGTGTTTCAGACAGGGCTCTCTGCAGAGAGATGCAGGAAAAACTCAAAGCAGTGGCCTTTGGTGTCTGGGCTTTTTTTTGGTATTGTCATCTGATGGCAGCCTTGTGAAAAATTCATGCAGTTTCCAGGGAGCTGAGTCTTTTGTATCACAGTTGGGTGTCCTAATCACAGGGTCAGGTTTTATTTGATCTGCTCTTCAGCTGATCACACAGTTTTTGTCTGTAGAGAAGCACAGGTAGGCTGGAAGAAAAGAAGGCTTAGATCTAGTACATCTGCTAGTGGCCTGATAGTCTAGGGTAGTTCTTGGTGTCCCATGAGATCTAATTTTATTGCTTTGCATACTGCGTACATCTGAAGCCTAGGCCTTTCCACCTCAGGGGTGAGTTTTATAGCCACAGATCTTACCTGTTTTGGAGGGATCTTTCTGAGTGACTGCACTGCAACTTATACTTGTCAGGGTGAACCTTGACAGAAAGGAAGCTGAGGCTGGAGGATGGCTCTTGTCCTCTTAGGTAGGGCAGGTACTCTTGCTAATGATCAGGCCCACAGGGAAGTATGGTTACAGGGTGGAGAGTTTCCACTCCAGTAAGCAGACTCTGAGAACAGGAAGTTGCTACAGGTCTTTGCCTACAACTGGCCTAAACTGTTGCTCTGATTTAATTTTTTCTTCCTCATGAAGATCAGGAAATAATGTTGCCCTACACCCTCATGGCTATTGTAAAGAGATGTCTTGCAACTAAAATTTACTTTGACCATTTTTCTGCTGGCAAAAGTCAGACTGTCTTGAAGCTTAAATCAAATTAAAAAAAAAAAAAAAAAAAAAAAAAAAGCATATATATAGTTTTTCCTTGCCTTGTCCACAAACCATTAACTAATGCAACACTGCATTTTATGCCTAATGAATTTGCATGCTTTGAGGATGGAGAAACTATCAGTATCTTTAATATTAAATAATTAATGTGTAGAATGTGTCCAGACTGGCCAACATCTAACAAACTGAGGTCTATATACCTAAGGGTAACTGAATTTGACACAAACTGAAATTGCCCTCATTAAAAAAAACAGAAACACCCCCCCCAAAACCCCCCCCACTCTATGAATAGCTCTTATTATATAATCTTGTACAACATAAAAAAAAAAAAAAAAAAAAAAAAAAAAAATCTATTTTGCCTTTAAAATGCCATATTTTAATATACAGAACTATTTCACAATATCATATGACATTCTTAAAGAGTACTCTGGAATTAGTACCAGTGGAGAATAACAATAAAAGCTAAAATGTGACAATTATCATACAATTATATTGTATGTTTGCATTTTACCTCTGTGCTGTTTTTAAAAATAAGGCTGGATTTGTAAAAGCATAGCTCTTTTTAATGCCCAGCACTGCAGGTGGTTGTCAGTTCATCAGCATTTAAGTTTTAAGCAGATATTTTTCTCCTTCATGTTGCTTATGTTTCTCCATGGCAAAAAAATCTGACAGAAAATAAAGGAAATGTTCCCTAAAAGCTGCACCAAGCTCAGTATTAGTTTAGTTGTCTATGTAACATCATCTTTTCGCTGTAAATATGATATAGAATACAATCTATTCTTCCCTTCTAGGACAGAGCTTATGTGATCTTCTGTCCAGACTGCTGACTGATGCTTTTGTTGCTGTCCTGCGTGTCAGTACACTCCAGGGATGGGTACAGAATAGTCTTAAGTCTCATGACTTGTCACCTGTTTGCAGCTCTATATTTGCTGTGTATGAGTAAGAGAGGGTGTAAATTCAAGTAAGCAGCTATCATTTTAGTAGTAACCAAAAGTAATAGAAACAATCACAGAATCACAGAATGTTTAGGTTGGAAGAGACCTCCAAGATCATTCAGTCCAACCTTTGACTAACACCATAATGTAACTGCTAAACCATGTCCCCAAGGACCAGGTCCAAAAGCCTTTTAAATGTCTCCACCACTGTCCTGGGCAGGCCATTCCAATGCCTGACAAGCCTCTCAGTGAAAAAATGTTTCCTAACATCCAGCCTAACCCTCCCCTGGCACAGCTTCCATCCATTCCCTCCAGTCCTATCACAGTCACTAAGGAGATGAGGCCGTTTCCCTCCTCGCTCCAACCTCCCTTCAGGTAGTTGAAGAGAGCTCTAAGGTCTCCTCTCAGCCTCCTCTTCTCCACACTGAACACCCCCAGCTCCCTCAGCCTCTCCTCACAGGACTTGTGCTCCAGACCCTTCATGAGCCTCAGTGCCCTTCTCTGGACACGCTCCAGCACTTCTGGGTCCCTCCCATAGTGAGGTGCCCAGAACTGAACACAGGACTCAGGATGGGGCCTCACCAGAGCTGAGTACAGAGGGATGATCACCTCCCTATTCCTGCTGGCCACTGAGTTCCTAATACAAGCCAGGATGCCACTGGCCTTCTTGGCCACCTGTGCACACTGCAGACTCTTATCAAGTCGATTGTCACCCAATACCCCCAGGTCCCTTTCCAGCTTACAGCTCTCTAACCACACTTCCCCAGGTCTGTAGCTTACCATGGGGTTCTTATGACCCAGGTGCAAGACCTGGCACTTGGCCTTATTAAACCTCACACAATTATCCTTGGCCCATTGGCCCAACCTGTCTGAGTCCTGCTGTAAGGCTTCCCTACCCTCCAGCAGATCCACACAGACACCCAGTTTGGTGTCATCTGCAAATTTACTGATGGTACAACTTAATCCCCTCATCCAAATCATTAATGAGATATTGAAGAGAAGAGGACCCTGTACTGAACCTTGGGGGATACCACTTGTGACCATTTGCCAGCCAGATTTAGTTCCATTCACAATTACTCTTTCGTCCAACCATCCACCCAATTTTTTATCCAACGTGGCACAATACAGCACATAACAATTCTCCTTTAAATTATCATAAAATCTATGGAGAGGATACTACCATGACTTTCTGTAGCTCTGAGAGTTTCAATGATGCCATTACAATTTAGGAAGGTAGATTACTCAGAAGTAACATATTTTCCTGCAGAAATATTTTCTATTGCTCTTGCATACAATACAGACGGACTCTTCATAAGTAAATTATTTCACAACTAATTCTTGACATCACCTATGTGAACACTTTTGTATCCTGGCTAATTAATCATGTACTCAACGTTAGTACAATTCCTATGTGACTAGTTTATAAAGAACTAGAAACCTCCAATGAATTTTGTGTGAGGATATATAGGAATGGGATATGACAGTCTGTAACAAACTTTTTTCTGTCATACTAAAGAGATAAATATCTTGTATACTTCATGATAATGATGTATTACATTAGGTTTTGATTAGACTTAATGAGATTTACTTTGTCTGCAGCAGTGCTCAAATTACATCAAAAAATACAGAAATGGAATAAAATGAAAATACTCCCCTTAAATTTGTTTGAAATGGCCTTAACTTATATTTTTGTGCAGCCCACTGAGTTCTTTGAAGAACATCCAAGCTGTTCCCACACATATTTTTATAGGGATATGGTTTAAATAAAAGAACTATCAGAACTATTCTTATATTCAGCCATGTAAATTGTCATTACTGGCAGCATATCATCCCCATCCCTTTGAAACTAGAAATGTTTGTCAGATATCACAGGTTTCAGCCTTGTTTCTCATGAATTCTAATTGACATGCTGTGTTTAATGAGATGCTCTGAAGTTCATGCCTCATTTTTATACTGAATATGTCCATTGCCTGCGTTTTAGGATTCAAAACCATCATACAGGGCTTTTTTTAAAATCCTTCTTGTATTTCTGTATCATCTCTCACTTTTTACTGTTTCTTTCTTTTGGTATTACAGTTACTCATGGAACTCAGATAGTCCAATGGGGAGAAAAATGTAGTCCAATCTAGAGAAAGGATCAGAATAAAAACAAGGAAAAAATGCACAAAAAATACCAAAAAACCCCATCAGACAAGCATCAGGTCTTATGCCTGGAGTCCCATGGTAGCCTCACCACAAAATCAGCAAGAGGCTCTGCTCTGATTTGCAGTTTGGATCCAGCTCACTGGGGTGCATTTTCAGAGAGGTCCCACAGGTACTGGTGGAGGACAGGCTCTAAGCAGGTTGTCATTTCTCTGGTAACCCATCTTCTTTTCCAGTCACCTTGTCTTTCCATTTCCAATTGTTATGTTTCCCTCTCACTCCTGACCAGGTATTCTGTTTTGATACTGTAACTGAAAGCTATCTCAGGTCCCTGGCTCTTCTGTCAGAAAAGAAGGGTTCTTTGTGATTGCTCTCTTTACAGACACACACTCAAAATGTGATGGTGAATGGACAGTGGTATTTTAGAACTGGATCTTAGAGACATTGGGTTTGGGAGATCTTGTGTCTGAGAAATGCCATGGGCCAAGAAAATGTCCTTAAAGGACACTTCCAGGAAGCAAATTTAAAGTTGTTTTAATATATAGTTCATGTGGGGAGGGTCACTTAAATTCTATTCTCAACTCATGCACAAAGTGCCTTCTATAGCTTGTATACCCCTGGTATTTAATTAAGAAGTGAGTTTCTCTGTCTAAAAAAAAATTAGTTGAAAAGGTATTTTCCATTGAAATTAATTTGCATTTTGTTTTATTTCTTCAAAACAAACATTTAACACATTGTCAGTAAAAGTAGTTATTTTGAATATACCTTTGTTACGCTTAGGTTGCATTTTAACTGAAAAGCCAAATTAAAACTACATTTTACATAGTAAAATCAAATGTTTTCAGCAACAATCACTCTCCCTACAAGTCGGCCTTAAATTAAACCATATTTTTATCCATGAAAGCTTTAGTAGAGAAAAGGTTTTCATCAGCACACACAAATTGCTGAAGAACAGTGTGGTTTACTCTGAAAGGAACATCTGCATCCCTATGGAATATGGCAAACTGTGAGTAGATGCTGGTTCTGATTTAGCCAGCATGCTGAGGAAGATTACAGATGTGCCAAGTTGTTAACAGGAAGATGTTGATCCAAATTGCCTGCTAAGGGGCAACAATCACTTTTCAGTCCACAGCCAGCAAGATGCTGCTGAACTGAAGCTGTGGCCTTTATTACAGAACAATTACTTTGTCTTCAGATACAGAACAATGAATTTCAGCTACAATAGGTTCCTTGGACATTATGAAAATGCCAGCCTCTTGTTTTATTTATATAAAACATTCATTTAAAATTCACTGCCTACGTTAAAATCAGAAATAATATTTTTAAAACTCACAGGCCCATAGGTTTTGATACTGTTACGAAGTGTCCTGGAGTGATGGGAATGACACATGGGAAGTTTGCTGGACTGCTACAGCAAATATATTCATAGCAGAGAGGGAATTATCACCAATGTGAAATGATTAGGTTTTTGCAGCTAAAAACCAAATCCTAGTCCACTGAACAGAATAATGTTTAATCAGAAATTCTTTATTCTCAGGGGTATTATCCAAGTCTAAAAGAATATTTGCTTTAATAGCACAGTCTGTGTACACCCACCCTACATTAAGATATGACTGCTGTAGTTTTTTTACATTGTCCAATTCTGCAATTTTGCTGCGTTAAGAGCCTTCTTTTATTGCAGATATTATGAAGTACACATCGCCCAAAATGTGATTAATCCCTGGGGCTGTTCAGTCTGGAGAAAAGAATGCAAGGGGGAGACCTTACTGCTCTCTACAGCTACCTGGAAGGAGGTTGTGGTGAAGTTGGGGTTGGGCTCTCTGATTACTTGATTAACAAGCAACAGGGCAAGAGGAAATGGCTGTCAAGCTGTGGTGAGGGAGATTTAGATTAGACATTAGAAGAAACTTCTTCACTGAAACAAGTTGCCCAGGGTAGTGCTTGAGTCACTGTCCCTGGAGTTGTTTAAAATATATTTACATGTGGCGTTTAGGGATATGGTTTAGCACTGAACCCAGGAGAGTTAGGTTAATGGTTGGACTTGAGAATCTCAAAGGCCTTTTCTGACTAGATATTCATCCCAAAATGGTTCTTCACATAAATACTTGGGATAATGGAACAGTTTTAAAATGCCATTTATAGATACTGAATTATTAGGTTTTCAGTACACCAGTGATGTCTTGGGAACCGTGAAAATTCAGGTCTCTTCCATCTATAATATTATTTTTAATAAAGCATCTACCTTGACTTTTTTTTTTTAAACCAATAAGCTGAATGGTATGTATATATTTCAGATAAATGAAAAGTTAATGCCTTAATTTTCAAGTGTTGTTGATATGAATGATTTTTTGTAGATAGCAAGGTTTTTTGCTTTTAAACAGGTGTTGCTGGTGTTCTCCCCTTGTAGCTGTTGCTACTAGGCAGACATAGATAAATGAATGTGTGAAACTAGCATAACATCTTTATGTTCCTATTTAGAATATAATAGCTGGTTCTACATGTTTCCTGCTGATGATAGCATATCTTCTCTTTTGAACTTTTAACAAGTAGAACAGAAAAAAAAAGAGGAGAAAGTGACAGATACTAAAAGCAGAATAGGCTTTGTTTGAGTAGTAAGGGAGACAGCAGTACATGTTTTCAAGCCATCAGACACCAGGTACTTGAAAAACACCGAATTACTGTAGAGGTAGACTTGACCCAAATTATACCCAATGTGAATTATATTTTGGCTGCTCATATTCTTTCTGGAGCTGTTTCTTTAAAGTTTCAGACAAAACAGTGCATTTGTTTAGAAGAAACATGGAAAAAACATGTTTTTTGTTCTTTTTGTTGAAATATTTTTGGTGATGTTTAATTTTAAGAAAAGTATGGTAGCTCTGTGATGTCTGCATCAAACACATGGCATTTTTGTCCTTGTGAAAACCTATCCAGATCTGGGAGATTAATAAGCCTTTGGACACTGTCTTTAATCATGCATGTTCAGTAAAGACTTCTGTGGCCTATTTGGTAGTACTTGTTGTTCTCTGGAAGACTTGCACATATCCAGGCTGCACATGAACTGTTTGACAGAGTAACTGTATATTTTTCAGTCTAAGTAGGTAAAGCAGGATTTTCCTATAATTTCATTTTTTTGTCATGAAGGATAAAGTATTATTCAAGACCAGGCAACCCATCATTACTGAATTCTCAGAAATAGTCCCATTCCTCCCTCTGCTAAGCAGGAATTTTCTTGAGATATGAAAGAGCAGACTTGAACGGGGAACTTGAAATGACTGGACTGGAACTGGAAGACTGGACAACAACAAACTGCCAGGAAATTATGAGGTGGAGGTTTGGAATTCAGCAGAAGAGAATGGTGGAGTTTGGACTGGTTATGAGTAGGAAGGAGGAACCTGTGAGCCAGCCACTGGTGTGGGACATGGACATCAGACAGGGCTAGAGGAAATGAAGCCAAGATGGGCTAGACAGACAGACAGAAGTAATGAAATTAGCTATACAGAAATACTCCTTCAGGGAAATGATGTGTTTCTTTCTTAATCCTTGGTTCCCTATACATTGTGTATATACATCACCAAAGTAAATTGTAGGCACCAAGGATCCTTTTTCCTTCCTTTGCATTGCACATGTACATTTAAAGTGTCTTGTTTTCAGAACTGCAGCATGCCTTTGTTCTCATTGTTTGCTTAATAAACAATAATTTCAGATGAAAAATACATTCTTTTTGGTTATGGGGAGATATTAAAAATTGAGCAAACAGGAAATAATACTAAGTTTTTTGCACCATTCACAGCTTTTTCAGGTCTCTGTGTATTCTTGCCTCTAGAGAAAACTGGCAATATTTCTACAAGATGAGTTTTCTATGTTTGCTATAATTTTTATGGATACTTACTTCCCTGATATATTTTTGATAAGTTATTACTTTGCACAGGCAAACACTATGCTTTTGAATGGTTCTATTAAAATGTATTTTAGGTCCCCTGCAGCTTTCTCAAACAAATCCCAGCAATAATAAATTAAGCCCACTTAGTTAATGCTTTACTTGGTGGACCTACCATTGAAAATAACAGATTTTTTTTTTCTATTTCTTTTTCTGGCTTTAGCAAGACAAGTAAATACCTGTCCTGTTTTTTTGAAAAAGGGAGCTATAGTAACATAGTCATTTTGCATCCTTAATATGTAGGACTACTTGTATTACTTCTCTTCCTATTTCATGATTGTATCCATAGTTATTTTAATAGAATTTGTAGGGAAGTTTTCCTTCTCTAAAGTCAAGGAATTTAAAAAGTACACGTTTTTTTTTACATGCAAGTGAAACTCACACAAGCCATCAAGAAAAGTGTTTTTTTTTTCTACAAATTTTTTCTTAAGCACTTAGTATATTTGAGTACTTATTAAGTGTGAATAGAAATTGGGGAAAGGCATTCTAGAAAATTGTGTAAGAATTATAAGTCTTTGCATTTTTTCTTTCTTCCCTCTTTTCTTTGCAACACCGAATTTAAATTCAAGATTTGAGCAGAACCAGTGGCTAATTACAGTTAAGAGTTTGAAGATTATTCTAAAGGTAGTAATTCACCTGCTAACACCGTAGTTTCTTTCATCTTTGCTGCAACAGCTTTTGATGTCTACTACAGATTTTAAAAAGATTTTTAAAAAATAGTACAAATCACTTCATATCCCCTTGCATGTAAAAAAGATACTGCAGTGTTGCATGGCTGCAGAGAAGATTCAAATATCTCTTTTTTGTTCATTTACTTAAAGCTAAGGTTTTAATGCCAATATTTTGAAAGGAAAAATATGCTTTTGCATGTGCGTGAGACAACTCTGACTCCATCTGGTAAATGTCAAAGCTGTCATGGAGTAGTCACAGTTCAAAGGAGAGTGAAAGAAGCAGCTATGTGCCATCTCCCTGAAATTTTAATAACATGTCTTTGTATTTTTAAGCATTTTCCTCAAGGTTGACATGACAAGAATGTTGTTTCCACCTTATCCACATTCGCAGAAATACACTGTCAAGTTTTTTTAGTTTTGTTTTTTAACAGCATTTCTGTCATGGGCAGGATTATAAACACTTTAAAATTGGCTGCATCTGTTAACTCTTACTGCTTACTCTTACATCTTACTCTCCCATGGGAGGAGCTGATGAAAAACAGAGAAAAAATTGGCAATGAGTTTATACACCAAATGTGATGATGGATATATATGCATATTATATTACATGAGATGACTTGGACATGGTAGGCTGCTCATTTTACTGCTGTTCTTTCTCCCATCTCCCACCTCTGTTTTAATGATCAGTGGAAGCTTGAGAGTGACCTTTTGAATTCTGTCATCTCTGAAACAGGCTGTCTGAAGACCAAAGTACCTTCTGTCTGAACATCTTGAAAGACAGAATAATGTTGCTGGAGAATGAAGAAGGTCACTCCTTGATTTGGTAGTCTGCACAGGAGTGATAAGAAAGAACGACTACTTCCCACCTCTTTTTACTATAGAGCTTTATTCCTTCATTGAATATGAACCCAGCTGTGTACTTTGGATAAGCTCTCTGCAAGGACCCTTTGAGATCTTGAATGTTAACATCCATTTTGGTGGCAGTCCACTGCTACAGTTGCTGGATGACGTGTCTGTAGAGAGTAAGAGTGTAATATGTAGAAAAAACAAAACAAAACAAAACAAAAAAACCCCACAAAAAATCCCGGTGCTGCTCTGTTTATCTCTGTAATATTCTCTCTCTGTCGAGACTGTTAACATGGAAGAAATTTTAGCCAAAAGTATGTTTTTCTACCAGTAGCAAGCCCTATTTATTTCTGCCAGTATTATTGGGAATAGCTTTCTGAGATTTAACTGTATAATCTCTACACTTGTTGAAAATGTAAATATTATGTAAAATAAATTCTTAAATGTTAATTCAGAAAGAAATGCAATGCTGGGATGTATTCTACTAAATATTGCAACTTTGAGCCAGCCCTGCACTGGCGTTTTGCTCAGCAGTAAATGGATACCTTTGGGTTCAATTATTTGCCAAATAGGTTGTCATAATCACAGCCATTGATTGGGTCATTGAGGCATGAACAAATGCCTGACCTCTCTTTTTTTTCGTAGCTATAACCTGCCCATTTAAAGCCAAATGAAGTCAGTGCACATGATCAGACTGATAACTGACTGTAAAAATAAACATTATAGTGTACTCATGTTGTGAGATCTGATTCTGAACTAGTTCAGGACGGGCCTAGACAGGCTACCTTCAATAAACTTCCTTTTGACTATCCTGACCCTTAAAGATGTTGGACTTCAATTCTTTGTGTTTACAAAAAAGAAATTCAAGAAAATACTTGTACACTGGTGCTTATAAGCACAATGGCATCTCAATACTGGGCATGATCTTTAAATTTAACTTAGTAGGAGCAAATCTTAAACCGTGAATAAACCAATACAGATTACTATGTTAATTTTATATCTCCAGAAATTACATCTGCCTTACAATAGAAGTGGCATCATGGAATATAATCTTCAAAACATACTTAGTAGTCTGAATTTTGTCAGCCTTATTTGTTTACTAGCATCTTCTGATTGAGAAGGTTGTTGTAAGTTGATTTATCTGTGACATTTTCATACTCATGTTTCTTCTCCATTGTGTGAATGGGTGATGGCTCTGCAACCCAATAGGGAGTATTCCTGCTGTACCAAATGAACTGAGAACTGAGTGAAAATGAATAAGAACTGAGATAGCAGAAGTAGATAGAGCAGAGTGAGGCTCTGGGGATCAGCACCCCAGTGCTTGGCACGTCCCTAGTGACACTGCAGCACCCCACCAATTCCTCACGTGGTGCATGTAGGTGCTCAGGAGATCAAACCTGCCCCAGGCCAGCAGGGCAGTCCATAAGCCATACTCAGGCCATGGTACCAACACTGCATTTACTATTGAATTGAGCAAATGAAAAGGAAATTACACCTCTTTTTTTGTGTCTATCTCTTTTTTTCCCCCACTCTCCCCAAGCTCTGGAAATGCAAGTGTTAATGTCAAGGCTTTTAAAAAAAATTGTTTTTTTTCCTTCCTAAGCTATTCCAAACTATTTAGTGCTTTCTGTCTGTTCTGCTTTGTTGCTACAGCAGTGGGTGAGAACTTTGATATATGAATGCTCATTACACTGTACAGAAGATTTAGGAATCATTGCATTTATTTCTACTTCCTAGAATACAAAGATCAGACTCACCCTATTTCATACCAAAATATACTGTTGCTCACATGTTCCTTAGGTCTCAGATAATATGAATCATAATTCCCTTTTTAAAATGTAACGAAGCTTCTGCCACAAGCAGGTTTTAAAGGGGTTTTTAAAGTACCTCTATTTCATTTGATTATTGGCTTATTCATTCTGGATAAGTTATTTAATTGCACTTTTCTTTTTCACTCAACAGTAAAATACATTTAGTGTTATTTCTGTGTATAATGATGAAAGGGAAGACGTGATTTTTTTGTGTGTCTCAGAAAACATGGTGATTACATTTCTTTAGCTATATATGTGTTATGTATGCTTAAATCCTACCTGCTTTTGTTTCTACCTTTGCAGAATCACTATGATTTCTCAGCATTTTTGTGAAATATAGCACCAGCATATCACAAGATGAGTAGGAGTTTACTCAAGGGAGGTCTAAATTAAATATACAGGAGTATTTTTCACAGTGCTAATAAATGGCACCTTATAGGCAAAACAAGCCAGGAAGAAAAATTGTTCAGAAAAAAAAAATTAAAAATGAAAGCAAGCTTATTTTAAAATTATCTGGAGAGGGTGATTTTGCTTAGAATTGTTTTCACCTGCTGAAGAAGAAACTCAGTATCTAAGGCACTTAGAGCTTATTAAGAATGTTGCCTTTTTATTTGCCTTACTCTTTGTCTTCTTTTTCTGCTTCTTCGTTTCTTCCTTTCTTTCTTTTCTTCCTCTTTCTTCTTTTCTCTTCTTTCTCCTCCCTTTTCTCCTATTTTCCTTCATTTCTTTCCTCCCTTCCTCCCCTCCCTTTCTCCCTCCATCACTTTTTTTATCTGCTCTAATAATTCAATTTAAAATGCATATTGCAGCTCAAGGCCAGCCATTTTCCTGCTATTCACTAAGCACTCAACTATTTCATGACATCAACTATTTTAAATGATCCTTCGGCTGGATTATTTGGTTGGTTATTTGAGATAATATTGGAAATATTAGACTTCTTTAAGAATATAAATCATGGACTGCCAGACAAATAGAGGTTTGTCTTGTCCAAAAATATAAAATATATGACTCATTTTTATCTTTGGTTTTCCACTGTAGAGAATGAGTGTCAGCTTCCTGTGTAATTCTGATTTGATTATCCAGCAGTTTTGTTTGTCCATGCAGTTTTCTCTTTGCCTGTTGTGGTCTATATTTGCTTTCCATAAAAAGTATGTTTTCTTTTTTTTCTTTTTTTTTTTACCACTGCCAAAACCACAAGTGATGCACCATTTCTTGAACGTTTGTTCTTAATTTAAACTTGGCATAGTGTCTTCCTCTGGTGTAAAACATGAAACAGAATCCATTCTAACATAAAAGCTAGGAGGTAACTCCTTTGTTTGAGATTGAGTACCAGTTCTCTTCTATGGAATGAGCTTTTCTACTTCCCTTGTATTGGGAAGGAGGGAGATAATTGATGAAGCCTGATTTTTGAACATTTACAGGGTTGGTCCATCTTATGGTGTACACAAGGAAGTCTGTTATCAGGAATATGAAAGTTAAAAACTGGGGAAGCAGTGGTTTCTTTTGAAAAGGAAGTTCCATCCAAACACTGTATCAGCCCCCTCAGTGTTTTTCCTAATCTAAATGGCGTTGTTGTGTTTGAGCAAACTAGAAATAAAGTGGGAAAATAACCAACTCCTGTTTCTAAAATATAATCACACGTAGCAATGTTAATAACAAGTTCTGATGTAAAAAATTTGTTAAGATGACATCAGTTGAGGAGGTTACTTTTCCTTTCTCTTTGCTCCCCTCCTTCCATCTCTCCCTCCCTTTGCCTCCCTCCTTCCATCTTTTCTTTACTTACTTCCTTACTGCTAAATCAGTGTGCAGTGTAACAGATTTGAAAGAGTGGATCACAGGGAACTGATAGATTTGGAAGCAGAAAAGCTTTCTGGGTTTCACCTTGTATCATAAATATAGTGTATTTATTTATTCACACTGGAGAGAAGAACTATTGCCTGCATCAAAAAAATACTGAAATGGCTAATTTTTGTAATGATAACAAGAAGTGAAAGTGTACTAACACAAAATGTTGTTATGATTCTTTTGCTTTTATTTCTTCAAGATCACCATGTCTAGTTTGTTGCAAAAATCACAAATAAATCGTTGTTACATTGCATAACTTATTAAAGTCCTTTTTGACATGTCCATTTCTGCAAGGTTTCAATATATGACCTAGATAGCAGATTTATGATATATCAGTAGGCACTTCCATCATTACTTACATAAGAGAATTAAACTGCACTTAACAAGGATCAATCAAAAAAGAGGACAATACTTCAAGCACAATTCAGAGGATGCTGAAGTCAAGGGAATGCCCCAGTCTATTAGACATCTGCTTTGTTTCTCTCAAGTTCCTTGATTTTTTTTTTTTCTATTAATCCTTTCCAAGATGTTCTTCAGCTATGTAGAATGAAATATTGTTTTAGTCTCAGGACTTAGTTGAGAACCAGGAGTACAACTGTGGTGGCCTTGGCCTTATACTTTTTTCACTGAGACACATTCCTTACTCCTTGCCTGCATCACTTGGCTTTCATCCAGATCCAACTAGATTGTGTTTATCATGTGTTTTCCTTTGCTTTACCTTTCATTAGGGTCCTCTCATGCTCAGTCCTCACACATTCGTTATGGTGACTCCTTTATTTCCCTTTCCCCAGACTTCATCATGAGAACTGTGTCACATTATTGTGTTGCTGAGCCCATTTAACATTTTTCTGGTACAAAAAAGACAGACAAATGGTTCCAGGAACAGCATGAGGTCAAAATGCCTTCATCAGCCAAAACTGCTAACACACTTGGTTATTTTATCCTTAGCTTGATTTTCAAGAATGCTCAATTTCTGTCAGTCAAATTTCTAAAAGAAATCAAAGCATCAAATGATGGACTGTTATCCAAGATTTTTCTTTCTGACCCTTCCAATCTTTTTTAAACTCTTTTGCATTTGATGTTGCTATCTTTTGGTTCAGTAGCCTTCAGATTAATTATTTGTTCCTGACTCTCAGCACGGTGTTTATGACTGCTAATGCAAAGGCTTTTTGCTGGCCCAACAAATTACTGAATAAAAATCTACAGGTGATTCCATCTTCAGGTGTCCTTGAAAACATTCTCAGATACCATACTGTTACAATGGAAGATAAATTCTGATAGCCTTGTGAAAAACTTTCTAATCCATTTTCCAAGATACTTAATGTTTGTCAATTTTGTCAATGTTTGTCAAAATTGTCAATTTGTCAACCCTGCTGCAAAAAATGAAGCTGGTCACATTTTCATTAAAAATTATTCTTTCTTGGAGGATTCCTTTTGCATATATATTGCAGTTCAGTTTTTTAGAACTGTGAAAACTAAATGTTTCCTGTATGTGCAACTGGAGAAAACAAAGCTGCCAAAAGTTATTGGGAAAAATGCATATAATTTTCACAGCCCTATGGTTTAATAAGGGATTGTTAACATGCATGTGACTGGATTAAGAGTTTTATCCTTTCCTTCCTGTTCAGAATTTTTTCTCATCTCTTCTATTTCCATTCCTTTTGATCAAATAAAAGCTACTGAAATACATTAAAATCTAAGTGTCCCTAGAGTGTTGGATCACATTTTGCCATTAAACCATGAAAAGCAGTGATATGCTGAAGGGGTACAAGGACCTCTCTGAGTCCCCTTGCTATGATTTTGTATCCAGAGTTCATCAGAGTAATTTATTAGTCTGTTCTGCAGTTCTCCATCTCTACAAGCACCCTTTCCACAGCTGATGTGCATCTTGACTCATAATTTTTTCTGTAAATGAAAAATATTGCGGATCTGGCTGCACTAAATAGTAGAAAAAGAATTTCATAGTGGAGGTTATCCATAAACAAGTTTTCCACCACGTCTCCGTCAAGTAACACAAACTGAGGAGTGCGTTATCCTATCTACATATTCTGTGTCTTTTGTCAACAGTAAATAAACACAGCCAAATTCAACTTAATGAACTCTCTCCTTTTTATTTTCAGATAGAACATAAAAATACTTCCTCCAGTCTCTTGCCAATGATAAATCACAAAACATGGAAGAATTTTGTTGTTCTTGTTCTTTTGTTGGTGTGTGTGTCTAAGGGAAGAAGAGCATTTAATGTAGAAATTTCAGTGACTCATCATGACAAGTATATTTACTACGGGTTTTTATAATATATGTCTTGACAAATATATTATAAGATACTTGAGATACTTCTTAAGTCTCAACATGTATCAGGCTACAAGTTTTTAAGTATGAAGCAAAATGAATCCACCTGAAGGGTTTTGCAACTAGAGGGAAGTTTTTTAAAAAGCACAAATATACAACTCATGTTTCTACAGCTTGTTTGTACAATTATCATTACATACAATTGTTAAAAAAAAAAAAAAATTGTGTATTTCCCCTTGTGGGAATAATCTTCAGTGTACTCTGCCTTGATGATCCAGCCACTTCAAGCCATTTGTGTGGGTGTGTTTGTGTGAACCCAACTGCATTATTTAGACATTTAATCCAAACTAAATCAATGTGTCAACTCCCAGGAAAATTGAATGGAGGGCTTACACATATTTTTAAAAATGAGAATAAGAAAAAATAGTATATCGTTTAGTGAATAGCCTGATCTGGTTGGCTAGGCAGTACTATTCGTGGTCCTTTGCCATGTCCTTTAGTGTGACCTCTATGTTACTGTATGACCTCCATGAAACTGTATTAGTTTCACTAACAAACTGAATGAAATCTCATGTTCTCCCGGGTACCACTTTGCTTCTGTTTGTGTGACTTTTGCTCCCCATTCCAGCTGTTGATGATGCACTCATCTGTTAAAGTGCAGGCTTTTAGCACTCCTAAACTGCCATATCCATGGGGGTTTGCAAGATGGAAATTAAAGAGAAAACAGCAATGAAGAGAGTAAATCTTGAGAGGGTTAGGAAAGTAGAGATTTTGAGTCCCTGACAATTTATCCTGGGCACCAACTAACACAAGATGCTATAAAATGTTTGGTTGGGGAGCACCTGTCCATAAGGAGTTTACTTTATCAAATTCAGGCTTCTGTTAATTATTGAACTTAAAAAAAATTATTGATAATTGCACGGAAGGCAAAGACCTGGACCATTCTTCCTGTCTTCCCACTGGAATACTCATACTGGACCTACTGACAGCCATAGTGTGTGCTCACACAGGGAAACATCAATATAGAGCCTGAAAGGTTCAGACTAAGGGGAGGAAATAACAGGAATTCCCTATGTTCTAGACTTAACCTTTTCCATGGGATTACAGCTACCTGTAGAGGCCAGTTTGTATTAGATCTTATTTGATCTGAACTTAAGTAATATTCAGGAATTAATGTAACTCCATTTTGGATATAAACTGTGCTCAGAGACCTCTTCATCAGAACATACACACACACATATATATATATATATATACATATACATTTATGTTATTTTCATGTGCATGGAGTAGCTCAATTTTCCAGGGAAATTCCCAGCTCAGAAATTACTTCAGGCTTAAGATCCCTCTTCTGATCTTTCTTCTTATGAACCTGAAACCTGCAGGAGACGCATTCTGATACAGCTGAGGGCACAGAAGTAATTATAGGCTGTCTTTGCTTTGGACACACTTATTTCTCCAGGGTTTGTTTTACTACACATGGAGTGTAAGAACTGCCTAAATAAACCAGGTGTCAGAAACTGATTCATGCAATCATTTTTATAGTGAACTGAGCAGCTGAGCCTTCTAGACTCCTGATCACTGCTAAAGCCATAAGGATTCTCCTGTGTAAAATTAAGACACAAGGCATTTAGCATTTTTTCTTTCGTGAAGTTAAGCCCAGATGCAGAGTAAGTTCATGTCTGTTAGGAAAATTGTTATCTCAACTGGATGTGATTATGTAGGCTAATAAAATGTTTTTTTCATCCTACCGACTTTGGGTTTTTTCAGTCATTAATTAGATGTTCAGGTGGACTTTTTTCATTAATGAGAAATTGCTGAAGTCATATCCTAAATATGTATCTTTTATTGGCCTGATAATTATGGAAAAAAAATCTGAAAAAAATCTAAGGGCCATGCCAGATAACAGCTATCATTTTCATCCCATGAGATAACTCCACTCTTATAAAAAAACAGTATATTGCATTTTAAACATAAATGGCTCTATTTTCTTGAACAAGGACTAAGACTTTCCTCATGCATTTTGGCCAGTGCCATACTTACATATGTACAAAGACTGATTCTCCTGCTTTTGAGAGCAGTGGGACCATCACTCGGACTTGGAAAAGTAATTCAGATTCCTTTTGACTCTCATGAATATTATTTCCATTGTTACCCATAAAAGAAAGAATCTTGATATAAAATCTTCCTTCACTAGGGTGATGTCTCAAGTTGAAATAAATAGCTAGAAAATAATAAGAAGCAGACAAAATAATTTTCACTTGCTTTATAGTTTGAACGGGAGTTTTAGAGGAGAGGATTTTTGTGCCAAAAGCAGACTGCTGGGAACTGAGCTATTGTGGTGAGCTTGTAGGAAGGATAGGAACTGGTTTTTAGGATACATTTCTTAATTTTTAACTTGCTCCTCAGAAGGAAGGCTCTGATCCTTCAGTGTCATCTTGATTTACAGGGTACTAAGAACCACACTGAAACTTTTAACATCAAACTCTTGAGTGATACTTACTGCTTTTCAAAAGGATTATCATAGCAGCACCCAATTAAAGCACACTTAAGAACATTTTCATTTCTTGGTTACAGAAATGTACACAGGAGTCCTACACTTGCCAGCAACCATTGGCAAAAATTTCCCACAGTTGTTGCCATTGGTTCTACTGGACACCAGTGTAGATCTGGTGTGGTACCATGTTGGTGCATCCAGTGCTGGCTGCTTGCATGTAACATCTGTCAATTAAAAGATACCGAAACTCCAAGAAGTTAAAGTGTTTGTCCATCAGATCAGTTCAAAACATTTTACTTCTGCTCTGGGAACAGTGGTGCTATTGGCAATGTTATTTTTCTGAAGTGTTTTGCTTGTTAAGCAGAATGCACGTTATAAAAATTATACACTCTTTAAAATTACTTTATGAAATAACTGAATGTAAATATAGTCACAGGTAATAGATTCTTTTCTCTGTGTTGAGCAGTGCTGGTACTTTCTTAGAGGTACTTTCTGAACTAAAAGGATACTGATTTTGAATTCTGACTTTCTACTAAAAGCTTTATGGTACTTATCCTTATTGAAAAAGGTCATTGTCTGGTGTGCTCAGTAAGCTTTAATCCTAGAAGTTGAACATCAAATATTACTCATCAAATATTGCTAGAAACTTAATTATTATTTAAGAAGCAGGAGTAGCACATGCTTATTTTAAATGATGTTGCAGAGTCCTGAAATTAGTCCTGGAATTGCCTCAAAACAGCCTCCCTGACAAACTGGACATTGTACTTGGGTGGAGTCCTCATTTGTTAAGCCACCTGAACACTGCTCTTGCAGTGGGGGAGCCCCTCATTCAGTGATCAGCAGGATACCCTCATCATTTGATAAGGAGCAGAGGCCAGCAGGCAGGGTCCTGTGGAGGCAGAGCACCTTCTTGTGAAAATCCTGTGTAAGGCCACTGAGCGGAGAGCATGAACAGAAATAAGGGTCATTGCTTGGCCAACCTCACTAGGGTGGTGGTGTGACCACCTGGACCCACATGCCCCACTGACTCGTTTCCAGAACACACTCAAACCCAGTGCTGAGTCTGTGCAAAGTAGGCCAAGCCTCACTCAGGAGGGGGCCAGGTGGGTGCAGGTAGCATAAGAGAGGCAGTTTTGAAACACTGGGTGTATGCACACCTACCATCCAAGGACCAAAACCTCATGCTGTGATCATCACTGGATTCAAGGGTGATGATATATTTTCTGTCCCCTTTTTTTCATCTCGTTCTTCATCATTCTCTCTCTCCCTTGCTAACCTTATTCTCTGCACATAAGGGTAACATCATTTATGATTTTGCTTAGTTCTCTTTCTTGTAACCTATTGTTTTGAGAGTACAGTTGTAACCCATTGCCTTGAGAGTGATATTGTTGTATGTTTTTTGACAAGCTTTATAATCTTACCCAATTTTAAGAAAAGTTGTGTTTTGTGTATGCCTCCTGGGTAATGGTGTTAGAGAAGCACAAGAGGTTAATCTTGCAGAATGGGTTGTTAAAAGAGATTAAATAAAACAGAGTTAACCCTTGCCCCAGGCAAATTTAGAAAAGGTTAACTCTACCCATGCCTTTACAACCTTCACTGAGAGGGACAGGTTTGAGAGGACTGGATTTATCTGTACCTTGGCTCCTTTCTGTGAAGGGGTCCAGCCTGAGTCTTCCTGGGTTGCCCACCAGGTGGGATGTGACATACATGTGGGAGTTAAAAAATTCCTTGCTGATATGGGGCACAAATCCAATTAAAAGCCAGAACTGGTGAGGAGGTTTGAACATTTAATTTTAAATGAAGTACAGAAACCAGCAGTGATCTTGTGGTAAAGATCATAAAATAAGCTGCAGGGCAGTCATGTTTGATTTCAGAGGAAACACTTCTCTCTGTGCCCAAGTTCTATACCTATAACGTGGGAAGAGAACTGCAGAGACAGGCAATGATGATTAATAAATTATTTTTTAAAAACAGCTTCTGTACTGAATACAATATCAAAAAATTAAATGCCCTATCATTATCTCTTTTTAAAAAAAACATTCTTGACATCTCGCTGCTGTATGTTGCCTTTAATTTGCTGTTTTGTTTTTTTTTTTAAATCTCCTTGGCACATACAGAATGCTTCATTGCCAAGAACAACCAGTTTATAGATAAGTGACTGTCTTCCAGAAATATGCATATTAAATGATGACTTAAGCAGTTTTTGTAAAGACATATTGGTGCTTATGTTTGAGGGTGAGAATTCTGCCTGCTGCTATCATTCCTTCAAATAGTTATGTAGTAATGTAAAACTTCTCTTCCTTAGTACTTTCACTCCCTAAAGATCAAGCTGAGTTCTCATTAGTGGGAGCAGTAGTGTAGCTGCAGTTTTCAGCAGCTTCAGTGGAGGCCAGTGAGGACATCAAGTTAAAAAATACCACATATGCTAAATTGCAAATATGACATCACAGATTTTATGTAACTGATTGGTAAAAATCAATGTAATGTGTGACATTTTCAGGAATTCCTAAAGGCAAGATCCTCGTAACTGTCAGGGCCTTCTGCTTCCCTTCTTCCAGTGAGCCACATACCATAACGTTTTTGAGAATTTAGTTTTAAATAATATATGTAAACCCCCGGTTTACAAATCAAGGCTAGATTTTGAAGGTGCAAATAAAAATTTGTAGATTTTTTTTCTTCGAAAGTCAGTACTCAGGCACCTTTGAAAATACCCTTCCTTGCCAGCATATTCAGAAAGAAATGCTTTTAAAAACTAGATGTGTCTTCAAAGCTAGAATTAAGTCCATATGTTCAAAACTATTTAGTTGACTCTCACCTATTTATGTCTGTGGGAGTCACAGTCTTGAATATCTTCATAGATTTGGTCATTGAGCTGTAAGAGTGTCTTACACTTCTGAGTTGGTACACAGGCACATAATTATCCATCTCTAAGGATGTATACATGCTTCATCCCATGCATATTCAATGGATTTCTACAGGATAAATTTAAACTTGCATTTAAACTTCAACCTTCTAGTAGTTCTGTTGTAACTTGATGCCAAAATACATTTGAAACCATTATCTAATTGTTCTGCTTCAAGCTGGAAGGCAGCTGGATGGGTCAGAGATAAATGAGCTATGTAGGTTAATGAGTGATGTAGTTAAGGTATTTTGAATGGACAGTCTGTGGCAACACCAAGTTCTGCAAGAGGCCGTTTGTTTTGCAAAATATGTTGAAGCATAGAACAGATGACTCAAGGCTTCCAGAGCCTCTTTTGAGACAGATTTCAGGGCTTTCAAATGCTGTTTTTTCTTTCACAATAGTGACAAATATGTTGTAAATATTAAAGTTTTAGATATGTAGAATGACTCCTGTTTTGCACCACTGTAAGTGGAAATATAATTATTTGTCATATCTGGAGTAGCAAAAGTTGCTACTGAGTCAATATTCTGATTAAAAGGAAGTGGGCATACAGCATCTGCATGTACCTCACTGAGGGTGCATTAACAACATAAAATGGTCAAGATTCCTTTGAAATGCGATGGGGAAACTATTATTATAACATTAAGGAAAAAATACTAGGTGTTCTGAATAAAGATCCTTCTATTTCAGGGATCAAAAACACCAAGGGAAGGATCTAAATTCAAAAGTAAAACTAAGGACGTTATGCTGCACCATGTGGATGTGCACAAATCTATGGGTGGAATGCACCCAAGAGTGCTGAAAGAGCTGGCAGGGTGTTCAACAAGCCACTTTCCATCATTGATCAGCAGCCCTGCCTTGCTGGAGAGATACCAGAAGATTGGAAAACTGACAACATAATGCCCATATATAAGAATGGAGAGAAGGATGATCTCTGAAATTGCAGGCCTCTCAGTCTGACCTCAGTCCCAGGGAAGGTGATGGAGCAGATCGTCCTGAGTGCCATTATACAGTTCATGCAGAGCAACCAGGCAGTCAGGCCCAGTCATCACTGGCTTATGATGGCAAGGTCCAATTTGGCTAACCTGATCTCCTTCTATGACAGAGTAACCCACTTATGGGATGAGGAAAGAGCTGTGGATGTTGTGTATCTCGACTTTAGCAGGGCCTTTGACATGGTTTCCCACAGCATTCTCCTAGGGAATCTGTCTGCTTGTGGCTTGAATGTGCGTACTCTCGGGTTGGAAGGCCGGGCCCAAAGAGTTGTGCTGAATGGAGTTAAACCCAGCTGCTGTCCAGTCACAAGTGGAAGTGGTGTTCCCCATGGCTCAGTGCTGAGGCCACTCCTGTTCAGCAGCTTTGTTGATCATTGGGACAAGTGGATAGAGTGCACCTGCAATAAATTTGCAGACAGCACTCAGTTGGGTGGGAGTGTCGATCTTCTGAGGGTAGGGAGGGGCTGCAGAGGGGCTGAGACAGGCTCTGTAGATGGGCTGAGGCCAATTGCATGAGTTTTAATAGGGCCAAATGTTGTGTCCTGCACTTTGGGCACAACAACCCCCAGCAGCTCTACAGACTTGGGGAGGAGTGGCTGGAGAGATGCCTGGCAGAAAGGGACCTGGGGGTGTTGATTGATAGCCGTGAACACGAGCCACCAGTGTGCCCAGGTGGCTGAGAAGGCCAATGGCATCCTGGCCTGTGTCAGGAACAGTGTGGCCAGCAGGACTAGGGAGGTGATCCTGCCCCTATACTTGGCCTTAGTGAGGCTGCACCTTGAGTACTGTGTGCAGTTTTGGGCAGCACAGAATAAGAAGGACATTGAGGTGCTGGAGTGGGTGCAGAGAGGGCAACAAGGCTGATTAGGGGTCTGGAGAAAAGTACAGGCTTAGGGAACTGGGGCTGTTCAGCTTGGAGAAGAGGAGGCTGAGGGGAGACCTGTTTGCTCTCCACAACTACCTGAAAGGAGGTTGTAGTGAGACACATGCTGGCCTCTTCTCCCTGGTGATCAGTGACAGGACAAGAGGAAATGGGGTCAAGCTCTACCAGGGGAGGTTCAGATTGGATATTAGAAAAAAAAATTCTTCAAAGAACGAGTGGTTAAACATTGGAACAGGCTGCCCAGGGAGGTGGTGGAACCCTGGGGATGTTCAAAAGACAGGTAGATGAGGTGCCATAGTGGATGGTTCAGTGGTTACAGGTTGTAGGGCAAACAGTTGGACGTGATGATCTTATGATTCTATGATTCAATTAAAATAAGGAATTGATGTTGCTCCAGAACTTCTTATTAAGGAAAAATTGATATGAAAAATTTTGACATAAAACATGAAGTCCTGTCTTACTAAAGGCAATATGAAAGTTAGAAGGTCCTGATTCTGCATATATTTATGCATAAGGTTAAGTTAATGCAAGTGAAGAGTCCCATTGTGTTTAATGGATTTGCAAATGGGTTTTAGGCTGTGAGAGCATACACACTTGGACTATGGGGTAGAAATTCCAGTTCTTAGAAAGCAGCTAATGGAAGCAGTATCAAGGAATACTCTAGAGAATCGTTGGGACTATGTATGAGTGAGTGTACAAAGACTTAGGATAAGGGCATGGAAAAAGTAAATGATGTATCTCTGCAGTATATCTATGTAAACTCAATTTTTATATGAAGTTTTTTGTTTGTCTTGGCTCTTTGCAAATCCTTGCTTTGTTTTTGATAGGTTTATGACTGTATTTTTTACTTAGGGACAGTAGTTTAAGGTGGGGAAAAATGCAACTGTCTTTTCTTTTTCACTTAACTTTTTAATTATACAAAATAAAATCCATAATTATTCAGTTGTCTAATTGTGTATTTCCTTATGGCTCATTGTTTTCAGTGACCTGTTTTATCCAGTGGTGATAGAACAGATGGGAAACTCAGAATGACTGAATCATTTTAGAGCGCATTGCTTGACCAGCAGAAGGCTTCCTTGCTTATTTCCCCAGTTTGTGGATTGGCTAATAATACTCCTTGGGTAAAATAGGTGAGAAGTTGTCCTTCAAGTAGAGTCAGTTTTTACTCCTGAGGTTTATTTCACTGTAGATTTGTGGCAATTAGCTTCATATGCTTTAAAAGCCTTCTTTTTTAAATAGAACGTGTGATAGGGTTTTTGTATATTAATTAGAGTATCTGTTGTTCAGAGAACTTTTTATTTGAACATTTTATGTGATAATGTATAATTGGTGCAGATGAGAGATTTTCATCCTAGGATCTGTGGTATCTTGAGGTGACTTCCAATATACTGGACAGTAGTTGAAGAAGAACTTCCAGGTAGTCCATAAAGAGGTTACAGGGGCCTCAAGCATGCAAGTTTCCAAAGGAAAATGTGTTTTGGGATATGGTAGCTCCAGGAAAGGTGGCTGTAGGATGTCTTCCTTGAAAAATAGTCTGTAGTGCAACCACAGTTGAAAAACAGTGTTACAGGTGATATTTGGCCAGACATCAAGTTCAATTTAAATAAAGGGGGGAAAAAAAATCCCAGTTAAAAATATGGGGAAAGAAAAGAGTCTTGGCTATATCCCAGAGAGCTGGTGATCTCAGGTGATCATATAATGCAAGAAAACGAGAGCTACTTTGTTCCGTGGAAGCCAAAACAGAATTCTTCCTCTGGCTTCACTAGTTTTTTGGGTCCTGTGTGGCAGCACAGGAGGGATAACTTCTGTTATCTAATTTCAAGCTTTGAGGGCTTAAGATGGACCTAAGTAGAGACTACATCTTCCGCTGACCTTCTGTGGTAAGGTTAATTTCACCCTAAATGTCTGTTTTGGAATGAACAGCTTTTATTTCCTTAAGTAAAAACAAAATTACTCCTGATTTGTTGAAACTCAATAAAAGCATTCAAATCCATTCGGTTCTCTTTGTTTTGGGTTCTGAAGAAAGCCTTCCTCCCAGTTGGGTTCATACTCCAATTTATTATATGAGGACTTCTTACATCATGGAGAAGAAAGGGGATGTGGAAGGCAGAGATAACTATGTTAATGTAGAAGCTGCTCTTTTTAGAAAAGATTTGAGAACCCCTTTTTCCATAATTAGCACAGTTTTTAAACTGCTGAGAGGGCTGCACTGCTGCTTATTATGAATAAAAGATGGACATGAGCAAAGTTTGGTTTGAAGTCTTGCCCGGAAGGTTTTGAAAGGAGAACTACGTTTTATGTTCCAATGTTATATTTTTATCTTAATTTTCTGTCCCTTTTGCCTACTGTTATGTGATTTTAGTTATATGGATAAAGTAATTTGAGAAGCTGGGTTAAAGTTAAATTGCCTGAGTCAGTTCAAACAACCAGAAACAAACCTGCATTCTTGCTGGGTTTTACACATTTCTGTTGATGGATAAAATGGTCTTTTGTGACACTGAGATCAAGTAAAATTATAGTGCTCAGTCCTGATTCTCCTTGTTCATCCAGAGTACTCCTCTTTCCTGCCATCCCCCAGCCGGTGTATTATCAATGCATTGTTTTCAGGTTGGTTCTAAGAATAATTTCTCATAAAACAAAACAAAACAAAGCAAACCTCAAATCTATCCTTCTGGGCATTTCATGGTATCAAGGTATCTGATAAATTAATGAACGTCAGATAATGTTTTCCTTTAGTCTGGCTAAACATGATAAGAAACAGAAAAGCTCTAACCCTATGGTGCTGCTGTCAGTCAGGACCTCAAAATGGTGACCTGGGGTTGGCATGAGCATGAATTTTATCTGAATGATAGTGGTAGCAGTAGCAAAAGAAGATCTGGCAATCCTCAGAGCTTGAGTCTGCTCTTTACTTGGCATCTTTGCATCATGTACCTCCAATGTGAGGACTAAGGTTATTTGTTTTTTGTTCTGAAAAGGTGTGTTTCTATGTAATCAAGAATGTTACTATCAGTGTTCAGTCAATATGTAATTTTTGTTTCCTATTTAAGTCATATGGGTAGAAAATGATATTGCTGTATCATGAGGAAAATGCTTGGGAGATGTGGAAGACTTGACTGAATATCTGAGAAAGTACTGCAGCATTTCCACACAGAAGTGGGCTGTAGTCTTCTCATCAGATCAGCAGAAGTCTATGTAATGCAGATAGAAGTACAAGAGGCACTTTGCCATCCTAGTGAGTCTTAACATGTCATCTCTGCAGACATCTCCTGGGAGTGGAAATCCCAGGGGAATGCAAGCAAATTGAATCCTTCCATCCATGCCAAGCCAAGGAAAAAGTGGGTGTCTGTGAGGAAACAGAGACACTCTTAGTGAACAGAAAGTGAACACTGAGAAACACGTTTCTCACCTAGAATGAAAGTGTATTAGGACAACACAAGGAACAGAGCAGTACTTCAGTGATCAGAATTTCAGTGCTTTTGAAATTAATGAGGATTTTGCCACTAGTTCATGTAGAGCCAGAACTTTAGCCCAAAAGTAGGTAGGCCTGATTGCTCATGTAAAGCTTTCTTAGCAGCAGGAGCTAGTGGGGAGCCATATTCCTCATGAGTGACCAGGAACATTCCACTGGAAAGCTGCAGAAGGAGAAACAAATGGGGAGTGATGCATGCTAGCTTTGGGGACATCAAAGAGAAAAAGGGCACTATGCAAGGTAGCACATTGGCATATTTTTCTGCCCATCATGATGCCAGGCCTGGGGAACATGCCTACAAGAGCCCAGTGTGCTCAGCTCACAGGAGCACACCAGATTTCTTCACTGTTGAGAAGCTAAACCCTAGGAAACACAGATAATGTTTGAAGCAGTGTAGGTTCATATGTAAAATACCAGACTGTGTGTCAGAGGCTGTAAATTAATTAAAATAATGGCAGGTATGTCAAAGCTTTAGCAGGAACCTGGGCTTGTCTCAGACACTGCTGACTTCTTCTGCAGCAGAAGCAGAGACTTCCAACATTTTGGTGTGCTGTTTTGCTCTTGTTAGCCAGTACCAAAAGTGTTTCCAGGTCAATACAAGGCATTGCTGATGAGGGTAAAAAACCTGAAGTCATTGTAGTTGATAAGGATTTTATTGGTGTCACTCCTTCTGGGATTTCTGTATAAAAGAGGTTACAGTTATTTGCAGTGGTTAGTTTATGCAAGTCCTGAGAGCTATTTCCCCTATGTGCTATCCACAGCAGTGCCTCAGTGTATGCTCTTAATTGTCCTTTAGTAGGTCATCTGTCTGAAATCTGGGAGAACTGTGTTCTTGGCTATCTTTGGAATGAAAGAATTTATTTCATCTGTGGAACACAGAGAAGATTTAAAGGAATGCTCTTTGAAATGGTTTATTTCAGTCTAAATCTTGCCAAATGAAACACAGTTTTGTACAGTTGGGCAGTGCATCAACAGCAATGTAGTTCAAACATTGAAGATTATTTCTTTAATGATTTGAAGTTGCCTATTCTGAGCAGCATTCTGGGTGAAGAGTAAACATCCTAACAGGAACAATTTATTCATATGAACCCAAAATCTTTGCTACAACTCTTGCTAAGCATTCCAGACTGCCATCTTTCATCTTGTCCCAGATCATAAATAGATTTTTTTTTTTTAGTTGCTCAGTGTCTCAGAGATTTCAGTGTGGATATCATGAAAAGGAAACACTCTCATGGATTAGTGTGCAGCTTGTACTTTCTTATGTCTAGCAGATGTCAGCTTGAATAAAACCCCAAATATTTCATCTTCCTTATTGTTTGGTGGGAACACATTTCTAAGTGACCTTTATACTCCTAACCAGGAAAATGTAATGAAAAATCTTCCTCCTTTGTTTTGGTTTTGCTTTAGTTTTGTTCTGGGTTGCAGGTTTGTGGGGTTTTTGTTTGGTTGGATGGTTTGATTTGGTTTTTGCACTTGGTTTGTTTTTTTGATTTAGTTTGTTTTTTATTTTCATATGTATAGCTCTCCAGGTGCAACTGGCAGTGTTCAGGAATTGCAAGACACATTTCTTCTTCAAAGAAATGGGTTAGATGAGATACAGTATGAAAACAACGCTATTGTAGATTAGTCTATGCATTTTTCAAGTCAAGTATCTTCTCCTCTATGCGCTGAGACTTAATTAATAACCATAATTGGGAGCAGATTGGATAAATGGTATTAGAAGATGTCACCCAGTGTGGCTGGTTACCAGGCTTTGCTAAGCATGCTTCTAGTATGGGTATGACTTGTCGAGTCCAATTGCAGATGTTGAGAGACGTTGATTTTTCTCTCTTAGAATACCTAGCATTACAGTCTGACAGGTAAGCTTTGGTTATTCACTTTTCTCCACAGATACTTGGAAGCTTTGATCAGTGTTAGTCCATTGATAATGAAAGTTACTTTACCAGAGCTAATGAGTTAGGAACAGGTGGCCTATAAAAAGGATTAAGAAGTATACTTTAAAGCTAATGGAAGATAAAAAGTTTAATTTTTGCACTTGTCTGTTTGTGTAGGTGTGGGGACTGCAAAGTTTTATTTAGAAACATCAAAATGCATTCTGATTTTTATAATGGAAACGTCAGATATCACTGTAAAGGCAACAAAGGCACCATAGCAGTACCATAGTTTTGTTGATCCAAATACTTGCTTCCAGTTCTGTGCTGTAGTTGTAGTGCTCTTGGTTGTAACTGATCTCTTGTCAGAGAGTAAAAAGCTATTGTCGTCATTTCAGACTGCTAGAAGGAGTGCAGTTTCCATGGTGTGATCAGAAGTGTAGGTGAGATTTAATTTTCTACACCTCAGATAAGACACAGTGTTTTCTTGCTGGGAGTCCACACAGTGCAGTGGTCCAGCTCCCGGGCAGCATTGCTACAAGCAGCCTTTACAAGTGGTTGTTCTGCTGCTTCCCTGCAGTTAACCCATCTCACCAGCTGCCTCTTCTGCCCATGGGTGAGGACCCTGCTGATGCCCATCACTGTGTGCTGAGCTCACTGCAGCAGATGCAGGGTTGTGGCAAAGCAGTGCCTCCGGTGCAAGTAGAGACTTGACCCTAATGGGCTTGCTAAATGCAGCTTAATGAGATCACTGAGCAATCTGAAGCAAGAGGCTGAGGTCTCCTTTCAATGCACTAGAGCTGAACCAGAGAAAAGCAACAACATTTTCTTTTCATTTCACTGTGGCATACTTTTCTAAATCATCAAAGCTACATTGTTCCGTAAAAAGTTAAAATTTTGGGAAACACACCCTTCTAGAAAGCAATTGGACAGGGAATTTCCACATGGGAAAAAAAGGTGGCATGTCCCTATTGCATCTCAATAGGAAAATAATGGCAAAAGTAGTATTTTTGTAACAGATGAGTAAACTGATGAATTCTAAAATAGAAACTTTCATTCCACTATGCTGCAATTGATCTATTGTGTATTCCTAGAAGAATAGAAGGCTAAAATGAAAATAAGAAAAAGAATTGGAAGTTGCTCAGTATTCCATTAACTGTCCACAATTAGGAGAAGACTAAGGAACAATGCAGTAATGATAAACTATCCCTAAGGTGGCTGAAACCTGTGCACATGCTCGTGGAAAATCAGGGACGTAAGTCTGGTAGTTCAGATTGAAGACAATTAATTATTTACTGGTTTTCCATCAGGGTCAGTGTACTGCAGGAAAGACAGAAATTCATATGCTTGGAGAGAGGAAGGAATTTAAAAAGTTGAAGAAGTATCTGTGACAACATGAATTTATGCAGTCTTATTGCTAAAATGGGACTTTAAGTGAGACACAGGAAGTACACAGTTCTTGAGCCAGCACTCTGCACAGGGGTGGCTTTAATCCAGAATGAATAAGAGTCTCTTACTTATTTTGTTTATTTTCTGAAGTCACTCTGCCCAGTTCCAAACAGTTTGTTTTTCAGACAGTGTTTTTTGGACAGCAATGCACCAACTTAAAGTCAAATACTAAGGGCATTTTTTATAGGAAAGGGAATATATTGATTGAATAAAAATGTTTCTTATTGATTACTCAAATGTTAAAAAATCCACTGTTAATTTTTAAATGCTATAGTGTAGAAAAAGTGCTTAAAATTTATTAATTAAACCATATTAAAATAGAAAGAGTAATATTTGGTAATAATTGGAACAGAACTATATTTTTCCCTCATCAACTGTATAGTTTGTCTCAGCACCTGATAATTACTGGCATTATTTGTCTTATGAGAATATTTTGTAAGTATAGTATTCTCTTCAGTTCAACTTGTGGCTGCAAGTTTTGCCACAATATCTGTGAATTGTAATTTCAGCATTCTAAGCTGTCAATTCAATCATTTAAACATTTTATGTATCAGATTTCTAAGTGTGAATGGAAGTAATCTTGTTTCTTTTTAATACAAAAATTGCTATCAATTGTGTTAATATGGCTGTTTTCTTTTAATATTGATATTTTTTTCTTAACATTTTCCTACTAATTCAGAGCCTATGAAAAAACATCTGTGCCTTTTGATGGCTGAGTACAGGGGCAGAATCCCTTCCCTTGACCTGCTGGCCACACTGTTCCTGATACAGGCCAGGATGCCATTGGCCTTCTTGGCCACCTGGGCACACTGCTGGCTCATGTTCAGCTTCCTGTCAATCCAGACTCCCAGGTCCCTTTCTGCCTGGCTGCTCTCAGCCACTCTGTGCCCAGCCTGGAGCTCCCCATGGGGTTGTTGTGGCCAAAGTGCAGGACCTGGCACTTGGCTGTGTTGAACCTCATCCCGTTGGAATCAGCCCAACTCTCCAGGCTGTCCAGGTCCCTCTGCAGAGCCCTCCTGCCTTCCAGCTGATCCACACTCCCCCCAACTTGGTGTTGTCTGCGAATTTGCAAATGGTGGACTCAGTCCCCTCATCTAAATCATTAATGAAGATATTAAACAGAACTGGGCCCAGCACTGATCCCTGGGGGTCACCACTGGTGAGCGGCTGCCAATTGGATCAGCACCGTTCAGCACCACTCTCTGGGGGCCTCCAGCAGTTCCTAACCCAGCACAGAGTGCTCCTGTCTGAGCCCTGGGCTGACAGCTTTTCCAGGAGAATGCTGTGGGAGACGGTGTCAAAGGCTTTGCTGAAGTCCAGGTAGACTCCATCCACAGCCTTCCCCTCATCCCCCAGTTGGGTCACCTGAGCATAAAAGGAGATCAGGTTGGTCAGACAGGACCTGCCCTTCCTAACCCCATGCTGGCTGGGTCTGATCCCCTGTCCATCCTGTAGGTGCTGTGTGATTGCCCCCAGGATGATCTGCTCCACAGCCCTGCCAGGCACTGAGGTCAGGCTGACAGGCCTGGAGTTTCCTGGGTCCTCCTTCCGTCCCTTTTTGTGGATTGCTGTGACATTCCCCAACTTCCAATCACCTGGGACCTCCCCAGTGATCCAGGACTGTTGGTAAATGATGGAGACCGGCTTGGGGAGCTCTTCCCCAGCTCCCTCATCACCCTGGGCTGGATCCCATCTGGTCCCATAGACTTGTGAGGATCCAAGTGGCTCAGCAGGTCACAAACTGTTCCCTCCAGGATTACAGGGGGGCTGTTCAGCTTCTTATTTCTCTCTACAAGCCCCAGAAGCAGCTGTCCTCAGGACACCCTGTCTGACTGTTGAAAGCTGAGGTAAAGAAGGTGTTAAATACCTCAGCCTTTTCCTCATCTTTGGTAACTATGTTTTCCCCTATGTTCAACAAAGAACAGAGGTTTTCCCTGCCCCTTTTGCTGTTGATGTATCTGTAGAAAGACTTTTTGTTTTCCTTAATGGAAGTGGCAAGACTGAGTTCAAATTGTGCCTTCATCTCTCTAATTTTCTTTCTACATGGCCTAACTATATTCCTAAACTCTTCCTGAGTAGCCATCCCTTTTTTCCATATACTGTAAGCTCTCTTTTTAACCTAAATTTCTTTCAATATCTCCCACACCAGTCATCTTCCCCTCTGGTTTGCCTTTCAGCACACAGGGACAGTTTGCTCCTGTGCATTCAACACTTGCTTCTTGAAGTACACCCATCCCTCCTGGACCCCTTTGTTTCCAAGGGCTGTTTCCCAGGGCACATTCTGAATCAGCCTTCTGAATAGGCCAAAATCTCTCCTCCTTAAGTCCAGCATAGAGATTTTATTGGTGGCCCTCCTTGCATCCCTGAGTATTGGAAAATCTGTTATTTCATGGTCACTGTGGCCCAGATGGCCTCTGACCACTACATCTCCCACCAGCCTCTCTCTGTAAATAGAAGGTCTAGTAGGGACCCATCCCTGGTGGGCTCATTTACCAGCTGGAGTAGGAAATTATCCTCTGTGTGCTCTAAAAATCTCCTAGACTGCCTCTTCTCTGCTGTGTGGAGTTCCCAGCAGACACCTGGCAGGTTATGTATCTGGGATTGTGTCAGGGTTTAGGTCCAGATGGTACCAACCAGGCCTCTGCTCACCCATCCCTCACCCCCACTGTGGGACAGAGATGAGAAAATCCACCTAAGGTCTCGTTAACAGAGGCAAGGATAGGGAGGTTTGCATTCCCCAATTACGGTAACAGGCAAAAACCAGACAGGTTCAACTGGGAAGAAAAACCCCCTAATTTAATCTACAAGGAGAAAGACAAAACATGTACAGATCTGGGTCCCGATTACTTCACTTCTGCCTCCCTCTCAGTGGCACAGGGGGGAAGAGGAGCCAGGGTTTAGGGTCAGTTTCCCACATGTTGTTTCTGCCACTCTATCCTCCTCAGGAGAACTCTTTGCATTCTTCCCCAGCTCCAACACGAGGTTCCTCTTCGTGGGAGAGAGTCCCTCTCACCAGGGGCAGTCCCTCAGGGGCAGACTGCTCCCTCCAGCCTGGGCTGCCCACAGCCATGGTCTCCCGTGGGAGCAGTCACCTCCTCTGGCACAGGGTCCTCCATGGCTGCAGATCCACACCTGCCCCTCTGCAATCCTGCACAGGCTGCTGCTTCATGTCTACACCTGTGACACTTCAGGGACTACAAATCCATATATACTCCACTGTGCTTCTTCACAGGCTGCTGCATAGTGCTTCTTCAGGGACTGCTCCACCATGCTCCTCCATAGGCTGCAGGGGCACAGCTGCCATCTCACCATGGGCTGCAGCAGAGTCTCTGCTTGGGAACCTTTCCCCCTCCTTTTTCACTGACCTTGATGTGTTTTCTCTGGCATTACTCTCTCACCTCCTCCCCTCCTCTGTTCTGCAGGCCTCTCTTTTTCTCATATTTTTGCAGTTCTGTTTTCCCTTTTCTTGAATATGTTACTCACAAAGGAGCATCCAGCTTCCCATACCTACTTGGCCTCAGCCAGAGGAAACCCGAGGAGTTTCCAGCAGCTTCTGAGAGGAAGTTCCAAAACACCACTGCAGTAACCCAAGACAGATTGGTAATCTTTTCAATACACTGTTCAGTGGAAAGACCACACATCATGGCAACATAGCTCATGTTTTCATTTTTGCATCAGATATTTGTTTATAATTAAGTCAATATTAACTGAGATTAGTTCTTTGGTAGATGCTTAAAGCCTATTCAGACATTGTTTCAATGTATCCGATTTATAAACATTGCTGGGGAAAAAATTTATAGCAGTATTAAAACAGCCTTATTCTGGACATAGGCAAACAATCTTGGTGAACTCTGAAGACCAGGACTTTAATTTTACAACTGTCATAGAGAAGGTGGAGGTGCTTTTTTTCCCCTCAAATATCAAAAAGCACCTTGACTTTACTGAAGTTAGAAATCTTACTTTAAACATTTGTCTGAGAGATGATAAACTTCTCCTTGAGTGTGTTTTTCAAAGCATGTTATTTTCCTCCTACAAAGGACTATGTGCTAAAAAAAACACACACTGCTGTTTGTCAGGGGGAATGTATTCAGGAAGACATATTGTGGCATAAACTCTTAGGTTTGGAGAGAATTGAATTCACTGAAAGTGAAAAATAGTGTAAATCTTGATTTTTTTTCTGTACTTCTGAACAACACAAGATGTCATTATGTGGATATGAAATACTTGTTCTCAGGCTCCTTCATGGAGGTTAAAATGGCCCTGAAAAAGTCAGGAACTGTCTTTTTTTTTTTAATGTGTAGGTAATATATAAGAAGGTACAGCTGCAGTCTTGCAATGGATGCTTTTTGCAATTCTTTATGCTTTTGAAGATGTGTTCAATACCTCCTATGGTAATCTTGCAGCTAAAATAAAGTTTGTGACCCATGTGATACAACCCCTTACACTTTAAATTTAGGGTCTCTTGGACTGTGTTATTTTTAAACAGTAACTCTTCCTGTGTTGTGTGTTTTTTGAGCTCACATACAAGCCAATCTAATGATGCAGCCAGATCAGTATTTCAGAAGGCGCTCTTTTGCTTAACTATAGTAACCTGTCTGCCATGGTTTATGGCCAATTTATAAACCTCTGGATGTAGGAATTAAAAACAAAAGCATGGATAAATCCTTAACTCCAGTGTCTTCTTTGTCATCAGGTAACTGTGCCATGGTGGTTCTTAACAGCAATGTTTTACAGATCAGGGTAGTTACTCATCAGTGACCCTTCAGTTAAGTGTTCCTCGTGTTCACACATGGCACCATTTTTCTTTTGTGATCTTATGTTAAAGCAAGGGGAAAAAAACAAAGGGGAGTAATGTGCTTGTTTCCTGTTAGGGGTGAATAAAATTTTGTTGCTGAAGTGACAAGCATATGGAAGCGTGAAATCCATGGCATTTGTTTTGAACTAATTTGTCCATTTTTAAACAATATGTTTCAGACTATGCTATTACATGGTATTGCTTCTCTAAATCTTGCCAGAGGTACTGTACACACTCTGTTTATCTTTTATGATGATATATGGTGATTCTGTTGTCTTGAAATAAATTTTGTATTTCTTCTTCTGAATATTTTAGAGTAGTAAGTTTTATTGTTTGTCCCAGTCCCTAATTAGAAGAAAAAAGTCTTATAACTTCTTCTTCCCTTCCTGTGGAAAGAGATTTTGACATCCATATGCTTTTGGAAAAATACAAGCATCTTCAATGAGATAACCAAGGAGGTCAGTTTTTATTCTGCTGGAAACTCTTGAAAAGAAGTTTTGACCCTACTGCTGCCATTTTATTCTACAAACATTCCTCTGGAGAGAATGTGCTTGGGCAGTCCAAAAATGTGTCTCCTGTGTAGGGCTTCTGTTCACACACTTTAAAAAAGATTTCAGGAACCAATTTATTAGTTTTCCCAGGTAGCATTTTGAAAGCAGTTCTAGGTAGAAACAATGACTGTGTAGGAATTTACAGTTTAAAGGGGTAAAATTTCTTTTTCACTCCTATCTCATGCCTGTACTTCTGGTCTTTTGGGCTTGAGTGTGTTACATTCTTCTGCTTATGAAAAAAACTAAATCCAAATAAGCCAAGGTTTCTTTGTTCTAGGTTCTTTCCTTTTTTTCCTTTTTGGACTACTCTGTTGCCTAAATTGGGTTGAAATGTTCAGCCCCATTTTATCAAAAACCACAATTCTGTAGATTTTTCCATGGTGTATTACAGATCAGTTTTGTTTTAAGGATGACAGACACAGATTTGCTTATATAGTTGTATCTGTCTTAAGCTGTGTTCCTTATGTTCCACTCTAGCAAATACTGACTTGCCAAATATTTTTATTGTTTTTTCACCTTTTCTGTTGTAAAAACATAAATTGAGAATCTATTAAAAACAGCTTTTAAAATGCCTGAAAATCTGAAGAATGCATTGTGATAATATGTATGGCACCATTTAATGAATGTCTGATTCTTTATTAAGTCTTTTTAGTTCCCCAAATCAGCTTGCCTAATTTAAGAGTTCCTTAGGCATTACAAATGATGTCTTTCACATGAGGGAATTGATAATTAGTCTCAAATCTGTAAAAAGTTTCAGCTAAATTTTCTCTCTGAAATATCAGGGGAGGATGTGGTGAGAGAAATTCTCTTTGAGCAAGATGATCAGCAGTTTCACATGGAAGACAATGCAATCGTCAGAAAATCTCTAGGAGACGCTAGCTCAGAATTTCAGAAGAGGAAAAAAAAGTGTAGAGAGCAGCAAAATCTGACCCATTTGTACAGAAATGGAAGTTACTGAGATAAAAGTAGAATGAAGTGCAAATTACAAGCCAACTTTGTTTTTTGTGTACCATAAGAGCCTGGATACTTCCTAAAGTTGTGGTGGATTTATCCTTATTTATAATAACTTGCCAAAACATTAGATACACATATAGTTTATTAACACTGAGTCCTTGTATAAGTGATTTTTGATTTGCTGTACTCTCCTGAAGAGCATTTTGTGATGAGGAATACAATTAAATGGGATATCCCGTTATAATAACATAAGTCATATTAGTGTTTTTTCTTCCTTCTGCCATAGACCTCTCTCTAGGCCTCCAGTGCCTTTTCTACATGAATTTTCTATGAAGAGACTGACCACCTTTCACCTCTTGTTATTTTTTATTGCCTTATATAGACATTTTAGATTTAATTTTCTTCTTTAAAAATTACTTTATAAAGTTTTTGATTGAAACTCCTGATAATCGTTTCATGGCACCAGTTGCATGTACTTTGGTTTGTATATACTAGGTGTTGTATATATGCAAGATGTTGTATATAGAAAAATTATAAAATGCAGGATTTAAAAAAAATTTAAATTCTTGGACTTGACTACAAATGGCATATCTGACCCTTTACAGCCATTTTTTTCCAATCTTGCTTGTTTCAGAATACTTTCATTGCATTTACAAATCAGTTGAACAAGATTCTTGTACCAGTTTTCCAGCTTTTCCTGCTGTTTCTACCTGTAAAAAACAACCATGAATATGCATCTGTGGTTTTGGATGTGTACTGGAACAAAACCAAGAAGCAAAACTATAGAAAATTAGCGGTGTGTGTCAGATGCAAAATGTATTTCTTACACCTGTAAAAATAGTGCTTCTTCATAGCTATCTCATCTACTCTTTAAAATATAGAGCTTTTATTTGAGTGTGTTTGAGTGTATGTTTATTTTTCTGTGTTTTGAGATAATGCAAAGACTGTCAAGCATTTTATTTTTTTAATCTTTCAACCAGGTCTGACTTTGATTTTAGATTTAAAGCATTCAGTTTTCATGGATTTCACACATGACTATGAACTGGCAAGTGGCAGATCTAACCTGTTATGCTTGTATTCGTATGTACTCTTTTTTTGAGTGAACTTTCAACTACTGAGCCAAAAATATGTTTTTCTAAAAAATTTCTTTTCTGACTCACATTCTTTATTGCACTGCTTCAGTTCTAATCACTGCTCAAATACGTGTATTAACCCGGAGTGCCTGGGTATAATTGCAGGGGAAAAAGCAAGATTAAATTGCCCAATAATTATATAAGAGGGAAACCAAAACTAAGTAAACATTAGAATAAACTTTTTAAAATTAGAAATGAAACCAATCTACATACACAGGAATATGTATTTTCAATCTCTTCCTGAAATATAGATTAAAGAAACACAACTAGCTTCTTGTCTGTAAGCCAAAATCACTTAATTTGATATTGATGTGAACCTAGACAGATCCAAAAAACCAGTAAACCTGACTGCAGAGGAAGCTGCAGTGGGCTGACTCTGGTGCACATCAAAACATACTGAGTAATCCTGTACTTTTGAATGATCAGGAGATTGTCCTTTGGGTCTGTCAGCTTCTCTGTTTCATGTCAAGAAGACCCAACAGGGTATTGCTCCTTGGTTATTTGTAACTAAATTGACAGTCTGTGGTTCCTAAGTTGTCAGGGCTACAGATAAAGTAATTTTATTGCTTTAATTAATTTCTAAAGTATTAACCAGGGCTCTATGCTCTGAAGTATTTAAAAATAATCAGCAATTTACATGTGCTGTTACTTAATAACCATGGAAGTTTACTTTTTTTTTCAAGAGATCCTGATGAAACTGGATTTCAGAATTGTAGCCTAATCAAAATATTCTTTTTTTCTTTGAAATGATCCTGTAAGAGAAATTCAAAAGAAATTCTAAGAGATGTCAGAAAGATTTAGTTGTACAGTTCGCACTAATTAACAGATTTTTTTTAAAAATTGCCAATTAAAAAAAAAAGTTTACAGAATCAGGGATTTTGGTTTTAAAATGCACATATTTCAAAGTTTTTCATTTTGTATTTGGATCATCTTTTGTTATATTAAGAACATTTTTTGTGTAATACTGGTAAATTATTTGTTGAGGGACTATATTCACATTGTATGAAAAAGTTATAAATAGCATATAATTCTTTTTCCCATTCTGGCCTGAGATTCTTTGGAAAAAATGCAGTGTGAGGTGTGATAAAATCTGTTGCCAAGGATTTAGAGAAATATGATCAGTGACAGAATAAAATTTGATTAAACTTACTGAGGAGTTGCCCACGAGATATCAGGGCAACTTCTCAAGTTACAAGAGCAACAACTCTAATGGTTCCTGCTGCCAAAGGCCACCCCCACACACTGACTCCTCTGTCACCCAAACCTCTCCTGAGGCAGAGTGCTGGCTGGTACCAAACTCTGGCTGTAGGGAAAAGCTTTCTGAAGGCTTTGAAGGTCAAGTAGTGGAGCAGGTTGCAGAGCAAAGCTGCACAATCCCCTTAGGGGGAGGTAGTAAAGAAATGCTGGGGCGGTCATCTGCTCTGTGTGGCCCATGTACTTAATCACTGTTTGTGCTTGGGGGTTGTTAGGATACCCTCTGCAGAGCCCTTCTTAGGCTCATTTCTAGGATTTTTGTGATGACAAGCAGACTAGTATCTAATTGCAATGGACATCCCTGTATTATTAGTGTCAGTGGGGTTGAACCAGTGCTTGGTTAGGTGGGAAATTTCTCTAAAGCCCTTAGCATAGACCCAATTTGGCTTGTAAACAAAATAAACATTTCAGTTAAGGGTATACACACTCATGTGGTCCTTAAATACACAGAGTAAGGGGTTGTGGGTCTATCCTTCTAGCTAGAGAAAGTAATGTCAACCCTCTGCCTAGACGAAAATGGCTTTATTTTATCAGCAGGTTTTGCCATGACTCATGTCAAGCCAGCTGAGGTTATATGAACTGCAGAAATAGCATAAAAAATATTCCAAATAGCTCTGTGCTACTTCTGGACAGATATTCTTGGAACTCTTGTATCCTTAGGGCATAAAATAAATCAATTAGTGGAAATTAAGAGTGAATTTGCACCCTTGAGTCAAAATATACTGTAAACAACAACACTGAAGGATAAATGTGTTGTCAGAGACTTTGTAGTATCATCCTGTATCACTGCATAAACAGTTGTTTCTAGGGAGTGGCATGTGGGCATAAAGAATAAAATGGCTAAAGCACAACAAGTGGAAAAACAGCCATTTGATTATTAATTTTTAATTTTCTTTCCTGTTGAATATATGCAGGCTATTCCCAAGATAAAAAATGCTTTTTTACACAAGTATCTTTGAAGTGTTTTAATGAAGATTTCCTATAACCTGGCATCCTTCAGCCACATGAATTTTAAAATATACAGTTGTTGTCAAATTTATCTAAGTATAGATATTCCTTTTGGTACCTTGTCACTTTTTGAAATTGTGAAAAGGAGTTTTGGATGTTCATACGTGATTACTAAGTGGCTAACAGTAGGTGGAAGTAGCTGCCTGATCTTCAATTCCTGTGTGGGTGTCTTGTCTTGCACACAAAATTTTAAGTCATCAGTGAAAGATGGGAGCTTGTTGCAAGGCTAGGACTTTGAGCTGTGTTGGGACCAATTATTTAGTTGCCAAAAATTAAGTTCAAATTTGTGGGTATATGCAAAAGTTAATGAGGATGATTTTATACACTATGAGACTCATTTTTCCTCCACAGCAATTTTGCAATGGTGTGATTTTCTTACCCAGTACTGGAAGGGTACGTGGAAGTCTTTGGCAGTATTCTTGGCCAAGAATAGTTGAGAAACTTTGGGGGGACAAGACTTTAGAGGGATATGAATTATTCTTCTAAAGAACTTGCTGTACAAGTATATTCAAGAGATCCACTGTCTGTGACAAGTGGGACCAATGGCTCCCATCTCAGCTGGCTTTGGTTGGAACACAGTCACCATGTTATATAACTGGGACTGGTGCACACTCCCAACCTCAGAACAAACCTCTGATGACTGATAGAATGTGATGCTCCTGCCCATGGCACCAAAATTTGGGTTGTGTTGGATAATTGGAGTATAAAATGAAGCTCGTGTTTTTGAGCTTGGTACTGATTTAGATTGTCTCAGAATATACCATAAATTTTTTTATTATTTTTTTTTTACTATGCGAGTGAAGGAAAAAAAAAAAAAAGGTAGAGATGATTTTATGTTCTAGAAATGCACAGTCCTAGGAGAACAAAACATTTTATCTTATAATTAAAACAAACACACAAAACCCAGGTCTTGGGATGTTTGTAAACGGTTCTGGCTGGTCCAAGCTCAGTTTTGTCATCTACAAAATGTAGTCTGACACCATACCTTCCATTCTTCACAAAGAGTTGTGGGCTGTACTGGAGTTAGATTAGGCAATTTATTCTGCTCTGAAAGCAAGGGGGGAAAAAAATTATTGGAAAAAAAGCTTGATTATGTGTAAAAATGAATCCATTCAATTCTTAAACATGATTGTCACTGCCAAGAGGCAGAGGGCTGTGCCATGAAGTGGGAATGATATTGGGGGTAGGAGGACAGAGGTGTGAAAGTTTTTTCAGGTTCCTGACACAGTCTTTGTAACCTTAAACTGTAGCTTTGAGTATCTGAAATCTAGATTTACCTAAGGGGGACTCAGGGTGTGATCGGTGGAAGGAAACAGGCATCTCAGAAGGCTGTTTACTCTCATGCTCAAAGCAGACTCCAGGTTCTGTCTGCTGAGCATAATTCCAGCTTGGCCTGGCTTGCTCTGACTGAGATCCACAGAGATGTACGTGATGAATCCTTACTTGTGTGTGTGCTAGAATAAGCTAGATATCTTTAATCCTTTTACTCCCTGGAGTGTTTATTTTCTCTCAGTACAGACCAGGCCTTAACTGGGACTTCTGCTGGTCTTCTCAAATGCTCCCTTGCTACATTCAGTTGTTTCCCCAGTCCTAATGTCTCCCTGCCTAAGCTTAAAGAAATGTTCCGTGGACTAATGTTGGTCAAACAGTTGAAGAAATATGTAGGCTTCAAATTGCAGCCTCTAAAGTTTTTGAATGTGTTCTTCCACTAAGATGTCAAGCATCATTTGCAGGAAGAGCAGCTGTCTGAGAAGTAATTTGATAGGTTTGCTTTGGGCAAGTTTAGACATTTGGTCTAACATAATACAAAATGTAGTTCATAATTTATAGAGATGTGTTCCTCTCTGTAATGGATACAACAGACATATGGGGGAGCACAAGTTTCAAGAGAGACAATTATGATTCATTTGTGAAGTGTGTGTTGCACATCAGCTGCTTGCCAACATCATCTCTCCTTTTGCCCTACAGCTAAGCAAATGTAATTAAAAATTCTTAAATTGTTGTAGAAAGAGAAAAATACATTGTTTCATCTAGTATGTTTGAAATGCTTTTTATTTACATCCTGAAGTGAAACATCTGGAATGTTTGAAATAAAACATTTTTAAAATAAGGTTTAAATATTTGGAAGAAATTCAGTATTCTTTTGGCTGTAATCACTGAAATAGACGATTGCCTGATTTAAAATGTAATTTAAACAGGTCAGTGTTAAAGAAGAATTTTGAAAGAGCATAAAGTAGAGTACAGACCAAAAGTAGGAGTAAACTACTTTTAGAAGTAAAGAAGGAATAATTCACTCTTAATTATTTTTAGGCTAAAACATAGATTTTGTAATTATATTTTATATAATTTTATTGAAACATAAATTTTGTTACCATCTTTCTCCTCATTACAAATTTTCTTTGTCCAGTCCAACTCCCAATCTAAAGCTACGAGGGTTGTACAACTTCAAAGTTGGAGGAATATCTAAATTAATTCCCAGTGAAATCACCATTACCTGAAATATAGCTGCTCATACTTTCACAGTTATTTATTAAGTGTTCAATATGTACTGTCCAATGCTCTGCTCTTGAACTTGTGGCTAGAAAGTTTATTCCTTCTGTGATAATTTTGCTGGCTTACTTGGAGAACCAGCTAACATATATAGACATTATAGTAGTAGTTTTAATTATTTTAGAACTTTCCTGGAAATGGGAGGTGATTTAATAACCCATGTGGTTTTCTCCCCTGCTTTGTGCCGCACAGGATGGTGAAAGAATTAGCAAAAATCTCATAGCCAGCTACTGTCCCATATCTGCACAACTTCCACCAGCTTCAGCTCGCCAAGCTCTGCTTAACAGCTCGAAATGGAGATTTCTGCTTAGTCTGCCTCTGATGGCTGCACTCCTCCTGATGGCAAGGAGACTTCAGTGTGTGGGAGAACTGCAGGATCAAGCCCTTAGGAAGTGCCTCGTGTTTGTGTACAGCTGAAGGCTACTTATATGCCTCAGTTTATTTCACTATAAGTGAACTCATCTGCTTTAATCTATACCTCACAATCTTTTAATACATGTGAGAAAGAAAATAAAAGTAGTTTATTAGTCTGGTAGTTTATGCATCTAACAGACTCTATAGACACATTGATTGTTTTAAAATAGAGTGTGCTACAAGCAGAAAAAAGTATCTGGTGGCTTTTAGCTCTCGTCTTTAAGAGCTGCTTGTTAATAAAACTTTGGATTTAGTATTGAAACTTTAAAGTAAAAAACTGATGGTAAGTAAGGATTTTTTTTAAATGTGAAAGAAAACCAAGTATTAATTTCAATCTAGGCACATAGTAGTTATAGGGTACATTTTCAAACCTATATAATTAACGTCTTTAGAAGGATTAGAAGGCATCTTAAGTCATAGGATTTTTAACTGAAATGTAGTCATGGGCTATACATATTAATCTGGATTTTTTCCTACAGTGATCAGCTGAAGGACAGCAGAATGGGTAATGAAACTACTGTAGAATCCAAATAATGACTAATAAATGCCCATTACTCTAAGGATAAGAATACAGTAGTAACTGTTTCCTTGTTCAGAACATAGATATATGAATAAAATTATAATGAAAACAACAAATGGCCAGGTTCTTATAGTATTTTTGACAAATAATCTACTGTCTTGCTTTTCCTACGTAGAGATACCTTTTCTGAGTATCTGCTCTGGTCTCTCTCACTCACAATATTTACATCTAAGCTGTAATGGCTTACTGTAATATATATATATATATATATGCATATATATATATATATACGTATATTTATCTACATAAAGCACCTATCATCATATTCATAAACATTCTTTGGAACCACTCTGACAGGTCTTCTTTTTCATAGTTCAGATCTCTTTTAACACACTGGCATATTAGGTGATGGTGAGGACTCATCAGTAAAATCTGGATCATGCTTTTCCCCCTGATATTCCCTAAGGGAAGACAGGCTCTTTTTTGTTCTTTTTACAGCTATTTGTGGTCCTGGCATGTGCCTGTGACTCTTATCCACTACAGAAACACATAGATTATTCAGGTTTGCTACTACTTTCCATTGACATTATAGCACAGTCTTATCTATAGAAAATCAATAGCTAGAAGAAAATTTCTAATATAATTCAGAAAGACGCTAGAACTCCTGCCTTTAGGGTAAAAACTCTGGAGCATGGAAGTTGGAAGCTGGAAGACATTTGGGAATAGATTTAGTCATACTATGAGTGCTATGGCAAAAAAAAAAAAAAAAAAAAAAAAAAAAAAAAAAAAAAGAATGGCTTCTCTTAGAAATACTCTGGAAAAAGAAATTGTCATGTTTTTATCAATTCAAAATAATTTAAAAAGCATCTGAGCCTTTCAGGTTTTAAATTCTTTCCTGATTTCTCAGAGTGTCACTTTCAATATCATGCTCACAAATTAATTTCTGGCCAACACGTCTCAGCCGTTGTATAACCCACTGCTATTCAAATGATATTTTTCCATTCTCAGATAGGTTTTGACTTCAACTGGAGTTCTAGCAGAATAAGGGAATTTGAATAAATGAATTTTTAAAACCAACCTTGTTAATTTTTAAAAGAGCTACTGCTTAAGCAAAAATTGTTTCAGAGAGTTCATAGAAGTGACAAATTATTTGGCCTGCCAATATGAGCAAATCTCATAACAGTCCTACCATTTCCATCATCCCCACTTGGTCCCTGGGTTCCCTGAGATCTCTGCCATTAGAGTTTACCTTCTCCTCCATTGAAATCAGTGAGAATTGATCACTCAGACACCTTTAAAATTCCAGGTTTTCAATTGCCCTCCTTGGAGTGGCTTTAAGGAGTTCATCTGTAAGATTTTGCTTCTCTTTCTACTTTGTAAATCCAGGCACAGTTAGTGACAACTTGAGGTGGCCAAAGCTGAAGTTTGAAATGACTGGAGATATTCACACCGAGCTGAGGGTAGCATTCAGAAGGTTTGGGGCTAAGGTCTGGTTCACTTTAACCCTCTCTCCTATTGGGATAGCCTGCTGTTCACTGTTTTTACTTTTTTGTTGTTAATTGAACAACAGTTGACCAACTTTTTTGGTGTTGTTAATTGAAGCCAACTGTCTTTCATTGAAGGGTGGGAAAAATCTTGAAATCCCAAACCAAAGAAAAGCAATCCTCCAGTCCCAGTTGGACAATGTTGAAACTTCTCACCTCCAGGTATTTTGGTGTTATGTGGGCAAAGAGGGTGAGCAGAAGCCACTAGCACACACAGGCATAACTTTGTGACCCTGGTGGCTTCTGTGGACAGCAGAGGGTGGCTTTATCAGCAAAATAATTTCAAATAAAAACCTACAGGGATAATTGTTTTAACAGAAGTTATAACATAAAAAGGACTAATATTTTGTTAAATATAACAAATTATTGGCTTATAATATAAACAATATATTCTTACCTGCTGAAGGAAAGCTCACTGTAATTAATTAAACTTATAACTTAGAGCTCATCTTAGGGTTATTATAGGTAGAAAAAAATTATTTTGGCTTTCTATTTTATTTTTTAATTTGTGAGTGCTGATGTTGCTTTTCTGGCTGCCATATGCTTGTTACGTATGTCAGTTCTAAAAGCCCCATTGATGGATGAAAGCTGTGAGAGGAGTTTTATCATTTGTCCCCCATCTAGCACTTTTCTTGCACTTCAAGGTAAGTCCAATATAATAAATAATCTTAAGCTCCTTTTTTTTTTTTAACATGCCACATCTGTAAGCTCATATGCTGAGAAGCAGGAAGGAAGCATCTAACATCTGCAGGATTTGAAGTTATCTTTTGACAGCTGTATGCTATTGAGTGGTTTTTTGTGAAAGATAAAACAACCCAGGTGAATTGCTCCAAGGACCTTAATGACTGTCAGACATGGTAAACATGTGTACTCATATATACATAAAGTACACACAAAAGATTAAATAATGCAGAGCAGCAGTGGGAAAATACAGTTTGCGACCTGAAAAGCTGCTATTGCAGTGGACTACAAGATTTCTGTTAAGATGACACAAGGCATACAGCTTAATATAGTTGGCAAGTGTTTGGTAACAAGAAATAGCAGTTCATCGTTGACACCTATTGATGAAAAAGCTGGAAGGTTTGGTCTAGCAACATACAGAATCTATTTCAGCAGTTGGCCTGGATTATGTTCTGATCACAGCAAAATGAAACAAGGCACAAGTTTGCAAGGCTAACTGTAGGAAATGTTCACATCTGGCCAACAGGAGATAGAGGCAGATGGCTGAGATTTTTAGTGCGTGCATTGGGCCAATTTTTATTTGACAGAGAAGATAAATTGTACATTGTCAAGTTTTTTCATTTGTTGACAGACAGGGCCTGTCTGCTTAATAATTTGCAGGTAGACACGAGTGACCATCTCGGCCTGAGCTCCAAGATGGCCAAGCACAAGACAAGGGCACAGTGCCTTACTAACTGTGGTGATAAGCCCTGGTGCAGAAAGGCTGCCAAAAAATGTGGACTCGTTATAGTGTTACCATAACTTCTCAGTCAGGGCAGGCAAATAGCTAAAAGACATGGGCAGGAAGAGCAGGTCTGCCTATCAAAACACAACAAAAATCCTAGCGTGACTTCAACTGGCTTAAGCTGTTCTTAACCTACTAACTTGAGATCCAAAATAGCAGTAGTGGTCAGAGCAAGGATCTGTTGCTCAGCATCCTGCTTCTGAACTCTGGCAGTAGAAGATGTGCATGCAAGTGGGACATAGAATCATAATCATAGAATCATTTAGGTTCTAAGAGACCCTTAAAATCATCTAATCTGTAATTGTATGTAATCTGTAAACCTAACACTGCCATGTATTCTTTCCTCCAGTGAACCCATCCAGCATCAGAGTAAGCAAAATGCCAGATTTTTCCAGTGGGAATATTGGCAGGGAAGGTGATGTAATGGTGATCCTGTAAGACTTCAACAAAAAAATACAATGTGTAAGCATACTTTATATTGAGATACTAAGTTTGCCATAGGAAATCATGCCTTTAAATCCCTGTCAGTATCTCATAAATAAGTGAAAATCATGGGATATATAGGAGAAGTATGAAATATTTATGTGGTTAGAGAAAAATGAAAATAACATGGGTATTGTAGGAAGGGTTACTTGATAACAATGATCATCTGCGAAGACCAATAGGAAATCCAAAACATGGATTGGATCATTGGCCTCTACTGATGAGCAGTGAGGAATAAGAGGCAATATTATGCAATAATTGTGACTTAGATAAAGGTACAGTGAAGCAGATGTATAGCGGTGGTATATCTAAACAGCGGGTATTATAAATATTGGCTGATAAAAGCCAGCATTGAATAACTACAGTCTCAAAGCAAGAAGGAAGCAGACAACAGATTGTGAGCCAGAAGTGCTCCTTCAGCTGCAGTGCAGTTTACACTTGTTTACAATCAAATATCAACACTTGTCCTTGAAAATCTATCCATCTTTGTTTTCATAAAGCATTCTTTAAGTATTAATGCAGTCTCTTTCTTTTTAGAAACACCTATTGCTAACCTTTCACTCCTAACCATTTTCATGATTATTAAAAAAGTTGGTCTTTCTTCACTGTATACATTTTTGACAGAGCAAGTTTTCTTTGTATCTCCCAAACTCTCTGAGCAGTAATTTCCATTGACAGCAGGGGTATCTGCTGGTGATAGCAAAGCTGATTGTCTTCAAAGTCTCTTACTGTTGCTGCACTTGGCCAAAAGTCTGCTCATGACTGTAGCAGATGTTTCTAAGCTTTTTAAAAAAAGTTATTGAAATGGTTTTTATGGGGGTTTGGAGTTGCATTTTATTTTGGTTTGATTTTTTTTGTTTGTTTATTTGGGTTTTTTTGGCTGGTTGGTTTATTGGTTTTTATTTGTTTGCTTTTAATAGACCAATGGGAACCTTATAGATAATTTTTTCACAAGAATCTTTAAATGAATGCCAGCATAGCTATGATTTAGAGACCCTCTGTCAGATCCACAGTGTTCATAAGAGGGGTTTCCCTCTACAGTGGATTAAAGCACAGGTTTGCCACTATGCGAGCTACATGATGACAGATAATCATAAGATTCCTGTTAAGTCTCATTTTTTATCTTAATGGGTTATTTTTACAGGTTTTCAGAAAATTCCATAGTAAGTTTGTTCTCTGAATAAATTTTGCATGAAATTTCTGAACAGTTCACACTTATCAAGAGTCAGAACAGCTTTGATAAGCCCACAAATACTGCTTACTTCCTTCTCATCTAATTAGGACTTATAAATGTCTCCTTAGCATCATGAAATACTACATCAGGATTTTAAGGTGTATGTGCACCGGAGGAATTTTATTCCAGGTGGAACTGTGTTGAAAGAAATAGTGATTGGAGAGAATTTATGAGGCACATCCTTTTGAGGGGGACAAAAGATAATTTCAGCCTTGGTCAAAATTTCAAATGGAGTATAACTGTTTCCAATAATAACATTAATAAATACAGTCCAGGGAATTCTTTTTCTTACCACTTCCACTGCAAGGTGGGTGTCAGTCTCTTCTTCCAAGTTACAAGTGATAGAACAAAGGAAATGGTTTCAAGTTGTGCCAGGTGAAGTTTAGATTGGGTATCAGGAAATATTCTTTACTGAAGGGGTTGTCAGGCACTGGAACAGTCTACCCAGGGAAGTGGTGGAGTCACCATCCCTGGAGGTGTCACCATCCCAAAGGACGTGTACCTGTGGTGCTTAGGGACATGGTTTAGTGGGGGACTTGGCAGTGTGCTAGATTCACAGTTGGACATGAGGATCTTAAAGGTCTCCTCCAACAAAGAAGGTGCTGTGATGATTCTGTGTGAGAAAAATGCTCTTTTGACAATGCAAAACTGAAGTTATTTACCTGTAATATATTCTAAGACAGTAAGATATAGGGCAAGCAAGAGCTGAAATCACTAACTCATCATGGCCCACTACAGGTGATACAAAGCCAGAAAACCTTGCAAAGCCAGAAAATCAGCTGGGTAAGAGGAGAAATTAGTCCTCAGCATTTGTTGTTTGGTTCATTTTCTTAGGAAGGAACAAATGGATTTTCCTTTTTTTTATTATTTTTTAATTTTCTTTTCCTTTTCCTCTTCCACCTTCCAAAGTGGAAAGCTGGTGCTTTCATTAAGCTTTACCACCTGGCTGTATGGTCTAGTCAGTAGATCAGTATGTAAATACTTACACAGTGTTCAGTTGCTCTGTGTCATTTCTTATCCTTACAAAATTTTTGTTTACATTTTACAATTCAATAGTATTTAAGCTTGATTTGTTTGAGCCAGATACTTTGTGATAAAGTACACTGTGTAACAAAGAGAAATAAGTATATTTTCTAACCCATGCAGATGTATAAACCATCCCTACTCAAGAAAGAGAGTACTGATGCTTTATTTAGTCTTGGGAAGGTCATTAACCTAATTTTTCACCTGGCTATATTTTAATATGTTTTAGATACTTCACAAAGAGGTGTGGTACTAAATTATGCACAAATATTTGAAGCCCTCTGATGGAAGATGCTGCAAATGTACAGAATGAATAAATATTATAAAAGATCTCTCAGTTAATGCATTCAAAGCCATAAACTTCTGCCTGAGCTTTGAAGGACAGAACTGTCCAGTGGATAAAATGATATCCTTATTTAAAAGTTTTCCCCTTTGAAATACTTCCCCATGAATTCAGCCAAAGTAGAAGGATTTCCTTTAGGAAGCCGGATGCACCTTTTTCTGTGACTATAACTGGGCTTTAGATTATATTCCTTTGGGAAATCCAAACTGTTAAGAAAACCAATAGGAGCTTAGTTAAAAACATTACATACTTGTAGGTAGGATTAAATACTTATTACATGTCTTACCTTAAGACTAATGGAGTCACCTGACTTTTGTAACAGCAAAAATAATGTGGGTACAATTATGCTGTGAACATGAGTCAGAGCTGAACAATTTGTCTCATTATCTGACATGTTGAACCTCATTTGTTATACAGAACAGACACGTGCTTCTTCGACTATAAAAGTTTAAAACTGCCTTTCCTGGGTGTATTAAATAAACCATACAAGCTATTTCTGGTACCTCCCATGTTTTAGTATTTTTGGTTGCTTTTTCAAAAGTTCTGTCCCCAGGTGGGAGGAACTTTCTGCTCAGTCTGAAATCAGTGCACCGAGTGATTGCATCAGCACATTTAAGCTCATTCAGAGGTTGGTCTGGCTCATGTAAGCCATAGGCACAGCTGTTACACTAGTGGGATGAAGTAGGGAAACAACTCAGAACAGACTTCTGCAGTGTCTGGACCCCTGACATTTCCTGTTTGACCCTGGACACATGCAACAGCTTCCTTTTCAAAGATCATAGACCAGAAGAAGCAAACAAATCTCTTGGCTCCACTTTTGAGGCAGGTGTCTCCTCTCTTGATATTTCCTGTGGTCTGGGAGACACCACCAGCTGTCTGCTCAGTTCATGTGAGCAGTTTGTCTGAGGGCTGAGGGTACAGAAGGGGAGCAGCCTTTGTGAGACTCATTCTGGTATTAGATGGGACCAAGGAAAGGAAATTTATGATGTGGTGTCGGTGATTCCTATTGACACTTGAGAACAAAAATTCACCTTAATAGTACAGCTGACAGATACCTTCTTTTATGAGATGGCTTGGATTTCAGGAGTGTTTACTCTTGTTATACGGAATAAATATTAGACCTTTTTTTCCGGAATGTGGAGATTATTATACTGAATGTATACATACTGCCTTACTTTGAGGTATGGATCATTTATCTAACTCTAACTAATTTCTCTAAAAATATTGTTTGTTTGATGCTTTAATTATTAGCTAAAGAAATGGTTCTGCCTTTGACATTTTGCTGGAACTGTCACTACTGTTGACAAGGCTACTAAGAAATGTGGTTTTTGACCACTGCTCTGTTTTTCCATTTTTTGTTACTCTTTCCACTTTTATCTCCTTATTCAACATAACATCTGAATTCTTGCACTCTGCATTTTTTCCACTGCTCAGTTAGTTGTCTTCTAGCTTTCCCGTAACCTTTCCTGTACAACTTTATCATTTCCCCTGCCTCAGGGCTTCAGTCATGACCTCTATTCATCCTTCTGAATCACCGAATCCAGATTATATCCCCTACCTGCCCAGACCGAAGCTAAAAATATTTCAGAGAGTAAATTAGAAACATACAGGTCCTCCCTTTGTACAAGGTTTAGACTGACCAGTCTCTTTGCAATCCTTTTCTAGATACATTTCTTCCAGCTTCATGCAGCCAAGTAAACGTATGTGTCCCTTGTTTCTGTCAGCTGTATCTTTTTACTCACTGCTTTCTCTGCCAACAATATTTTTATCTCTCATGCCAGGTAATGTTGTCTTTGACCTGTAACCCCAGGTTATAGACAATACTTGCAACTTCTCTACCCCTGATTTCTCACAGATATGCCTTCTCTTTTTTTGGACACTATTCACACATATCTACATCATCTTCATTCCTTCTTTGGATTCTCTGAGGGAGTACTGCTTGATGGTCACTAAGCTCCCCACACCAGAGCTACTGAGGATAATCCCACCAGACTCACATTGCCAGCACAATGCCTAACAAGGCTTCTTTGCAGCTTCCAGCTTACCCTTTCCCCACAGTTAGGTCATGTTCCTTCCCTTATAGAATCCTTGTGAACCCACGAACCTTCTGCCTGCAGTGCCATCCCTTGCCCCCTCTCTGTCCAGCTCCACCACCATCACCTGAGTTTGGTGCCAGTTCCTGCATGTTGTTCACCAATACTCTACTCTTGTGCTTTCCTGTTTCCATGGAAAACACTACTGAAGCTTAGCTGTTAAATGTTCTTTTCCCCTGATATCCTTCAGAAAACCCACATTCATCATGAGATACACAATCGCCTTTCAAGCAAAGCATGTAGCTAAGGGATTCCATAGGATAGCAGATGTTTGTTTATTTATCTTTTGTTTTGAATTAGAATGAGAGAAAGCAAAAAAAAACCCCAAGGACCTTCTTTTGCAACCAGGCTTGTAACCACATTCTTACCTATGGTGTATTATTATTATTATTTTCCACCATTACCTTTCCCAACTCCTGCAAATAATCTTGTAGATTCTTCTTTGTATCTTTGGTAGATTAGGGCACTTCTGGTTTTATTATTGTAAAAATTATAGCCAAGAAATTGATGGTTCTAACCTGATACTAACTTAAAATCGTAATGTAATTAATAACTATTTTGAAAGACAATTATTTTGAAAGAGTGACATGAGCTTCGTTTTTTCCAAACGCTGTTGGTTATGTATTGCAGATGCCTCTCTCCTAGTAAGCTTGCTTACTTATTACTTTTAGCTTTTCTGTCTGGGAAAATGGGTTGCAAAAGAGACTGTGGGTATCATGACCTCATCAGTTGTATTCAAAAGAAGAACAGCAAGATTACCATAATGCATTACACTGTAAAATTATAACCCTGAGAAGTAATAAGATTCAATTACATTTTTGGCAAAGTTCTTTTAAAGAAATTTTAAGAGATTTTTTCATCTCTTCAAACCTTGCAAGAGATAAATCCCTCTTTTCCAGTGGTCTGCTTCAGCCTTTGAATATGTGCACTTTCTGAAGTGCTAACTGCCAGCAGTTGTGCTGGAGAAACTTAAATTTCTAACACAGCCATAGTTCTTTAAGGTCCTGGAGAACAAACGGAGACTGCACAAGGAGCTTTGCTTTGCACAGCATCGGAAATGTAACACCGAACAAGAATATTCCACTTGGTGGAGTGGAGTGCTGGGCCCTCTAGGCTGAACTTGTCTAAAATGCAGAGCAGTTACCTCTGTGGAGTCTTGCCTAAAGCTCACAGCAGCTACTGCCAGTGGTGTAAAATCAAAGAAAAGCTAAGCAGAGAGTTTATAAGTCAATACAGAAAGCTGAATTTTTAACTTCTGTGTCAGTGTGCTATTTGTGAACAAAAGGTAGAGGATGATGCTACATATGAGTTTTATTCTACAATATAATTTCAAAGGGTGTTTTAAGAGGATCCTTTCAGTCTGCTTCCCATTGACACTGTTTTCTTTCCAATGCTTTCTCTAATCCTTGCTATCCTTACCTTGAGGACTTAAAAGTCTAGAAGGTTCTTATTTTCTATTGAGCTTACATGTATAGTACTAATATTGTGTACTATACAGTAAAGATGTAGTTACCACCATATAAGTTATCTGTGGAAGAATAGGATTCAGGTCACCCTCTCTCTCTGTTTTATTTTGGAAGAGATAACAAGAAAAACATGAGGACTGTTTTTGTCAATAATGCTGGGCAGTAATATCCCACAGGAGTTTAATGGTGCAGTATTTCTGCACATATTTTTTTCCTTATATCCCAGTTTAAAATGGTTTCTCCTGCTATAGGCTCTCAAAGGTATTTACACTTGTCCTTTTAAGTAAGCATTTACGCTCCTCAGCAATTTGACCTGTCCATTGTGACTCATTTTCTAGCCTTCTCTGCTTGTCTATCTGACTTGTATCTCTATGTACAAGGATCTGAGATTGTCAATAAGAGTATTTCTGTGAGCAACAAGCAGAAACTACTTTGGACATGGACTTAACGAGGCTTTAAATGTTTTTAGAAAGGGAAGTGTTAACACTGGATAGATGACGTTAGCACCACTGAGAAAGAAAAAAACTCTGAGAAGCTGTATTGACTAAATCTTCTAACAATGCTCATGATTTTCCTATATCCTGCTCTATGTTTTCGTATAGATTTTTTGCAGCACAGGCAGACGTTACCCACACTGATTCAGCGTCTGTTCCTAGCCACGCTCTTGCACAATTTTAACCTGATTTCACGGGGGGAACAGAGAACGAAACACCATAGCTCATGGTTGTCAGCAGTGAAAAACAGCCAGGAATCAGACAAACAGCTTCATTACTGAGATTATTTCCGGCATAAAATCTCTTCCAACAGCTGTTTGCTTTGGCCACTACTCAGGTTGTTGTTTTTTGTTTTGTTTTTTTTGTAAGTTTTGTTGTGTTTTTTTTTTTTTTTAAACAGGAAAAAAAAAAAAAAAAAGAAAAAAAAAAAGAGGTAAAAGAGGGGTTTTGTTCTTTTTTAAGATGTGGGTTGGTTATTTATGTAGTAAGGAAGAGGTCTCTGCTTCCAGTGTTGTGGTCTCGGAGCTGTTTAGACAGTTGGAATACGGGGAGGTTTCATCTTTTCTCTCCCTCCTTTTCTCCCGTCCTTCATTCATTTAATGCACAGACCTGGAATGCTGTAAGAAGAAGAGAAATTGAATTTATGAGTCCTTTAATCCCAGACAGGCTGTGGCAGTTACCTTCAAGAAAAGTTCATGCCCCAAAGGAGTGTTTAGACTTACAGAGCCACTGACTCACTGTGTGTGACTGGCTGCAAAGGAGAAGGGGAGAGATGAAGGAAAAGTTTTGCTTCCCTGTGAAACTTATAATATTATTCTTTTAAATCATTTCTGAAAAGATGACTGCTACTTTTGTTTAAAGTATTTGTTCTGGAATTGCTGAAGCTGGAGTATACCAGACTGAGGTCAGGACAATTTTCTTTGGCAGAAAGGAGATACTTTTATAGAAGCCATGCCTGTACTTGGGGTTTCCTCCAAGCTAAGACAGCCAGCCATAGGGTCAAAGCCTGTACACACTGCCCTCCCAATACCCAACCTTGGCCCTGCTGCCTTGCAGCAGTACTCACAGTCTTTGGAGCTTACTGGGAAAGAGACCTCGATGCTTTCTTGTCAGCTTACATTGAAGTCAAGTTGTGATTTTGGAGAGAGGAGAGCGCTTCAAGGAAAGAAACAGGAGATTGAAGATAGCAAGGTAAGTTGTAAACCTTACCTGAGGATCTCAGTTCTCAGAAAATATTGATTTGCTCAGTCAAAAATCGGATAGAAACCTACTGCATGCAGAACTTGGGGCTTACTGGATAAATAAACTATTACTGTCATCAGTGAACTTGTATAGCAGCCTTGGAAATTTGTTTTACTTAGTGTTGCACTTTGAATAAATATTCTGTTTTTAAATGTTAGTGTTAAAAGCTTTACAGATGCATTTTGATAAGGATCAGGAGAATCACAAGTTAAGAAGAAACATTTTGGCACTCATTAAGCAGAGCAATGGCATGACAGTACGTTAAAAAAAAAATCTTGGCTGTTTCATGTTATATTGTGAAGTTTAAAAAGAGTTCTCATGCCCACACCTATTCCCACAAGGAAGTTCTTTTGAAATAAAAACAAGTAATTGATTTTCTTTTCACTTTTCAAATAATCTGGCTACTCTTGCTGCAGAACCACTGAATGAGAAAAACAGCTTCTCTGTCAAAACTACCTGTGTTTTTCTCTTCTGCAAAACAGTTTCTCCCTAGCCCCTGTGTAGCTCTGGTTGTATTTTTTTTTAAAAAAAAGAGAGGTAGGATGCCACAATGTTTTTTAGGCTGCTTAGGATTTTTCCTTTTTTAAGAGTTGTTGGTGTTTTGTGGGGTTTTTTTCAGTCTTAATTAACAATTAAGAAGCTTCTGTTAGATTTTCTACAAGTCTTTCTGCTGTAGCCAAAAACATTTTTCATGCTTTCAACATGAGTATTGAGTTCCTTCTTGTCAGAAGTATATGTTCCTTCAGCTCATTCAGTCGGTCCACTACAGCTGGATGTGTGGTTTAATAGCTTCAGCAAACGGTGTTACATGAGGTTACTTTCCTTTGCTTTTCTAGTATTTTTGGTTTGTGGAGCTGATTACCAAACTGGGATTAAATATATGCTTGTAAATGTTTTTTATTTAGTTTGAGGACACCTGAGTGTCTTCAGATCTACACAGTATATGTACTTGGTTTTCTTTTGGGTTTAGTTACTGGGTTAACTCAGTATTAGTGAAGAAAGTTATTTTGTGGTTAAAGCACAGGGTTGAGATTCTGAGCATTTGGTTTCCTTTTCCATCCCTGCTACATATTTCCCCATGAGGTTTTAGTCATGTCACTTAATTTTTCCCTTGGAGTTTTTTGTGGCACCACTCCTTGTGTTCAGACATGTTAAATAGAAATATAAAGGAGCAGACTTAATCTCTTGATTACCAGAACTGAGGAACAAGCCCTTTTCTGTATATGACATAAGTGTGACATTGAGATATTAATACAACTTTTCAACATAAAGTGATCCCTGCTTGCTTGTTTTTAATAGAAAATATTCTTTGTTTCCTCTTTAATATCGTTCATTAGCGGATACTTTATAAAAGTGTATTAGGTTTGTAATTATTATTTTCAGAAAAAAAGCATACAGTTACATTGTCTACTGAGAGATGTTCCTTGATTCACCTAAAAGGTGAATAAAAGTTTCATTAAATCTTTTTGTCAAAATAGTTTGGGCTAGAAGTTGGGTGATTATGATAAAGAAATAATTTTTAGGCTTTTCTTACTAGTAATCTTCAAAGTATTTGCCTAGAAGGATTGAATGCTATTTTCTCCTTAATGGAGATCCATGCCACCCTGTTTCCCAGTGCCTGGTAGTCTCAGCATCATGTCCAGGTTATCTAAGCAGTAGTTCTAAGCACTAATTTGAGGGAGCTGTTAGGATGAATGACTCTTCAGGTCTGCTGAGCAGATGCAATTTCTGCATTGCGGATCATGTTGTCTGCAAAGCTTGACCATTTGTGAGTGCTTTTCTTACAGACCTTTGGTTGATTTCTTTGGTTAGCAAACATATTAATAAAAAATGTGATATTTCTCTGTGGCCTACAATGTTGTACATTGGGTTTTATTATAACAGTGATCAGATAAAAGGTCTTTCAAACAAAATGTAATGAATCCCTGGCCTGAGTTTCCAACTGAGAGTAAGCTCTGCCTATATAGCATACTGCTTATGTGCTTATACCATTGGGTATAAGGCAGCACTGATCTTTGAGGGAAAAATTATTAATACCTATCTGCAATAGACAGTGGAACATATCAATTAATCATCTGGTTACCTTTTGCCCTTGACTGCTGGAATGCAGCCTTCAGCTTTGCTTTCTTTGATATTTTGCATGTGCTGCCTTGTGGGTCGCCAGCTTTCTCATCCTGTCTGTAGGCACTTAGATTGAAACATGGAGTCACTGTGACATATCCTGTTGCTATCTACAAGTGCTAAAGATTCCAAGATAAATTTGGATTATACATGTCAATACAGTAGGTTGTTGCCACCCAGCTGTTTCCTCGATGACCTTCACTCTCTTGTTCAAGACCTTTTGACACTTGGGTTGGCTTTCTCACACAACTGCCTTGCCAAGGCTGTCTAGGAATGCAGATGCAAATATCAGTTCTCTTTTCCCTAGGTGTTTCTCCCATCTCATGTGATTTTGCTGCACGCACACATGTACTCTTGGTTGTTTTCTTTTTTGTGTACATGATGCAGTTTGAAGTTTAATACAAGTTATTTTTTTAATAAAAAATGTGGTAGGAAAAAATTGAGGTGGTTATGTTCAATGTTTTTCTTAATTTGATAGAAGATAGTTAAGACTAGGAAAACAGATAATAACAAGTTGCTAATTATTTTGTGTGTAGTTTACTCAGATACACTTTTGTTCAAATTTACATGATTTATGCTTTAGTACATAAGTCACATCCATCTGTTTTCTTGCTAAACCCACTGATGTTTAAACTGACTGCATGAACACTTGTGATGTGAGTAGTCATGCAAAATATTTGAATGCAAGCATTCATTCTTTTTCCCTGAGTATCATATAGACAAAATTTTATTCCTATATATGTACACAGGAAAGGAATCCAGCTGCTGGATTCATGAGGTGAAATGCTGGCTCTGATTGAAGCAGATGTAGTTTTGTTGTTCAGTTGGACGTGTTTTTGTGCAAACCCACATCTGAAAACACCAATATATTTTATAATATTTTTCCAGCTGTTAGGTAATGTATTATGTCTATTTCAGTGTCACCAATTTTATACTTCTTCCTAATTTAATGAGACCAAAATTATTAGATCATGCCTTGTTATACTATTCTAGTTGTAGAATGGGCAACAGGAAAATAAGAATATGAAAAAATATCAAGTGATGCTGGAGGAAAGTAAAAGAAACAATGGTCTAAAAGGAAAGGAAAGAAAAAAGGGCTTATTTGGAAAAAACAAAAATAAACCCAACTTTTTCTTGCCACTAAATGCCTACTCTGCATTACAGTGATCTGTAGCAAAATGCCAAAGTTAATGGCATTTTACTACAGGTGATCATGATTGATTTCAGCTGCCCTCAAACACACGATGGTGCAGTCACCAGGGCATTGCCACGAATCCTCTTTGACACAAAGCTGAGCAGCTTCTGGGAGTCAGCACCACTGCCAGGCACAACAGTCCCCTGGCTGCTTCCCGGGGATGCTCCTTGCAGTGCTCTGCTTTATGGCCCCAGGGTTTTCCTCCCATCATCAAACTTTCCTCTTTCAAGAGAGCTGCACCACCATCTATGCTTGCAAACTGAATTTTCCCTGAGCTGAATTTGATATATTAATTGTAGAATTCTGGTTATATGACTTGGATGATAAAATTTTAGCCTTCTTTCCTGAGTTAATTCATTCCTTTGCTGTCATATCATGTCTTTTTTTTTTTTCTTTTCTTGTTTTCATTTTCTCTTTCTCCATGTTATCTGTCTACTGCCATCTACTTTATCTGCTTTTTCCTTCTTGGCAGACATCTTTACAGGCTTCTGCATATGTCTTGTTTTTCTCTCTGTATTCACTAATCAAGTCTTCCTGTCATGACTAAAGCATTTTTTACATCACCTTTCATGACTGGAAAGTGCTAGTCAGGCTCTACAACTGATCCAGTACAGATACATAAACATAAAATTTTTCTACATACTTCAGTTTTGGGGGGTTGTATTAATATTGTTGTTGTATGGAGATACTGGTATCCAGAGGATACATGAACAGTCATTTTTTATCTCCCTCAGAGGGGTCCAGCCCCTAATGTTCATCATTAAACAATCTAACTTTAAGTCAGAAGAACTCAGAAAATGGATCTTCTGCAGAGCCTTTTGGAAGAAATGACAAAGAATGTGATGTGCTCATTTGAGGAAAGAGACACAATTGGCTTCTTCTGTAGATCTCAGCAATCTGAGCAGTAAGTCTGTGAAGAGGGCTGTAAATCAGCAGAACAGAGAATAGATGTACTTTGCCTGTGGGATATGGCCAAAAAAGTGTGGGTCTGAAACACTTAGTTGTACCAAATGAACATCATTACAGTAATCTCAAGTGCCAGTGTCACAAAACACAGCTAACACCTTTTGTGTGATTATGCAAAACCACATTCTGTTGCTGTTAAAGTGACTCAACTTTATTTAGTATCATACTATCACACCTTAGTTTTGGCCTGTGGGCCTCCAGTGTCTCATTTAGTCCTGCTGCTGTAGGTCATTGGAATAGATATGGAAACTTCCTTTTTTTTCCCACACTGTTTATCATCAGTTTATTGGTGATGTGTTAACTTCTGCCCACCACCATACACCAGGCTTGACTATATTCCTCTGTCCAGACAGATTTCAAGACAAATATTTTTGCTTTCTGTATATGGGTGGAGCTCCTGCTGACACCATCAGGAGTACTATGCTCATTGGAAAACCAGATGTGTGCCATGAATGACTTCGTCTTTCCTCAGCTGACCCTTCCACATCATTTACTTAGGTTCTGTGTGACCCTTTCCCACCATTTTCCAAATCTCTCCCAAGCAGAGCATCTGTTGAAATCCCACATCTCTTTGACCTTTCAGTTTCTTGGATACCTTTCTGTCTGGTCTCTCAGGGCCAAGCTCCACCAAGTTTCTTGACATACCGAGTCTAGGAAAAAAAATAAATGAGTTTATTTCCTTGTTTTTTCATACCCTTCCTTTTCTCACTGCTAATGCATTGGGGATGTCTGCCTTGTGGGTTGGCAAGAAAGGAGGCTGCTCATTGTGCTGAGTGTTTCATTTGCAACACCATTGCCAAGGCAACAAAAAGGGCAGCAGAAGCAGCCAGAGGCTGCCTGCCTTCTCCCCGTAGTGACCGCTGGTGATGGGAAGCCAGCACTGTTGCAAAAGCACTGAACTGGCTGCCAAAAATTTCAGTCAACACCGCTGACACCTGGGACTATGCGTGTTTAAAATTCACACACTGAAGCCAGGACAGTTGTCAGGAGTTCAGACTCTCAGCAATTTAAGCTTCTAGCTCTGTGCTCTGGTTTATTTATTTATCAAAAAGATAACAGCATCCTTATTGTGCTTTATGTATCCAGCACCGTTTGTCTCTGCTATATTATAACTGATTTAAGAGCCTCATTCTGTATGAGCTTGGATTCAATTCACTGTTAGATGTTTATTTTATAATCATCTGTATCAAGCACACTTCCAGATAGTCGAGATAAATATACAGTAAACAATATGCAACTCTCAAAGCTTTTGTATTTGTGAGCAAATTTTGTTGAGTGTAGGCTGACAGGTTACTTTTTGTTTGCAATTTGTAATTGATATCATGGATATGATGGTATTTACCAACCCAGACTTAAGACCTGTGTCTGCCTTTCTACTGCTTTGGTTTTATTTCTCTCAAAAAAGACCATAGAACTCAAATTATTTCATATCAATTTTTGTACTACAAGCTGGTATTAAGGCATCTCAAAAAACAATTATCATCCAGTACTGCATCTGTGCCTAAGGAGGCTGCTTGGGGATTTCTTGAGCAAACAACTTTTCATTAAAAAACCCTTTTCTTGAAAATGGTATTGTGTCTGAGTTGATGCTCTGTGGATGCACCAGCAGAGATTTAGAACAGGAATCAAGCCAGTAATATTTGCTTGGTGCAAAACTGTTGCAGCCCCTTGGGGTAATCTGTTTTCCCTGACCATAAATGGTCTCCATCTCTAGATTAAAATAATGGGCTTTTATTATACCCAGAAGGTATAAGTTAGGCTTTAGTAAAACTTCCCAGCAGTAGCAGTAGTTAAACAGAGGAACTCTTTGCATGCAGAAGGGATAATATCTCCATCAGTGGAGTATCTTAGAAAAATTTAGAGCTGTCATTCATAGCATTACCAGTGATGACCTACCTGATGCAAAGGGCTCAACAGCCATCTCAGTGGTTTTCTCATTCTCTTTTCTCATTCCTTGATTCATCTGACTGGAGGTCTGTGGTAATGAAACCATGCTTCTCTGGGATCCTGAGCTGACAGCCCTGTGGCCACAGCAATATAGAAATATGAGGACTCCCTTTCAAGACAGATTTGTGACCTTAGGAAAAAAACAAGCCAAGTCTACATAGGGTGAGAGTAAGGACAGGTAGCCTGGGAGAAGTACGAAAAAGTTGTCTGAGCAGGCAGGGATCATGTTAGGGAAGCTAAAGCCCAGATTTAATTCAATTTGACCAGGGACATAAAGGGTAACAAGAAAAGCTTCTACGGGAATGCCAGTGATAAAAAGACTAGAGAAAATGTGAGCTCCTACAGAAGGAAACAGGAGACCTGGTCACACAGCATATGGAGAAGGCTGAGGTGCTCAATGCTTTAGAAGAGGCCTCTGGACACAGTGCTCAGGTTGCATAAAGCAAAAGCAGGGACTGGGAGAAGGAAGATCCCTTGGCTGCAGAAGAGCAGGTTCAAGACCATCTAAAGAACCTCAAAATGCACAAGTCCATGGGATCAGATGAGATCCATCCATGGCCCCTGAGGGAACTGGGGAAGTTCCCACTGACTGGGAAAGTGGAAAGATAACCCCCCATTTTCAAAAGGGAAAAAAAGAAGACCTGGGAAACTAGAGGTCAGTCAGTCTCCCCTCTGTGCCCAGCAAGATCCTGGAGCAGAGCCTCCTGAAGGCTCTCCTAGGGCACTTGGGAAAGGTGGTGGTGGTTGGTGGTAACCATCATGGCTTCACTAAGGGCAAATCATGCCTGACAAATCTGGAGTGCTTTTGCAATGGGTTCTCAGCATCAGTGGGACAGAAACCGATGTCATCTCTCTGGACTTGTGCAAAGCATTCAATACTGTCCTGTGTGACATCCTGGTCACTGAACTGTAAAGGTATTGATTTGATGTATGGACCACTCAGTGGATAAGGAATTGGCTGGATGGTCACACTCAAAGAGTCTTGGTCAATGGCTTGATGTCCAAATGGAAATCAGTGACAAGTGGCCTGAGGGGTTCGTACTGGGACTGGCCCTGTTTAACATTTTTGTCAGCAACACAGACAGAGAGGTTGAGTGCACCCTGAGCAAATTTGACGATGACACCAGGCTGTGTGTTTTGGTTGGCACACTGGAGGGAAGGGAGGCCATCCAGAGGGACCTGGACAGGCTTGAGAGGTGGGCCCATGCCAACCTCATGAGGTTCAAAAAGGCCAAGGCTCAATTACACAGAATGTGGGAGAAAGGGAATGTTATCCCCACAGTGTGGACAGAGAGGAGATTTTAAAGGGGAAATGAATTATTTTCCCACACTCAGGCTGGGACTTTATGGCAGGACTAGGAATTTCAAGCCATATATATCGAGTCCCAGTGTCCACATCATAACCACAAGCCCATCCTTTGTATTTTCTAAGGGGAACAGTTAAGAATAAAATATCCAGACAATGAGTTATTTTTTCCTGCTTCCTTCATAAGGAAAGTTTTTGGTTTTTCTTTGTTTCAGTGTCAGTGACTAGTACCAGCGAGGGCCCACCTCCAATCTGGAGTTGGAATTTTACTCCGGGAGCCACATTTTTTTGTTTTGATGTATCTGAACAGAGACCTCCTCATAATTTATTGGAGATTCAGAATACATTGTGCTCTTTGTGGAGTGGTATAACACTCATCAAAAGTCTTACGTGCAATGGTGTATATAGGCATTTCATTGACATATATTGTGGGAAATACAGCTATAGAATAAAAGCAGGCCTTTTGAAAAAGGAGGTATTACTTTTCTGGTCCTAATTTCTGTCTCTGAATACACTGTCTAGCTTCCTGGTTGCAGCAACTTTTATATTTTTCAGTCTGTGTTCATTCTGGTCTAGGCCCACGGTATTTTTTTCTCTAGTACACTAATTTTTTGAGTTGTGTAGTTTTTCTCACACTTCCTTGCAGGGCAGGCAAAGAGTAGTTCATTTAAAGCATCTCTGTGTTTCACTTTGACCTGATTCACAGGATGTGGTCTTGGAGGAAGCCCATGCTTAAACAATAGCCTTTTGACAGCGAGGGTGTTTGGGGATTAAGCTGGAAGAGGGGGAGGCATCTATCTACTCTCAAGCCTACTAGTGGAATATTTTGTGTGAATCTTCAGGATGTTGGCTGCAAAGCTGCATAACATTTAAAATTCAGAAAAGGAATGCAGAGTGTTTTGTTTGCTAAATGTGAAGGGATAATTCCCCAGTGTAAGATGTGCAGATTTCTGATGGCTCTTGTGTTTGTTCTGTGTAAACTAAGTCGAGATTACTGGGAAAATAAGCAAATCAAAGGGAAGCATGCTTTTAAACTGGTTAGGGCTGGATCATAGTATAGCTAGATATATAAAATGAGAAGGTGCCAGCCACTAAACGTCTGTAGTCTGTATAAAACATGAGAGAAGCTAACCAAGTATAATATTAGTATTGTCCTAACCTACTTTCAGCACGGCATTTGGTCTGACTCATCTTTTTAGTTATGTTTATTTTCCTGTAACTCCTCCTTTGCTGCTCTGCCCCTCAGATCTTAATACAGTGAAAAGCATTTCTTCTTTCTACATATCTTCCAACACTAGTTCAAAATATTTTATTCAGGTGAAAATCTCCAATTATTTAATTCCAGTAAATTAGAAATTCTGGAACAAAAATAGACATAGAACTCTCTCCTGTGTTTTCCATTTAATTTTTTTTTTAATTTCAATTTTAATACCTGGCTTTGTATCATGTTAATGTTGAAATCCATGTTAACATCATGTTGATGTTAAAATCCAAAAGGTTTTGCAGTGAAAACTTCCTGTTGTGCATCAGTATTTGATTTACAGGGCAAGTGTAAAACCAGTGCAGCTCAGTAATCACAGTGTTCATGCACAAAATTAGGACTGTAGCAAATATTGTAAAATTTTTGACTACCTTGATTAATCAGGAAAGGCTGCATGGCTCATACAAGATTTAGGGTGAATAAGACATAAGTCAGGGTGCAGGAGTTTTACTCACCACTACAACAATGGGATTTCCTGGTAACACCTCTATGCAATAAACAGGCTGTTTGCTTTCTTCTGGGGATATTTTTATCCTTAGGTTTTGGGTTTTTTAGTGGGGTTTTGTGTTTTGTTTTGGTTTTGTAAGCTGCCTTTGTAGTGGAAATAAACAGGCATTAAACAATAATGTGAAATAACAAATAAAAGTTCAAAAGGAGTTGAGAAATTTCCTCAGCTGATCAGTCTGCCTGCTTTAGTCATTCCTGGCCAGCTCACCAGCCAGAGGCAGAGTGCTAAAAGGAAGAGCTGAAGGAATCTGTTTCTCATGAACGAGCAGCACAAATCTGAAAACTTGAGAACTGCAAGTTCAGATCTGCTTTTGAAATGCTTTTGAGAGGGAGTAGGGCCTAACAACTAACATGGGGTGCCACAACCTTGCATTACTTCTGGTTTCTATCAAGTCCCTCCTCAGACTCAGCTCACATGAGAAATTATGAGAATGAAGGCATTATTTTTAAAGTTCTTCGGTGGCTAAGCACTATTTAATTTATTTTTTTAATACTTCAGGAATAACCTAAGTAGCTACTTTTAAAAATGTTCCTGAAGTTACTTTGAATTACTGTAGAAAAATGGATTATTTTTTTAACTAATCAGTTACTGATATTAGCAGCTTCTTCTCTGTCAATTTATTAATACATACATTCTTTGTTCTTGCTTGTAATAAGAATACACAAGGAGAAGGCATCTTATATTCAGTATAAATTTTTCCTGTGGAAATACATAATCCTGGTGAAGGTAAGAAGAGAATGACATCTTCTCTCTTTTCTTTGCCTCACTGCAATATCACACTGAAGACTGCTACAAGAAGCAGGCTGCTCTCCAGTGAAGCTCTGTGTGGAGTTTGACAGCCAAAAAGTCTGTCATGGGGGATGCCATGTCCAGGTGCATTTTTTTTAATACAGTCTAATTTACAAAACTTCCAGATAGTGACTGATCTTGAACAAGAGTTAGGTTTCTTCAGCTGGTTGACTGGAATGGGTTAGTGGTGAATGCAGTGGTGAAGTCCTCCCAGTCTAGGAGAGCTATGTCAGCTGCAGCCTTAAATCTTTCAGTTTATAAGATTACAACAAGGGAGTAAGGAATAAAAGAAAAATGTGTAGAAAACGAAAACAAGGTTTAGTTCTCAGGGCCTTGCCACATCAGTGCAGAATTTCTCTGAGTTATTTTGTCTTATTTGTGCACATGATGCAGAGAAGATGTAGACTCATGAGGGAAGCTGGAAACACAAATCAAATGAAGGGAACACACAAGACTGAATATACTGGGAACGCCTGTGAAGGACTAACCACTGTCATTCAAAAAAATTACATAGAGGGAATTTGGCAACAGAAAAAGTGTATGATTCAGGAGATTCAGATTAGCAAAAGACATACTAGAGAACTCAGACTTCCTAAAAGCAAGAGGATTAGGGACATATTTGCATCTATGGAACATTTGGTCCCTTTTCTCTGGAACATTGGATATGATATCATTTAATTTGACAGAATTTGTACAATCTCACTGTGAAATACTGATATAAATCGCAGCAAAGGCAGAGTGATAGTGGTCCCATTTCAGCCTAAAGGCACAAAGGTTTCCTTCACGTGCCATTAAAATTTTCAGCTTGGAAGACGAAAAAGTCAGGATTTTCAACAGTAATTTTCACTAGCATGTATACAAGTCTTCAAGGATCTCAGTGGTCTTTGCACAGAGGGATCTAAAATTTATATCACAGTTATGAAATGAACAAGTTATTTTGACCTAGTTTATTAGGTAGAAATGTTAGGTACCTTGATCAAGCTAAAAACCAGTGGCATATCCAAGAACTGGACTTTTGGAAGGTGAATATTTGTTCCTGCTCTATTAACAAGCCTGTCTCTGTAATTCAAATTGTTTCTTGCAAATTTCTCCGTGGATGCAGTAGCTAACCTGAACTGGAGGCTCAGTGGAGGCTTCTTACAATGAATGCATATTGCCACTGTTTCAGAGCAACACAAGTTTTTGTATCTACTAGAAAGGTTAGGGATATTGCTTTAGGTAGGTCTACTATAAGGCAAAGTACAAGGAAGTGCTAATTCCTGAGAAGGTGGCCTTGTCTTGGTATGACTTGTGTGATTCTGTCTCAGACTGTGTGCTTATCAAATTATCTTTTTTTTTATTTTTTTATTTTTTTATTTTTTTTAAATGTTGAAACAGAAATATTAAAGTAGATACTGTTACAAAATAAGAAACTGTCAAGTGCAACAGCTCTCCTCTGCAAGTGCCTTTGGTTATCTTAATTAGGATTTAAGAATTATGATATTCTCACTAATACTTGATATGATTCCAGATGGTACTTTAAGGACTGTAGAAGGCAACATTACTGCACAGGATGCTTTCATGAACCCAATGTCTACATTTGAGTGCAGTATGGCAGTAGGGTGTTTTTATCCTCAACAGTTAACAGTTATTTAAAGTCTTCAGAATAATAATTTAACTTGTTTTGCACTGGTGTGCTCTAACATTTTCAGAGCAGCAGGACACAGACTGGAGTGTAAATGACTGAAAATGTTAAGACAGCAAATAATTAACTGAATAGATTATTAATACAGCTCCTCTAAAGCTACTGTAAAATTTCATATTTATACCACAGTGATAGTAAGTGTAGGTTTAGCATTTTGGCACCCAACATGCATTCTACATAGGCAGAAACAACAATACATACTTTATAGTGCCTATTTAGGACAGAGATGGATGTATATGGTCATATATAGGTACCTGTTGGCATTTATTAATGTATTAGAAATGTTTAAAGTACATTCAATAAAATATTTTTTCAGTATTGCAGAAGGCAATTTTGAGACGTCCATAAATGAGCTACACACTTTAATAATTTTTTATTATATACGTGGCCATATGTAACATACATTATCTATATTAATACGTATTATACAAGTGTACACATAAATGCATGTACATGTTGCATATGGCATATATGTTACATGCAATAGAATTACTGCTCATAATAACAAAAGTGGGATATACAACCTATCTTTTTGCTTTTCATTACTTGTAGAATTAATTGGTATGTTCAGTAGTGAAGCATACAAAACCAGCAGATGCAACGAGCCCTGTGCTGCTTGGGCAGCACATGTGTTCCAGTCAGTGTATCCACAGCACACTTAGCAGCAGCTCAGCAGCCCAAATTCTCAGTGCCAGATGAATGATGAGCAGACAGCTCTGTGGTCTGTCCCCCCCACTGTCTCCTTCCCAGGCCACATTGCCTGCCCTGGTTCCTCTGGGATGTGAAGCTGTCTCAGCAACACTTAGAGACCAATGCAGAGACAGTAAACAAGTTGTTAAGTTATTAAGGAATCAGTTTCCAAACAGACTAGAATGCTTACCCTTTATCTGTGTGCTTTTGCAACTTGCTGCTTTTATTCTCCCTGTTGTCCTTTAGGGAGATGTCCATTGTTTGCTCCATTCATTTTAGAAACACAGCAAAATCAGTCTTCCAAAATCTGAACTGGCTGAATTTTCATGGAAATCACTGGGAGTTTCAATGTTTACTGGATAAGATATCATCCCATATCATTGTTGGTAGATAATTCATAACCTCTTACATTATCACAAGATAGTTTGGTTTCTGAACAAACTTCATCCTGTTGTAGAAGGTGATATGTCTGTAATTCGTTCTCGTTACTCTTCTATGTCAAAGTGGACCTAATGTCATGATTATATAGGCATCAAAATCAAATAACAAGTGAATATATTGTTATAATGAAAAATGTGAAATACCTTCTTTTAAATTTTTGTGTTTCCTCATTTTTAAATGCTTCATAAGCACCTATTTGTTCTTGGAGTATTCCAGGCCCGATCAAAACCTAAACTCCAATACGATACATAAGATTGGAATCTTTTTACGTGAGTTTCATTATAACTCAATAATAGCATCCTCCAGTTTGTTAGTAACCACCAGATACTGCCAAAAGATGAAGGTGTTTTTTTGAGAAATCTAATTAATTAATTGATTAATGCCAGGTCTTCCATCTGGGTCATAAGAACCCCATGGTAAGCTGCAGACCTGGGGAATTGTGGTTAGAGAGCTGTAAGTTTTAAAGGGACCTGGGGGTATTGGGTGACAGTTGACTTAATATGAGTCTGCAGTCTGCACAGGTGGCCAAGAAGGCCAGTGGCACCCTGGCTTGTATTAGGAACTCAGTGGCCAGCAGGAATAGGGAGGTGATCATCCCTCTGTACTCAGCTCTGGTGAGGCCCCATCCTGAGTCCTGTGTTCAGGTCTGGGCACCTCACTATGGGAGGGACACAGAAGTGCTGGAGAGTGTCCAGAGAAGGGCACTGAGGCTCATGAAGGGTCTGGAGCACAAGTCCTGTGAGGAGAGGCTGAGGGAGCTGGGGGTGTTCAGTGTGGAGAAGAGGAGGCTGAGGGGAGACCTTAGAGCTCTCTTCAACTACCTGAAGGGAGGTTGGAGCAAGGAGGGAAACGGCCTCATCTCCTTAGTGACTGTGATAGGACTGGAGGGACTGGATGGAAGCTGTGCCAGGGGAGGGTTAGGCTGGATGTTAGGAAACATTTTTCCACTGAGAGGCTTGTCTGGCATTGGAATGGCCTGCTCAGGACAGTGGTGGAGTCATTTAAAGGCTTTTGGACCTGGTCCTTGGGGACATGGTTTAGCAGTTACATTATGGTGTTGGTCCCTTCCTTGGACCTTGGAGGTTCCTTCCAACCTAAACATTCTGTGATTCTGTGATTAAGATCTCTGATACACCTCCTATAAAAAGATCTTACAGTTAAACTTGAACAGGTACTGTTGCTGCTGATCTCTGTACTTGCATAAATTAGTTTATCCGTCAATAAATGTAACAATGTACAAATGTATTGTATTGTTTTGGTCATGCAGACTGTACAGCCATTATTTTGTGGGCACCCTGTGGTTGTGTGTAGATCTACAGTCTGTGTTAGGGTTCCTATCACTATATGGGGAAAGAAGTTCTTGAAATAAAATGCAGTGCATTGCAGGCCCAGTACAAAAGCCTCAGTTTTGGGAATCTTAGTGTATGTTGATATTCTAAGCTGTTTTACACCAGGTGAGTGGTATTTTCTGATAATCAGGTAATGTGAGACTTTTATTCATGGAAATTACAGATTTAAATGGGAGAAAAAAGATCTTTGTGCACTGAGAACATTCAGAACTAGTTGCTTCATGGAAGCAAAGCATGTCACAGAAAAAAATAAAACTCTTCCCATCTCTATTTTTAATTTTCCTCTATCAGTTTAGATGACCTATGGAATTTAGCTAATTGAAAAATCCCAAGTATTTAGGTTATGCTTGTTGCTGAAGTATTTGGAACTACAGATTTTTATTGAGTGATACTATGCTGTGTTTTTGAACAAAACTTTAATAACTATGATTGGTATGTCATTGCCTTTAATTTCCTTGTACAGTACAGTATGCAGTTCATGTCCATTCTATGCACTGTATGGCCAGACTTGAACATACACAAACAGTATGAGAAAAGGGTAATCAATCTGACTGCATGAAAACCCTGAGGAAATGCTGATATGTAAAACACCTCATAAATTCTCTGTAGAGAATTTCTCACATTCATGGCTCCAAAAATTAAAATTTTCTGTCCCACCCATAAATAACTTTCGGCAGTAGAAATGTGCTCAGTAAAAATCTGCTCACAATCTTTACTGCCAATCCATATCTGCTTTCTCTGTCATATTCTATGTCCCACAATATTCCAGGCTGTATAGACCAATGTTCTGAAATGCTGTATTTCTTCAATGAGGTCTTTTTTTTTTACTTCAGTGTATATAGTATATATGATAGCTGAATGCTGGTTTTAAGTGCATGTGATAAATAGTCCCCTCACTACAAGAAGGACATTGAGGTTCTGGAGTAAGTTCAGAGAAGGGCAACCAAGCTGCTGAAGGATCTGGAGAACAAGTCCTGTGAGGAGAGGCTGAGGGAACTGAGGTTGTTGATTTTGTAGAAGAGGATGCTTATCACTCTCTACAGCTTCCTAAAAGCAGGTTGTAGGGAGGTGTGTGCTGACCTCTTCTCTCAAGTAAACAATTTTAAGAGTAGAGGAAATGACCTGAAGTTGCAGCAGGGGAGGTTTAGATTACATATAAGGAAGAATTTCTTTACTGAGGCGCTAGTTAGTATTTGGAATGGGCTGCCCAGAGAGGTGGTGGAATCACCGTCTCTGGAAGTATATAAAACCATGTGGATGAGGCACTTCGGGGCATGCTCTAGCAGGTGATACAGATACTAATATATATATTTTATTCAGGGCAGGGGGAGGATGTTGGTGGTTGGACACAGTGACCCTAGGAGTCTTTTCTAACTGTGACAATTCTGTGATTATTTGCTTCCAGCAGCCTAATAATTAATTCCATCTCACCTCATTAATCTCTTTTTTAATAGAATTACACTTCACTCAATGCAATCAGACCACTGCTGAGGAATCCAATCGAAATTATCTTACAAAAATCAGTTAATTTAAGAGTTGCTTGTATGCCTAAAGAATTTGTGATAGTTCTGAGTTATTATCTACAAGACTTTTTAATACCAGTACCTGTAATAGGTTACCCAGCCTGTAGGTCAGTGCAGGATAGTCACCAGTTGTATCTGACACGTTGTTCCTCCTGTAGCTTCTTCATCATACGTAACACTACAGAGCATCCTAAAGAAAGGGCATATTGCTATGTAAATATTTTCTTTTCTCTCCTATTTCCGATATTCTTCTTCTGATATTTTCCTATCAGAAGTGAATATAAAACAATTTATCTCAGATCAAATCTGAGCTGTAGTGTTCTTTGGAATCAGTTTTAAACCACAAACCTAATTCAAATTGTAGCAGGCTGAACTAATTCTTTTGTTCTATTCCTGTGAAATTTGTTGGTTGCTCATGTGAAACTTGTGGGGTTTTAATCTTCCTGTTCACTGTAGCAGGTGTGGTATAGCTACTGAGCAGCACAGCTTATTCTTAAAAGATTCCCCTTCTTATTTAAGTATTCTTCTGTGGTAAATAGTTTCAGGGGTTTTCTTAATAGTTCTTCCAAACTAACTTTTTAAGGCTACAGAACTTATATTTATTAGGTTCATGATAATAAATTTGATGTCCCTGATAAAAATGTAGCATATTTTTGATTTAAAAATAAACTTGTATGTTCTAGTGTCTTCTGATTTACCAGCTCAAATGAGGACTGGGGATGCTGTACAAGTGGGATAGTGATCTAAATTTCATTCTAAAACACTTGTGATACAAAACTAGCCTCAAATAAGCAAGGGGGGAGGGAAGCAGCTCAGAGATAAATAGATTTTTTTAATCTATGTTTGTGTTATTACATAAATGTTTAAATTTTAATCCTCTCTTGGCCTTGCTAACTTGTTTCTTGTCAGATACCACAGCAATCACACTTCAGAAGGGGCTGTGAGAACCTTTTAGGCAACCTAAGTACAGGGTGAAGAAAGTGTGTGTACTGCTAGTGGAGTGAATGATTGAGGAGAGAGGCTCTGCTGTTTCTCTGCAGAATGGGGAGCAGTGTTAGCAGCTGATAGATATGAAAGAGCTGTGTCTGTCTGAAAGAGCTTGAAGTTAAAGGCTAGAAATTTGAACTCAAGTGAATCAAAGGAAGGATGTGCAGAGAAAAGGACAAGAAAAGTCTTCACAGCTGTCTCTTCTACTTGGCATGCCCTAATTGCTGTGATTGTTTTTATGCACTGCTTTGATGATTAGAGGGCTCTTTTCCAAACAAAGTAAACATTGAGAATGATACTGCAGTTATCTGAAACTGTATGAAAATGGCTGCAGCACAAGTGCCACAGTCACTGAATTCATTTGCTTGACCAGGCAGACAACGATTTTACTTTCTTAATGAAAGAGAGCTTTTTTTTAACTCCATAGGAGGGAAGAAGCAGAGAAAGCAGAAAATTAACACAAGTTATATTATTCTGCACTGTGTCTTTGGGTCACTGGGCTTACAACTAGCATGTGTCTCCCAAAGACTTCACTCTTAAGGCTCAAAGTAATGGGAGAGATGATATGGAGGGGTGTGCGTGGGGGAAGGATGGGGTTCCTCAGGAGAAAGGGGGGGTTCACAGCTACAGAGGATAAGGTTGTGCATCACAGTGCTCAACATAGAAGATTCCCATGCACAGACTGTACCCTGAGTGTGTGCAAAGACACGATCCAGGAGCTTTTCTAGTGACTCCATGTGCATATAGGATTTCACCCTTTTTGTATTATTACTTTTAGACTTTATGAAGTTCACCCTGAAAAATGCACTGTAGGCATTTGAGAAGGAAATCAGAGCTTGACTCTTATCTCAGGGTACACCAGAGTAATTCCACTGATTTATTGGAATGTTCTTCACTTGTACAACTAATATAATTAGACTCGGGATCCAACTAAACAATGAGGTAAATATAATATTCCTTGCTGATTCTGCACCTCCTGTACGTTTCTTGAAAAACTCTTATCAAAGACTGTGTCAGAAACATGCTCTGAACTTTCTATCATAAGGTACCACCAAAAGAAAGAAAAAAGGACTTTTTTCTTTTATGTTTCCATTGTCTGGTGTTTATATGAAGAGCAGAAATCTTGATAATTTCTTGACAAGTTAAGGAAAGGGGCTATAAAATGCACAGTAATGAAAACTTATCTCACAGCCTACATAGCGGCACTGAAGCCATTATGCAGAAGGATGTTCTTTCTGGCTGCTCATCTGTCCTTGCACAAAAGACCAGATTATGATCCCATCTCTTCCACTTTGGAAAAAACTAAATGGATGATTTTGGAACAGCACCAGTTGAGTCCTCCTCTCTCCAGGCCTAAAGGGGATGATTGGATGAACATTGGCCTGATTCTGAACATCCAGTCAGGCTGCTCCTGACAAGCATTGCTAGCATAGGCATCTCCATGGGAGACTGACTCTGGACATGGAGAACCAGAGAAGTTGCCAGTTAGATCAGATTTCTTTTCTGGAGGCCAGCAAATTTTTTCCCCACAGTATAATCTGTACCTGTGAGGTCCTTTACAAATGGGAAGGTGCCCAACTCCACTCTTTGCAGCTTGAGTCAGCCCCTACTGGTGTGTAAACACTGATTGGGGCTTTGCTAGATACTACAGTAGCAGCATCAGTACCATGCTGTTTTCAAAACACTAATAAGATAATATGGTTTCCATGTAGGGGGGCTGGAACTAGGTGATCTTCAAGGTCCCTTCCAACCCTAGACATCCTGTGATTCTGTGATTCTATGATTCTTTGTATGTTTTTTTAAAAAAATGTTGTCATCTATGGACTTGCTTGGGGATAGTTGAACCAGTAGGAATTTGAAAGCTTGTTACCTCTGAAAACAATGGTGGAGTCTGGTTTCTTAGTGTTTTGTGCCTTTTGGTGATCACTTAATATCAAAGTAGGGGTGAGCTTACACTGAAGTCTTAATGGAGAGGCTTTTTCTTGCCTTGCTGCCTATTTCCATTTGTAAAGGAGGCAGGGGGTGGAGGTGGGGGTACTGAGAATGTGCAGTCTTTGAGAAATCTCACTTTCCTTCATATTTCATTGAGGTGTTCAAAAGCTGTTGTTATATTCGATTAATCTACATACCTACTATGATCCTATTTGCATTTGGAACTAAATAAAAAATTTAATGTCAGAGTAATATACATTTAAGGAGAAAAAAAATCCACTTTTTTCCGTCTCCCTCATCATAGGCGCTCTTGTCTGTATAGAATATCCACACCATATATGGAGATACGTATGTATCTGTATAACCATATGCACATATATTACACATATATAGAGTCTCTAGTACTTTTACAATGAAGATTTTTTTTTTCTTCCTCACAGCTGCTTTGCTATTTATTAGATTTCCTTAAAATATCTTTCAAAGTCTTTATGTATTTTTTAATTTTTATGTTTGTCGTTGATTGATTTTCATTTTTGGTGTGAAACTTCAGATCTCAGACTTTGTGAGAGGAAAACTCAATACTCTAAATTTAGCTACAGTTCATTAAATTTAAGCAGGTATCTGGATTGTGGAAAGTCAAATATTTTCCAGAGCAGTAACAAGAGAAAACTTATCTGCGAAGTTTATGTCACTAAACCAAAAGCCTCGTTCTTCCTGTTTTATTTGTCCAAATTAATAATAAATTCCTTAAAACGGCCTAAAAGCAAGACAGGACAAATAAAACAAAACAAAACAAAAAAGGCTGTTTGATAAGGCAGATAAGCCTTAAATACCAAATAAACTTTTGTTTGTTTGTGTCTTTTCAAACCTAAATAAACAGGTTTACTATTATTATTATCATTTTTATTATTATTATTTATTATTATTATTATTTTATCCATATATGATAAAATCTGTACATAATGCCAACATGAACATTGCATAACTAAGTAGGCTAAGAACAACTTTTAGTGACAACTATTCAATTTTGAATTTAGAAATAAAAGTCTTAGTTGTTCAGTGGCAAAGTTCCTGTGTTTGAATACAGAAGCATTACACAAAAAGCTGAAAAAACAAAGCAACATTAACTGTTTGGCATATTTCATAGCAATTCAGTAGGGAAGGAAGAATAGAATTTAGCAGTGAAAAATATCAGAAGCAGCTGTGGATACCTTAAGCAGGTTTAAAACTTTAAGAGAAGTGCATATGGCTTTAAAAGCAAACAGGGAGGAGTGCTGGCATTGGCTCATACAATTTTTGAATGGCAAGGGACATCATATTTCAGTAAGTCTTAGTCAAGCTGTTTTAATTAGCCTACAGAAGGAAAGAGATCTTAGGACTCAAAACATCTTGAAGTGAGTGGGTAAACTTGATCAGTTTAGTCTGAATTATTTGGCTTCAGTCTGCGTGTCTCATTTTATGTTTGTTGGCCTTTGTACAATTACAGAAGAGTCATGTAGGAGAGATTGGTTTGAAGTGCTGTAGACTGCTTTTCAGAGACATTCGTCCCTCAAATTTGTGTACTTGAGCTAGAGAGTTCAGAGTAACACTTTGAAAACTAGTGCCTCTTGAAGTATAGCCATATTTATCTGTCAGGAATTCATATACAGTGGACATGACACTGGCACAGTTTAGGGAGTGGTGGTTTTAATAGGGTCACAGTTTATTAAAATCACAGCAAAGAGAAAAGAAGATTTAGACATTTTTATTTCTCCTCCCTCAGACCATCCTATTTATCTATTAACCTCCCACTCTCTGGGTTTTTTTGTTGTTGTTTTTTTAATTTTTATTTTAAATTCAAAGAGTAAAAAAGATAGGAGATCTGTGAATGTTTCACCTTTATCAGGTTCTTAAGCCAACAAAAAAGCAGAAGTTCATTTGGGCAAACAACCATTCTTATTAGGGCCATGGTGGCAGAGGTGAACTCTGAAAGATTAGAATTAATAATCTGTGAAATTCTACCAGTTGTCCTTCCCAAGAATAGGGTACCTCAGTCAGAATTCTCTTTATATGAAAAATGTGGAGATACTCTGAAGATTACCTAGCAGATCCAGCTTTTCTAGATTTTTAGAGCCTAATTTACTGCTGCACTGAGGCCAAGAGTCCAATATATACATTTACACACACGTGTGTACCTCTGTGTCAGAAAAGACTTTGGATGCCCACAAGTGCACAGACTTTCTGACTTGAACTCTTCCTACATTAGGCACCTGCTGCACAAGTTATGGAACTGTATAATACAGAAGCATTGTGTTCTTTTTACTTTCCAGACAAGCACTGCAGCCAATTTTAAACACTGAGTGGGAAAGAGAAAAGAGGCAATAAGAAAAAAAACCTCTAGGGATTTGAAGTATTTTCCTTCATGGCTGTTTACAGTGCTATCAAAAGGTACAGTTGCACTATTACACAATAGAGTAGAACTGAGTTCCTCTGAGCCATTAGAAAAATTGTTACCTGGATGTGGCCCCAAAATCAAATTACAAGTGGACCAGTTTTATCACTGATCAAAGGAGCAACTGCGTCTGAAATTATTCTTATGCAAATCTCTTATACTCCAAAGCACAAGGTAATTCACACTTACTTCCAAAATGTATTTCTATTAATTAAAGTTTTCTTATTCCCCCCACCCCTCTCTCTTTTTTTTTTTTTTATTTCCCCCACCCTCTTTTTCCTTCTTTCTGGTATTTTTTCAGTAGAGATTTGGTTTTCTTTGTGTGTTCTTTTTGTATTATTTATTTGTTATTCTTGCATATTTTTTTTAAAGTTGGCTTTCTGTAACTCTTAAGGGGCTTCTCCAGATGTTGGATGCACATAAAAATGAATTCTGTTCCAGTTCAAAAGTCTTTGGAGAAGCAGTGAGTAAGGCAATAGTCCATTGATTCCCTCATATTGGACTCAGTGTTGGGTTTGTTTCATGGACTTAAGTTCAGCAAGTAAAAATGTGCAGCTGTCAGCTCATTTTTCAACAGGGTTTCTGGCCAAAGAAGACTTTTATGTACTATTGCAATTACTTAGGGTTTTTTTTGTGATAAAGGATGTTCTTTGCTTCTTTAAATAATCGTTTTGTGAATCTGATTCATCAATGATGAATTGCTTTTCAATCCACACTGACAAAGCTGAGTTTTCTGCAATTCGTAAAAGAGGTTCAAAAGAACATGACCAGACTTTGCTGAGTATGCTGTGTAATTATAGTATGTATTAAGCAGATTTTAGCATGTTCAGTAATTTAATAGACTGTACTAAAGAAGTGGATAGGGGAAATGTCTTTTTCCCTATAGAAGAAAAATTATTATTTTTCAGATTTGATTGCTAGATGCAACTGGATTTTTTACCTAATACATGCATAGCTAATTAGGTGTGTAACTTGTACATTAGTAGATTTTTCACACCAGTAAACTGATTTATTTTTAGCCCAAATGCTTTCTCCAAAGTGATTACTATTATTTTGGTGAGCTCATAATAATGCCAAGGGAACTATCCTTTTTAAAACACTGCATGTTAAACAAGCTTCTAGAGTGTAGAGCTAAACATGACAGATTTATAATTAATACTGGGATATTTTTAATGGCAGTTCAATGTAATCTACCTGCAAAAGTTAGAGATTATTGATTTGCGTGGGAATTTTATTTTAATCTTGTTGTTTCATGACCATAAAAATAGAAAAACCAAGTTCGTGTTAGAGTTACTTCCATCAAATGAAGGAGGGCTTCTTTTTTTCCCTCATAACTGACTTCTACCAGGACAACTCAAATGTCTTTCCTCTCTAACACATCCATTCTTACAATGATTGTAAGCTGGGTAGAGTGCTAATAGGCATATCTTATTTGTTAAATCTTTTATTATGCTAAATCTTACTGCATTATATAATCTTTACTTTTTGGCTTGCTTCCACTGAAGCAAGAATCTTTGGATTTTCTTACTGGGAAAGAATACAAACTCTCTTGATATAAAATATATCAAATGCTTCTGGCTGGCTGACCACAGGCAACATTTGAGGACACTGTTAAAGGCCTACTTGGCACAAAGAAAGCTGGAATGTGTTCAGAAAGAAAAGAAATAATTGAACTGAAAACACACTTAAGACAACATACAAAGGCAGTATGGCAAAGCCACATAATATAAAGACACTTAGCTTTAAGGTTGAAAATGTGGTTTGAAAATAGCTTTCCTGTAGCATACGCCGTTTTCTTGGTTTATTGGGAAAAGAACTTGATTTGCTCAGTGAAATCTGTGGCAAATTCTTAAAGCAGTTCCTAAAAAAGAGGCCAGTATTCGTTAGTCTTGAAGGACACTCAACATTTGTCTAGAAAAATAAATTATCACAATGCTAATTATCACTAATCCAAGAGTCACATTTATAGATCTTTGCTGTTCTGTGGTCACTCCTCCCTGTGTATGTCTTTCATTAGGGCAAGCAATATTAACCACCAGATTACTTCAGAGATACTGGCGCTTGTTCCCAACCTTAATTACAAATAGCACTTTCATTTAGAGGGCATACAAAGTGAATGGGAAACACTGTTACTGTGTGTCACTGTCAGTGCTACCAAAGGCATTTCTGTATTCCAGGGACTCTGGATTAAAGCAGATGTGAGATGGGGCAAATTTCACACTGCACCTGACATCACTTTGGGCTGATGTATTTTATCTGTGAGTGCACGTGGGAGCCATGCCTGTCCCAGGACAGAATCTAGTCCTTTAACTCTTTGCCAGAAAGTTTGCATTTGAAAGTCCCAGAGGCCTTGTGGTAGTTATTCATTCTAATGTAACTATCCTAGCAGTTAGAGAATTTATTTGTAGCATATATTGGGAGTTGTCACTTTTTCTTCAGAAGGATGCACATGTGCACAGCAGCAGTCTTTTGGTGGTTGGCAGGTATCCTTGCCTCACTCAAGCATCCAGCTGGTGTTTCTTTGCCTGAAATTCCTGCACAGGAAGAGTATACTCAGGGGTGCCATCTGGTTGGCCACATTCTTTTGTTTTCAGACTAAGGTAAAATCTCTATCAAGTGGATAAAGTTTTTGAAACCTGGTTTGACTGTACTGCTTTTGTGTATTTCTGTGTTTGAGATCATTATCGTGTTTTTTTTTGTTTGTTTGTTTGTTTGTTTTTGTTTTTTTTTTTTTTTTAAGTTCACTACTTTAAAAAGTATACTACTAGTTGCATTTCAAAATATGTAACATCTTAACATAATAGATTTGAGCATGATGATGCTTTTTGTAGGTGTACTCATCAGGAAGTTTAACTTCCCTATAGCCTAATTTTCTTGGTAAACTTTCTTCTCTGCTATGTAAAAGGATTTTTTTTAATGTTATATACTAGGATATAATCTTCATATTGTTTCTGTCTATCTCTTGTGCTGTAAAACTTTTTTTTTTTCTGTGCTTCAGCAGGGCCTAACACTGAAACATTTACTCCTTAGGTGTTCTTTCTATCAGTAAGGGAATGATCTTTGAATCAGCACACATCTTCCATTAGCCAAATGTATATTCCTTATGGCATCTGTTACTCTTCGACAAATACTGTTAAAAACTTTTTTTTTTTTCTGTGATTTTACCTTTCAAATGCAGTTCAATGTATCAAAAGATATATTCATTTATTTTCCAGTCAACGTATGACACCTACTTAAAGATAGGATAGGATTCAACTTACTGTTGTACTGTGACAGTCTGTACATTTCCATGACTCTCTGCTTTCAATCTTATTTAAAAAAAATTTGTAACATGACTTTGTGGGCATTACTTCTGTGTGTATGTCAGGATGCCAGGAAATGTAGCTCTTCATGAACTGAATGGCACTCTATAGAAGCTGCTCAGCTCTATGAAGCCCTGGCTTCATACATGATACATGATCAGGCTACTGCAAAATCTGTAAGTTTAACAGCTCATGATCCTGCCTCCAAATTCTGGAGTGAAGCCTTTTTCCATTCCTCAGCCAAAGATATCCATTCCTAACAATTTCTGCATTCCCTCCTCCTGAACGGAAGGAAAACAACAGGTTTTACAGGGACTGTGACTACAGCAAATTAGAAGGGCTGGTGGTCTTTGATAGTAGCCATGGGATGGAGCAGTAATTCAGATTCTCATTACTTCAGCACAAGATGCTCTACCTCACCTAGCTGCAGATGGGAAGAGGGATGACCTTAGCAGGCACTGATGTTTTCAGAGTTCCTGTGTGCTTATGACACGATTCCCTCTTCTCTCCCACCCACTCACATCTGTTTAAAGATTTGGTATAATTTCATCTAGCAACACAGCTCCAGTCACAGCTCTGGTGTCTTGTGAGTCAGAAGGAGTTGCTTTGGCACCTCCTATACATGCTCCTACTCAACAGGAAATAAAAGAGCCAACCAATAAAGGTATTGGCTGATTTTCTGGTTTCTGTCTGTCCCCTGATGAGAGCCTCTGGGGAAGTTGGCATTAATTTTGTAGTGGAAGATTGTTTTCTGGGTCACTAACCCTGATTTAGCCTTTCTAAAGGAGGTATCATGAGGCATCATTATAAGTAGAGTGGCGATGCTGTCTAAAATAAGCAAGCTGGTAGACTTTGGCTTTGAATCTAGGTATCTCTTTTTATATAAAGTATTTCCTCTTAGATCAATGAACTAGTGGTTTGGTTTCGTGCATTTTATTTTACGTTTTTTTTCTTTACATGGGAGAAGATATAACACTGAGCCATGCAGAAACCCACTACAAACACTCACTGTTGATTTTTTTATGTATCATTTAGCCAAAGCCTACTCCATTTAAAGTCTGACAAAGTTGAAACACAGCTCAGATATTAAATGGGACAAAGAAAAGCATGATTAAATCTGGATTCTAAGTTCCTTTTCTCCAGTTTTCTTTTTCACCACAAATGATAGTGAATTATGATCAGTCCTAGTCTTCTGAAATTATTATGGTCTTCATTCTTCTTAGTGGGCAGGTAAAAATTTGGCTTAATAGACACCAATTGGTTATGCTAAATCTTCTACAAGTATCTATCATTATAGTAGCTGTAACAGCTGAGGAATGTATGGGTTTGGCCATTTTGGTGAACTGAAACTTTCTGTCTCATCCATACCACTTCTCTCACTCTGCTCTTAGATATATGAAGGGATGCTTATAGTCTGGCCTCATGTGTTCATTTGAGAACATTACTTCTAGTTCTACTTAAAGGTTTATGTGTAGAAAACCACTCAGGCATAATCTTCTTTTTAAAAATGAAAGGCCTGTTTGATTTTTAAAGGACTGTGTTGTTGCTCAAGAAATTTTATCAAGTAACTTCCCAAAACATTTTGTATGCCCACAGGGGTTTTATAGCTTACAAGTTTCATGGGAGTTATTGTCAGATTTTCTTCAGCACACATGAAAATCGGGAAATCAGGTACTGAAGATTAAATTTTTTCCTTAAAATCTACCATTGACAACACATCCATATCTTTTAAAAATATCCAAGTGTATCTTGAAGAAAGCTGCCTGACATTAAGCAAAATGGTTTTAGAAGTGCAAGTTTAGGAAATTCCCTGGCATTCAAGGAAACTGAGTGGCTCACTATGGCTTTAACTACCAGATCTTACTGGATGTATAGTGTGTGTAGCTAATGTTATCAGGAAAGAACAACATGTTTTTACTTCTTAAGTTCAAACAGTACTGTCTTTAGTAACACTTACTTCAAATGAATATGATCTTTTAATGATCAGCCACATATCTCATAAAGTCTACCTGGTGTCAACACGTAACTACTGGCTGAAGTCACGTGTAGTGAATAATGCACGGGCACTGTTCCACCTCTATTTTATGGATAATGATAAGGCCCCAGTTATTCTCCCTTTGACTCCTCTTATCCCTGGCTTTGAGGGGATGGATGCACAAGTATTTGTGTAGTCATGTAGATAAGTACTTCAGAATACAGACTTTTAATGGAACCTAAATAAAAAATAAGACTTAATCTAGCACTTTTTGCACACTCTTGTAAGAGGAGATGAAGGGAGGAGAAGGCAGTGGGTGTAGATAATGGATGGAACTTTTGAACCAACTGTCTATTTAAATCAATTTAAAACATTCCTTAGGCTAGTCTCAGATTAATAGATTAAAGACTCTCAGATTAAAAATAAAAACACCAAAGATAAATAGGGGAGGCTTGTTATGGTTGTATTTATGTCTCTTGTATTTATGTCTCTGATGGATAGGAAGTTACTTTTTGAAAGGACTGTGGGTAAACTTTAATCACCCTGGTGTTATTTCCTACATTCATCTAGAATCAATAGAAGATTATCTGCTAATCATACAGACAGAAATTAAACATTCTTTATTTTTAAATTAAGCATTAGATTTATACAAAATAAAACCATGAGAGAGGCAAGTCATATATGAGAATTAAATAAGAAAGGAATTCTACCGATGCAGTAGACTGTACACTGCAAGCTTTTCCTAAAATGACTGCCAGGTGAGATTACAGCTTTAAAGGGCCAGGAGGTAATTCTATCTGTGCTGATTTACCTATTGCCATAACTGAATGACCAAAGCCACCTTTGCATGTTTGTATGCTTGTTTGTTGTTTTTTTTCTGAAACTGTACATGTATTTCTCTGTGTCAATATATATACACTGCATATATTTCTTACATATATATTAGTAACTGGCCTTTAGGAAGTGGACTAACAGATAATTTTCTCCAACTTGCACACCCTGGCATATTTAAACTATCAATATTACATTCATACAATTTTGTACATTCATGCAGTTTTATATGAAGCTATGTAAAGGAGGAATGTTAAATCCTGCTTTAAATAAGAGACATAATGGTGTTTCAAAGGAAAAATGCAGGCATATTTGGAAGAAGAAAAATATTTTAGTTGATTGACAATTTCTCTTTTAAATTAGTCTCAAACAGTGAAAATATGCCTTTTTGAGGGGAATATAAAGGAAAATATTTCTGATCATTAATAACAGGTCAAAAATGTCCTTGTCTAATCAAATGTATCTATTATGCTCATTTTAGAAGACCTATTAAGCAGATTTGTGAAGCAAATAATACTTTTGTACTTTTATTGGTTTATCAAGTAGAGGTATCTCCAAAGACGATAGAATTATTATTATTAATGATAATATTAATTTTAAGCAGCATCTGACCAGAGATAGCTCATTTTCTTCTGCTCTGCTCCAGGTTTTTCTTTTTATTGTCTTTATGAATATTTGCTCAAGAAACTTTGACCTTTTTCAATTAACTTGATTTTTCACTCAGTACTTATTTTTCTTCATTCCTGAGATTCTGGTGCTTCTGAAGCATACTCTGGTCACCTTCTTTTTCACATCTCATACACCATTTCCAATGTCCCTTTTGTTTTCTCCTCATACACCTCTCACCTCTTTCACCTTCATGGTGTGCCTTAGTGAGGAAGAAAAATGGAGGGCTTTTTATGGACATGTGATTTTGATGGGGAAAATGTATTTCTGACTCTGTAAGAGCTTTAGTGTTTCCCTAACATGTCAGTCATCAAAGAAGAACTATACAATCTTGGAAATAGTTTTCAAATTACAAAAAAGAAAGAGAATATTATGTCTATGACTCTATGATTATGGATTTTGGCTTGTTCAGATTTTTCCCCATTGAGTTCATTTAAAGGCTTCTGGGTTTGTCAGTGGACATGTGCTACTTTTTCATCCAACTAATTGAAATATTCTATTCTACTCTTCATCACAGACAGAAAGAGCACAATAAATACCTTCTGCAACAAAACAGTTTTCACTTAAGAATGCAACTCTCATGATGATGAAAGAGTTTTGAACTGTCAAATAGTATTTATGGTTTGTAAGGTTCATAGAAATGTAAAGGATATGCACCAGGAAGAGAAAATATTAAATTGTGTATCAACATAATTTTTGAATGCATATATTTGATCAGATTGTAGCAAAATAGTTCAAAAGCCCTGTGTGAGGTTTGGGCACAGAATGTAGTTACATTATTTTTGTTAGAAGTATGGTTAGGAATAATGTAATGGAGAAAAGAAAGGGCTTGAAGATGATTAGAGAGTCAATCAAATGTGTAAGTCTTTTCCAGGAAATGAAGGAGCCAGTATGGAAGGGGAACCAGTCCCATGCAGTGGCAAGACAAAGACTGGTACTGGAAGAACAATTTATCTTTTGGTTAAAGAGAGCATAGATTGGCAACAGATGAAGTGAGACAGCTGAAGGAAAACTTTTTATAACATATCAGAGAAACATATTTTAAATAATAATTTGGAATGAAGCAGACTGAGGTTTGTGATGTATTTCGACCTGAATATGGAAAGATGATGCCAAATTAGGAAAAAAATAACTTTCTGGAGTGGAATTCAGTATTAAGAAATTACTATATTCTCGATGAACAGTAGAAAAGGGTATGTAGAGCTAGGCACATGGTTGTAAAAGTGAAAAGTGAGCAAGATTCTGAATTTAAAGTAAAGATCCGTGTTCTGAGCCCCAGGTATAGTAGTTAGATGTGACTTGAATCTCCCTGATTAACAATATTGACTAATAGTGACTTGGTTGCTAGCTGGCAGACAATAATTTTGGATAAATTAGGCAAACGTGAGGTGATCCATCTTGACATGATGTGGAAACACTCATAAGGTAAAGAGTGTGTTTACTACCAGTTGCAGATGACAATCCTTTTAAATAGAGAACTTATCCTAAGAGCAGTCTTGAAAAAAAACTAGAAGTATAAAAAAAGAACAAAGTAGTTAAGATTGACAGGCACCATGCTAACAATGAGATTACAAATTGGATGAGCCCTCAGGGATTTAAGAAAACAATCCAAACACTTTTACCTCACTTTTTAGCCAGTGACAGACATATTCAAGCTTTTCCTCAAAGATTTACTTTAGTGAAAAATTCTATTACTCTTGATGTTTCAAAGTGTTTCCCTTCTCACTGAGCTTTATAACTATGTCCCTGTTCTTGGGACTTTCAGGGATTTACCTGAGTCCCCAGGTTTTAGTTTTTTGACTAAGCTCCAGACACATCTCACAGCACACTGACCACAGTGACTTCACCATGTAATTATATTTTATCTTTCTTTCAAACTGTGGCAGAAGGATGACATCTACTTTTTGCTCAGTTGTTGAATATTGTGCTTAAATTTTGTTCTTGCACCAAGAAACAGCAGACGTGAGTTTTAGGCTTTGCTCTGTCTGAATGCACAGCCCCATTTTTCCTTGAAGGGTGTCCTAGCAGTGCTGCTTTGGATGGGAATATCCTTCAGTTTCCCTCTGGAACAGAGGGTACTGGGAACATCCTTCAGACAGCATTCAGAAAAAAAGATCTGTGTTTCTATTCTGCGATTCAATGAGAATAACATTTTTAGCAGAATCAACCTGTAGGAAAAAGCATCAGGCAAATTGGATTTTATTAGGCTGCTGATTGAGAAAAAGTTAAGAGACAAAGAGCAAAGTCTTCCACCAGGCTGCATGTGCTGGCCAGAGCCAGGTGAGTGAGATGGCTGCTGCAACCTGCAGAGCACAGCATTCAAAAATTATGTTGATACCATGCAGCACATAGCTCCTTCCTGCCATGGGGACTACTCCATTCACAGCTTAGGTGGAGAGGGGTTTGGTGACTAATTAAAATTTAGAGAAAACCTATTCCCTTTGTATATGTTCCGAATAGTATGGAGAGGGGAAATCAGTTTATTTAAATGTGATATGATTCCTGAGTTCCTATGCACTTTTAATAGATAGTTCTACAGAGGACAAAACATGTTCCTGTTGACTGAATATATTAAAAACGTCCCCAGTATAACAAATGTTCCTACAGAGGAATAGGTGCCTGAATGCCAGCTATACAGAATAACAGGATAATGGCCCTTAAATGTTGCTCTTTGTGAAAGTCGGCTTTGCAGAGTACAAGTGAAGGGATAGACCACCAATGAACAACCTGAGATTTATAGCAAACATTACTTCTGCAGGATTAGATGATGTGATAGTTTTAATAATACTCTGAAATTTGTAAGAAAGAATAGAAAGGGATAGCTTTCTTTGTGAGTACAGAAATTTCCACAAGCAAATCCTCAACTTTCTCCTTTGTTTTCCAATAGGGCAAAATGGATATAATATTAGGAATATGCTCTCTCTGGATTCAATTTCAGTCCCTGCCATACTCTTTAAGTAAGAATCTATAATCCGACTGACTGCTTTTTCAAAGTTCCCTCTCATACAACTGTGAACTAAAATATGTGTGTGAGCACAGACTGCATGAGTTTAACTAAATTGGCTTGAAACACATATTTCAGCTAAGCGAGTACAGGATTTTTTGCAGACAATGTCTATATCACCTGCCTATGTGTTCTGTTTTAGTTACGAAAAATCAGAATGGAATGTCTGTGAGGAGAGGAGAAAATTCATCATGATCAATTATTAGAGGGTTTTAATGCAAAACATATTATGAAGGGAAAAATTAATATTCTTCAACTGGGTAGTAGGAAGGCTACTAAAAATCTGGGACTTTTGGAAACATAAATCACAATTCCTTTCTGGGAAATATTTTCCCATATTAGTAGGAGAAAACCAAGAAATAACCATGGAGATAATGAGAAAATATTCTTTGAATGGTTAATGCTATAATCTAAAACATTTCAAAAAAAAAAAAAAAAAAAAAGAGAACTGAAATCTGCTCTTGATTATACATGACTTCAAGTGAGTCAAATGGGCACATCCACATCCAAAGGATAAAATTTAGCTCATAGACATAAGGAAGAGACTTGAGAAATGCAAACTCCGTATAACCATCAACATTATTATTGCAATAGCATATGTCATCGTATTTTAGAAAGTGTTTGCAAATCTGGTGACAAATTATAAATAAATCAGAACAAGTGATGGAAAATACAACTGTAGCTTATTTCTGTTCAGTAACAAGCACAGTGCAAGGTCATCTGCAGTTTTACATGAGGCATATACTTAGAATTTAATTTTTCAAAGATATGTGTCATTTTCCATTGAGGTAATGATGAGAGTTTTATCAATTGCTTATTATGAATGTCTTTAACTCATACGTTTGGCGATAAAATCTTATTTGAAGTTTAAAATCACTTACAAGTGTGAATTTATGCAGAAACTGTCCCTGTATAGACAAACGAACTGTGATATCCTTTAAATACTTTGTCTTTTTAATTTATATCACATATGTGTAATTACTGATCGAGAAGACACTGCTGTGTCTGTGCCTGGTTGTGCTGTTACTCCTCAAATGACCAAAGGTCTACCCTGATAATTACCAAGCTAGAATCAAATGGTCTAAGAGCTCTTGCAGAACTGTTCTACTTCCTTGCACCACCTGCAAATGCAGAACACAAGAAACAGCTAAAATGAAATAAATAGCAGCTGGGTTTTTTGCTGCTTGGTAAGTTGGTCTTGCATCAGAAATCTCCATGAGAGTTCAAAGTGTGGAACACAGGAAGATAGGAAGGCATCATGAGCTGTGTTAACTTGAAAACAGTTCATAGAAGGGTCATGCAAACAGAAGGGCTGTTGATGACTAAAATCTTGCAATCTGCTTTTGTGGCCCTAAGGGGAAATTACTGTAGTTCATCTTCCTAGAAAAAGGCTGGATACTTTATGTTAAAATTTGGTGACTAAAACCAGCAAGTAGCTGTTACTAACTTTCAGATAACAACAACAAAAAATCAACTACATAATAAAGAGTTATATTCTAAATTTTTTATGTAAAGAAATGCTGTCTTGATTTAAAAAGCATAGATGCATTGGTTTAAATGATCTTCCCATAGAAATGCAAACCTGGAATGTTCCACAAAGCTAAGGTGAAGTTTTATAATCTTTTGGATTTCCCAGAGTAATGCAAAATTTAGATGGGCTCTTCAATAAATCCTGGATTCCTTTTTAAATGTAAATATATGTGGGAATTGTCTGCATGTGCATATTTAAAATTTCAGACTTGTAAAGGAAGATTAAAATTATCTCATTCTGAAAACACCAGAAAGCAAAATTAATATTTAAAAGATGTGTCCAAGATTCACTGGCTACAAATATACAACTGTCTTCCAGCACTCTGTTTTTTATGCTACTCAGATTATTCACTCTATGAAAAAAAAGCAAAGGTCTGAATTATATATGTTCTATAGACCTCCAATTAAAGTATAGTAACTGATTCCAAGGGTTATAAACTATATATCAGATTAAGTTCTTAGTGAGAAGAAAAAAAGAAGAATGGAGAGAGAGGTTCTGCAGAGGATGTTTGTCCGTCCATCTCAGTGCCCAGTAAATCTCAAGATAAATCCTCATCTGTGGTGCTGCAGACTCTACCCCCACCCAAGGCCACATTGCAATGTCAGCACCAGCCAACATTGTTCTTGTCCTAATTACGAGTGCAGTGGGCCCAACATGGTTTTTGTTTTAATTACAAGTGCAGTTGGCTGGGACAATCTGGCACTTTCTAAGTTTGTCTGCTGGGGTAGTGAGTCGAGACAATCTGGTACCTTCTTGTGCTGGTACAAGTACAGTCAGTTGGAATGATTAGGCAATCCCTAACCACAGAGAGAAATCTAGTTGCCCAGAAACTTAGCTGAAACCCCTCCTGCTTGGACCACAACCCTCTTTGAAAGTTGCCAAGATCACTTGGTAAGAATTGTGGCCACAATGGAAAAATACCGACCAAAGTCAGTCTTGCGAGCCTATAAATAGTAATCAGTTCAGCCTTGATTTATTTTCTGAGACTCAAGTCATGCTTCTCCCCGCACGTTTTAAGTCAAACTTGAAAGTGGCTTGTGGAAAGAAGAAAGGAGCAGGTTTCTTCTGATGATTCAGAATTCAAAAAAAAAAAAAAAAAAAAAAAAAAAGTCTGGGCCAGGTAATCCTACATGATTCATTTTGTTCTTTCAGGATTTCAGGGGTGAAAGGAAGGTAAATCTTAGAAAAGAAGAACTTGAATATTTGTTTCAAAACGTACTAGAATACAGATAGGAATCAACTACACCATCCTTAACTGCAGTCTTCATTTCACTGTGTTTCCTAGTAGTTAATAACCACTTCCTAATAACCATTTACTAACTTTTTGCAGTTTGAGCTGTACTTCATTCTCATACAGAGGATACGCACATGACTAAACCAGATAAGTCTTGGGAAGGCATTGTAAGAACAGTTCATAAAACATTGGCTGGGCCACTGCACAGAGGTGAACTTGATTCTAGGCAAAATTTATAGGTCTTATTTATATTGAAAATTGCTTGATTATTTGTAGAATCCTGCTAGATAATGATTCAAATGAGCCAACATTCATAGGTTGAAAAAAACAGATGAAAAAAAAAAATCTGCAGTTCAATCTGGAGTTATGAATGTTCTGTCATAATCAGGAAATAATGCTGAAGTTCCTCTCAATTTACCAAATAGTTTTGCATTTTCCTTCCTGAGAAGGCACACTAATACCTTATTTGCACACACAGTCGTGCACATGTGCACAATCTTAAGTAAAATTAAAATAAATGCAAGTAAAATTAGAGTTTTAGTAACAGTGCTAATACTTTTTCCATTGGTCTTTAAAGCCAACAGGTGGCCAAGATATAAAAGAAGTGTTCAGAGAGGGTAATGTAGCAGAAAAGATACGTTGACTCTTCCCATCTTCTGCATGGGATGGAAAATGCTAGGAGATACTTTTGCTAGAGTCAATCTCTTTGAGAAACTCACAAGAACTTTTGTGTAGAGCTGGTGTGACTCTAGAAAACATTATTATGGGTAAAATGCACAACATAAACAGTTACAGCTTGACAAGTTCAGATATTATTCTCCACAGAGTTCTGAAGAATCACCCGCTATAGTATGTAATGTCCTCTGTAAAAGTGCTCGGAAACCAGGTGACTGCATGGTGCCAAGTATGACACCAGTTTCTTAACAAGTTTGCAGGAAGAGATGAGGCTGTAACATCAGTACTGGCGAGATTAGCAGAAATGTGATGCATTTGAGCTGACTCAGCAGGAAGACCAGCCCCCCCCAAGCCTCCTGGAGTTCTTTGAGGTGTTCAAAAGTACAAGGAGAAGGTAGATTTTGCTGATACAGTCTGCCTTGATTTGCAAAAGGTTTCCAACATACTTTCTAATCAAAAACATTTGAAGACACTAAGCAGCCACAGTATGAAAGCTAAGAACTCTTACATTTTTTGACATGCTCTTGGCTAAAAAAAGGATTAGCAGTATATGGTCAGCTCCTGTGGTGAACAGGCACAGGTGTTATCAGTAAAGTTCTGCAGGAATTGGTGTTAGAACTATGTGCATAAAAGACTAAGAGAAAGGATGAGAAGTTACCTGACAAAGTTATGCACTATGTGTAGTTATTCAGACTAGGATCGGTTTAAGAAATTGCAGAACATTATGAGACTGAGGAACTGAGCAAAGAAATAGCAGCTGAAATTCTTCACTTAAAATTTTTTTAAGAAGTGCATGTGAAGATTCACCCTAATTTCACATAAATGAGAGACTGTCATTACTGCTCAGGAGTCAGGTTATGATCAGTAATACCATGGAAATATCATCTCACTGTTCAATATAGTAAAAAAGATGAGTTAAATATTAGGAATTATTTGGAAAGCAGTTGTGCCAATCCATGCTTTCTTAAATACACATCTTGAATACTTCTTGCACTTCTGGTCTTTCCATCTGGAAAAAAAAAAAAAAAAAAAAAAAGAAAAAAAAAAAAGTAGAAAAGGAAATACTGCAAAGAACATAGCAAGAATGGTCAAAGATATGGAATGCTTGCTGTAGAAGGAAGGCCTAAGTGAACTTAAGTCTGCAAAACAACATGACTGAAAAAAAGCTTGTGAAATCATGAATGGCATGTAGGAAATTCCAAGGGCTTAGTGGAGGGAACAGTCATTCTTTTTTTCTTCCAACAGAAAGCCAGAAGGTTGCAAGTTAAGCTGTAGAGGCCAAGCTCACAGCAAATAAACAGGGTAATTCTTTATGCAATGGGCTTTTGAACTGTTGAACCACTTGCTAAAGGATGTTGTGAATGCTAATATTTTACATGAGGTCAAGTGGAGACTGAATTAACTCATAAAAAATAAATTAACTCCAGTTTACTGACTACCTAAAAACTACATGTGCTAAAGTGCTTCAGCTGAGAGTAGTAACTACAGATATAAGGAAGGGGTATTCTGCATATTTTGTTTTACACATCTTCTTGAGCATCCTCAAGTGCAAGACTAAAAAAGTGCAAGGATAGTTTCTTTCATTTTTTAATACTGGGTTTTCTGTCTAACAGTCTGTCTGGACATCTCATGTTGGTTAGTGACCCTGATTAAAATAAATATTAATTTTATCTTAGGAAGTGAAATTCTGGATGTGCTTTTAAGTCACTTTCCCAGACAGTGGGAAAAACTTAATAAAGTTCATGTTCAGCCAGAAAACCAGAAGAGATGTATTTGCCTTTACAGTCAGTAGCTCAGATAAAGATGAAGTTTACAAAGTCTGATCTAGAGGTCCATCTCTACAAGTGATGAGATGTGTTCATGGTATTCTACAAAAGAAGTTAGAATGACTAATAGGGTAAGATTTTATTTCTTTTTTTTTTAATTCCATTTGAGCAACAGTTTTGTTTTAATTCAAAGACTATGTGGAATTGGAGTAAAGAAATTTTCTTGACTAATACAGTGTCACTCTCAGTGCATTGTGGATTACAGATGAGTTGTGCTCTGAACAAGATTAATGAAGAAGTTCCTAAGAATTGTTTTTCATATGTCATAAATGAAAAAACCTGGGTCAGCAGAGTTCAGCATTGAAATATTCTCTTAATCTCTGCCCAAGTGAAGTAAAACATTAATTCTTTAATGAAATTAAACAAAGGATCAAGACTAGTAAGTGTATCCTCAGGTTGATTTGGCTTAAAAATTTAACTAGAGAAAGAACTGAAAGTGTGTACATAAATGAAAAGTAAATTGAACACAAAGAAACAGCCTTCAGTCTGTTTGTAGTAAAACATCATGATGGGTGGATTTTATCAGCAGGAAATTTTTTCAACAGAAAATGGAAAGGCATGCCAGGCTAGATCAAATAAAGAATGTGTCTACAACAGGATGATTGAAGTCTTTCATCTCAGCATCTCCTGACACTTTAGCCTTCAGTACCTTACATTCACCAGACATCTCTCACTGTAACTTTAGAGCCCACTAGGAACGTGGCTTTTGGCTCTGGAACATGGCCAGACTGTCCTATTCTGCTTCCTTGTGGCTGCTCAGAGACTAAAACCTGAGCAAGAGAGTCTGTCTGCTCTTTTGGTGGACCAGAAGGTTTTCCCACCAACCAGAGGCTCTTAAAAATGCATTTTTAATGCATTGACTCTCCTTGGAATTCTTTGTTTTAAGTAAAACCATGAAAATTTGCATGCAACCTTTAATAAGAGTCTGATGATTACAGATACCTGAGAGGAAGAGTTTGAGTTTCTGTCCCCTACACAGGGAGTCAAGCTCATCTTTTCTGCTTCCACAGGGGAGTTGAAATCACAAGACTGTAGCCAAATGTAGAGTGAGGATACTCTTTTCCTGTTGCTTTTGAATCAGTTCACTGTCTGTAGTGGAAGATTTGGAGAAAACCAGGTTATTACATTTTACTAAGCCTATCCCTCATATAGGAAGGGTGGGCCCTAACTTCCAGTCATGGTTTATGTCCAATTTACTTCTGGTCTGTTTAATGTACAAGGTCAAAGAAATACTGGGAAAAAGAACTTGGAAGTCTTTTCAACATACTGAGTACAGAGGTAGGCACCATCTTTCCTTTGTCACTTTCTCTGTGACAGAAAAGTTTAAGTCTTGCTTAGCTCATGAGTACTATGAGGGTCTCAAGAAAACAAAGGCTTCTCTGAGCCATTTATGATAGACTCAGTCTTTGGACGTGGTCATCCCTTAAGTATTTCTGTAGGCAAGCCCTAGGCAGTTGTAGGTCTCATATGTGGATCACTAAGACTTCTTTTGGTGATGCCTACTTTTTCACAAGCACTGCATAAGTAGCCCAGATACCTCAGAAAGACTTACGAATTCTGCTTTGTAGCAAAAGGCTGAAATTTAGTCTATCTAATACCTGGTTTATTCCTTGGCAAGATTTTTTTCTTGTAGATATCTAATCTCTTTGATTTGCTCCATAAATAGCAAATAATTAAACTTTCTTGTGCAAATCAGTAGATGTTGCCTAGTCTGTGATAACTGTGTAGGAGACAAGGAGACACAATGCTACAGCTTAATCCAGAAAACTAGGTCACTGAAGGACATAAAATATTTGCAGATGGATATGGTGTGGAAAGAGAGGTACAGCAGATGTCTGTAGTGGGACGTGGTGTGGAAAAGAGGTGCAGCAGCCTCCTCGTTTGTCACTGTTATTGTGGTTCCCAGAAACTCTGCATCAGTTTCAGCCAGAGGCCACCCAGCTGCCCTAATTAGTCAAAATCTTGTGATCTGAAAAGCTGAGGCTGTTCTAATAGGCCATTTTATTTTTTAATGACTCTTTACTATCACATTGTCTTTTCTCCTTGCTCCAGTTTATCAGGGTTGAATTTAATTGCTGTGATCACTTGAGGGAAAAAAAAAAAAAAAAAAAGGATAATTTGATGCATGGAGTTTTAAGTTATAACAGCTAATGCATATTAATGACTTCATGCTTTTGTAATCAAGTTAATAGTGACCTCAAACCCTGCTATATATGGCAAAAGCCAACTAAAACAGAGTTTTAATAATTTTGCAGATCAAGTGGATATTTAAATATAATGTAGGAACTACATTTGGGGCCTATTCATTTTATTGAATTGTGTTAAAGTGTGAGGAAGATCACAATATTTATGTTAAGGAAAAATATATTTTTCTTGTAAAAGATTCCCGCTCTGATCTGTTTTCTTTTTCTTTAAAAAAAAAAAATTCAAAGATTGTTATGCGGTTTAAAGAGAATGACAAGCTCTTGACTAGCATAATATTCATAATTCTGAAAGCTTCAAACAGAAAAGCATATCATATATTCTACCTTATCACACACATAATTTAACCTACTTTTTCTGTTGTATCCTTTATACCAGTGAAACTTAATTTTGTGGGTTTTGACATGAAATTCAGCTCTCCCTAAATACTGTTGCTTGACAATAGCCTATTAAAAACCTTCAGTGAAATGGTATTTGCAAGGGAATTTATAGGGAGGAGGTCCATTTATTACTATTACAGTCTGTGCTCCTGCAGAAGATTCAAAAATCACCTTCAGGAACATCTGTAAATATTTTTAAAGGTAGAAGTAATTTGTACATCTGCTGTACATACATCCATTCATTTCTTTCTGCAGATTGGAGCATTGAAACAGCACATAAAAGCATATTGTTCAGTTTCTAATTCCTAAACAAAATGCTCTAAAGTAAAACTGTCTGGGACTTCAAATTAGTATCCAAATAAAGTTTAAAACCATAAAACAAATAGCATTGACAATTATGCTAGGTTTGGACATTTCTGACTTAGCTTTTTGTTTGTTTGTTTTTTGTCTGGTGCTTTAATTGTCTTCTTAGCTGTGTTTAAACATATAGGCAGAGAATTTTTTCAGAACCATATCTCAAACAAAATAACAACACAAAGAAGTATCGATTAAGAAAACTAGAAATTAAAAACATTATTTTAAGTGTCTTTAAAGGGAAGCAGCAAGCAATGAAAGACTAAGAACTGCACAGAACCTTTTACTTCTAGGATTCTGTAATTCAGTTTCAATCCAGATCAGTCATAGCTAGCTGTGCAATGGCTCATGCAGGGTAAGTATCTGGTCTTGCATATGAACAGATGTTGCTATTTCAGAAGTCCATGCTAAAACTGGAACCAATTAATACCATTTTGGGGATCACAGCAAGGAGGCCAGTGACTGAGATAAGCAGAGACTAAACTGTCCTCTGCCCCAAGTGATGGCTTTGCCAGTGGGAGCTGACATAGTCATCATTAAGAAACTTGCTATCCTCCTTGTGGTTTGGGAAAAGAGAAATTCCACATTTTCAGATTTTTGAAGCCTGAAATGTAAAAATTATGCATTCCACTGTCCTTGCCTTGTTTTCATGCAGCATCGTTGATGTTAATGGTCTGTATCTTTCTAGTAGTCATGTTGGATCTTGCAAGCCCAGTTATTTATGATAATAAAAGTCCAATGGATACTTACATGTCTTTAAATGTGTGCTACTTTTTCAAACCCCAGATCTGTACATAGAGGGGTACAGCAACATCTTAATAGAGAGTCGTTTGTACCCAGATACATAAAAAGCTGAAATATATGGCTGGAATACCTGCTTTTTAGGGAAAAGCTTATAGTCTTGTGAAAGATTTCAATGTGAAGAAATAAAGGTCCTTGGCTCAATCTTTTGTGTATAGTTCCATACAGCGACTTCCAAATTTTTGATCTACTTCAAAAAGCAATAGAAATTTAGGATACCACACAGATAGCAGCTCATCATTCCTGCCAGTGTATTAGATTCCAGCTTGCTCACTGGAACCTGAGGTAATGTTTTCAGTATGGTGAGGAGGTCCTCATCTGTCTCAATTTTATATTTGTGTGGTGAGATGCAGTCTGTGAGCGGAAAGCAGATAGATGATAGAAGAGGGGCTGATTTTCTGTGTCAGATTAGGAGTTACAGGCTTCTCCCCACTAACCTGGGCAAGGGTAATTAATAATGCTTGTTTCAGAGATGCAATATTCCAGAGATAACTAAATACCTCTGCACAGTTTGTCAGAATAAGGTATGCAGTTTTAAATTCTGAGAGACAGCATGCATGTATGAGGCAAACATGGAAGATTTTTAGAAGTAGTTAGGAATATATTGAAGTGACTTTCTGAAATCTTGAACAGTCTGTTTTGAGAATGGGATTCTCAAACCAGTTTGGAAAATACTGTTGATTGTATGCAAATTATGCTAAAAACTATAAAGTTACTTTTTCTGGCATTATTCCATTTAATTTAGATACCTGCAAAACCTTATTTTCTTCTCCTCTGATATGTTTCTTCTGTCATGAGATTCATCAAAAAGTTATAGCTGTAAGAGACACTTTAGGTCCTCAAGCCCCTCTTTTTGCCAATGAGGGGTGCAGCTAGGGGCCCTTTACCTGCGTGTGAATATATTTTGGCCTTTCACACAGACAGTGAATAAAGAGGCATGTAAAAATAGAAACACAAGAGGTTTATAGGGCTAATATTGAGGTATGAATACAGAATTTCCATTGGTGAACCACCCCTGAGGTTCTCATGATAAGCCATGGTGATTTGTGCAGTGCTGGCTGATGGTTGACAGTGCTTTTGGATTCTGTGAGAAAATACTTTAAAAAATACTGAAACTGTTAAACCTGTTATCTTTTTAATTCTCTGTAAGTGGGAAAAGCGAAAGTTCCAGGCCAATTAACTTCTTTGTTGAGACCTGGACCACAATTATTCTGCAGGTCCCTTTTGGAATATTGGTGGAATTACTTTTCTGTTTATCACCAGACATTTCACCTCTGCAGAAGGAACTGGCACAGCCACTAATGGACAATCTTGTATTTAAAACTTGCTTTCCTATCCAATTGACTTTTCAGGCAGAGCAGGGTTCTATATGCACAGGAATCTTCATGCTGTCCTTTGATGCAAACCGTGACAGTAAAACTATTTTAAGAATATAGCATTAGCTTTTCACGTTTAAAGGTTCAACCACTTTTTAAAAACTATTTAGATAACCGGTGCAAGTGGGTGCTTCCAGTTGTTATTTCTACTGCAAACTATCAGGTAATTTCACAGAAGCCTAAAACTCCTTCTTGTGCATGTGTGTATAAAGATGAAGTAAAGCTTGGTTGATTTGTGACCCTGAAGGCTCATCAAATTATAAACCATGGGTGAAATCAGTGCTATAATAAACATCTAGTCAGAATATGGTATCATATATAATGATGCAAAATAATAGTTAATTTCACATGATAATGGTATGCTTTACCAAAAACTCAAAGCAATGAACATAATGCTCCAAGAATGTTCTTTTTATGGCAGGTCCATTTATAAACCCATCTAGTGGAAAAAATTATTAATTTCAAAACCCTGCAGAAATCATTGAGATTTTTAAGATGGCCATTACCACTTCTCATATCAAATTTTATAACCTTGTTATAAAATACATGCTGGACTGTTTCACTGAAGTTAGATCTGACACTAAGTCTGGGCAAGTGCCATACACCTGACATTTGTATTATTATAAACTTCTGAGTTTTGAAATGGAAACCAGCTGAGTATTGTGTTTTTGTGTGCATCACTGTTTACATGGTATATGATTACTAAGTGACTTTTAGTTTATGAGTATCAAATGAAGCCCATGGAGCAGCAGAAGGCAGTAACCCAAGCCACTTATGTCTTACCCAAAGCTCATTAAAATCCTTAAAAAAAATTCTTATTGACTTTAGCAGACTTTGAAAGGGTGACTTTTAACTAAACATAGAACAAAACTCTATTTTGTTTAGGGGACATTCAGGTTTTTGCAGACAATTACATAGCAAAGGTGGTCTTTATCTTTCATCTCAAATTATTGTTTGACTTTAGAAAAGTGAGCAGAAAGATTTTTTTTTTAATACTCTGGGTCAACTCAGAAAGATATCTTAGACAAGGGTCCTTAAGTTTTAGAAATAACATTTGGCAATTGCTGGGGTTAAGCAGCAAAATTAGTTTGATTGTACACAGCCATCTGCTGGGTTATATCCTTTCCTCTCTAACAAATGAGCCAGAGAGAGAACAATTGGGTTTAAAAGATATAAACACAGGAGTTACAGATGTCCCTGAGACTTCCACATTGAATTGGTGTGTGCATTTTGGAGGCACAGAGATGCTGCTCTCTCTTGCTCACTGTGCTGTGCTTCACACTTACTCAGTTGCCTTGAGGTGTTTGAATGCAAGGATCAGAATGAGAGTTAAGATTTTTGTCACTTCAGGTGCTAACCTGTCTGCAGAAGTTATATCAACTGTTAATGTTAGCTGTTTTAAAATAGATTTTTCTCTCATTTAAAAAAAAATAATATCGGAGGTCTGATCAAACTGAATCTTGTATATCTGCACTCAGTTTAACTGGAAAGGTGTGGGATTAAAACATACACCAGTTAAAGTCATTCTGTGTTCTGAAAGCCTGTATTTAAATACACAGTGGTGACAAAGAGAGACCATCTATATAAGGTAAGCAGTTTTAATTGTATTCACAGGTTTCTTTTCTATCAATGTTACAATATATTAGGGTGTTTACTGTATTTACATTTTCCTTGCTAATAAATCCTTCATTGATGTTTTTTTGAGGACATAAACACTTACCAGTACATTATACTCTGTTGTCTTGACCACTAACCTTCCTTCAGATGTAGTCTGAATCAGAATATCAACTACATAGTACTATCCCAAAGTAGTGTTGTATAATAAAGCTAAGCAAAATAAGACTTCTGCATAGAAGAGGTTTTCCTGCTCCCTCCTCATCTGCTCCCTCCACTTATGCTCCAAGCCTCATGCTCTCCTCACCTGCCTGGAGCCATCACTGGGGCTTGACAGACTCCTTGTTTCATTAATTCAGCTTTTCTGCCTTTTCAATAGATATTTCCCTCTGGTTGTTAGGCTGTTTTTTGCTGTGTTGAATTACATTTGTCCAGCAAGGTGACAGCTAATCCATTTAAGGTAAGGCAATTGGTGGCAAAAATTGTTATAGGAGCAGATTACAGAGTGTGGATAGCATAAAACATAATTTTGTTCCATAGGCCATGTGGTTTAAAAGCCAGTTTCATTTCTACATGTAATGTAGAGTATTTGCTATAGAATGTAAAGAAATGTGAGAATTCTTACACACACATAGGTGTATTGATATACTATTTAAATACTTATCTCTTTATAAATTCTTATTTTCATTTTTATGTGCATAAATATAGCAACATTATTTTTTCATGGTGTTATCAAACTAATTATGTTGTAAGAGACAAAAAAGAGAAACTGAAAACTATCAGTATTTTAGTCATGTAAACTTTCAGCTTGACTGAAAAAAAGTGAAAAGAACAGTGTTCTGAGAGTAGGTTTCATTCAATGGGAAATCAGAGAATGTCCTTTGAGCTTTAATGAGACATTTTAACCTTGTTTAAACTTAATGATCTCGCTGCAGCACTTGAATCTTTCCAGAACATATTCTTTAGAGCTGGGACCCCCAACTCTAGTATGCACACCACGATGTCACATAAGTGCTTTGGTTCACAAGAAACTCTTGAGTTTCTCTGCAGACACTTCTCTCACCTTAAAGGGATTTATCTGTGTTGTGATAGCTAGCCAAAGTCTTCTTGCAGAATTTTTCTTCATACAACTGAGATCAGGAATATCTTGAAAATAAAGTCTTCTGCATTGGCTTTAATCAAAGTTTCTGCAAAAAGTGAGGATCTAGGAGATACCCAGCATGATGCCACATAGGCAGCTTATAGTACCACAGTACTAAGTGTGCTGCAGTATTCTTTCCCAGGTAGAGTTTGATGACTGCTGAAATACTCGTGCTTAGTAAAATAGTATTTCTAGGACCCAGCTGAGCAACAACTGAGGTAAGTATATCTGTGAGTAGGGCATTTTCTGCTGGAGTGGATTTAGCTCATCTCTGGGAGGTGAAACAAAGGCTGAAACTACAGATATTGCTGGAAGCTTCAAGTCAGCAAGGGGAAAAGTGTTCCTAGCTCAGCTCTCAGTTGACCAGTTTCACCATGGCCATAATTTCTTCTCACTGTCCTCCCTTTTCCAAACACATCTCCTCCAGCTTGCTCAGCTGATCTTCCCTTGCAGTGGAGCATTTCTGAAACAATGGTGTGACTCCTGGTTAATATAAGTGTGCATCCTATTCTGGTATGTCAGTTCCTACTGTACACCTAGATATATGCCTAACACAAACCCTTTAAAGGTGGCAATTGATTCAGTTTGGAATTTCGTTTATTCTAAAACTCCCTGCCTGCCCCACCCTTCAGAAGACTTTAAAACATTTCATTTTTCAGACTCATCCATTTTATAAAGTAAATCATATTCCTTGTCTGGAGCTCCCAGCTTTATATTCCACTCTTGCAAGTTTTCTTAAAGAATCTATCATACGTGTTCACACAATTGCATCCAAAGACAGACAGTGTGAAGGAAGGAGTTATCAGTTTATATAATTTATAAATAATGATTGTGAATTCAAGCATTTATTCTCATTTTTAAAAGCTGTTTTGAATGTAATTAAACTTTTTTGTCTCTGATGATGTGTTTAACAGAATATGCTGATGATATCATATTCTCCCATTTCTTTCAAAATTGTATATTGAAACTGGAGCAACACAGATTCAGCTCTGAGCTCATTGGGATATAGGGATAATATAATGGCTAAGGAATCCAACTTTGGAAATTAGTAATAAGCAGGTAATGCCAAAGTATTTGTTCAAAAGGAATAATCAAGCACAGATTTCTTTTACTTGTTAAGCAGAATATGCCCTTTGAGCTCTTCAGATGCTGTGTAGCAAGCTGCCTCTGAGTCTTTCTGATGTAATACAGTATTTTGTATATTATCACTTCCTCCAACTTTCCATCAATTATAATCCTATGTTGTTATGTCCCTCTCTTGCTCTTACATACTATCTACAGCTGTTGTAATCACAATGCCAATTTAATCCTGTACAAGTAAATTAAAACTGCATGCCAAAACTTTCAGGCTACATCTTCTTCCCTTTTGACAATGCTAAATCAATAGACTGATTTTGGTCATTTATTTCTCTCTGAAATCAATTTAAAAAAAAATTCTGTACGTTTAATACAACACTGCTGTCTAGCAGTCTAGCATGCAGTGAGTAAAAATCATCAGAAAGAACTAGTGCATTGAGATTTATGTAATTTTTGTAGAATATATGCATTTCCAGTAATGCATCAGTAATGCTGAAACTAATTTTTCCTTGATAGATTTTCTCTATCAGAGCCCTAAATCTAGTGAAGCCCTAAAATGTCAACTATGCATATTGTATCTGTGAATATTAAATAAATAAATAGAAATTCCTTTTTCTTTCAGGATCTGTTTTTGGTTACTAACAGGAATCATATAGTTATTATCATACAAGTATTTAGAATTACTTAGGATCTTCATTGCAAAAATTTTAAAAGGAAATTGTCTGCTTCCAGTTACAGCACTGGAAACATGAGCCAAAGATTTTAAGGAGTTAACCTCAGCTGTAAAATCATGTACCTGCAGAACAGTCTCTTACTTTGAAAATTAATGAATGAGGACTGACATTGTATATGGTCTCCCTAAAAGAGTTATCCACAGAAGGACTATGAAAACAAATTTAATTCAGGAAAAACATGGTCCCTTTTTTAGCTGAACAAAAAATAATTCAATTGACTTCCATATAGTTTTGTGGCTCCCCCTTCCCCCTTAATATCATATAAAAGAAGACAGCTTCTATGGAATTTCTGTTTTATTGCTGTATTAATGGCACAAAGTAGCTATTGGTGCATCAGGATTCTAGCAGGCTTCACATCAGCTGACAAATGGCTTCAGTGACTTCTCTGGAAACACATAAATTCCTCTAATATATTTCTTGGGCCTTTGCTAACTGTTCTTTTTCTTCTCTTGTGCTTTCAAAAGACTTCAGTGCACAACTGCCCAGCTTTGCTTCCATTTCCAGTCTTCATTCATTTTCCTTAAGGGTGACTTTTCTTGCCCTCTGGCCACTTTGTTCAGCTGAAGTTTCCACACATCCCCTTACAACAGTTTACTTCTCTGCAACATGTTTTTTGACTTGAGGTAGTTTTTGGTCCTGCAGGTAATTTACAATCCCAGAAAAAGTACATCTTGTCAAGCCTTTCATATTTCAGTACAGAACTGAAGAACACCTTTTGGGCATTATTTCTTTATGAATATATATAAAAGAAATACTTTTGGGAAAAAAAATCTTTCTGAGGAGACGACTTAGGCAATTGTTTCATTTGTAGGACTGTTTTTTAGTTGTTTGGGGAACTTTAAGAAGCCTTATTTTTAGAACATGGATTGTGGTCTGCTGGGCCTGAGAGAAAATTATAACTTGTATTTTAGATGGAAAAAGCCAAACAACCCTACATACTATATGCTTAAAATGTAATGAATAAAGTACTCTAGTTGTACTGTGGGTTGCAGTTTGGGACCATATCACTCAGTTTCTGAGATATACAATCTCCATGTCAGAGGCCCAATAGCAAAATGGGCCTCCCCTGAGTCTGCTCAGCAGCTGCAGAGCACTTGTGCCACATCTGGCTTCTGACTCAAGAGCTTATTTCTTGTTTTTTCCCCTTCCAGTCAGATAATTAGCACTCTGCATCATTAGGATGTCGTGGATTTTAGTCACGATTCTGTTTCTTTTTCAGGCAGAGATTTTATAACTGCTGAGAAATGATGAATACACTGTCAGGTTCTGGAGGTGAGACATCTGATCATGTAGGCTCCCTGAGGGTCTCCATGCATTTGTCCTCAGGTGGGATGAGGGGTCTCTGAGACACTAGTGTCTCCCCCTGACTTTACCATGGAGAGATACCCACCCTTTAAAGTAGTCTGCAGGAAGTGGACAACAACCCCATCATAGGGCTCTCTGTTTCCAGTGAGGAAAAAGTCACATCACCCATGAGATTTCCAAAGAGAACTAAAGTCAGGTAAAGCTTGTGAACACATTTTCAAAGAGATTTACAGACCTAGCATCTAAGGATGCATGAAATTCAATGTCAATCTCCCAGATACTGTGAAACATGTAAGGATGGTAAATCATCTCTGTCCATCTCAAGGCCTTGTTTGCAGCTCTTTATGCATTCATCAACTCGAAGTATTTGGGCTAATACTTTTAAGGCAGGTGCTGTCTTCAAACACAAGTTTTAGAACGGTATCAACAAAATTATGTTTTGATTAGTTCAAAGAATGAAGATGGAATGTAGATAGGCACTGACTACTGTGATGGATAAAATGAGAACAGTCTTTTGACTATTTTACTGAGAAGCTATGACTATTTTAGAGCAAGGTCTTCAAATTTGGCAAGGGAATGCTGGAGGGCCAGGGAAGTGCTTTTTTGACCTTGCCTGTGAAAAATCTCCTGAAATTTGAACAGGATGTGAGCTTTGGAAAGTCTCAGTTCACACAAGCTTAGCACAGACTTGGACTTTAGAAAATAAATTACCCTGAGTTATACTGAACATGCTCCAGTCTTTGGGCTTGCTTTTTCCAGGAATCAGAACTCACTGTGACACTGTGATAACATTGATCTTAGGCCATTATAGTAGAGCTATACCAGGGGTGGAAGATGAAGCATCCAAAACTAAGCACTGGGAACCCTGTTTTGGTAGAATAAGCATGCACTGAGCTCATGATGTTTGGCTAAGTTCAGACATTGCTAAGCATCCTTATTCTTGAACTAGAGACTGAACTACAGAAAGTTTGGCTGAGGCATGAAAGGTTGGAGTGGCATTATCCTGGCTCTCTTTGGTGCCTGGCCACTGGCACCTGAGCTCCAAATCCTCTCAGCATCGAAAGGTTTTGGAAGCTTCCTGCTTCATTAAATTGGCACCACTGCTCTCAGAGTTGCTTTTGTCCTAGGAGCTGTTTGTCTTCACCCATGCAGTATGGTGTCCTTTCTTATGGCAGTGGAGTTGATAAGAACTTTCTGCAAGCAAACAAAAAAGACCAGTATATTTTCCTGAATAACTGACTGAAGTCCTTGTTAGTCTCTGTAGGACTCTTCTCAGTCAGGTTGCTTTTCAAATTTGTGAGGGAAGAGTTTGGAAACAATAGTGCAGTTTAAACAAATTTCATTGTACAGAAATTTTTTCATTGGCTTCAGGAACAGTCTTAGCACTGTTTCTCAGTTAAATATGAACCTGGTTTACCATGCTGTTTCTCTGTTAACACACTAAATAATCCAGTGTTTCATTAATTTTGGTCACACATCCATAGAGCTCAAAATATCATAAAACTTTTCCCCTTTGTGTAGTAACTGCCTTCACCTGTGAATGGTCAGCACATCCGGCTATAGAGACCAGTCTCTAATGCCAAATATTGAGAGCAAAGTGCATTCATGCTCTTTTTACTACCTTGCTGTGTTATAGAGCAGGTTTATTTTCCCTTCAGAAAAGCTGTGTATTTATTTTACACAGGAGTGTGTTTTGTCTGTTGCATTTAATTTTGAGACTGAGTCATGAATAATTTGCCTTTCAGTTAACCTCATTCACTGTCTGAGTACTGCAGACATTTTCTTTCATAAACTAAGAGCACCTTGAGGACCCTATTGAGATTCATTTGGATCTGCACGTAGAGATGTGGTTCAGATGAGTTTAAAAATAGGGTAGCTCAAAAAGCTCTGCATAAAACACCACTGGGATTTTATCTTGTAAGCAAAAGGGGAGGAGTTGTAGAAAAATAAAAGCTCCCTTAGGGCTATATAAATCACTGGTTTTGTGCTACTCTTACTTTGTTCCTTAAATGCCCTTTTCTACAGTCTACTGCCTAACACTTGCTGCAGAGTGAGTGAGTGGGATTCATTTTTTCTCATTGTTTGGAATTTTTCTGACTCCTTTACTCTTTACATACATTTCACTTAGTTGCCCAGAACCTCACCTTCACTCAACAGAGCTCCTCTACCTGATGGAGGAAAAGAGGATCCAGCTTCTTGCTATCTCACACTTTTCTGGCAATTGGCAGAAAGTCAAGATAACAGTCACAGTGTGTCTCTGCTTAATTCAGAAGTATGGCAGAGCTACAAGGATGAGCAGCTGCATTGGAGGGAGGGGAGACACATGCTTTAAGGGAGAAACTGGTGGAAGAGTTTAGCTCTTCCTGAAGCAATTAATTTCAGGGAGCCAATTTCCAGGTAATTTGAGCTTTCTTCTTCACAAAAACAAACAAACAAGCAAACAAACAACAAAAAAAATTCATTTGAGAAAGAAAGAGTTTTGGTTTTTTTTTTTTTCTCCCATGCTGACAATAAACAACTTCAGTGTTTCTCAGATAGTGTACCAGCTGGATTTTAAGATTTAGGATTCGGAGCTGCTTCTCTGGAATAGTAGTGCTAAAAGATACATGATAATTATTCCAGTGAGAAATAATAAAAAAACCTCAACAACTTACGTAGAAGACTCTTAGCTTTTAGTATATTCTACACTGCACGCCAACAAAATGGGTGTGAACTGTTTTCATTCCAATCTCAGCATGGGGCAAAAGGAGGACTTTTTGGACTGTGTAGAAAACAATATGTAAACCATTGGATTTCTCTTATATCTATCATATTGACCCTGAAAACTGTCTTCTAAGCAGGCCAAATCAGATACAAGGTCTTGATTAAGCCAGTATGACTTAAGCATTAAAACATGTTGAGTTTGATACCTAAAGTGAGGCTGATGTTACAGTGAGCTATGTTATTGCCCCGTGCATGCCCAAGCAGTCCTGCCCTTGGCAAGGCAGAGACCCCATTCTCATGACATGACTCAGTACTCCCACATCATTCTGCTCTTTGCCATATGGATTAGTAATTAAACACCAGACAGGCATGCAAACACCACAGCTGGACACTGGCATTCATTCCCAGAGGGACACTACACATACCCCTTAAGACTGTTTCCAGGGAAATACAGTTTGCTTGAGTGTACCTGCATTTACAGTGTAGGTGTGTCTGGCATTCTTGCTGGGAATTGGGATTGTTTAGTTTGGAGAAGACTGAGAGGAGACCTTATTGCTCTCTACAGCTACCTGAAATGAGATTGTTGGCCTCTTTTCACAAATGAATAATGACAGGACTGAAGCCCAAAATAATGATCTGTTGAGATCCTCTCCTGTTTCATTACCAGAGGAAATGGTCTGAAGTTGCAGCAGGGGGGATTTAGACTAGAAATTAGGAAGAATTTTTTTATTGACAGAATGATCAGACACTGGAACAGCCTGCCCAGTGACGTGGTGGAATCACCATCCCTGGAAGTATTTAAAACCAATGTAGATGAGGCAAATGCTCTAGTATGCAGGGTAATTCAGATATTGATAAATATATATTCAAATATTATTGGGAGGGGGGGCGTATTTTACTAGGGCTTTTATTTTATTGTTGTTGGTTGGATGGGGAGATCTTAGATGTCTTTGCCAGCCACGACAATTCTGTGATTCCCTATTTATATAGCTACATGGAGGATCCTGGAGTATATTAGGGCTTTTGATGCATTAGTACTTTAATTAGTAGCATACATGGTACTTTGTTTAGCTCTTTCTAAAATCTTTTTGGATATCTGGAATGGAGGAATGCTGTAGTTTAAATCATCACAGCTGCTGTTTTTTCTGAGATGGATTTCAGGAGCAGTGCAGAAGTTGAAATCTCCAGTTGATTCTCCTGGTTAGTGGTGCTGCACTGGCTCTAAGAGCTGCTTGGGGAACACAACAGGTGCCAAAAAGAAAGGACCTGCTAATGTAATTGCAGAGTTTGGGCAGGCTACTGGAATACAGGGGTAATTATTTGTGTAAATTCCAGATGTCATGTGAGCATTAAGTTTTATGAACCATCTTCCTTCTTGCTGACCTAAGATGTTTTGGACTGTCCTTTATTCTTCTTTCAGGAGACAGAATACTGAGCTTCTTTTTTTCCATCAGTATTTTAGAAATCTTGGTAGAGCCATAAGTACGTTGAGAAAAGAATTTGAAGATCATGCAAGATTGCAGAAACTAGAGGAGTAGAAACAATGTAACTATCACGAGTCAGGTTTTCTGCCACTTTATTTATTTTTACAGTATTTCTAATATAGTTTCTTGAGATTTTACACTGGAGATAGGATGCTACAACTACCTGCACGGTCTGAACTTTCCCCAGACCTTGTTTGCCATGCAGGTTCCCTGCCCAGCACCATGCCCTAATCTGTCAGCCTTGCCTGAGTGCATCTGATGGGCACTGTCTGAGCCGAGCTTGCAAACTCCTCATGTAAGAGCTGAAGCTTTCCTTTGCCTTCAACTTTGATGCAAATAAAATGAATGATGCTCCTGTCATCTGCTCCTTGATGAAAGAATGGTGCAGTCTCTTCTTGGGAAAGCATGGACAAGCTGAGGCAGGTATTTCCTCATTCTCAATAAAAAGAAAATTATAATTTTCCTGCATTTGAAAATGCTATATTTGATCCTGTCAAACATCATGCCCTGCCTGCTTTAGTTGGAAGCTAAACAGGTGGAGCTGCGACCAACTTCATGAAGGGATTTTTAGGTGACAGATGAGCCAGCCAGTCATTTGGTTTTCCTCACATTTTTTTGACAGAACTTTTCTTTGGAAAAAATTTCATCGTGGTTATGATGCTTCATCACTAATTTCACAAGTATATCTCACTTGTTTGTTTCATTATTGACATTAATAGTTTTGTGTTTTCATTTTCATCTACCTGTCTGCAGCATTTCCCTTTAGGAGCTGGAATTTTTCATCATTTCCTAATATTGTGCCACCTGCATAACCGTGTAAAAGCTGTGTATGGAGCACTCAGTATGCAGAAATGCAGAGCTGAATTTCAGTCCTCTATATAATTGTCAGTGGAATATACATTCCAATGTATGAAACATTAAATTTCAGTAAGGATGATTTCTGGCATAGGGGAAGATTAATTTAAAATTAATTTGTGAAAGATCACTGGCTGGCAGAACAGGGTAATACACATCTGCAGGGGCATGCTGATTTTCATATTACCAAATGGAATATCATCACAGTAACCAGCAATACATAAAAGAGAAAGGAGATTGGGACTTTGTCTCTGACTAATAGCAAAACATCATTCTGTGTTATCTGAGTAGGTTGAGAGAAACTGCACATTTACTGTATGCCAGTAAGGTTGTTAAACAAAAACTTCAAAAAGTTTAACTTGTACTGATTCTCTGTATTTACTGTATTTACTTGTTTGCTGTTAAAAATATAACAAGGCAAAACTGTTGGATCCCTATTTTCAATATGCAAATGTGAAATATATTTCTTATTTACACTCTATATGTAACTTCATAATCAAAGACACATCTTTTACACTGGTCCTTTCACGGTTCAAGACTGATATCTTGCTGCACATTCAAAACACGAGCTGAGAAAGCAGTTCTGACTTTGTAAGGGACAGTTTTTCCTTTCTTTGGCTGCTCTGCGTATCAACTTGTCCCAAGCAGAGAAGCAGGTTCTCTGCTGAATTATAACATGATCTTTAATGAGATTCTGGGTTATATTATGCCCTGGGATGTTTGTGAACAGATTTATTCATATGCCATTTAGGTACCTTTATTAATTTTTGTTTATCCTTGTTGAACAGAGTTGGTTATCTCATTTTATGCTTGATTGTGTTCTGATGCAAAAAGGGATGTTATATATTGAAAATAAAAGATATTTTATAGGATGTCATGGGTTATACTCTGGACTATTTAAGTTGTAGTGCCAAATATGCATTGCCAGCTAGAGGCTGCTATTTGGAATATGTTATGGCTCTGGGCTGATCATGGATGCTACACATTTTGATTACATAAAGCTTCTCTTGAAAGAATCCCTTTAGAGTTCATAATAAAGTTGTGTAACCATCTGTGGCTTTGAAGTGCAAAATGACCCAACCAAAACTGTCCTTGAAGCAATAATGAAGGGAGCATGGAGAGGGTCAGGAGAACGAGAGTCCAGCAGCAAGTGGAATTGCTGCTATTCAAAGGATGCCACTGTTTTAAAAAGGAAATTGAGGGTAGAAAAAGGGTTACAGCTGCATGTCAACAAAAGTCAGCATACCTCAGTAAGTTACCTCTTCTTGGGTAAATTGGGATAAGAGTGCCACTCTTTCCTGCAGTCTGATATACTTCAGTTGTCAGTGTAAGTGGATTTTGACATAGTGTATACTATCTCCTTGGCTGTGAGCAGATTCATTTAGTTCCTACCCCCTGTGAGACACTCCACAATTGAAAATATTTATATATCGAGTTCATATTTTACTAAGTAAACCTTTCCAGATTCTTTCTGGCAGAAAATCCAAGCCAAGAAACTACACCACTCCCATAGTACTCTAAGATACCTCATAAGAGTGTCTTTTATAACACAACTTCCAGTTGTGCCTCATGTGCCTCATATAGGCATTCGAGTGAATTCTTCAAGAAGTGACCACAAACTGTAACCAGTTTCCTTTTACACAAAGTAACAAACACACTGCAAGAACCTTGCTGTTCCCCTTTGTCTGCAAAGGTAGTAATTTTGACATACTTGTAGGAGTTTTCCCTTGTGTAAATAAATGTGATTAGAAACAAAAATGTTTCTCAAAATGAATTCCTTTCAGTAGATCAATGATTTGTTCAAACAGATATCATTGATATTTGAATGGATCACAGCTAATTGCCCTAATAATTTCCTTCCCTCTCTCTCCCTAAAAACTTATATTAAAATTAAGCTTATCAGCAGATAATTAGTTATGTATTTATGCAAAGTGTAAATGGAGTTGAAAGCACTACACCAAAATATGACCACTTCACTGAGTATGTTGCCCCAGTGCCAGACTCTAAAGGTTGCATTGTTGTGTAATCAGGTGAGTATCAATATATACAGTTTAGGTCAGAGTTGGCAGCACCCAGATGAGCACAGCTGATAAGAGGGTTATCACTCACTGGGGACCCTGGGGACAGCCAGTCCAGTGAGCCTTTGACCATGGGGGAGCACCAAGACTACGGGCGGGTGAGGTTGAGTCAGTGTAACTGGGGATTGCTTTTGTGAGAACTGCATCTGGCACAAGGTGGAGTAGTTTTAAGGTTACATTAATTAATGCCAAAATATTGGCCTGAGACAGAGTTAGCTCAGGATCAGAGGAAAACGAAAACAATTTATTGTGTTCTGTATGTGCTCCATGTATGTCATTTAAATGTATTCATACTGCTTGACATGTTTAAATCTTTTTATTAAAAGGATAGGGAGCTCTAGTTGTTACTTTATTTCTCATATTTAGTTTTTTATTTTCCATAGAATATGGAAAATATTCCATGGAGATATATGGAGAATATTCCATGGAATAAACTAATCTTGATGGAAGCAGTTCACTTCATTTCTAAGCTGTATCAGTTTAATGCTGTTGACAGAGTGCTATTTTACTTTTCCTGCAGTGTGATGGTGTTTTGGATATAAGATTTAATCTCAGGTTTCCCAAAAGTTGGTCTAAGTTTATAACAAAATATATAGTGTATAATAAAATATATGTAGAAGAAAAGCTAGAACTGCAAGCAGAGTAGTTCAGAAGCCTCAAATAAAAAAGGCAAACTGGGCCTTTGCAGTGAAAACTGGAATCTTGAATAGGATGTTTTAGTTTCTGTGAATGTGGAGAGACACATCTAATATCTCCAAATAGATCTAAAACACAAAAAGAACCTTATGTTGTGTGATATTATGAATTACATGTTTTTTCAGAATAGTAAGGGGTTTTTTTATCTTAAATGCTTCATATTGCATTATATTGATGTATTTCAAATTGTATTCCAGTGTCTTTGCTAATTTAATTAAAAAAAAAAATATTAAAAAAGGAGATGAATTGGCACATAGAAAAATTGGTAACTCTCAGATAATTACTTTAAATGTGTGCATGTGTTGCATCTTTGTTACCTGGCCTTTCTGGTAAAATACAGTAATACTTAACAAGCTTAGATAACTGGTAAGGAAGATGTCATGAGCAGGAGTATCCTTGAGGCTAGGGTGCTGGGATACCAGAATAAAAAGGAGCTACTGCCATCAGGGAGAGAGGGGATTATGACAGTGACCAAGTTGAGTTCCAGCTGGGCTTTTGCTTTCCTAATTTTCTCTCTGTATAACCTAATAAGATCTCTGTACTCCTCTTGAGTTGCCTGTCCCCTCTTCCAAAGGTGGTAAGCCCTCCTTTTTTGTCTAAGTCCAATCAAAAGCTCCCTGTTCAACCAGGCCAGCCATTTTCCCCATCCTTTAATTTTGTCACACATGGGGACAGCCTGCTCCTGGGCCTTTAAGATTTCCTTCTTGAAGAGTGTCTAGCCTTCATTGATCCCTTTGTCTTTTAGGACTCTCTCCCAAGGGACTCTTTCAACCAGTGTTCTGAACAGGCCAAAGCCCACCCTCCAAAAGTCCAAGGTGCAAGGTGGAGGTTTTGTTAATCCCCCTCATTACATCACTAAGAATGGAAAACCTAGCAAATTCCTGATCATTGAGCCCAAGACAGCCTCCAACCACCACATCTCCCACCAGTCTTTCTCTGTTTGTGAACAGCAGATCCAGCAAGACACCTCCTCTGGTAGGGCTGTGTCAGGAATTTATCTTCCATGCACTCAAGGAATCTCCTAGCCTGCCTCCTCTCTGCAGTGTTACATTTCCTGCAGATCTCTGGTAGGTTGAAGTCCCCCATCAGAGCAAGGGCTGGTGATTGTGAGACTTCAGCCAGCTGCTTATAGAATACTTCATAGGATCACAGAATTTTCAGGGTTGGAAGGGACCTTTAAGATCATCAAGTCCCAGCTCCCCTGCCATGGGCAGGGAGACCTCCCACTAGATCAGGTTGCTCAGAAACCTGTCCAGACTGGCCTTAAAAACTTCCAAGGATGGGGATTCCCTGCCTCCTTGTCCTGGTTGTGTTGTGTGTAACAGACTCCCTGCACATTATCTTCCTTATTTGCCTTCCCTTTCATCCTTACCTATAAACACTCAACTGTATGATCACTGGAATCAAGCTCTATACAATCAAAACACTCCCTAATGTGTAGAGCCACAACACCACCTCTCAGTCCTTGCCTATCCCTAGAGGGTGGGATACAGATCTTTAGGAAACCAGTGTGTCCCTTCTGTGGACATCTTTTCAGGCTCCTACTTTGCAAATTCCTGCTGTCCCTCTGCAGACATAATTCAATCTAGAATAGGCATATTCCTTTCAACCTTGCCCCAGTAGAAATCACACAGATTTCACTAAAAGTAAACCCGTGAGGAATGGGACCTGCTGTGCAATTTTTCTTTCTATAGAGCAACCTATTCTATTTATAGATGCCTCCAGAGTTGATCACAGTCAGAGTATGAGTTGAAAGGTATGTAACAGAGGTGGGATTATCCTTGCTAATGTTTGTCATCTAAAAATTAAGAATTTAATTTAAACTAGTCCTCTAGTTTGCTTTTGTGATTATTGAAAGACATCTTCAGAGAGGAATTAGTTTTTCTTGTATTAGGCTCCTGCATGTGTTTAACTGCTTTATTCTTTCCTGTTTTACTGGGCACTGACTGTTGATGGAGCCAAGATGCTTACCTCAGACTAGATATCTGCACTTTGGATGAAATGATTTTGTCCCTAAATACTAATGTCTTTAAGTAATCAGTCATATTCATTTCCCTACCAGACAAATGGGTATGGAATGTGCATATATAAAGGGAATATACATATATACTTAGACACACACACATACATATATATATATATGCAAAATTCAGGAATATTGCAACATTACAATTAGCTAATTGCAATGGAACGTATCTTGTAATGTTGCAATATTTCCGAATTGAATTGAGCTGCTCAAGTATGGCATCAGTAGAGGGCACAAGAGGACTTATCTGGGAATATAATGCCATTGCTGGATGCAGCCTTGCTTTTCCAGAGGTCCTTTCCTATGCAAACCCCCACAGCTATTGCTCACCTTCATCCTTCTCATCATTAGTTCTGGGATGAGTGACTCATGTGATGTGGTGGTGGGAGATGACATTCCTTCCCCACAATGTTTAGTCACCTCACATCCTGCACCTCAGTGCTTCCCCTGAGTCACCCTGTGGGCTACCTGCTGTCCCAAGCCCTATCTTCCTACCTTTTGCTGCACTTCTGGGTCTGCTGGCATTTGTCTGCCTGCCTTGAGCTGGTTTTGATGCCTGGCAAAAATGATAGCATTAGAGAAGGAAGTTCATACCACCTTATTCCACAGGAAAAAGGATTACAGCAAGATAAAATTTTGAATGGCAGTAGTGAAGCAACTGTCTCAATGTAGAAACAAGTCAGCTTTTTAAGTATCTGCAAACAAACAGGGCATCAGATACTCACTAATACCATAAACTTACAATAAGTTGTGATGAACACTTCCATTCGAGCAGCAGTGCCAAAAAGAGATGTGGTTGGTTGGTTTGTTTGTCTAGCTCCAGGCCCTAGTTCTTAACCTAAATATAAAAATTATGTTTATGTTGGCTTCAATGGAGCTATTTCTGATTTCTTGTGGTGCATGTTAGGAGGAGGCCAAAATCCAGTAATTTTAATGAAAGAGCTGACTGAAGACAGATTAATGTGTTTTATGTCCTTTGTGAGTAGAGGAATATCAGTATTATTTTTTGTATCAGTACATGCCACAGTTGGATATTCTTAATAGGACTGAAGAGGATATTGCCTGTGCTTGACATGATGACACTGGGTATTCTGCTAATAAATAGGCTTACTGAAGTACATTCCTAAACCTTTGGCATGAAGAGCTAGTAAAAATTTCAGACCTTAATGGGTTATTTCCACTAGAAGGAAAAAAAATGAGGAACTTTAAAATGTTATTTTATGCCTTACATGAACTTAGGATACCCTTCTATCTTAAAAGGAAAAAAACCAACAGTCTGAGGTGATTTCCTTGCAGTTATCCCCAGATTGTTTTAGCCATAACCTTAACATGAAATATTTATTTACTGTGCACATTGATATTATTCAGCTTACTCTGTGATATTTTTTTTTCTGCAGTGGTATTTTATGTTCCTGAGTTTTGTCTCTGTTTCTTCTAGTCAGTTCTTTTTTATCTTTGTCCAGCATCTCAACCAAAATGATTTTAACAAAATCATTCTGCCAGATCTTTTCGGTTTTCTGAGGTCTTGCATTTGCCTTTGCTCCAAACTAAGCTGTATGCTTACCTGTGTCTGAAAGATATACCTTATCTCCTGATTTAGAGAGGCCTTCAGACAGACATCTAAAGAGATATCAGCTTTCTCTCACAAGAGAAAAACAGTGATGAAACTTATAAGAATTGTTAATAAAAGGATATCTTCTTTCCTAGTTATTTTCTTTCTTAATTCTCAAGATTTGGTAAAATACTCTCTCCCTGTGTTAAGATTTACAACATATCATACAGAAGGATCAGTGGACTGTTTTTTAAGATGTCTGTGAAAAGTAGCTGAAAATATATAGCAAGTAGGCTTATATTAATATGCAGAAGACAAAATAGTTCTACAGGAGCATGTTTTCAGGTGAGCAAAGTGCTTGAGAGCTGATTGTATGTCATAGCTCCTGAACTTTCTCATCAGATAACAGTATGATGAGACGTTTTTGGTTGTTTTTTTCTTATCTTTTAGGCGGTCTCTATATATACTTGTAGTTCACAGCTTTTGACTTAAATAATTGTTATATCTGGTTTTGTGTTGTTGTTGTTGTTGTGGGGGTTTTTTAATAGCATTTTCCCCCTCTTATTACCTTAAATAATGTGTTAAAGGAACAAATGGACACACCAAAGTTAAGGTAAAATAATCTTTCATGCAAAAATAGGAGAAGTAATTATTAGAAGATATTTTCTACCTTGGTTCTCTCCAAGCTGGAGGGAAGTTTACTCTTCCTAAAGCTGAGTGAAGATAGTAAGATGACAGGGCATCCTAAAGCTTACAGGTAGTGGTGCTACACAGGAGAAGCATCACAAAGAGTTAATATAGGTACAAAAGGACACAAATAAGATAAACGCTATTTTTGAGAGTTTGGTGAGGCTTTTTCCAAAAGTAGATGTGGTTTTCATAGGGACAGTCTGCTTCCCTTCCAGACTTCCAGTCTGCTCACCCAGAAGAGGTGAATACAGAGCACTTGCAGATCCAGGACATTTTTAGGTTTTAAGAGCTCATTTCCACTGTGAGGGGCATGTGGACAGATTTGTAGTGGGCCAGGCCATGTTTTTGGCACCTCTCTCTAAAATCTTCATAGTCAGAGTGACAGAGGAAGCAAACTGAAGCCAGGAGCCAACAACTTCTAGACAGAAAAGTGAACAAGAGTTGACGTTAGAAATGCTTTCAAGGGACACTGGAAACATGGGCACTGGAAAAAAAAGAAAACTGGTTGTTGCTTTAAGCCTTTTTTCTGCCTCGTGACTTTGAATACATCAAGTTTGTTTAGTAGTGTTTGGGTTACCATGCAAACTGAGATTCTGACAGCTTTCCACAAAAAAAAAAAAAAAAAAAAGGGCTCATTTGTGCCATATTCAGATGGTGCAGTGAATTGAGTAGCTAGCAGAGGGCGTAACTAGCCAGATGTTTGCTCTGTGTTCCCATGAAGGGCACCAAGAGGGATGTGCTCACCAGCAGAGGACTTGCTCAACTCTAGGAGCTGTGCTCCAACATCATTCTATCTTTAATGTTCATAGTGTCTCTGCACATGGTTTTGCTATTCATTCAGCTGTAAGACTCCTCATGAACTCTGCTTTGCATAGTGTTAATTCAATGACTGGAATATAGATAGCTAAAATAATTCGATCATATCATACTTCCTACTTGTGGCCTTAAAAAATTTTCTTGTCTTGTCCTGATCGCACGGTCAACGCGGACAGCGGCACCGGCAGCGGTGAGGGCTGTTTCTTTTAAGTTTTCTTTTAATTACTGAATTAGATTCGGACCGAACCGGGCTTCCCGGAGAAGAAGAAGCCGGGGCAGAGCCGGGACACCCAAGACTGGGCGGGAAACTCGTGAGGGAGTCGGAAGCCGTGCGAGGTGGGGTGGTGCGGGGGGGGGAGCGTGTCCGAGAGCCGCGGCGAAGTTGAGAATCTGCCACAGCCTCAGCTCCTCCCTCAGAGCCCCTCGGGAGCCTCCCCCGAGACGGCCAGGGGTGTATGTTTCCCCGGAGGCAGACAAATGGCTCGGCGGAAAGCCACGGCGAGAAAGAAGGCGGGAAGGCTGAGAGAGACCGTGCGGGTCTCCGGCTGCAGGCAATGCCGGCGGCTGGCGCTGGAGAAAGCCAGGGACACGCCGCTTGTGTGCGTTGTGATGGAAGAAATGATCTGCTCGGGGGGGCAGGGGGGGTGTCAGTCTGAGGGAGGATGTGGAGAAATGGAGAACCATCAGAGAGTGCGAGAGCCAAATAGATTGGTGGAGCCACAGCCGGAGGCGAAGGCAGCAGGAAGAGGTTCTGCAGGAAGTGGTGGATCCCCACCCCTCCTGTCACCGGGCGGAAAGAGGGGACCTAAGGGAAAAGGGGGGGAGTGGACCCCCTCACCCTCCCAGTTGCCCTTGAAAAATAGGTAGGATGCTTTGGAAATTGAGGGTCAGGAGAATTAAGATGAAAATGAATATTCATCTAGTGAGCTGCCCGGGGCTTGTCATTCAACCCCATGCCTTAGGACTTACTCTATTAATAAGGAAAGGAGGGTAATTGTCGTGGATTACTCTCTTCTGAGAGTAACAGGGGGGCCCATTTGTCGACCAGAACCCATCCCACAGGGAAGTCTGCTGCCTGCCTGGGGCTCGGGTTAGGGATGTTAAAAGGAAGCTCTGTGGTATAGTGCAGCCCTCTGATTATTATGCTTTGTTAGTTATCCAGAGATTGCAGAGGCAAGTCCAAAAGCAATTAAAAAGGACTTGGAGGCAATGGGGTGCCTGGTTGAAGGCTCAGGTATGCAGGTGGTGTTTTCATCAATCCCTCAGGAGGTAGGGGAAAATACTGAAAGAGGGTGGAAAACACACCTGATTAACATGTGACTCAGAGGCTGGTACCACCACTGAAATTTGGAAGTTTATATGACACTGGGTCTGTTGGCCACAGCAGGAGTACATCTGTCTCAAAGGAGAAAAAGGATCCTTGCAGAGGAGTTGGTGGGGCTCACTGAAAGGGCTTTAAACTCGGCTTGAAGGGGGAAGGGGATAAAACCAGGCTCACCATAGAGATGAGCCTAAGGATGGCCTTCAGTCTGCCATCCCACTCGAGGTAGGACATGGTGGTAAATGTGACAATAAAAACACAGGACTCACTAACAGGTTAGTAACCATGGAAGTGGCTGGGAATGGTCAGATACCAAAAGTGAAAACTAATTGCTTGAATTCATTTTCAATGAACACAATGAATTTAATTGCCCTCTCTGAAATGCTTATATACCAGTGCATGGAGTCTGGGGAATAAGCAGGAGGAGCTGGAGATCTGTGTTAGGTTACAGGGCTATGATACAGTCACAATCACAGAAATGTGGTGAGGTGGCTCCCGTGGCTAGAATGTTGTCATGGATGGCTATGTACTATTTTGGAAAGACAAACAAGGCAAAGCGGTGGTGTTGCTCTTAATGTGTGAGAGCAACTGGAATGTACTGAGTTCTTTCAAGGGGAGAGGTAGAATAGGTTGAAAGCTTGTGGGTAAGAACTAAGTAACATGCAAATGGGCGTGAAACTGTTGTGGATATCTACTATAGACTACCAAGCCAAGAAGATGCTGATGAGGCCTTCTACAGTCAAGTGGAAGTAGCCTCTAGATCACAGTCCTTGGTACTTGTGGATTACTTTAGTCACCCTGATATTTGTTGGAAAGCCCACACAGCCAGTCATATTCAATCCAAAAAGCTCTAGCAGTGCATTGATGATAATTTTCTGGTGCAGGCAGTAGGAGACACCCATCGAGAAGAGGTGCGCTACTGGACTTAGTATTAATGAATAAAGGTCTGGTTTGGGACATTAAGGCTGGGAACAGCCTTGGTAACAGTGATCATGAGATGGTGGAGTTTAGTATTTTACAAGGAAGAATAAGACAAAAAGTAGGATTACAACCCTGGACTTCTGCAGGGCTAATTTTGTATTCTTTAAAGATCTGCTTGCGGGGATCCCATGGGGTAAGACTCTGGAATGATAGAGAGCCCAAGGAAGTTGGTCAGTGGCAGGTGTTCCAGTCCAGGTGGTTGGTCAGCAGAGGATGATTAAGGGACTGGAACACTGGCCAACCACCAACCACCACTTTCTTCAAGCCCAAGATAGGTGCATTCCCTTGAGTAAAAAATCAGGTAGAGGTGGTAAGAGACCTGCGTGGATCAGCAAGGAGCTTCTGAAGAATGTCTCGTTGAAGAAAAAAAATTACAGCTGAGAGACGTGGAGATTTTTAGTCTGGAGTGGATAAGACTGACAGAGGATCTAATTAATGTGTATAAATATGTCTGGGCATCATGAAGGAAGGGAAAACCTCTTCTCATTTGTGGCCCATGACAGGAAGAGGGAAAACAGATTCAAGATAGAGCACATGAAGTTCTACCTCAACATGAAGACGAATTTCTTCACTGTAAGGGTTACAGAGCCCTAGAACAGGCTCCCCAGAGAGGTTGTGGAGTCTTTCTCTGGAGACTTTCAAGACCCATCTAGGTGCATATCGGAGTGATCTGCCCTAGTTTTGGTCCTGTGCTGGCAGGGGGTTTGGATTCCATGACCTTCAGAGGTCTTCCTACCCTGATGTTCTGTGATTTTGTGATTCTTGGGTCATTAGGTTTTTGTAGCATAGGATATAAAATACCCATCCAAATGCAAAGTGCTAGTTGGGTTTTTCTGTGCTTTTTTAAAAAAAATATTTTATCTAGTAACTTCTGAAAGACATCTGCAAATATATCAAGTAAGCTTACGTGCCCATTAAACTATTAAGCACCAGTTTTGCAAAGAGTGGACAGGATGCAATTGTATGTGCAAGCTACCATTTTTAAATAAACTCTGCTTCCCATCAGTTAAATTCAGATCAAACAGTTTTTTGGTTGAAGATCAAGCAAGGCTGATATTATGCAGTATTGTCCTGTCTCCTCTGCACCACTGTGGCTGTGTGATGCTGGAATTTGGAGCATGCTAACAATTAAATGAAGTATCTTGTTCTTAAGGTAATGGTTTACAGGATTATGCTGTATCACTGAGTATCAGTGATACATGAACATTCATGAACATTCATGAACATGCATGAACATGCATGAACATTCTAAATACCATTGCCAGGATGTAGTCTTTTTTTAATGACTTGCAATACAAGACTTTTTGTCATTCAAATGCTAGAGTCTGTATTTTACCACAGTATCTTAAAAATTTTTCAGTATTCCTTTGAGGATCTGAATCCTGCAAGTTTATTTGGTATGTACCAAAGTCACCTGTTGTGCACTGTACTGTAACAAACTGTGTATATGAGAATACTTCTGTGGATATGTAGCTGAAGAAACACAGTACATTTATCTATACAATACAGGGATACATAATTTGCCCACTTTCATTCTTCCTTAATTTATGGAAAGTCTTTTTCAGTCAAAGAGACACACATAAAACTTAAGTGGTTCAGCAGATTCTAGATCAGAGCTTGAGACTTAAATGAGTTTTACTGCTGTGACTCAGGAATAATTATTAGGCAGATAGTGCCAATACCATTATAACCTATAACAAGATAATGACAGTAATTTAAATTGAAACACTAATGTAAGTATGAGATTTTATTACTGATAGTGAGGTAACATGAACCTACCCAGGGAAGCCAAGAACAAAGCCATCTGGTGCAATGTCTGAGAAGCTTTGCTTTGGGACTGCATAACTTCGGAGGTGCAGAGTTTGATAAAATTTCAAACTTTCTTTCTGACTTGTACTTCCCAAATTCTAAATTCTTAAAAAAAAAATAATAAAAATGCATTAGGATTCTATATGTTTTCAGAAAGTTCCTCCAAAATACTTCTCCCGGCATTTCAATCAGCAATGAGAGGCATTCAGCAAGCCCTGCTAAAAAGGCAATCCTCTCTTACCAAAACAACTCTTAAGAATTTAAGGAAAACTTGGTTTACAGACTGTTGTGTTCCATACCTATTTTATGAATTAAATAATGTAGTAAATGGTTGGACTTTAAAAAAAAAGATATCCTTTGCACAGTAATTCCTGAAATATGATACCTCCCCTCCTCCCCCAAAGAATTTAAGCTCCTATGACCTACCTCACTTGCATTTTAGGTGCCTGTATCCATCATTTTTGTCCTGAGAACTCCCACTCAGCATCTGCCTGTTTTGGCAGGACTTGTAATCTGTCCACAGTCATCCAAGGATCCAAGGTTTTTACATTACGAATCTGTACAGATGTGAAATTGCACTGCAAAGAATGCTCAGAAGGCTCAACAGAGTCAAGCATTTTACCAGCAAGGTTTATTCAAAGGGCAGGTGAAATAAGCACCTGTCTGCTGTAACAAAAAGTTAGAGCTGGCATAAAACCCCCAGTGATTCAGAATGAAATTTTTGTTATTCATTGGCAATGATCATTACCACCACACAATAAATGAAAAAGCCACCAAAACCTAGCATGAATGTTATTTTTCTTCTTATTTTATCAGGGAGTTAGAAGGTTACTGGGAAAAATCAGAAAAAGGAAAAAACATTTTTGCTTGTTCTAAAAAAGTAAACTAAATGGAAAGCTGTCAACAGAAATCTCCAAAGTAATACTCCACATGTGTCTGTATGATTAAAGCAGCTGTGTGGGGTTTCCTGGAGTGGCAGCCTTCTCAGACAGAGCTGCCTGAGGAGCCCATGGTGCCATTAGTGCCATCCTGCCCCACAGGCTGAGAAAACAACTGAGCATAATGTGGGAAGGGACACCAGGCCTTAGGCTACTGGTTTAGGGACTCATTTGAGAGGGGACATGGTGCTCCTTTTATTAGGATCGTTTCTGTTTCTTACTTTCATTAGTAGGAAAAAATATAGAAAGGCTATTGGGAGGAAATGCTGGAGCACCATCTCCTCTGTTCAGCATGAGTGCTGTAATCTCCAGCCAGCAGTTATTTGTTTGTTTTCAGTAAGTCTCTTTCTTCTTCATCCTCTGCTTCCTGCTCACAACTTTCCAAATCTTCAATAATTTTCTGCATAGCAGTGTGGCTGCAATGAGAATATCCCTTTCCTCATCCTTTACATAAACCTTTAATCCCAGGGAGTAATTGTGTGGGAGGTAGAAGATATGTATTTAATTAAATTTAAAGGCAGTGGCCCTTTAAAGTGATCTAGTCATTCCCTATCCTTCATTTCTTGTCTGTTATCCAAGAGACAGGATATCACTAGAGAGTGTATTTTTGAAAGGAAGCGTAGGGCAGTGAGTGGAGAATTGCAGATGTGGAGCCTCAGTCTCTTGAGGAAAAGGGGTGGTGGGTGTCCTGTTTAGGGCCGGTCATGAGGACCCAGAGGACAGAACTCGAGCACAAAAGTATTAACTGCTTAGTGTGTTAAGAGATATGGATTTGGCCTTGAAGAAATAAAACCCCCATATGCCTAGAGCTAATAGTACCATTTGTACCTAAATGTCAGCTGGTGGCTGTAGGGGGGAATAAAAAGAAAAATGCTGAGCTCCCACTTTCACACAGCTCTCTCAAGACCTTTCTCTTCATCAGGTATCGGCCACTTGCTGTTCCAGGTATGTAGTAGACTCTTAACAGTAGTCAGAGTAGACTCTAATTTGATTAGCATTCAGTTTGAAGATATTTATCTGTGCCTGCAGTCAATGATGCCAAGACCTTCAGGTTGCATGTAGGGCTAGGACAAGAAGGCGTTTCTAGCTTTCAGTCCCACATCATCTGGTCATATTTTTCTGTGCCCTAAAATTCACATAATATTGTTGTGATATAAGATTAAGAAGACAAAAATCTGCATCTAGTTTTAAGGAGGGCAGATGCAGATACTATACTTTTGATACTAGCCTGAAGCTGTAAGGTCCAGTATTTACACAGAAGTATCCATATGACCACAGCTATAAACTTCACCTCCCTCAAAACCTCAATAAAGAGCTTAAGTTTATTTCCATCAGGGTGGATCTTTTCATAGCTAAATCTAGATAAATGCCCTTGCAATATAACAGCAGGTACTACATATAAGCTTCAGATCATTATCCATATTAAGTATTATCCATAATCTAAATCTCATTCCTTGGTTCTCTAGACCTAAGTTCACAGATCAGTACGTTACTGTTCAACACAGTTGTCTTCAAAGGTAAATCTATTTTCTGAGTCAAGAATCACCTATTTTTTATGTTACTGGGGGTAGTGGTGTAGTCCTGTAGTTCCTATAGAAGTGTGTACCAGAACACAAAAGGTGAGATACACATTAGAAGATTTGCATGCAAGAATGCAGAGTGAAGACAGATGATGTAAGTTCCCGAGGTCACAGGGACCTTCCTTCTTGAAACACTGCCCCTTCCCATGTGACATACAGCCACAGCCCTCACTACAGTTGTTTAGGCAGATCTCCCCTTTTATAATAAAAGTACTTTTATAAAAGTAGGGGTCTTCAGAATATTTTTAGTAGCAATCCAGAACTTATTCCTTTCCAAATGCGGTTGTATTACAAAACCTGTGTATGAGATGGGTTTTTAGTTAAGAGGTGAGGAAGAATACAATTTTGAGTCTCATTTGGGATCAAAAGTCTTGCGTTGTCCAAAGAAACTACAATAGGAATATTATCTTTTCTTTGTTATTTAAGACTACTGTCTGGTAGAATTTACTTCATACATAAAATTTGTTTTTCTGGATGATTGATTGTCTAAGGGTCATCATGAGAATGGGCAGACCTTTACTTCAGGCGGTGCTTTCAATACTGGTCAAAGGGAAGCAAATCCCAAACTGGTATTTTTATTGTACTGAGCTGCATCCTTAGATGTTCAAGGCCTAAAATGCTGTTTTACATTTCTAGAACTGAAGAAGTAGGCTGCCATATGTGGAAGCATAGTTTCATCTCCCTAAACTTCAGCTAGGTAGCAAAAGGCAAAATGGTTGAGCACACAGGACCATTGCCACTCACATTCATCACCATCTTGTTTTAACAGAAATTAATGACTGTAAGAAGAGAATCTTATGACTTGTGCTTGAAATAATATACATGTTTAGCTAGTATTAGTGCCATATTACCTTTAGCACCCACTTTAGTGTGATGAATGTGCACTGCATATATTGACATTAAAATTATAGAGTTACTGACAAATAACTTTTAAACATCAAAGCCCAGAGAAAAATTAAGCAAGAGTTAAGGTATCTAGTTATAAAATATGTAGCTCAGAAAGCAGTTTCTATTGTTTATTTTGATTTGCAAAGCCATTCTTGCACACAAGAGGAAACCAGACAATTCAAATCAGATTCTAAGCCTCAAAAAGTACACGCTATCTGTAGACTTAATACACACAGCTAGTTGCAGTCTTACTTGCCACTGTTTTCTGGCATCAAAGCATCAAAAGTACGTCCTAGTATTTTTGCATTTTACGTATCAGAAATTCGCCTTCCCACACTTAGAAAGAAATGCTGGAAAAGAGAGTTATTTTGATCCCTGGGCCAAGTTCTTTAACGCCAAATCACAATGTGGAAAGAACATCTCAGTCCAAGTTATAAATCCTTAAAATGAGCTTTGATGGAAAATCTGGAGTAGTTTCACAGTGGAATCTCCTCGGCTCCATGTGAGGAGTCCTGCTGCTGCTTCTCCAAGGCATATGCCCACTCTCTCCAGGAATGATCTGGTTGATACTAAGAGTGGCTTGGTGCTTGCAAACAAAAAAGGAATCAACCAAGCAAGGATGGTTTTGTTCTGCAAATTAGTTCATTATTTCTGTTCAGGTCTGAGAAGTTTTTTCTTCGTTCTTGTGTGTTCTTGTGGTGGTGGTGAGCCACAAAGGAAACTTGTGCAGGTCATTTTTCCCTTTACAGAAAATTTAACTTTGAAGACTGTATGTTTGTTTATTAAAGTGAATGCAGGACTAGTCATGAAACTTATCCTGGCAGTGACAAGATATTTATATAACATAAGATTCATGCAAGTTTAAGTATAGGAAGCCATATTCAGGGGGATGGAATGGGACAGCAGGTGCAGAGGGGCTTCATTGCTATCTGGGATGTACAGGAAAATAGAAGTATGAGGGTTTTTTACCCTTCCTCCTTTGAACAGGCAGGGGTGCTCCTGCTTAGATCACCTATTTCTTACAAGGGAGATCACTGTGGCCAGGAACTGTCAGGGACAGCTGCAGCTCAAATTTCATCAGGGTTGGATGTTACTGAAGTGCATATGCACACATAGGAGAAAGAGGGAGTTTCATATAGTTCAGCTTATTTATTTTTATCGGAGAATGCCATCACCATCCTTTTGGTCAAATTAATTTCTTCACACATCACTACTTTCAAGACCAAAACATGTCTTCCTCTTACATTTGTTGCTTCAATTGCATCACATCAAACTACAGAAGCATCTAGGAAGCTGCTACATCTGCAGAAGCGTGTCCCTCTACTCGAGACAGTCAGCAGCTTCTCTATCACATGCTCCCTCTCCACCATCACTTCTGGGACAAACATATCTCAACATTAGGAATGGTTGCTCTGTAGGGAAAAATGTTGGTACTAAGGAACTAACATCTGAAGTACACATTTTATGGATGGAAGCGTATTTCAATTCGTTCATGGTTTATTACATGAATTGAATACCAGTTAGTGAATGAAGTGGATACATGCTCTTGTAATACATCTCTCAATTTCATTTTGTGTGAACGTGGTCTCTGTGAGAGCACAACTGGTATGAGACTCTTTAGAAGCACATTCCTTATCTGAATCAAAATTCTAAGACAGATTTGCCTTTGGAGTGGTGTCTCTAGGTGAACACCAGAATCCTGGTCTTTCTCACTCTGATAAAATTACCCGAGGTATTGGTTTGAATCATTATTTTGTAAAAACTGTATTGAACAATAGGTCCTATTTTTATTCTTTTTCCACTACATGTATGCTGATGTGTGCTCTGAAGTAAAAAAAAAAAAAAAAAAAAAAAAAAATATATATATATATATATATATATATATCTAAGAAATAATTCCAAAGATGTACAGGTACGTGTAAGGAGTATTTATAACAGAAAGTTTCCAAGTTGGCTATTTGGGAGGATTGCTCAGTGTGGCACTTAGTATTGTCTCCTGTTAATTCAAGTAGCTCCAGGCCATTGTTAATAACTGTGGCAATAAGAAGCTGCCTGCTTGTGGCCTCTGCTGCTGCATGCATGAGTATCTGGCTCCTTCCTGTGGTACTTTGTTGCTATTGCACAAGGCTGGAGAGCAGCTGCCAATAAAACAAACTGTAGAACAAATCGTTATGATACTTTTCAAAGGATGAACAAGGTGCTTTATTCTAGAAAGAGATGGATTTTGTTTAATTGTGCAGTATGCAAATCACTTAGCACACCTTAAGGACACAAAAAAGCACACTCAAAGAGGCTGATTACCTTTCATCAGGCACAGATGCACCAACTGTTGCCTGTGCCACTGGTGAATGTTGGCCTCAGACAGATTTATTAAATTAATTTGAATCGAGATTTGGTAAGAAATGAGAGGAAAGAGAACACACTAAGTCAGGACAAAGGTTACTTGGATGATGAGATTGCAAACAGTAAGTGAAAGTTGGAAATGTAAAGCAGCACCCTGAAAGATGGGTAAGATATCTAAAGCTTGTCAGTGATTGTTGAAGAGTATTGTTTCTATTCATTTTTCCACTGGGATTAGTGGACTTTTATTTACCTGCATTTTTGTTTAACTATTTTTTCTTCTCATGTAATTTACCCAGTGTTAAAAAAGTGCTACCCCAGCCCCCGGCTTTACTTTACAGCAAATGAGTTGCAGTGTGTTTTCTATTGTCAATTAAATCCGGACATAAATTAGACTCTTGATCTGTCTGGTATGGCAGTCTAAATGTGAACCATTGTTTTCAAAGTTAGCCCTTTTCCTTGCTAAGAAGAGGACTGAAACTAATAAATTATTCTTTTGCAACCCAGAGAAATAACCTTCAATAAGAAAATATTTAAAAGGTCAGATCCTGCCTTCCATTTAAGGTTTCCACAGTGTAGGGGCAGTGGGGAGGAGAAAGGTATCTTGTTGCAATCTGATTTCTCCTCACCCTGTTGTAAGATGCATTGCCTAGCTTCCCTTTATAAACACAAACAGCTTAAGGAACACTCCAACATGTGTTTTCCCACCCACAACTTAATAGCCAAGAAGAGCTACATTAAGGAGAACTGTGGTCATGCCCACTCCTCTGGCAAATCACCAAGGAGCCTGGGACTATTAGGTAGGATGTGCTGGGTATTCAGCATCCAGGGTAGGTCACACACTGGAAAACTGCACAGGAAATAGATATGCAGCTTTTATGGACCATTTTGTAGCATAGTGAAGAACAACTTAAACAAGTCATTTATCTCTCCTACAAGCACAATTTGAACAAGCATCTATGGGTCAAAAGCTCTAAGTGCTATCAATCTGTTGTCTCCAATGAGGCCCTTACACTAGAATATCACATAACACTTATTTAAGTTAACAGTGCCATATTTCCGGCTTGGCTGATTTAAAATTCTTGGTGTTCAGGCTTTTTATTAGTTTCATTTTCTTTTATTCCAAATTGTTTTAAAAGAAATTTAAAAAGGATTATGAAATGTATTGATACAATCCAAACATAGAATATGACAGAAACCTGCCATGCTGAATAGGAGTAGAGTATATTGCTGTGAATTATTGCAACCCAGGTATACTGCTAGCAACTTCTTTTGTAATAGGTAACTTCTCCTTCTGGTTATCCAATTCTTGGTTGCTATAAGATAGAGAAGAAAGAAAAACTTGTGGGAAGCTTGCTGTTACTTACAGATTCCTTTAGGGAAATGGTGTTCTTAAAAAGAACTTTAAAAAGAATTTACAATTCTTTCATGATAATGAATGAGGATACATTTGCCTTCCAGAGAGTATTGTAAAGAACAAACGATGAGAACTAGATACTATGTTTATTTCTACATATCTAGGGGAGATAGGAATCTTTTTCATATGGTGGAAGAAGATTTAAATAATTTTCAGATATAACCTATTGCTCCTAAATGGCATAGAAATGGGTCAAAAGGTCTTGCCATAAGTCAGTAGGCAGCAACTGTTCCTCCCAAGCAGCAAGATTGGCACATCACGGACTGACAGCAGCATGCTCTGAGTATGGAAAGCTGACTTCTCAATAGCAACTGGATACCATTTCCAGATCTGAAACTTTATATTCTGTAGCAAACAAATGAAAATATGCAGAAGGGTCCTGATTCTTGGAATATGCATTTTCCCCAGACGCCTATTTATAAAACTGCCTGATAAAGAAGCATAGAGAAGAAATGATTGCAACTCAGAATATGAGGGTTGCACTCCCAGATCAGTTTGCCCTTGAGTTTGCCCATAAAAAAAAACAAACAAAACACCAAAACAAAAAAACCAAGAAAACTTTTATGCCTCAGTTTCCTCACAAGTACAGAAATAATAAATAATAGGGGTGATTTCACTTGTGCCTGGAAAGCATGTTGAGCTGATTTACTGGCAGACACTAATGAAGTGTCATGCATTATTATTGCATTAGGTTGACTGTACTTCTGAAATCCATCTGACATTTCTCACTTGGCATTGATTGTGAGTGGTAACAGTTCTGTATTAATTTTAAGGAGGATGAATTATAGCACCGCCTGATGTATAATTACATGGTTTATAATAAAAACATTATCTAAGGAAGGCAGTAACCTATGAGATTCTTTCTCTATCTTTTTTTTTTTTTTTTTTTTTTTTCTCCCCCAATTCTTTGAACCAGCATCTCACAAAGTGTATTGTTTCATTAAGAATCTTGCCAAGCGTCCCTGTGCTTCTCATAGCTATGTGTGAAGTATCGAGATGAAATTCATAACTATATTTGGGTAGCAGAGTTTCATTTCCTTTACTCTGCCGAAGGTCAGCATGATGAGCTGTTGAGGAATGCTGGGGGAAACCAGTGTTAACATGAGCTGCCTGCACCCAATCCTGTTTTAAACCTCCATGGCTGGGGACTGGGCTCAGACCACACAAGCCCAGGATTGGGGCTGTTCCCTTCTCGTGTTGCTGGGACTGGTCCTCGGTGTCACAGATAAGAGTGGCTCTCCCCTACGCTGTCAGCAGCGAGAGCCAAGCATTAAAATCCTTATTCCCAGTTCAGACGTGCCTGGTGACACAGAGTGGTAGGAGAGGAAGCTCGGAGAGGAAGTGAGTAAGTCAGCAGCCCAGCCCAGTGTGTGGTGGTGAGGCAGGGTTACTGGAGCAAGCGGTGGAGCAGGGAGGATGTGTTGCAACAAGTAACCCTCACGTGTGTTTGCCTCTCTGGAACAGCCTCATCGTAGAAAAATCTAAGGCAAGAGAATTTGGGGGAAACATGACTGCACAAATAGCGCAAGGCAAATTCTCTGCTTTCGGTTGGCAAGAGAGGGGAAGCGTGCACGGCTCCTCCTTAGAGATGCTGAGCACCCAGTGAAAGGGGAGCACCCATAAAAAGTACACTGTTACATGAAATTGCTGGTATTTTAAAAATCTTCTGCTCTGTATAACTTTTCTATCCTTTGCTGTCTATTATGATGTACTCTGGAGCTTTTTCTGTTCCCAAGTAGTTTAAGATAACATTTCTAAGAGAGGCATGATTAACTTGATACTTAGAACTGTGGAGGGGAGTATACTCTGTTTCATATTATTTACATCAGAGAATTTAATGTAAAAACGTAAATGTAAAAAGAATTCAGTGTCCTGTGTGCATTCTTATAATTTTATGTGTATATCTACATGCTTTTAATTTTTTACAACTAACTCCTAAACAGCTGGGTCCCTGGAAGAATGAGATGAATGAGAAAGGCATCCTATGGAGAAGGGGGAAAACAGAAACTAGTGGTGATCTGAGTGGAAAGAGAAGAAATTAAATGTGACATTCCACTGCCAAGTGGGTGTTGATTTGCTATATTGACTAAATTAACAACTTACTGATTTTTTTTTTTAAAGAATAATTCTGAAGCAAAAAACCTCCTCTTTTACCACTTTCTCTTAGGAGTATTTCTTTTCTACTGTTGCATGACTATCAAAATACAGACCATCTACTGATGGTAGGATGTGGATTATTAAACTCTGTTTACAAAACATTGTTTGCATTCTTTATGCTTGCCACTTTAAAATTAATGAGAAAAGAAAATTCAGAAGTGGGTGACTGAGGTCCAGTCTTTGAATACTAGATACTTGCAAAGCAGCTGCTAGAATTAAATTTCTCTGGCTGCTTAGTGAGAGGATGGTTCAAATTGTAGTCAAAATTAGGATTGGTACACCAGATTGCATGTGGGTGTGACAAATGATGAGGGAAATGCTTGGCAAAGTATTTTTATTTATAATGTGAAACTAACCTAAAATAATATTAGTGAGTATTAAATTCTGTCTGTTACAGGGGATTAGTTTCATTGGAATACAGAAAGTAATTCTGGTTATAGTAATAGCTCAGGGAATATTACTGAGACATTCCTTTAGAAGGATGACTGAAGCTGAAATACTAGTAGCAGGGAATATGTGATGCTATGGGTGTGGTATGTGTCTTTTATCATAATGATTTCACATTGTTCTAAATATATGCTCATACATCCTTCAGAGACTCCATGTTAGCATTTATTGTGTCTGGCTATATCCTTGAAGAAATGCTTTCTAGCTACAGTTGGCATTAAAAAATATTTTAATGAAACCTTTCATGCCACTCCCTTGTAAAAAAGGCAGTCTGTGAAAACACAGGTGACTGATACAGACTTCAGCAGGGAAATTTAGGGCCCCATCTAATAGCACCATCCTTTGGCTATGGGAGACCTGAATGCACTTCCACTGTTTAATTCTGTGTAGTTATCTAAAGTTCTAAAACTTTCAAGAAAGCTATGGCAAACGACCTGGAATTTGAGAAGAAATCAGGTACACCAAACAAGTTACAATTCTCCATCTCTTCAATGAAGAAGGAAAAATACTGTGCTAATGGTACCCAGGTAGTGAAGGAGTCTTTAGCATGTGAACACAGACTGAGCAGTGATACTGTTGCTGAATGGAAAGTTGAGTTTGGGTTTCTGATTAAGACTCTGGACTTCCCACCCTGTCTCTTCTAGAGAGTTCTTTGGTGAAAAAAGCTTTGGCCTCTTTTTTTCAGTTCACAAATGGGATTCTGACCTCTTCCTTCCAAGGGTCTTTGAGGTTAAATGAAAGGATTTTTATAAAGTAAGACTGTATTGTTTTTATGGAAGAGGTGCAGTTTCAATATTTTCAAACAATATTCTCAGCAGAGACTGAACCTGAGATATTACATACTTACACGATGATGCAGTTGTACATATATGCTTTCTCTCAGCGGCAAGATCCTACAGTTCCACTATTCCAGGTGCTTCTTCACATTGGGACACCCTGGAACAGTGTCTGTATCTCTTGGGGTGCATTCTTCCTTTGGTACATAGGTGAAGTGCATGGTCCCTTCTTTATCTCACCCTACATGAACCTGGTTCCCCTTGTGCGTATGCTGTAGGTGTCCCCAGATGTTCTCTCTGCGTATGTGTACACTTTATGTTCAACCTCTCTCTTCAATGCAGCCTCCTCCTTTATTTTGGAGGATGTAGATCAGCTGGTCCTTTTCAATGTTTTGTTGATAAGTGCCATTTTTTGTGCTGCCTGTTGGTAAGGATTTGGTGCTGCTCAGTCTCACCCTCTCCCGTTCCTCTTCTGCCAGGCAAAGGATGCAGCTTTTTTCCAGGATATATACTCTAGTTCCAGGGCTGAGGCTACTGCACATTTGGTGCTCTCAGCCTTCTCTGTGCACATAGCACCACGCTGAACTGTAGGCAAGGGAACAAACGAGCTGTCCCTGCACAGCAGGACACAGTGGTTACTGCAGAAAGTGTCACAGAGGCATCACCAGGCATGGGATAAACAACAACCACCTGATGAACTCTTTCCAAAACACAGGCACATGTCACTGCTATCACTTTCTCTCAGGCAGCCCCAGAGAGAGAATGTTGGTGGGGGAGGATGCACAGAGGCTGAAAAACGGTGGGAGGTGGAATTGTGGTAGATGTGACTGATTTACAACAGAAGTTTCCTTTACAGTCATAAGGGGAATTTTGCTTGGTCACAGCAAGTTTCAGCCCTCATGAAACAGCCTGAATCATTTGAAGTTAAAATGAAACAGAGAATGGCAGGGGGAGGGGCATGGCCAATAAATAAATTTTAAAAATTTTTTAAATAGAGCAAAAACCAACATTAAAATTGTTTCCTTCGGTGCTGACTTCTTAACTTCTTAAATGGCAATGTGATCCAGAACAGTTCTGGTGTGCAAGCCAACATTTGTTTAAGAATTTTTATTGTGTTCTTTTTTCTCTTCCTCCTCTCCCCCTTGCCCTCCCTCTCTGCTCTGCAGATTTACACTGACTGGGCTAACCACTACCTAGCAAAATCTGGCCACAAGCGGTTGATCAAGGATTTGCAACAGGACATTGCAGATGGAGTTCTGCTAGCAGAAATCATCCAGATCATCGGTAAGACCAGGGCTGAGAGAAGCACTGAGAACTGACTCCTTGCATGGGAGGATATATAATTCAAGTTGAATATATTTAACAATAAGATGAACCCTGAATAATCCGCTTTGATTGGGTCCATATGTCTCCGATATTTGTGTGGTTCATCCTTTTTTTAATACAAAAATATGTTTATGTGAGCATGTTTGGAAGTGGCTGTTTAACCATACTTTAAATGGCCAGAACTGTATCTTAAACACTTTGAATTGTCAGAAATGAATGCTCCATTAAACCATATGTCTCCCATGTGTGCATTTTGTTAGTTAGAGTGGCTCATACTTTGTGGGATGCCTTGAAACTGTATCCTGACCCTGCAGACAATTGTGGAAGATTTCATGTCAGCAGTTATTTTTCAGGGGCTGAAGAATTAGCAGCGACCTCCTTCGCACTTCCCCCTTTGCAGGATTTGGCATGTGGGAGCAACTGCTGCTAACAGGACTCTTACTGTACAACTGAGCTTCACTTAGAAAGGAGCTCTGTGTCAACAAAATCCAGTCCACTTTATTGCTGTGTCTTCTTTGCTTTTCTTCTGTGTGTGTTTTTGGGTTTCGTTTGGCTTTTTAGGTTGTTTTTTTTTATTTTTTTTTTTGGGGGGGGGGGACGGGGGGCAGGGTGTGGAAAATTTTATCTCATTGTTTACTTCTGCTTTTCTCCTCACTGCTTTTGTTTAGCAAATGAAAAGGTTGAAGATATCAATGGCTGTCCCCAGAGCCACTCTCAAATGGTAAGAATGTAATATATTTTTAGTCTGTGCAGGCACTTTCTTAAAATGCCTTTTAATAATGATTTGTTTAAACTGTGAATATTCTGTACCATGTTTACCATTAAGTCCTAATTCTCATGTAGTGTAGTGTTGCTGGTACCTTTTTTTTGTCACGTGTGCTTAGTGTTTGTCACTGCATTTCTGTGCTAAGTTTGGGTCTTGAGGTGACCAGAAGTAAAATTTCAACACTTTTAAGCAGTCCAGAACTGTGTTAGCAGACCTGTTCTTCTGATGATCTAGATAATTTCATTTAACTTCATTTTTAAGGGCATTAAATCCAAGAATAAATTTTTAAGTGGAGTCCCTGTGTCTGGAAAACTGGTTTTATGAACAAGGCTTGCCAAATTGTTTTAGAATATAAAAAGTATTTTGGATTGTCCACTGTGAAGTCCAGTTAGATGCACTGACTCCAAGACATTCAGAAATAGCACTTTAGTCATATAGCTCTTTGAGCTATCGCTGGCAGCTGCTTATAGACATTTTAATACTCTCAGGCAAGAAGCATCTTGTGACTGTGATTCATATTTAGTCTTATTAATTTTCTACTTTGTTCAATGCTGTCTCATGCTCGTGGACTTTGCCTTTCTGGTCACATCTTAATATTATGCAAATAAGGGGTACATCTGTGTAGCTGGCAAGTATTTTGGCATGGCATGATTTAGATGAGCTTGCACAATAGCAAACTGCAGAAGCTGGTCTTAAAATCGAAATGGAATAGGAAAAAAATTGCATTTATTCATCTTTTTAAAAGGAGAAGTATTTGCAGGTTTTTTCTCTAATAATGACGAAGGTAAAAGGAACAAATTTGGGTACTTGTGAAGTTAATAATAGGGTCTTTCATTTCTTACTTTTCAAAAAATGTGCAGCTTTAAAGTAAGTTTTCTCTCTGGCTTTTAGGTTTTTTGAAACAGTCAATAATAAGAATCTATGCCATTTCCTTAATAATAGCTATTATTTTAATTACCCATATTACAGCAACACCTAGTGGCCCCAACTGAGAATGCTGGGAACTCCAGCGTGAAAGTCTTAACACTATGCACAGATTGAGAGATAATAACTTTACTTTAATCACATTAAAACCTACCATTCCAGACAGACAAGAAAAGCAAGAATAAACAAATTTCCCAGGGTTATGACAGTGCTTATTGGCCACTTAGGGACCCACCACTTTGGTGTCAATCCAGCTTTATTTCCATGGGAGAAAGCCAAGCTGCAAAGAGAAGTGTTCACCCTACCAACCAACTTTTTACTCTCCAAAGAAACAACATTTTTGAACATTTGTTGAAGATAGGTAAATGATTATATGGCATAGGGATTCTGCATAGCTATGCTGCAGTTGCAGGGGAAGAGTGGCCAATGCATGCCCGTGCTGCAGCAATACCTATGAGAATAATTTTGTGTCTGTTTTTCTCCTTCTGTAAGCACACCTTTCAGTTAAGCCAGGCCAAAGATTATGCTTCAGGAGCTCTGAGTCTCAGACCAGGTGCTTCAACACTTCTGTACATAGACACACATCAGTGTTTGCACAGCACTAAGCACCACTTTAACTTGATAGAAATAGAATATATTTTTTTCATTCTTCTTTGATTTAGCCTCTATATGTTTTTATCTATACAGCCTAATCAGGTTATTTTCCTGCTTTTTGAAAGACTAATTTTTTACTGCTGATTTCTCCAACTGAGTTAGGAAATTTAAAATGCACTGAAGCTAAGGTAGTTGATATTGGTCAGATTTCCTCTCAAAGCATCTTGGAGACTCCAAGTACTGAGTTTACTCTTCATTTGCCTCCTTTGAATTGTGCACTGAGTTGGCCTTTTTAGGTAATATCCCCACACATTGCTCTTTTTTTTTAGCCCTCTTAGGTAATGACAAGCCAATTCTCTTCTCCTTGTAGCAGTGGGGTCTTGGTTGTTAAAAAGAAAAAGTAACTGTGGCCGAAGCTATTTTACATATTTGACATATGCCAATGGCAATGTAGCAGTATGTCCTGTTAGGATCTGTGGGAACATCAGCCATCAAACCAGCATGATATTCCTATAGCATTTCTGTTTGCTGTTCATTCACTTCTTTCATTTTAATATTTTTATTTTATAAACTTCCAGAATCCCAACACACTTTTCTTTCACAAATGTTTTCGTGATCCTTGGTGTCTTAACTTGTAATTAAGGAGGTTATGACTACAATATCTTATTAGCTTAAAACAAGCTAAAGAGCAGTGACATGGATTGTCTGCTGCTGGAAACACTTGATATCCATTGTAGAATATATTGATATCAATTCATAATTGATCACTACCAATGTTCCTAAATTCTTTTCCTCTCACCATTTGGTTTTCTTCTTCCCAATAGCTTCACCTTCCAAGTGATTTTTAAGGCATCTCAATTCAAATGCTACCTAAAGTGTAAAGATCTTTTAATGTTTATTTTAAATACATATAAAAAGCTTCTTTTATAGTTTTCTTTTAATTAGGTCTATTGCAATGTCTTGCACTCTGTGCTGATCTTGGCAGTGATACCTAAAGCACCTGAAGACAAGTTGAACTGGCTCCACCAGCCCAACAAGTTCATAAAAATTAAAACCTGTGACCCCCAGCAACATGCAGGTTCTGCATAATTAGCTTTACAAGAGTCCTCATGGCTGTCATTAGGCTTATATATTTGATGCTACAAACAGAATTTGAGAACCTGAGATTAGTGAGGAATAAGTTATTTCATATTCAAATATACAAAATTTAAATAAATGAAAGTTACAAAAGAATTGGCAAGATTTGCTTGTTTGCTTGGCAAATACTCTGGTAAACAGATTTTGGCATTTCTCATGAATGGTTTTAATAAGGATAAGGTTTAAAACTCTGTATATTATAATATACATTGTCTATAGTGTCATATAGTCTTTGCGTTGCCTATTTTTTTCTTCACAGCTATCCATTCAGGGAGGAATATGGCACTTCAGCCTTCTTTATCACCACCTTTTTTCAAACTTTTCAGTGGAAAAACCACCACATTCATTTCTGTCTTTTCCTTGTATGAATAAGTCTATCAGTTTCATACAATTTCATACAATTTCCTTGCATGTTAAGTCTATCAATTAAGGAAACATAGAATCATCTTTCTGTTCCTTTTTGTAACTGTCTTTCAAAGTTTTACTTTTTGATACAATGAGAAGCTAATTCCTTTCTGCTTGTTTTATAAGCCATTTGTTTCTTAAGTTCACATTTCTTTAATTTCTGTTGTAAGTTCCTGCATCATTAGTAAAAAGAAAATATCACCCTAGTGGAAAATATGTTACAAAGCTTTTAGCTAATGGTCCAAAGAGAAAGAATTAAGATTTTTTTTTTTCTCTCTGAATCTATTAAAAATGTACTGGAAGATCTCCAGTGTTTTGTCTCTGAACAAGCATATAGTAATAATACTATATTAAATCTATTCCATCCTGGAGTTGGCAGAGTGAATTCAGGAAAATAAAAAACTACTGAACTGAAGATCTTTTTATGGTGACATTTACAGTATTGTCCATAGATAATTTTAGAAAACTAATATTTCTGTTCTTTCTTCATGCAATCTATGGTCCCTTGGATGCATAATAATATTCATAATATTATAATAAAAAAAACCCCCTCAAAGTTGCCCAAAAGTTGAAATATAGTTTTTCAAGTTTATTTTTCCTTCAGATTTTATTTCCTTAGAATTAGCTGCTGTTGCTACTTCCCATGAGAAATGTCTAGGCCAGTGCACATCTGTGTACAAACTCATCCTTAATTAGAGGTAATAGGTGTGGTTTTCTCATAGTTATTAAAGAGCTGGAGAGATCCTTCTTATTAAAAGGTTCCCAATCTAGGTACAAGCATTTAATGAAGACTATTTTTCATTTTGTCAATCTTGTCATTCACACAGTTTTCTACTAGTTTATATAACCAAATGTATGCTTCACAAGTAATTTTTATGATTTAGGATACAGACATCCTGCAGCTGAGCAGAGGGAGTTGTATTCAATAAAAATACAGGTCTTGTTTATGACATCCTGGAAATCAGGGATTTAGAGAAGGTGTTGGAGATCTGGCACATTGTCAAATGGCTATGAATGTTAAGGAAAAAGTAGAGCTTAATGCCATGAGTAGCTGTTTATCTGTTAAAAGTGGTAATCCATGGGACCATGTGCAGCACTAAGATCATTTCTACAACATCGTACTTGATTTCATGAATAATGCCTTTAAAAATGTTAATCAATTAAAAATGCTTCAGAAAAGAGCCACAAGAATACCAGCAATTTTGCAGTATTCTATGAGACAGAATTAAAATTGTGTACTTTAGCAAGAAGGTGGAGTAAGTGGATCAGTCTCTGCCTAACAAGGGAGTATATGTATGACAGAACTTTCTATAAGATAGTTAAAGAAGAGTGTGGAGCTGAAGTAATGTAATATATTTTATTGTGTTTATTTAGTGCTTTATAGCATTCTTGTAGTCCCACAAGAGCCCACTGGGGCTCCCTCTCTGACTCTTCATATGCCTGGGGAAGCCAACGTTTCAGGACTCGAAGTGGGTATCTTAGCAGGCAGTTATCCAATGAAAAGGATGGAAAACTGGAACTGCTAAGTGTGCCACAGGGTATACCTGCCCTTCAGTATAGACACTTGCCTTTGGACTTCCTCTGACAGAGATGTGCTGGGCAGACACCACTGAGTAGCATCCCTCAGTGTCCAGTAATGTCAATATCCAAGGATGAGAATATCAATATTAGCGTTCTATGTCTAAAAGGTGTTTGTGAAAAACAGGATAATTTTATATAAACTAAGTATGGTAGGAACTATTAAGACCCATATGATTCCATTCAAAAAATTGGGGGATATAGTTACATTGAGCTCCTTGAATACTGGGAAGCCAGAAAACGTTATCTGTGTGTTTGCTGTCAGGTAGGCCCACATGAGAGCTTTCTGTCTGATCACTGTTGAACTGTGGCTTCTCTAGTTTAGTTGTTTATAAGCTTGGCTATAAGTATATATTCAAGATATACCTTCTGTGCTTTGGACCAGGTCCAGGTGAGCCTTCCACAGAAGCACAACACGCTGAAACGCATACAGAAATTTATGTAGAAATTTGGTCCCTTATACCTACAAATTCATTTTGAGTTCTGAAACCTAATCCCAACTCCTTCCATGTGCAGGCCAGTTTCTTCCCACAATGGTTCCTCTGTGACTCCCTTTTGTTTCAATTCTGACTGTCACTTCATGGCTATCAGTGGTTCTTCACAGATTTCACAGCTGGCTGCTGCAGGAGTTTCTTGAAAATGCTTAAATGAATGGACAGTAATCTAGTTCCTGTACTTCTGTGGTGCATGCTGGCACACATACTTTTCAGAATTTAAATGAACAGCCTGAAGTGTGTTAATGGTGGTGTATGCACTTCCTTGTAATTGGATGTAAGATAAGTATTTCACTTTAAAAAGAAAGAGAACCATTGGGCTGATCAGGTTTTGATTAAGTTTTTTTAATTGGTTGAAATATCTGCAGCATGGGATGGAACTACAGGCAAGGGATCAATCATAATCTGTTTCTTGGACACCCCTATAAATGCCACTAAAAACTAGTTAGGAATGGAAAGCAAGGGATAATTGGTCATTGTCTGCAAAACGATGGTCTATGATTCGTATCCTCCAAGGATCTCTACTTCTGACTCATTTGTTATGTTTGCAAATGATCTGGAAAAAGGCATGCGAAGAAAAGATTTGCCAATACTTACTCAGCATAATGAAATCTAAATATGATGGGTGAAACTGCAGAAAGATCCTGCAATTCTGAAGAAGAAGGTGTGTTGAACTCCTATTATCCTTTACCAGTGAGATATTGACAGATAGGCCTGGAAATTTTTTTCATGATGAGCTGATCACTCTGGTTTGGGGAAGATGCAGTTTGCATAAGATTCACGACAAAGTTTGTGAAAGCAGCCTTGATTGGTACAAATCTCTGTTTAGAAATGTAATCAAAAAGAATGGCTTGTCACAATATGTGTAGGACAGAATAAAAGCTCATTTTCCTATCCTCTGGTAGTCAAAGGACATCTGGGATTTGATGATGCAGTAGTCCTTAAGAGGGTAATAGTGAAGTACTTACAGAAAACGATGTCAGGTTCACAGCATATCTAGTGAAGTGAAGCCATAGAAAAAAAAAAGATAGTAATTAAAATTTAAGCTCCTATGAGAGGTTTCCTGTGTTTATAGATAACAGTGCTCACCTTTTAGCTGTGTTACATAGAGAGAATCTGCAAGATACAATCATAGCTGTGTGGGGGTGTTTTGGCGAAAGGAGACTTGAAGAATACACCCAGGTGTTAGGTAAAGGACTGTGTGGAATGTAAGCATGATTTCTTCTCCATTCTGTCAACATCGTGAGAATGCAGATCAAATTACATATCATTTGCCTTGTGTAAACTTAGCATAGACATTTCAAGTATAATCATAAAATTCCCCTCTGCTCTGACAGTCTCCCTCTCTGCCAGGTGTTTCATGAAGGACCTGGCCACACAGGAGATGAGCAGTCATGTTCATGTTACAATGGGAACATTGTTAGTGTCCTTGGATACAGTAAAAGACCCTCTGATATTAGAACCCTGTTACCTCTTGAAGCAGACCCTGCTCTGCCTTAATTGAAATTCCACCCTTGGATTTCTGTTTCCACTGCTGAGGGCTGATTAGGATAACAAAAAAGGTCAAAGGGCTCCAAGTTGCTTGTGCAAACTGCCCATATCTCCCATACCTTTTTGTGGCCTCAAATCAAGGTGTTACCCAGAGTGAAGTTTTATGAGGAAATATTGCCCTCAGTGTAGCTAAGCCTGTCCCTGCATGTTGCCCAGTGAGCAAAAATTGCAGCTCTTCCTTGAATTTTGTAAGTGGTGCCAGAAGTACCATGTTTCCATTTCCCTTAGAGGAATTTGTCATGGTAAGGCACAATTTTCTTTGGTGTCCTTCCTCCCCAAGGATTTATTTACCAGTTAATTCTGGATTTCTGAATCCAGCTCTTGTGGTTTGGCAGAGTAAAGCCTCATTGTGGGGGAGTGTGGGTAAAATACTCCCTAGAGACACACTGGTGACAAATACTTCTTTTCACAGTCTATTCGCTCCTAGATTGCAGCAGTGGCAGCTCTGGACTGAAGCAAGCAAGGTATTCAGAAAATTACACTCATTAATATGATACATATTCCTATTTCCCATTTTGTAATGGTAGGCCCATACAGTTTCTTTCAAGTAGACCCATACAGTTTTTTACTTAACTAGCTATGCTTTCTAAGATTCCTCACCAGGTAGGTGATTTACTCATATCCTTACTAGGATTCTCAGGAAAGAGCCCAAGACTGTAGTAGCCAAGAGCATGTCTTATTATTGTTCTGAAGGTGTTTTCTTGGACAAGTCCTCTCATTTCCTAGGTAGGTTCAGAGTGTGTTCCCCGCCTTGAGAAGCGGCGTATTCCAACACACTTCTGCATTAATTAGTTCTCAGCTATTCCAGGAAAGACTTCATTGGTATCCAGCCACTTGCAGTACAAGATGGCAACAGAGCCTTCACAATTCATTTGGCATTTCCTGAGTGTTCAAGCTGACTGTGCCATTAAGGTCTCCCATATTTTCTGGGTTGATTATAGGAAGGTAACTATTAAGATGAATTTCCATTTAGGTCTATTGTCCAGGCAGTCTGAGAAATCCTGTGGTATACAATTTATATATCATGTCCTGGAGCACAAAGTAGTGGGAAATGATCATCAAGGCTTCTGCACATGTAGTCATGTTGCCACCCAGAAATAAGGGGGATGACAGGAATTTGTACAAGATCCTCTTCCATGTTCAAGGACGTGGCCACTCTCTTAAACCAGCGTACTGAGCATTAGGTTATATCTAATTGCTTTGAATTTGCTCATTTTTGAGCAAATGCTCACTGAACATTTTTGAGAGTGAAATAAGTCCTTTCACACTCTTGAATCATAAATGATAGGTGCAGGACTAGATGTTATAAGCTGACCTTCATGACTTGAGTCTAGATCTGTTTTAGACAGCAATAAACCTTTTTGATAAACTTGTGTGTGCTCATAGGGGACCTGCAGCTTTTCTCTGTAATCCTCTATGCCACATAATTTAAAAATTACCTGGCTAACAGCAACACATGTAGATATATCTACAGTGTAAATATACAAATAGATAATGCAAATTTTAAAATAGCTACAGAAAGTAACATCTCCTTCATCAGTGTAGAAAATGAAGTATGTTTTTTTTTTTGTTTGCAGATGACACTAACTTGCAATATAGACTAGAGTAAAAATAAAAATGAGAGCATGAAAAATAGAAGTGTGTTGCAGCCCAAAAGGGCCCATTTAAAGTTTTGTTATGGAAATAAGTCTGACAATATGAATGGAAGGAAGAAAGAAAAAAGGACAGAATTTCACTAAGGGTAAGGGTGTTAATCTTAGAGATGGTTTACTTTCAAGTATGAAGATATTGGAATTCTGGTTCCAAGATTTACTGAAAAGAGTTTATTATTTATTATTTATGTTATTAGCATAAACAATTTGAGTAAGATGAGAGGCAAACTGGCAGAGAGTGAATGTCAATGCTATTGCAAACAAATGCTAGAATTTCTAAAAGGTCTAAAATGGAAGAGAAAATATAGATGAAGTAAGAGCTTGATAGACAGAGTAACAGTTACCTTTTCATGGGAGACCAAAAATATTTGTATTTTAAAGTAAAAAAGGTAAGGAAAGGATAAGAGAACTGCTACAATTGTTAGATCTAGTAGAGCATTAAGGATAGGAAATACAATCCATCCTGTGTAAGGATGTTATAGGCATGGAAAGGAAGGGGAGGAGAAGGTAGTCAAATCATCACTTTTTGATATGATCTGATTCTGGTTTGGCTTTTTGTTAGATGTCTTTATTCGGCTCTGAAACAAGCAATTCTCTTTACATCTGGGGAAGATCTGAGAACATGAAAAGAACCACAGGATTTATGACAATCCTTTTCTATAGAACAGCTCAGAATTACTCACTCACATCAGGCAGTGAGATGCATATTCCCCTGAGTCACTTGCCTTTGACTCTATGAAGTCATGAAAGAAAATGCCACAGGGACACATCCTGGATAGTGTTTTACTAGGCTGGAAGAAATACATTATACATTAACTATAAATCTCATGCAGTTATTAGCCTTTTTGTTTACACTTACAATTTTTTTGTCATGTTAAAGCATGGAATCACATGAGAATAACTCATCTAGATGTTAATGAAGTAAACAGGTCACAAGATGTACTTATACTATGATGATATCAGCCTCCATGGAATCTACTGACATGTTAGGTTAGGGATGGGTTTGATAGTTTAGGGGTAGGATTAATGGTGGGCACATTTTGCTTCTGTAGATCAAGATCGCTGAATGGAAAAACACTTTTAATTCCTTAAAATCAACTATTTCCCTTCCATTTTTTAAATTTCTTCCCCCTAGCAATTCCTTGAAGCCCCCCTCCCTTTAATCTATTTCTGAAATATGCCAGTACTTCCATGCCTCTGAGTCATGCTTATCTCATCCATTGCTTGCCCTTATCCCTCAACTGTGTTTGTCAGGATTATCATTAGATAGAAACTTGTTCTGTTAAACTGTATTTAGATGATGCACGGAGATGAAATACTGTGGTTCCTTATGCATGAATACTACTGGGTGACACGCACTCACTGTGAAGTATTTATTGATTGAAGAGATGCAGTTGTTAGTCTCCTGATTCCCTGCCCCCATCTGTAGTTAGCTTTTTACCCTCTTCATTTTTTGTTGTTTGGCTTGATATTTTTTTTTCTCAAAAATGTCATGTGAATGTTCCCTGAAATTTTGGAATTGATCCAATATATATTTGTGACATAGATACTCTATACTATAGATAGAAAAAGAGGATGAATAAATGGCCTTCCTATTATTGGAAATGCACTGAGTCATTTTAACACAATTATGCAGTTAAAATATATACACACGAGCTGCCTATGAAAGCACCTGTTGGTTATAGACACTAATACATTTTTCCCAGGAGAGCAGCAGCAGGATTGAGATAAATATGTGTGCTTAGTGATGGTGTAGTTTTACCATCTTCTATAGGGAGAGTATGTTATAAATACTACAAATGTCTAGAATGTTTACTAAATTTAAAAATAAAGAAGTGCGTGATGTTTAGCTGAACAGCAAGAATGCATGTTTAAGCTTTACAAGGAAATTAACATTGTCTCTGAAGTGGTTTCATTTTACAATATATCTAGACAAGTCTTTTTGGTTATTTTAAGATTTTTTCATCTTTTAGACTTTTATCAAATGTCTGATTCGTTTGGAACTGTGGCAAAATGCCAATTCTATTATGGTGCTAGTGGAAGACTTACTTCTATATAAAGATTTTTTAGCCACACTCTTTACAATACTTCTTTTTAGACTGTCTTATAATTTTGTGTGCAGTATGTTAGCTAGGGAAGATTATTGTTCCACATCTACAAAGCTTTGAATTTCCCCAGAGAGGTAGATTTTTCACAAAAGATCACTTAGTTGATTTGAAACGGAGCACTAAGTTCTTTCACTCATCCCTCTTCTAAAGCTGATCTACCACTGACTATCTTGACAACATTCTGCATTCTGCAGCTTCAGTAACACACAAGACTCCCAAGAGACAATATGGGCAGGTGTTTTGGTGTGTAGTGCATGCAGACACAAACATGCATCTGTATAGAGGATCTTGTGTAGTTCTGATGAAGCCCTGATCATTTCATGCACTTTGAAAGGCACTTAAGCCACTCTCCCTGCCTCTCATTTGTGAATAATGTTTCTGGGAGCTTTGAAATTCTGGGAGGTTTGATGAGCCTTTGTATTTTCTGGACAGTGGTGAGTCTGAGATGGCCACTCTTCTACAGAGCTACTATCTCTGTTCCTTAGGTGAGTCCAGATGAAATTCAGAAAAGAGATCCTGAGCGTAATTTGAAGATTTAAGCATTGAGATCTGCAAACAGTGAATGAGGGCACACACCAAGTATGAATATCATCCTCTTTTATTTGTTGGGCTGAGAAGTCCAACTACTGGGAAGATGTTTTCATGGAGATACAGGAATTGTGCAACTCTCCATAAATTGTTGTCTGTGGACTAATGTGTAAGGCAGCAGAGGGTGCCAGAAAGCAGTGAGCTGTGGCTTCCACTTTCATTAATGAAATAGGAAAGGGAATGTAAGTAGTGATTTCAGGGTGGAACAAGGCTTGCATTGTGAACTCATCTGCAGAGGGTGAGAAAATGACATGCTTCCTGTAATTTTAAGCATGAACACAGTCTGTATTGTGTCGTACATTATGGTTAGGTGACAGTGCTTTTCAGTGAATCATCTTTTAGGGGCTATACATATCCAATATTTCAACACTTAGCCCTGTAGCAAAGAGGATGCAAGACAGGAGCATAATAAAGTAGCACAGAATGTCCCAGTGATGTAGTGTGATAATTACAAACCAACAGTCTTATCATTCTGCTTTTTTCATTCTTAAAGTAATAAAAAACCAAACCAAACCAAACAAAAAAAAAAACCAACCAACCAACCAAAAACAACAAAAAAAAACCCCAACCAAAACTCAACAATCTTGCCCTGCTGTCTTTCTGGAAAATAAAATACAAAAAATTTGATGGCAGATAAAGCTTTTTCCACACATTGCGTTTCATCTAGGATATGATACGAAAATGAAAATGTGTTAGAAAATGTTAGAAAAAGGTGTTAGAAAAAGGTGTTAGAAAATGAAGGGAAAGAATAAAAAGTAGGTGCACACTGAAACTACTATGATCAGTCTAGATATATTTTCTCACTCTGCCCTTGATCTATGTTGGATCGGGAGCTGCCTGTTTCTGCTGCAGCTAAGTGCTAGCATATTTCACAGAAAGAGTGCCAGATCTTCCTGATTTTACTGCATTTTTTACAGACCCTTCATCTTGGAGTTCCTTGTCTTTTATGAATGCTAACCCACCTAACCTTGTGTTTTTATTTTGTAGTAATTATACTCAAAGGATAAACCCCTCTTTGAACCCCTTGGCAAATCCCTCCCACCTACAGCCTCTCTGCCAAAGCCCTGTTGCTGGAACAGATGAATAAGCACACACTGCTGCATCAGAGCAGTGCTTCATCAGGTCAATATTCTCTCTCTGAGGGAAGAACAAGTGATCCTGGCAATTTTTTTTGGTCCATTCTCCTAATCTTCTCTCAATATCTACTGTACTAGTATTAGGGGATTGAAGGCTTTTCCCTTACCTCATCCTTGAGTATTCACTTAGGCACTCTTGTTGTAGTCATTGTTTATTTCATGAATTGTCTAAATGAAGACCTCTGGATTTTTCAGAAAAAAAATCTTCAGTCATCTACAGTCATAGGCACAGTCATGGGACTGAGTGAAGTGCAGTCATGTGTGTCCCCCTGATTGCACTTACTGCTCTGCTGACCTTGTTCAGGAGCCTGTGGATCTGACAGATCTGGAATAGCATGAGGTATCTATCATAGGGCACATGAAACTCTGTGTTAGTAGAGATTTTGGAAACATGTAACTGAACTTAAACACTGATGTTAGCTCAAAATATAAACTTGATTACAGCTGGTGTCTTTACTGTAGGCAATACTTTTAAGGTACACAAAGGTAAACTGGCTTAAACTAACAGCAGAACAGACAAGCTATCACAAAGGCTGTTTATTTCGACAGCATTAAGTAACCCCTTCTCAAGGCTCTTGATCAGGTTAATTAAAATATTAACACAATCTTCTTAGGTTTGTTTTTGGGTTTTTTTTTGGTTTTTTTTGTTTTTGTTTTTGTTTTTTTTTTTAATCTAACTTGTCTGTTTAAATCTCTGTGACCTGAAACCTAATACACAAATTCTTAGAATATAGTACAGCCCTTCTTATTTCAGCAGAAATAAATGGAATAAATAGAGTAATCTATTTGGCAGCTTTCTAATGTGCAGGATTTATTTAAAGCACTTCCACTCTAATAAATCTGCTGACCATATGATCAACAGATGATCATTTGACATAAATCAGAGCTATACTTATTTTAAGTTGGATTTATTTTAAATTGGTCCAGTGTCTGGATATGAATTAGTCTGGACAGCATGCAGTTTCAAAGTCAGTCCAAGATACATTTTTTTTTCATTAGTACTTGTTTGTACTCAATCTCACAAACTGGTCACAAATATTTTCTGCTTTTTAAAGAACTGATAACAACTTAAAGAATTTTTTTTACCTATGTAGTTTTTAGCAATTCTTTCATGTGACATTGTCACCAGCACCAAACTTGTGAAGTCCAAAAATTTGCACCTGAACAGTCTTCCTGAAATAGAGATTTTTATTTTAGCTTGTAGCTTTTAGCAGTCTTTAATTCTATGATAATTATAATATGCTTCATTTAAGCTTGTATTGTCAGCTAGCTGAAACTTTGCTTGTGTTATTCATACCTCTTGATTTTTCAGTTTCTTTGGAATTACAATGGGAGCATACCCATAACACTTCTCTCCAGAGAAAAAATATCACAATAATTTTCTTTGTCCCAGGATTTCCACACTTGGAAGCTGAGACCTGTTTGCATGTGAAATAAATAACAGTTCATGAAGTTAGATTGCTACAGTTTAGTTATCAGTTATTTAGTTACTAGTTTAGTTATTAGTGTATTCTAACTGCACACATAAATAGCTAACCAGCACTTCAGTCTTGTGAGCTGCTTTGCCTTTCACTCACATTTTCTTAGCAATTCCTCCCAATAATAACTTTAAATTAATTTCTTTTGGGAAAAGCTCTCAGTTCATGGACAGATCAGCATTAACATATGTGCAAGGGTGTTTTCACAGTTCTTGTATATATAAGGCTTCTATTTGGATTTCCTTGCATAAACAGTTTTGAATTATATTGTTATATAAATTATGTATTTGGAGATACGTGTCCCTCAAAAGCCCAGTAAATGCTTATTTTTCAAGTCATACCAGCTGTTTTTTGGAACTTGAAAACACTTGGGGAACTATTGAAAACATTGCTCCCTCTTACATGTCATACTTCATTGGCTACAACTTGATGTGAAGTGACAACAAATAGTAAGTGACAGAAAGTTAAGGAATCATTTTATAGGCTTGAGCACTTCTGATGTTTTTATTATAACAGTTGGTGAAGAAGTCAAGAATAAAATCCTGGCCCTATTGACCATAGGAGCAGATACCTGATTGTCTGCCATGGTGCCAGGTGCTTTTCATTTCCTTGACTGAGAATCTAGACACAAAATCTTATGAATATCTGAAAAATGCTTCCAATGGTTTTATAGCAAAGAGATAGGTAACTATTAAGGTTCTTTGTAAGCATGGAATGAAAACATATAAAGCATGAGTTACTGTTTCTTTGCATATTATGCTAAATATGGTATAATATATAATTCTCAGGTACCATATCAAAAGAGAAATGCGGAATCTGGGCCTTTCATATTTTCCCCATGACTTTTAGAGTTGTCTAGTTTAATTTGAATAGTTTTAATAACTTGTGACATCAGTTCAGCCTTGATTTTTTTTCTTTGTAGTTTTAGCTTTTAGGGCTTAGAGCAACTAAACATAAAGGAAGCCAGTGACTTACGTTGTCTCCTGCATATGTCTTCCCCAGGACTTTTAAGCTCCAGGTAAAAGACCAGACACGTAACTTTTGACCTACAGAAATCTCTGGGATATACTTTTAGAATCTGCTAATAACAAGGTTTTTTGTGGGTGTTTTTTTTGTTTGTTTTTGTTGTTGGTGGTTTTTTTTATGAGCTAAATGTTCTAGGAATATTTTTTCAGGGTAATATGCAAAATATATCTAATCTAAAAAATCAGAATGTTTACAAAATCTAAAGGCCAGAAAGTTAAGAACCATTTGTCTGTGTCTCTCCTGCACAAATGTAACATGTTGATTTCTGATGTAGTCAAGAAGGAGCGTTCTAGACCCATAAAGTGCATTTGGATGGATTCCATTTCCGAAGCTGAAGAGATGCAGTGAAATGCCCCATAGTTTACCTGTTTACTTATCTTTTAAAGGATTCATCCCAGTACTGGTTGTAATTACCCTTATTTCTAACAGGTGCTTTTTTGATGAGCTAAATGAAGTTGCTGTGTACTAAATAGTGGTGAATGAGAGAACTGGAATGCTTTCAAAGGCTTAATTAAATCTAGTAAATGAACACTCTGTTGTAGACTCTCTTTTGATCTAATGGAGAGAAACTCCCCTGGTTTAAAGAAGCATGCATTTTCACATTGCCTTCCAATTTACTGAGTCTGCCAAGTTTCACAAATATTTAGACATCGGTAACTTTCTGACTCAGAAGGGTTGCATAAGAAAAAAATATTGTAGACAGGCTCCCTGAAGTGATCATTTGCTTTAAAAACCACTGTTTAAACAGAGTTCTTTCTATCATTGCCTTAAAAAAAAAGTCCTCCTAGGGTAGTGTTTATCTTCAGTGTTGTGTGTAGGGCTTGTTCATGGTTTTGGTGGCCACAGGCCTGCAGAGATGAGAGCACTGAAGCAGGGAGCTACTTTGAGATTCTAGAAGAGAATTTTTGCCCTAGTCTTTTCCTTTGATCCATGCTGCTATAGTCATAGTTTAGCTTTCTAAGAAATTCATGCAAGATATTGAAATAATTTCATGGTTTTCCGAATCCAGATCCAGTAGTCTATTCAGGACCCAATCCAATCCAGCACTATATCCCAATGAAAAATTCAACACTCAGTTGCTATTATAGCAACACAGAAGCACTTCAGAAGTTTTGTATTTAGTGCTTAGCAATGTCTGCTGTAGAGACCACTGTACAGAAATGGGTAGAGAATGGGTAGAGCAAATGCAGACAGGGCAGAGGAGGAAATGTGGGTAAGAAAAGAAGACAAGAGAAGCAAGATAACACCATTATATAGATGAACAGAGTAAAATGTTTCATTCTTCTCTTATCTGTGTTTTGTTGATAGAGAGTTTTTGTTTTCTTTTGTTTTTCTATGAAAATGACCAGCAGATGATCATAATCAGCTGTTTGGCCATCTGAAAATTATAATCAGGATTAATGGTAGAATAACTATATTGTTCATTAATTTGCTGGTGTACAAACAAATAAAATCCCCATCAAACAAATTATATTTGATATAAAAGAATGGCACCCATTCACTCCAAACTTTCTAAGCATTAAGTGTGGGCTATGTGAGAAACATGCAATATCAGCTTTCATGTTTCTGACAGACCTTACAATAATTCCTGCCAAAGGGATCCATTTCCCACTGTAGCATTTTCTTGAAAACTGTACACACCCCAGCTCATACTCTGACCTCAACAGTGACCTCATACATTCTTTTATCAGCAGGTCAGTACATATGCTTGTTGAATTCTCCAAGTATAAGAGAAGTTAATTTGTTTTCACATTTCTGGGTTTACTGGTCATATTTCATGTTTGTTTGCATGTTAGAAGAATTTGATGTGCATGTTCTGTAATATTGGTTGGGAAAGAAAGTGGAAGGTATTTAAGTTTTATATAACGTCATCATTGTTTCCTCAAAAGAAAAAAAAGCTAATAATGAAATAACTCCAGCATATTTTCCTAAATATTTTTGCCTGGGAGACCTTGTACATACTGATAGTTATTATCCTCTAAGGTAAAATTCTCCCTAAATACCTCCAGTATATCTGTTTTTAATTTGCATATATGGTCTCTCCTTGCCACGTCAGTGCTGAGTTTGGGACAGTTTTTTGGACTGATTGTTCACTGATAGTTATTTTCATTAAATGCTCCTTAAATTATTCTTTTGCAAGTAATGAGGCTTTTTATGGATTAGATATATTTTGTCCCACCAAATATGTACATTTATAAAGACATTAGGGATTTTTTAATATTGTAACTGTGTGACCCTTTGCAAAGTTTTTAGGGGTGCACAGAACTTCAGACGTGCTGAACATCTGTTTTCAAATGAGGAACAACAGGGGATTCTCATTACTGAATGATGTTTCAGTGATCATTCAAATATAAACTAGACTCACAAACAGCATTAAAAGTGAAGTATTCAAAGAAAGAATAGTCAGGAAGATAAAGAAATTGGACTGGGTAATTCATTTTGGTATACCACAATTAATCTGGTAGGATGCTTCTGACTTCAGCTGAAGCTCCTTAGCGTAAGCCAGCTGACAGAAATGAGCATTTGGGCCCAATACTAAGCCTAAGAAAATCATAGCACATATAGATGTGCACAATGTAAGCATGGTAGTTAACAAAATAGGAGGAAGTGTATTCAGTTATAATTTGTAATATAATTTTATAATGGAGATTCTTACTGAGTTTTTTGATTTATTTTTGGGTGAAGGAAGTATTGGACCTGGACCTATTTTGCACACTGTGAAAAAAGCTGAATGTTCCCCTGACTAGTTTATGACATCTGGTTTTTTAAATAGTCTTAGTGATAAAACTGAGGATAATAACGTATGCCAGTAAAGAACTGCAAGCATATTGTCTTTATATCTCTGTCTTGTAGTTTTCTATCCCTATGCTTTAAAGGGAGGCAAAACAGGAGTAGGAACTAGTGAAACCAGCTGGGAAGAAAACCCATAAGAAACAAAGTTACAAGGCAAACCAAAAATCTCTGTGTTTCCCACACCACAAGTGAGTTGTCAACAAACCACAACGTGAGCAATGGATGACTCAATTAAGAACAGAAAGTGAAATAAACTTCTTCTTCTCAGTCTCTGAGAACAGTGTAGAAGGTTGTGCAACATTATTCATTTGGCCAAAAATTAGACGTTTTAGGTAGTGTGTGTGCATGTGTCTATAGGCTTAAATAGGTATCCGTGTACATGACCAGTTATTATACTGTCCCCTGTTAGGCAAGAGAAGATCAGAATTTAGGCCATGTTCACCTTGGAATATTTTCCAGTTTATCAAGGAAGCCTGTCATGGGTAGTTTATTCTCTCACCAGCATGCACCAGAAATGCTTGTAGCCAAACATGAAGGCATCTTTGTTGCTTGCCTGAATCTCCAACCTCCTTAGATCCTGCAGTTAAGGTCAGATCACTGGCGTGTCACCTACTATTGAGAAAGCAGCCAGACCTCAAAAGCTACAAAAAGCTACCATGTCTCCTTCCGTGCTTGGTTCATTTGGAAGTCAGGAAGATAAATAATATCTGCTCATCCATTGATAGTTTTGTTCTTTATATGAAGCATAGGTGTTGTGAACATTTAGACTCTATCTATTATAGACTCTATCTATAGACTCTCTTTATTAGACTCTATCTATTTAGGCTGCTATCTGTAAGGCCTGAATTGTGGTTTTATTTGATTTTGATTCTATTAGTGCTACAGGATTAGCGTTAACTGTGTAATAACAAGGATTTATTTTCTACTTCTGCATTCATTTAAATCCCCTGAACTCCACAAATTAGTTATTGATTAATACCCATGAGAAAGAAAGTGTTAAATATAGGTCTCTCAACTCAGGTTAATAGTTTGGGGAAATTTAGGAAAAAATCTCGCGATTAAAGTGTATTTGAAATTCAGTTACTGTGACACAGAATATCTCATGCCATAATGCTATTCTCAAAAGAATACTATATAGTCAGAAAAAAAAAAAAAAAAAAAGCAGCAAATACAGAAATACTAAAGAGTTTTTTGGAGATTCCTTGCTTTGGAAGGTGAGTATATATGTCACTCTTGGAGTTTCTGTGATAGAGTATTTCCATGAGTGTCCCTAATCAGCCATCAGCAAGATTAGAAAACTTCAACAGAGTGAAACCTTTACCAAAATTTATCTGGGTCATGAATCAGAATGTCAAAACACACAGAGCTACAGAAGGGAGTGCTGAAAGATGTGCTCACAGAAAATTATTGTATTACTTTTGCTGCCAAAGCAATGATTTTATTTTACTATTTTAGGAGTATTTAGTAGTCTTTTAGGAGTATGTACATATAGAAAACTCTGTAATAATCATGTGCCATGTTTATAAAGGTGTCCCATTCTTCAGCAGGAGGAACACAGCTTGAAGTAGACAAATAACAACTCACCTGTGTATGTGACTATATATTCTTGAGAAATATATTGTTGCAGACTTTATAAGAGTGAGTTAGTCAAACCAAGATATTTTTCAGAGGTTCTTACAAATACAGAAGAACATAATGCTGTATTAGTCATCATTAATTGTCTTCTGAGCACACTACAATTATATTTATGTTTGGAAGTGAAGAAAGTGTTGTCTGCCAGATAGAAAAACATTAACCTTAATCTTGCTAACCGCAAAATAATTATAATAAATGCTTATATTCTATATGTTGAGTCACTGGTGAGTACATTCCCACAAATGAGCTCAGTCTGCTAACTGCTGTGTATTAAACACTACTGTTGATCTACATGCAAGTCCCACAGTATGGTTTAGTGATTTATTTCTGTCAGGAAATTTTCAAACAACCTCCAGTCAAAAGCATATTACCCACAACTAGGCAACTGTGATGTATTTTCCTTGCATGTCGTGTTATCTATTAATAGTATCAGAGTTGTGATTTTGCTGTTGATTTGTACATCATTGTTTGGACTATAACCCCCTAACCTGTGATTGTAGAAGCATCTTGGGTTCTCACTAATAATTATGGTGTAAGTATTCCAGGGTCTTTTTTTCATAATGCTGTGTATATGAACAGTAAGAATTTTATTTATGGAAAAGTTTTTATATATTGTAAGCATTACTAAGTAGGCTTAATTTAAAAATCATCAAATGGTGTTATCTACCTGATGATGCCTACAAATCTAAATTCCTAGATTATCAACCTCTTATCTGAGCTTAACTGCAACCACTATGATAGAGCTGCATTTCAGAAACAGACATGTTATTCTTGAGTTTCGATATGAAAGTGATCAAATTATCAGAGGTAGTTTTTTATTACCTCTGAAAAGCATTTTTATGTAGTATTGATTGACTTCCAACATGCTTAAATGAAAAGCTATATGGACAAAATAGCAACCAAGATTTACTGTGTCGTTAATTCTTTAACTCACTTATATGCCTTAAGACTGTAATGGAGCAGGTCTGATATTCACGTACTGCACTTCTTCCACTCTTTTGAACCTTTAATATAAAATCAGTGCCTTGGAACAAAGTATTTTGGGGATTGACAGTGATATAAGTGAATATAAGTGATTTGCAAATTTGAGTCACTTTTTTGGATTCTGATGTATAAGATTTGGACTCAATCTGTATATCCTCACTTCTGTTCTGTAATGAGCTGTATCTTCTGCTACAACACTTTGTACAACTACTGATGATGCTATTCACGATAATGAATCAGCTCTGTAATAAACTGAGATTTCTTGCAACAAAAAATTACTACAATATTGTGGGTATATGTATGATACAACATTTGTCTAACATCTTAATTGTGACACTGCAAAATCTTCAGCCCTTGATATATAAGCAGGTAGCACTCTAAATATGCAGTGTCAGCTGTAGGAACAGCTTGCCCCAGCATATAACCCCACCACTATCTACTTAAATAAACAAGGTTTTCAGAGATTCATACCACTCTTAATTAAAACAGTATTGTGTAGTGGAAGCTGCTTGAAATCTCTTAGAACTTCTGTAGATGCAAAATTACTTTCATCTGTTAGTAAGTTTGAATTAAAAGTGTTGGAGGCTGCTAGGGTTCGAGTTCAAAGAATAATTGTGGTTATACTTTTGTAGGTAATTAAAGCAATGTGTAGAGACACACTGAAAGCTTCAAAATGGGACAACTTTAAGGCTAACATTTTCTAGACTGGAGAGGAAAGAAAGTATAAGTAATCCAAGAATGTATTAATGCATGTCTCATTGAATCTTTTAACAGTTCCTGAGTGTTGAATAGTACCTGAAATTATTATCACAAAACTGACTGTAAAAGTAACTTTCTGACATTTCCAGTGTACAAGGTAGCTGTGAGTTGCCACACCAGACTCACTTAATTCACAAGTCAAAACAAGACTTTATTATAAGGTGAACAGTGCAGCCACAGTCAGTTGTCTGGAAGTTGGCCACCACCATTGAGAGGAATGACTTTGGACCTAGGGGTTCTATTACAGTTCTCTTGGTGAGCAGTGAAGCAAAACAGAATATGCTTTGGAGTCCTGCCGTCTGTTGAGTCATTGGTGTTAATGGTATGACTGGTTTTGTCTGAGAGTTTGAGGTGTGACTTCAAAGACACATGCTGTAGGGGTAGGCACATAAAATGACCAGGTGCCATTTCTATACAATATTTTTTTACCTTAAATGTATCTTAAGGTTTATATATTGGGCTGACTAGTTGCTAAATATTATTCATTCAGTCTTGCAGATAGTTAGTGAGATGTTTTTGAGATGTTTTCACGGCATGTTAGTTCAAATGTTCCCTAATAAATTAGTTTTTGTTTATAGCTGTGCTCTTCTGGTCTTCTATTGCAAAGGGCACATGCCCTATATGAAAAATGTGTTGTATACACTATTAGGGCTAGTAAGGAATATTGGTTCCGTTATTTGTAGGTGGACACTTCTGACATCAGTGATTTTTCTTTTTTCCTTTGGCTTCCAGCACTTAGTTGAAGAGCAAAATTTCCCAGCTTTGAAGTAATTGATTCTGCATTATGGTTGATTTGAGAGTTCAGAGAGACACTCGGTTATACAGCTAATAACCAAACAAATTTTAATTTCTTTTAAGTTATTCAGGACAGGAAAACTTCCACTCAAATTATTTTCTTTATGCGGTTGACATTGTCTAAAGGCCGAGTAGGAATATTCTCATCGTGTGCATTATTTTCAGGACTGATGCAGGGGTGTGTTTGGAGGTCAGGGCTGTGCCAGCCCAGTTCCTTGCCCTTGCCATCAGGAGTGGCAGCATCTGCCTGTTCTTCCTTCCCACCTCCCCTTTCCTCTCCCAAACCATGCCTCACTCAGGCTGGGACACGCCTTCCCCTCTGCTGGCTCCTGTCAGTGCTCATCTGACTGCACAGCAGGCTGGAGTGACTAAAATATGTTTGCCTTTTTTTGCTGGGTGAATTTCCTGCATGGAGATAGCCTCTGATGTCCTCAAAGAAGAGCTGAAGCCCAGCAGAGGCAGCAGCACTGGGGGCCTGTGCCGGGGAGGAAGAGGAGGTGAGGAAGAAGCAGATCTTCCTATTTTAGTTGCAGTCAGATTTCAACTGACTTAGCTGTGTCACATCTCTACACCTAACAAAATGACCTGATTGAGATGAGGTTTTTTTCATGGTGTAATGTAAAACTACAGAAACATTTAAGAGAATGACAGGCCTGAGTTTCTGTAACTACTGATCTGTACCAGAGCTGAAGCCAAATTATTTTAGGATGGTTGTTACACATTCACAGCTGTGCAAATTTGTGCACCTGCCAGACCAATTTATGAAAGCTTTATGGTAAACCCCGATTTTTTAGTAACTTGAGTTAGTGTGTTCAGTAAGGGTTTGGTCTTTGGGTTTGTTTGCTTTTTAGTTTAGCTGGTTCATTTTAGTTTTTTTTTAATTGATTCAGGAGAGATATTGTTTCTCAATCCCTATACGTGGTTACATGTCCTTGAAGACAAGTGTTTGAAATGGCTTTTAAAAACATGTTTCTACTAATCCTTTGGAGTTTATTTTCCTTTAAAAGTGCATCTCTCAATTTTTTGCAGGTGCTTAGAATTTTCTAAGTACTGCCCGTGGATCAAGAGAGCCTGTGTGAGCTAATAGTATATACTTCCAGAGTCAGTAGTAAAGAGCATATTTATATTCCTTTTAATTAATAACACTTTCTGAGAATGGTGGCAGAACTGCAGTCACAGAACTAGGACAAGATACTACTGAGCATCAAGTAGCTTTTATTCAAGGAATGGATTTAAAACTCATGTTTTGACATTTGAAAAATGTCGATAGGAGCTATTGTAAGATGTGTAAACATTCGAATAAAATTAACTTCATAGACTTGATCTACTACAAGCTTATAGTTTTGGTATTGAGTATTTTTTTCACATTCTCCAATGAAAACAGATACTAAAATACATTGTTAACCATTTTGGTTTATTTTTGTAGTCCTAATTACCTTGAAATAAATCTATCGACCTAAAAAAAATGATTTTAAAATCAAGTCTGTTGAAGGCATTTGACAAAGGAGACCTCTCTGTATACAATTTTTTGCTTTGTATGGTAGCAGCATAGTTCTAGACAAACCTGTTAGTGAAAAGGTTTTACATGTATAGCTAGATATTTGCTTCACTGATCCTCAGAGGATTGAGGAGACCAGCTGGGAATGGTGTCTCAAGAGAACCTTTTGGAACGTTCTGGCTACCGAAGTTATGGGAAATAGACACATGAAAAGAGTTAACTTAATTCTGCCGTTACTTTTTTTTCTTTTTATTTCTCTACGTTTATTTTACATCTGCTCTTATCTAATGTTGTCAGTGATAACCACATATTTCTTCTAAACCACAGAAGTCAGCACTATAGCCTGCACTAAGGAAGCACTCTTCAGAGAAGTATCAACATTAAATAAATTAAAACTATTAGCCTATGATTTCAAGAAAAAAATAGAACATAAGCCACTGCTATGACCTTTTTTTTTCACAAAATTCTACATTATCCCAAGAAATTACCTTTGCTAACATATTTTTTGGAGGGTTTTGCTTACATTTTTTACCTAACTCTGTCACCCACATCTCCAGACATGTCCTCAATGTCTAATCCTCTATGGATACTTTCACTGCTGCTTTTTTGTAGCATATAAAACCCAGTTTTATGTTAAGTAGGTGGGTTGCTGATCTGCCAGCATGCCGTTCTGGATCAGGCATTTCTGAATTGTTTTTAAGCAGCAAAGTGGACAATGAGAGCTTTATAGCAGTTCCCCAATTAGCAGTAATTATTCTTGTTAAACTTTGGTAAAGAGCTGCAGTATGCAATGAATGTAAAGTATTCATTCCTGATCTGTTTCTTTTTTTTTTTTTTAATTTTCTTTTCCCCCTGCATTTCTACATCTTGTCAAATAGTCTTATGTTGCTTGTTGATTCTGTTCATATTGCAGATTGAGAATGTTGATGTCTGCCTTAGCTTTCTGGCAGCCAGAGGCGTAAATGTCCAAGGTCTTTCTGCAGAAGGTAAGAGAAATAAATCATCAGACAAAATAATAATAGATCTGTTTTTTCCAAAAAAATAATTTTCATAATACAAATTACTTCCACAAAATCTTAACTTTTAAGAGCATGCAAATATAGATTAATGATAGCAAATGAGAGAGAAGTTTAGTTTTCCTTTTACTTTTCCCTTGATAGTGAACCAAGAAATTCAATGTTTATGAAGCCTGAGAAAATGTATTAAAATATTTTTTTTCAATAATATTAATCTTTTAAAGTTATTTCCACACTATCAGATAGGTGCAGGGTTTTCTAAGCATACTTTTAAACTTGTTTATATATGAGATGTAAAACAATAAAATTAATGAGAATCTTACTCAGTAAAGTAAACCAGGGTAGAATATTTTAAAGCAAATTTGTTATTAGTAATGCTCATGAAAATTATTGTATTACTTTGATGTTGTGTATTAAGAGAAAAAGTAAAAGGTCTTGTGCTGTACCAGTCACCTCAAGTGACTGTATAATACAATTACAATTAATTTAATAAACATGTTAAATAAACCCCATTTAATTACCAGTTGGTTTAACTGGTATGTAAGATTTGTCATATGAATGTGAAATTAAGTTAGGTGGATACTTTATCCTGTAAATTAATAAAATATATACAAGTGTTTATCCTGTAACGAATTAGCAGTTCTGCAAGGTACTGTGTACCTTCAAAATCTCTAGAAGTTCCATGTCAGCTGAAGGCAATAAATATTAACAAGATGCAATACTACATTTTAATTTTCATTGTAGCACAACTAAAAGCTAGAAGGAAAAATACCTTTTTTCCAGAGATGGTAATTTCAGTTGAATTTTATAAGATATCGAGAGGGAAAAAACCTGAATGCTGACCACCATTTTATTTTCAAATTAACTCTGAATTTTTATATTTTCACCATTTTCACATTTCTAGTACCACAGCAGAAATATAACAGGGCCACAATATGTACTATCTACGCACTTAGATTGACTGCTTGTGGAAAGTTCCTTAACTGATTTAAAAGAATGCATTAGAACACTGAATATTTACATGTTACTGTTCACCCCAAATCTGTTTAGAAAGTGATATTTTTAGTGCAGACTATTTTACTTGCGTATGAAGTGACAATCAAATATATGAATGGACTGATTTTATTTCATAATGATCTTCATTGATTAATACCATAATGCTGTCATGAGACTTAAAAAATTCAAATCTGAATGCATTCTGTAATAATTCCTTTATTCATAACCTTGTTTTGATTTGGAAAATAATTTTTAATGGCTATAAGCTTCAAATGTATAGATTTAAGTTCAAATACTACTATAAACAATAATACTACATAGTTTTAAAGTCAAGGACTATTTTTTAAAAGTTAAACTTTATAAAATAATTTTAATAAAGTGGGCATTGAGTTTTGAAGTAAGATTAGAACTAGTCTTACTGTTTTGCAGTTAGAAAATTTCCCTAATATATTTACAATTACATTAGTTTAAAGTATCACAGAAGTATGATTCCAACCCAAATCATTCTTTGATTCTATTATTTGCTTAAATATACCACTTCAGTTTGTACAATCCTTGAATATAACTATTTCTTTGAAAGAGAAGAAACTGTGAAAAAATGGGAGTGGTTTTTTTATTACTATTATTATGAAATTGTCAGGTTACCTTCACAGTATTTTGTGAGCACACTTATATTCAAACTCAACTAAATTTTGAAACCACAAGTCAATTTTTTTTTTTTTTTTTTTTTTTTTTTTGTAATAGGCATTGGTAAATATGCCTTGTTACTACTGGGTCATTTATTAATGACCAGGCAGTTTCTGGAAAAGTAAACCATGATCTTACCACAAACTGAAGATTTCACAAACAGCTTCTCGCTTCATTTTAACATGTGCAAAGAGGTTGGAAGGAAAAGTAATTTTCAAATCTTGCCTTCAAAATCTCTACTGGAGAACTCAAATGATAATTAATATACTGGTCTCTACAAAGAAAAATGCTGCCCTTCTCTTCCTGGCAAGTGTTTGGTAGATATCAGAAGTTTGGGGTTTTTTTTCTGTTTAAGAGAAATCATCCAGCTTACACTCATTTAAAAATAGGAAAGAAAAGGAAGTTCAAGACTGATAACATGATTCTGTAAAATAATTTTTTAGCAAAAAAATAGTTTAAATAAAATGAGGAAAATTCTAAGATTAAAAAAATGAGTGAGATTCAACAGAATTCTTTTTCTGAGCATTAAATTATGCAAAATCATAAGATTAAATAAACAGGTATCAGAGCAGCTTAAAGACAATTGTATGGTTTTGCTGCGTTTTTTATAGATAATTTGAAATATGAGTTCCCTGTGATCCTTCATAAGGATCTTTGTTGCAACCAACAGCAAAAGTCATCGTTGCTTGAAAAGCTTTCTCATTCTGAGAAAGTTCTTCTGTGTATCTCTGGTGGTCTTGTGGGAAATCAAAGATTCTGCAGCAGCTTCATACTCCAGTATCCAGTATTGAGTCTGCTTTTGAAGAACAGATTAAGAGCTAAAAGTCGTCAATGTTTGATGGCCTGTTAGTGCATGTACTGACATTTCACTTAATCTTTTTGAAAGACAATTAGAATGGTTTAAAGGACATGAACATGACAGTCGTTGTTCATGAATTCTGCCTTTAAAACTACTTAAGAAAGACCATGTAGTGCATACACACAGTGCATACATACATACAGCTCAGTATTTAGATTTGCAGAGAAGGCCAAACTAGTGCAATGTTGCATGTTAGGTTACAAGGCTATAGGCCTAATGAAAACACTTCACCAAAATGTTCAGTGCCAAAGAAATTAATAATGAGGTTATGAACAGACCTAAGAGCTGTAGATAATTTCATTAAACCTCCCGAGGTTTTCATTTTTGACACAAATTCCTGTATGAGCAAAGAATATCATCATCATCCTCCTAGAACCTTCATTTCAGGCTGGGGAAAGACTAAGAAAAAAATGGGAGACATCAGTATATTACTGTGTCTCACCAGAGTTTTGTATGATTATATATTTTAGGCTCAAATGAAAGCTGTAGTTTTGAGGTCTCCTTTAATCAGTAACAGCAGTGTGAAAGAGAAAGCTAGAAAATAATTTAGCTGTAAAGTTCAAAGATCATACACCTTATGGTAACCTTTTCTGATATATTTTTTTACATTAATCTCCTTCTCTCATTTTTCTTGCAAATTGTTGTGAATGGATATGTGCCCATCCTCAGGGCATTACCATCTCCTCTTTCCAGTTTTTCTAGAAGTCACTGTTTGTTCCCAGAGAGCAATGAATTTGCTCAAAGAGCAAGGAGAGTAATTTAAAGCCACGAAGCAGAAGGGATGTGGGCCCAAGTTCTGAAAGAAATTGAGGTTTTCTGAATGTCCCTCTGCTTACTAATATTATTTGTGCTGTAGGCGGAGTACATTTATTATTTCAGGTTTGTTGTACTACTCTTTATGACTGCGCATGACTCACCATGAGAACATTATGGCACTATGTGTTTATTACAACAGTGACACCATAAGTAAGCAAAGATTATAATAAACAATAAAGTATCAGTGATAGCTATCATGTCTCTGATATTAGAAATAAGTGAGATATAAAGCATAAGCATGTATAGCATATGTAGCTATAGGTATGCACAGGAATGTTTTAATCTAAAACTGAAGTCTAAAACCGGTATTTTCACTTCATCTTTTTCCTTTTCCTTTTCTCTCTTTTTATTTTTCTTTTTTTCTCCTTTTTTCTCCTTTTTCTCTCTTTTTCTCTTTTTTCTTTTTCTCTCTTCTCTCTTTGCTTTTTTCTTTTTTTCTCTTTGATTTTTTTCCTCCTTTCCCTTCCTTCCTTCTTTCCTCCCTTCCTCCCTTTCTTCCCTTCCTCCCTTCCTCCCTTCTTCGCTTCCTTCCACCCTTCCTCCCCTCCCTTCCTCCCTTCCTTCTTCCCTTTCTTCCCTTTCCTTCATTTTCTTTCTTTCTTTCTTTCTTTCTTTTTCTTTCTTTTTCTTTCTTTCTTTCTTTCTTTCTTTTTCTTTCTTTTTCTTTCTTTCTTTCTTTCTTTCTTTCTTTCTTTCTTTCTTTCTTTCTTTCTTTCTTTCTTTCTTTCTTTCTTTCTTTCTTTCTTTCTTTCTTTCTTTCTTTCTTTCTTTCTTTCTTTCTTTCTTTCTTTCTTTCTTTCTTTCTTTCTTTCTTTCTTTCTTTCTTTCTTTCTTTCTTTCTTTCTTTCTTTCTTTCTTTCTTTCTTTCTTTCTTTCTTTCTTTCTTTCTTCCTTTCTTTCTTTCTTTCTTTCTTTCTTTTTCTCTCTCTTTCTCTCTTTCATTCTATTTCTCTTTCTCTCTTTCTCTCTTTCTTTCTTTCTCTCTTTCTTGCATTCTCTCTCTCTTTCTCTTTCTTTCTTTCTCTTTCTTTCTCTTTCTTTCTCTTTCTTTCTTTCTCTCTCTCTCTCTTTCTTTCTCTCTCTCTTTCTCTCTCTTTTTTCTTTCTCTTTTTTCTTTTCATAGAAATAAGGAATGGAAATTTGAAAGCCATTTTAGGGCTGTTTTTCAGTCTCTCTCGGTACAAGCAGCAGCAACACCAGCAGCAGCAGTACTACCAGTCTTTGGTGGAGCTACAACAGCAAGTCCCTTCACCTCCAGCTGAAATCGGCCACTCCAAAACGCACCAAGATATGCAGTCTAGGTAGGTTAAGGAGTTAATTTCCTCAGATGTAAAAGCTGACTACTTGTCTGTTCACAGTATACAAGATTTTGCTGGAAAATAACTTACTTGTAAAAGACTTAAAAATTGGCTTTCTTGGGTTTTTTTTAGCTATTTTTGCAATGGACATAGAAAAGCTGGATCTTCGGTGTTTGTCTGATATCAAGCTTTCCTTTCTTGGGAGGAAAGCTAAAGGGAGAGAAGAAAACATTCCCAAATAAATTTAGTTCCAACTCTAATTAATTTTAAGGCATTCTTTCACTTTATTACTGATTCTGTTGTCCTTAGCATAATATAAGACAGCACACCATGAGGTTAGTATCCTGGCTGTTTTCATGTTTTACATACCCAATAGCACATCTAAATGAACAATTTCAAATTATTACTAAAGAATTCAGGGAAAAGGCATAATTAATAATTTCATTTGTTATAAACTGTTTGCATGCCCACACATTCTGGTTTTGAGTGCCTGACTCTATTTGAATGTTTTTTGAAAGGGGAAAGAAATGGCCTTAATCCAGTTGTTTCCTTTAAGTGGTTAGCTTATTATTTAGCTTTAGGAAAGCAAAGCACTTAGCTGAATCCTTAAGTCCTGAATTACATTGTTTTCAAACTGAAGTTGAAAACATCTTTTGAGAAGGTAGTTTCTTACTATCTATGGCAAAAGAATCAGTTTTAAACAAAAATGCCTAATTAAATTGAAAGAGTGTTAACAATGTATACATTATTGGGGAAGTTAAGAAAAAAAAAACATTTGCATGTTGGTCTATGTAAAGTGTAGTTCTTAATGAAGAGTGTTATATATTGTTCTGTTGGATTTAATACTTCTTTGATTCTTTTTTAAATACTTTGCTTACTTACTGAACAATTTTATACCTAAATCGTAGGAAGCCCGTGATATTAGATGAATTAAAAGTCACAGACAACAATAATGAAATTTTGGTTTTTGAGAGCATTCATGTCTAAATTGGACTTCCATGTTTATAATTAACCTACTTCTTCAGTTCAGAAAATGTTCACACTTCAACCTAATAGAAATCTCTGTCTTGAACCTAGGAATGTAGTAAAAATATGTTTAGAGGAACCATTCTATGTTTAAATTTGCTGATGGCATTTTAGTTACCTCATTTTATCTAAAAATTAAGATACACTTATGTTTGTCTTGGGCACTACAATGTAAAATCAATTCTTTTTCTTTGGTACCAGAAATTAATGTCTTTAAATGCTTTCTCTGGGTAGTTGACATTTAACATATAAGCCGTGGATTTCTGGTGTGATCCTAGAGGAATCTGATCTGAATCAGTCTCAAGATTTTCTGAAGTTGAATTTCTGCTTTCAGTGGGATATTTAATACTGCATAAGAGGCAATGTCATCTTACTATTCAGAAATTAAATGTTTTTCCTAGTGTAAGGAAGACATTTTTGGTATAAATCTGCAAGTGTTCACTGCTTTAATCTGTGGAATTAAGGGTTTAGGCAGCTTCATGTAAACAATTTTGGTTGTTAGTTTTTGTTTATAAAACAACTGAAACATTTCCTGCTTTTCAAATTGCCATGGTGAATTTTTAAGAAAAAAAAATTTTTACTTATGATCCTTTATACATCACCACTATCGCAAGAAGTTGTTCACTATTCAAAAGATACTGATTGCACACTAGTCCTTTGTCTGCTCAGGAATAGAAAGCAAACAGGGGATGAATTTTTTATAAAGCTTTCTTTTCATTATATTTTCCCAAGATCTCATGAGCCGTCAGTGCCTGTTACTCCTCTTCTACTTTGCTATTTTTTAATATACTTCATTACAAGGAAAGGCAGTGTTTTCATATCCATAATTCCAACATTCATGCCTTCATGATATATAAGGCTCATTTTGAAAATTTCTACTTCCGTGCCTGTGCTTTAGGCCTTTAATGCTGAGCATCAAAAAGAATTCTGTTCTTAAATTAAATTTCTATCCATAACTATGTTTCAGCTGCAAAATGGTTCTATGTAAAAAATCATTACACTGAGATTGATTTCATCTTTCTTGTTTCCTATCTGTAAACTGAAAGCGAGAATTTTTCTGCTTGCTTTCACAAATATGCAAGTTCAGTGTAAACTTCTGTTCTGCCTCATAGACTCTGATTCACTCTACCTGTATGTTTTGCAGTAAAGATAAAGGTCCCTACTTCTAAAAACTTTATTCTGTATGAAAGATCTCTATCTTCTGCTACAAATACATACAGTATTCTGAACTGCTAGGGAAACAAAGAGCTCTAGGACTTCCAAGCAAAGATATATTTTTTTTTTAAAGATTAATTTGCTATTTCATCACTGTTTTGAAGTAATATTAGGTAAGTAGCAGAAAATAATATGTCACTTTCTAAGAAAAATTACTACATTTGAAAAACAGGTTTTCCAGAAATAGATAGGCATATACAAGCATACATAGAAATGAACTCTTTGTGGTGAACTTAGAAACCCATCTTTTCATAGCGCTAAGTTAATTTAATTAATATTTTTTCCCACCAAAGTGAATATTTTGGATGATAATTCAAAATAATTTGGTAAGCAACTTTTTAGTTTTTATTTAGCTTTGAGATATTAACTAGTAAAAGATTCTATTTAGAAGGAGGACAAATTTTTATATTAGAAAAAATATATGATGGTATCCCTACTTGCGTACATTTTGTTCTGTGAAATGTGGACAGGTAGCTTACATGACTCCCAAGACAGATTTCCATTTTATGATTGTTTTCAAGGCAAACTGTTCAGCATTAATTACAGAAAGAAACAACATGACTAACTTATTTACAGGAGAGGAAGGTAATGACCTAAAGGGTTCTAAGGAACTCTTAGGTAGTAGGTACTCTATAGGGCACTTCAGAATTGTATGTATTTTGGAGAAAGCATAGTTTCATCCAGATACTTAAAACTTCCTCTTTCATTGGCTGAAGGGTGCTAAAATCTAAGATGTGTAATATTGTCACATTTTTCACTTTTCCAATGTAAAAGTATTCTCGGTGATAGAGGATCTAGATGCTATCAATTATACAGCAATTTTACTTTTTTTTTTTTCTCAAGTAAGGGTGAAAAAACAATCTATTTTATCCTTTCACAGTAGATGTTAATCCTGAAGGGAATTTATTGTTATACATTTATCATATAGCTATGCATCACTTTATTTGCCTGTTGTAGTTCTGAATGTGCATTGTAACATTCTTACTGCTTTCTGTTTTCTAACATTTTGTGCTGTGAAAAGGACCAACACTAGAAACCTTAAGGCAGCAATTGCATGCTTATATATATGAAATATATATTCCTATATGTATACATAGGAAAAATTACTTGGCAAATGCACATAACACAGTATTAATTATTTATTAATTAATTTGGCCTCCAATCCTTTATTACTGAGAAATAGTTCTTTCAGGTTTTTGTGAGGAACAAGAAAAATCATCATATTATTATGGCAGAAGGCAGATAATGAATATAGTAGTGAACAGCTGAATGGCACATTAATCTTCATTCAATAATGGCAAAAATCTTCAAAGCTAATTTGAGTAAATTTTCAAGTGTATTGTGAAAATTATGTTCTGATTCTTATAGATATTTTATTTTACTTGAAGACTCATATATTTCTACTGGGTTTGTTTCCTGAGACATAAAGCTATCATTCTAAGTCTGCATATCATTAAATGTATTTGGCAAAGTGTTTGTCTTTGTGCAGACATGTGAGCAAAGCTAAAATGTATACGCTGAAAAAGGTGGATGTTTTTTATAAACTTTGTACTTTTAAAAAATGTTCAGTGAGGAATCACATTGCAAATTACAATGTAAGTCTTTGAAAGTGTGTCTTTATAGTTGAAGTTGCTTTAGGTTAAATTATTCCACTGGGAAAGTTATCTTCTTCATTGCTTCCAGCTAAGGTATAATAAGCATATTGCTCAACTTCAACTTGATTTCCTCGAAGATAAAAAGCTGTACGTGCTCTTTTAAACTAGTATGAAAAGGTGATGCTGTCCACTGTTTCAAAGAGAGAGAGACAGATTGCACATGGGAGAGGGAAACACCTCTGAGAAGCTACGTGGAAGACAGTCAGGATACATCCATGGTGTACTGAAGAAAAAGAAAGTTTCATCTTTGTGTGTACAGGGCTAAGTGTCTCACTCTCCTAATTTAGGAGCATGGTCCTGATGATGGTGATGATGATGATGATGACAACATGTCATCTTGATTTTCAGGTTATGGTGTCCTCAAAAATGACCAATGTCTGTGATCATTACTGGCGCTGAGTCCATTTTGTGTGCTTCTTCTGCTGGAGCCAACTCACTTTGGTACAATCAACCTAAATGAAGGAGCATTTGGGCCCTTTGTCAACAGAAGCTGAAACAGGCACCAAAAAATAATTGGTATTAGGACAATCCTGTTTTCATAGCCAGGTTGTTTGTATATGGTAAACAAACAAACCCCAGGGGCAGATTATAATGAGAATGTCATGACACTGTCAGTATTAGGTTTGTGCTGAAGTCATCCTTGGGCTACTCTGTAATCAGTGTCTCCTACAGTATGCAACGTAGATTAGAAATTTAATTAAGCTGATTTCTGGTGGATCCTCTCTCCCCTTACCATGAAGTCTGCACTGGAGAATACTGAGTTTACGTCGGCAAGCTCCAAGCAAAGCTATCTAAAATTTGGTCAGCATGGTAACATTTTAACCTGCCTCATCCCATGTGATCTGTCCATAACCAAGCTCAGAATTTTGAAAAAATATTCAGAAAGAGAGCATGATACTGCATGTGAAAGAGTATCATTGGCCTATCCAATCCTTGGGCCAACACCAGAAATTTAAAATAAATGTAAAAAAAATGAATAGGGAAGTTAATATACTGTAAGTGAAACTTTATTGCAAAGAATATGCTTTATGCATGAAAGATTATAATTTGATATCACTAAATATAAAATCTTTTAAAATTGTTTAGATGATTAGTGGGAAAATCTACAGAAAATAATAAATGGTAACTTAAGGGAGAGAATGGTTTTAAATGTGATTTGTTATTTCTTCTTATCTTAAATTTCCCATATTCTTGCATGACCAAGTGTGGTAATTGCATATTTCAAAATCTGAGGCACTTCACTCTTTTGTTGTAACTGTTGCTGCTTTGAGATTTAGTTAAAAAAATGCACTGCTGGTGGCCTTATTTATATCTGTCAGTACAGATAGATGACAACAATAGTTACATTATATATTTATGCTTTGCTTTGCTAGTGGATTCCATTACCACAGCAATACATCTAAGCTTTCTGCAATGATGATCTTTCAAATACCCAGATACTAAGGGGAAACACATGTGGATGAAAGAAGTTCTGTCTCATTTATAAATTAGGCAGTAACTAGTTTCAGTAAGCTGTCAGCAAAATTCCCCAAGACAGACAAACTATTTTATCACGGAGAGGAATGATGAGCACAGCTTGAAGTCCAGATGGATTTTGTTAAATTTGTTATATTAAAAGAGCACCCTGATTTTCTTAGCCACATAAACAAAGTTAGGTAGCTGATTACTATAGGCAGTTGCATATTTAACTACTGCAATGAACAGGGTTTCATGTTGCCTGCTGCTCAGAAGTACTAAGGAAAAAAATTAAGCATATTGGACACACAACTCATGGTGTCTGAAATACAGAAATGCAAATGTAATGGTTATGATTATGGATTTAAAGAGATCCATGCCAGAATATTGGCAATCTGGATGCCAATCTTGGTTACACTGCTCTCGCTACAGAAAAAGGCCTTTGTTGCAGTGTTCTTATGTACTTTGCACTGACATAGCCTAAAAAATGATGTGTAAAGCTGTGAGTCTGCCTTGGTTAGTAGAAAGCAATGAACTAGGTCTCTTCACTGTCCTTAGCTCTTGCCATTGGTAGTCACTTAGTTTTAATGAAGGGAAGCATGTAAGTAGTTTCTGATTTTCCCAGTGCAGAATAATTACTTAAGTTGCAGAGAAGAAAAATCAGGAAAAGGTTTATTTCTTCTTTCTGTTCTCTGTTTTCTAGTAAGATTCTAAGCAAACAAACTGCTCCTAGCCTATTCTGATGCGTTTTTATTCATCTGGGAGATAATGCAGAATTAATTGTTTAATATGATTGCACCAAGATCCCCAGCGGCCCACCTTCACGTGGGCCTTGGGGATTTCATTTTACTTTAACCAAGCTATCTCTCTATCTTAAAATCTGCTTTGAGCCCATTTTGATTTACTCCTCAAAGATGCAGTCATTACAGCCCACACTGTATGTTCCCAGCAAAAGGAACTTGATGAATACATTTCTTTCATCTTTGTTTTCCTGAAATCCAAGTAACTAAAGTATATAGTAGCTCTGCATATCAATTAAATCAGTTAGCTGTGTACCTAAGCAAATGGAAGACCTTTAATAGGGAAGAGTTGCATGAATTAGAGATTTTTTTCCTGCGATAAACACTATGTACGTCACTGGAAAAAGTGGCTGCTCTTGCACATACCATTTGTTTATCTCACAGAAGTATGGAACTGATGTACACGTGATATACCATGTACCTGTCATTACATGCTGGGAATTACTGCAGTTTCTAAGGCTTTCTAGGCTACAGCTATGATGTATTGACAGAGCAATAGGTAAAAAACTACACCTCCATATCCTCACACATATTAATAATATTTCCACCATTTCATTAGGAATTATTTTGATTTTCCTTCCTAAAATTTGCCTTAATGGCTATATTTTGAAATAACATTAAAAGATTGCATCCGCTCTATTTGAAGTTTCATAATGCATACTTCTGTTTCATTTGAGAGACTTAGAAATTACCATAAAAAAAAGGTTACCTTTTTTATGATGGCAAATTACCAATCTTTCTAATGACCTTCATACATAAAAAGCAGAGTGATGCAATAGCAAAAATATATTTTTCATATGCTTCTGATCTGTATCTCATCCTCTCTATAAGAAAATAACATTGATTATGCTTAATTATAAGGAAAAAAAAAAGGTTTTCAAAGTAGACTTTCAATTTCTAAACCAAAATGTCATCTCTATAGCTATAAGATATAGCATGTACTAAATAGAAAATATAAAAATGTCAATTATAAATTATTTTATAGTCTTTCAATAGATTTTAAGTTTTTTTAACATTTCCTCTCTTATTTAAACATCTTACTACAATCCCCTCAGAAACTCTTCATATCTATTACCTTCTTAGATAATTTTGTTGGGTGAATCCTCAAAATTTTTTTTTTCTGATTGGTACCTGCCCTCATGTGCTATTTATTTAGTATGTTCTACATTCCTTCCTCTATGCAAAGTATCTGAAGTTTGTCTAAACATTTTCTTCAGAAACTTGTAACACATGGTTAAACTGATTTCTTAAATGTATAAATTACCTCTGCCACATTCTCAATAGTGATAATTCTTTCTCTTCCTCTTATTCTGGTTGTATTTTAAAATGTGACTGTCATAATTTCTTCCTGTCTGCTCTTATAATTTTCAAAACAGTGTTTTAACCAATTTAGTGATAATTTCCGTCCTGAGCTCTTCAGGTATTTTGATTTCCTTTCACTTGTTTCTTTTGCCATTCATTGGCTTTTATATTTCAACTGTACACTTTGGCCCTAATTTTCACTGCTGCTAATCCAGATCATTTAGAATCTTATGAGAAGCTTTCCATTCAACCTTGTCGCATTTTAATCTCATTCTCTGAAAATAAATTCTGCTGAAATTATCTCTAAGCATTTTTTTTCCTTTCTCAGGTCTCCCACCTATTTAATTTTGATGTCTTTCGAACATATGAGGTTGTATTTAATTTCACGTTTATGGTAAATATAACTTAGATTGATGTAAAGTCCAAAGGCAGCCATAAGAAAACAGTTAGTGTCTTCATTCTTTCTTTTTACATATGATTAATTTTCTGACTTTTCTGAAGCAAAGTATTACATCGTTACTCTTGTTTATTCCTTGACAGATCCCTTGATAGCAATGTACTACTCAGTCTTTTCCTTGCATTCTTGGATTCATTTAAGTCATAATTTTATTTTTGTACTGCTACTTTCTTTCTTTGGTGCTTTCCATCCTTTTTATCAACTTTAATCTCTTTTTGTTTTTACAAACATTGCAACAAACATGATATTTGACATTTTTTTACAGATACCAGTTAATAAAATAACAGTATACTTTACAGCTGCTGTGGAGAAAATAACTTTGTCTCTTCATTGACAAAAAAAAAAAAAATTAAAAAAAATCTAGGCTTCCAAAGAAGCACAGGCAGTGCTCAGTTAGTGCACATGGAGAATAGATTAAAGTAGGAGTTTAAAAAATGAGCTTTTATTATATTTAAAATTAGTCACAGAAGAGAAAAATTGCCATCTTAGGAAAATTGCATATTGCAATCGTATATTTGTGTTTTGATCCTCTTTTAGAAAATTTTTGGGGGAGTATAGCTGAAATGTTGGTAGAAAGTTTTTAAATTTACTTGTATTGTATAGGTTAAACGAGAAAACCAAATGAACTGCACACAAATGTACTTTGATTCCTTAAAAAAAGAACAGCCTCAACTATGTGTTAATTGGTGCAGGTTTATAACAATCTCAGTTTGGGGCATGTTGGTGAATTTGAGTTCTTTGAAAATCTATGAAATCTACAATGAATGTAGATTTGAAAAAGTGGCAGCCTCAGGCTTTCTGGCACCCCCTTTCTCATTCTCTCTGGGAGTGACCTTACAGCCTTATGCTATAAAACTGTGAAACAGAATGGTGGCATAAACTATTGTACAGACCATCTGATATAATTCTGTTCTATTGCAAGATCGTAAATGGTGTGGAGATAAGGTCATAAAAGGGTAAGATCGGTCCCTGAAGTCATAGTCCTGTTTTTGACAGCACACTGTTATTCACATGGCTAATCTGTTAAAAATATAATAATTTGTAAAAGATTTTTATGTTGTAATGTGAGTTACAACTCAGGTTAATCACAGTAGCTAAGTAGCAAATTTATTGCTCCTTTAATACTTTTTTGGGTTTTTTTTATTGTTGTGATTTCATATATTCTTTCATTAAATTCTATAAAATACCCACAGTGCAAACACTGGGAACAGGGTGGGAAGGTATGGTCACTGTGGTGGATGGCTCATTCTTATTACAAGTCACTGTGTTTTGCAGGAGCATAAAAGTTGATGCGAAACTGGGTTATCTGACTTTCGGTTTATGAACCATGAACAATAGGAAAACATTTAAAACACAATTTTAATTCTACCTCCAACCTGAAACAGTTGGAGACCAACTTCTTGTATAAGATGCCAGAAGTTCAAAGAGCAGAAAGGAGAAATATAAAAAATATGATATGATATGATATGATACAATATGATATGATATGATGTGATGTGATGTGATGTGATATGATACGATACGATACAATACGATACGATACGATATGATATGATATGATATGATATGATATGATATGATATGATATGACATGACATGACATGACATGAACTAGAACTGCCTCAACCATAGATATTTCCTCTTGTGAATGAAAAGATAAATGTGTGTTTCTGTGGTAAATATATATATATATACACACATATATATATATATAAAATATAAACATAAGAATACCTAGACAATGCCCTTATATCTATGACATTTATATAAAAATGCTCACACAAACACATATATATCAAATCCACCTTTATATAAATATGTATATGTAGCTAGATAGATTCAAATATGTAGATATAAGCATATATTAATTTACCAGGACTGGGCTAAAAAGGCAAAAGAAACATCTGAAAAATACTGCTTGTGGGAAAATTTGGGATTTTTGGTTTCATCCTGTCTTTCTTGACTGCCCATTTGAGGAATCAGGGATTTTTTAGCTGCCCACACTGTTTGGTATGGCAAGTAGCCTAGAAACATTTGTTTCCTGTGGCATCCTTGGAACTTGGAGTTGGGTGAATCTTAGAATATTAGCTCTTGTGCTTTTTACCAGGCAGGCTGATGAGAAGTATGCAGCCAAGGAGTTTGTTAAACAAGTAAATAAAACAAAATGGTGTACAGCACAATAAAGATCTTCTGGATAAATTTTGCCATTTAAAATTCACTCCTTTTAATCCAGTTTTTTTAATCGAAGAATCTTTCTAGTAGGGAAGTCTCCAACAGTTCTGGAGTGCAGTCTCCTTAGTGATATTAATACGCTTTAGAAGATCAACAGTATATTAAATTCAAGTGTGCCAGTAAGTTAGAAAGACTTCAATTATATACTACAAACCCTTTTGCATTTTTGTAATCCTAACAGATCACATAGCTGGCATTTTAGAACCATGTGACTCCTAACATTATAGAAAAATTACAGTGTGGTATAACATGATCCTTGCGATCTTTTGAAAGACTGTTAATAAAACACAGATAATAGTCAGACTGGAAGTGAATGGGCTACTTTTTTAAGAAGAAGGTTAAAATATTTGCAGCCTGATTCGTGTTCTATATCCAGGTTTATAGGAGCTCCATCTTTCAGCTTAAATGGTATACACACTTTCAAGGATCTATTTCTTTCCTGATACACTATGCAATTGTTAGAGAAGCAAGACAGACCTTCTGAAAGTTTAGTTCAGTGTTGAGCAGTCACTTCTTCCTTTTCATCTTTGTTCTTATTTGCCCATTTCAGTTCAACATGTCACTTCAGTTGCAGTGGAAGGGCATTTAAGAACCTCTAGTATTGTAGCTTATATTGGTTTACCAGGCTCCCCTACACCTTTCAGCACCACTTCTTAATCCTTTAACCCTACCTGCAACCGCATGCCCTCCATCAATTCCTTGTCTTGGTGCAACATGGTCCTTAGTTCCCAGACACAAATACCTGTGCTGCAAGCCCACATGATGGAACAGAGTCCTGGTTCCTACAACCAGCACTGTTGTAGTACAGCTGTGCAGTTCCCCATCCACACCTCAGGGTCAGGACAGTCTCTAGCAACTCTTTCTTTCTCAATACCACCCAAGCTACTGAACGTGAACTGCCTTTCTGGGTAGTCTCAGCATGTTTATTCCATTTTCACCCATGGAGTGACAGAAATTACCCAGTGTTTCATATCTGCTGTGTTGACTGCTGTTTCCCTGGTTTGCAATAGAAAATATGGGGGGCTTGATTTCCATCTGGAATCCAGTTTTCAGAGTCCAGATGATTTCTAAGGATTTGGGATGAGGTGCATGTAAACCCATCTTGCCTCTTTGATTTGCTTAACCAAGAGCACCTGCCTTCTCTTCCCTAGCATGTTAGGTGGAACAGGAGAGTTCAGCATGGTGCCAGAGGCCAGAAGGATTGTTTGTGGCCCAGGTCCAGTGCTGGAGTTGCCCCCAGGACTGAAAGACAGGGCTGTAGCTCCTGAAGCATTAGGGTTTCCTGCTAACTCTGTGGTATCCTCTGTGGTTTGTATGTCCTCTTCCTGCCAATGGGGAAGAGCAGTTGATTCCTCTGAGCAGTTGAAGCTGTGACCATGTAATAAAAAACTACTGCTGGGAGTTTTATGGAAGAGTAAAGGTCTTGGGAGCATACAGCTGAGTAGTGAAGGCTTTGAAAATCCCTCTTCCCAAACCTCTTACAAATATATCCTCTCTGTCCTAAAAACTATTAGTGTTAATAGTTTTAGTTAATACATTTTAGTTAATACATTTTAGTGTTAATACATTTGTTCCTGCAAACTGAAATTTCCTGGGCGTAGGCCTTGCCTTGGCCATACTTTTGACATATATCCCCTATGCTTTAATACAGGCATGTGTTTAGTAAACCTTTGTGTGGATCTATAAGTATAAAAATTACCATTTTAGGCAAAATGGGTTTATTTTCCCAAGTGCCAGATGTCATCCACAGACAACTACTTGATAAGATGGAGGGGCAGCAGGTAAATATTTTTTTATGGATAGACTTGCAGCTCACATCTGTAATAGAGGAGCCAGGAGTTGGGAAAAAGGCATCTGTGCAAAACTTCAATGGGTCCAGCACATCCAGTGCTGACTGAGAAGGAAAACCGAAGTCATTAGGAACATGTTACACCTGGTTTATGCTGGTTTATGTTTAGGATCTCTTTTTCCCTTTCCTTTGTCTCATTAATATTGGAAGATAAATTTACCCAGTCACAGTGGAAGTGGTGCTTTACTGACATTGACACATCCATCAATGCTTTTCAAGCCTGTCTGGAAAGTCTGAAAGCAGTCTATAAGCTGACATTTTGTGAGTTTCCTAGTGGATTAAGTCCCAGGTAAAGACCATGGAAGAAAAGCATTCCAGATAGGTGGTTCATGTACTTATTGCTAATAAAAGAAAAAGGAAAAAAAAAACAACCCTAAACGACAAGGTGCCATCTGTCTGTGGGTGAACTTATCAACAACTCATCTATGTCACTGAGATTATCTGATCTTGCAGCTACCTTGGAATTGTATTGTTTGAGGTAGAAAAACTACAATACAATATGGCAACGCATCCTATTCACTATTTTTCCAGCTCACTGTCTGTGTTTATTGTCCTGTGTATCATTTTACCTTTTACAACATAACTGCACTGAAGTTTTATTTGACATACCATTTTTCTCACCATCCTCTTAGTTTAGTCAATGCAGATAACCAGCTAACAATTTCTAGATTACTTCATTTTAAATATGTTGAAAAAACCCCAAAACTTGAGGAGAAGATCCTTTCAAGGATGGGCTATTATGCTCAGCACAAATTTAGCAACGTCAGTGAACTATCCTATGTCACATTAGCATCATAAGTCCAGACATTGCTAGGAAATACAGCTGTAAGTGAACTTAATTTAATATACTAATGGCTAGAGATATAAAAATATATAAACTGTAATTATTTTGATGCTATTGTAATTTATTATAATTCCCACAGAAGCTATAGTCGTGCGAAAAAAGCACTTTCTCAGCATTACTGTGAAAATATGTCAGAGAACTGACTGTTGCTTTTGTATATAGAATGATTCCTTTTTATCTTCTTAGGACTAAAGTTCTCATCTCTTTTTTATACTCATCATGTGCACATGTGCCAGTTGGAATTTGCAGACACAGAGGCAATCCCTAACTCCTTAATGGGGTTTAGTTTGGAAAAGTAACAATAATCATGCATCCCGCTGAAGTCTCACATTGTGCCTTGGTTTGTTCCTTCCTCTTGCTCTTCTTCAGGAAAAAACCTTTCTCCCTTGAGGGCTTCTCCCTTCTGCACTAGTCTCAGGCTATCTGCTCCAGTGGACTGGCAGAAATTGCTTAATTCTCGTAGACTCAACACCACCAGGTGTTTCTTATCATTGCTAGCAGTCGATAAAGCTGAGACTGGAGCACTGTGCTTTCTGCTGCTACTCAGAAGAATTGCTGGAAGATGAAGAGCTGTAAGAGACAAAAGCAGTCTGTGACTAATAAGAGTTTCTGTTTATTTTGTTCTCTGTCACTTCCTTAATAATGCAAGGAGTTTGCTGTTGTGATTGCACCTGGCTTGGGCACTTGTCTGTATCCTCAAGCTATGTGGATCTCAAAGGATACAGTTGTTCATGGGAGCTGAAATTCCCTGGGTGAAGGCCTGGCCTTGGCCATACCTTTAACATATCCCCTATGCAAATATATATAAAAAAAAAAATCCCAAGAGGCATAAATTTACTGTTTAGTAGTGATGTATATTTGGGTGCCAAGAGGAATAGACATCTCTTTGTCCTGTAGCACAGCATAACTTCCGTTGCAGAAACACTACTCTGATGCCTTAATAGAAGAAGGTGTATTTTCCTGTGGAATTTGTATATCTGAGAACATGTCAGGGCTTTCTTAGTAACACCTCTGATTCATTACCTGGGTAATGCATCACAAACATGACCTACGCTGCTGTAACAGTAATGAAAATAATGATGATTCCATGGCTTTTGCCATATAGCTCTACTGTGGGGAGGGTTATCCTTTAGCAGGAATAGTTCTGAGTCCACACTGGTATAGCGATAGCATCCTTGTCAGACTGTGAACCCAGTCAGGATACTGGAGAAACTAGTGGCTGTGTATTTGTGATCAGTAATTTTTGTAGATTGGAAAAAAAAAAGAAAAGGCACAAAGTTTTGAGGTGCATTAGCTGAGCAAGACTTCAGTAATTCAGTCACTGAAACTTTACTCACATTGTCTGTTCCTAAGATTATTTCTAGCAAATGAAAAAAAAAAAATCCATCAATATCCATTATTTCATAATCTGTGTATTGCATCTCTCATAAAAATCTGCATGCTTACATTATTTCATATTATTGACAGTTAATTTGTGTTTTATATTCATGTTCAATTTGTATTCATTAACTCACAGTTTGCTGGTGTGTTCTTTCTATACATGTTAAAAGAAATTCTTTAATTCAGTTTCTCTGTTTCTTCTCATACAGTCTCACAGCCAGATATGCAACTCAGTCTAATCACAGTGGAATTGCAACCAATCAAAAAAAGACTTCTAGGTCAGTTAAATATCTCTAATTTATTGCTTGTTAGTGATACTCAAGCAAGTATATAGCCATTGATACTTTATCCTTTAGAAATAAGCAGACATTAAACAATGTGTGTGTATGTTATACGTGCAAGCTTTGCAGCAAATGAGCTATGCCATAGGAAAGCCTTGTAAGGTCGGGAAGGAGCGGATTTGTAATGTATTCTTTGTGCTCTTTCTGGTGTTTATGCATCCTACATCTTTGTATCTTGCATGTAAAATACTGGATGTGAAGGATTAGCTGGTGATTTTAGTGCTCTCTCCTCCTTGCCTCAAATACTTACTTCAGTCATGAATGAAAAGATGTTTAGAAGTCGCTCCTAATTCCCAGGGGATGTTTTGCATGTATCAGGAATCTACCTGAGAAGCTGAGTTCACAGAAGCAAGTTCACAGATCCAAGTTCCTGCAGAAGCAAAATAAAAAAGAAAAAAAAAACCACTTTCAGGCTGCTCCATCAAGTGCAGCCTGCACACAGTCCCTACAAATGAGATGCTTCATTTTGGCAGTGAATTTGACAAGAGCTGTGTGTAGGAGCTGACCATATTTCAGATTTCCTTAGTACCTTCAGTTTATGTCTTCCATGAGCACTAAAATCTGCAAGCCAGATTGCAGAAGAAAGAAATGGAGGTCTAAAGCTTAATCTTGGGTCAAGCTTTTCTTCATGGGGGATAATTAATGTGTTCATTAACTATACCTTTCCTGAGAACAGTGAACTCTAATTTGAATAACCTACAACAAAAGTTTTCATTTTGCAGTATAGCACACTAACACAATTTCAGTTGCTGGTGATTGCTTGGAATAAGCTATACCACTGTCCAATTGCTTTGCACCTGCATTTATAAGTCTTAAGTTTTCTTTATTGCTGATGTTCCTGTCTTGTCCATATTCAACATGTTTGGGTTAACAGTCTTATTGTCTAATGCTCTAAATCTGTGGCAGTATTTCCGAAGCCTGTTCAGAGGTATGTGACTTGTCCCTTATTCGTTATTCTTCTCTTTGCATTTCCTTAGCTGCTTAACATGGTTCAGCAAGAGAAATTTTAAACGTGAATTCAATTAAAAAGACAGCAAATGGTGTAAACTGGAAAGTGCGTAGAGCAAATGATCTCATGTTTAACGTGCTTATTGTGGCAAGTGCTCAAATTCTGGAATGCAGAATACAGAATCACAGAAGCACAGAATCACAGAATGTTTAGGTTGGAAGAGACCTCCAAGATCATCCAGTCCAACCTTTGACCAACACCATAATCTAATTACTAAACCATGTCCCTAAGGACCAGGTCCAAAAGCCTTTTAAATGACTCCACCACTGTCCTGGGCAGGCCATTCCAATGCCTGACAAGTCTCTCAGTGAAAAAATGTTTCCTAACATCCAGCCTAACCCTCCCCTGGCACAGCTTCCATCCATTCCCTCCGGTCCTATCACAGTCACTAAGGAGATGAGGCCATTTCCCTCCTCGCTCCAACCTCCCTTCAGGTAGTTGAAGAGAGCTCTAAGGTCTCCTCTCAGCCTCCTCTTCTCCACACTGAACACCCCCAGCTCCCTCAGCCTCTCCTCACAGGACTTGTGCTCCAGGCCCTTCATGAGCCTCAGTGCCCTTCTCAGTGCCCTTCTCAGTGCCCAGACACGCTCCAGCATTTCTGTGTCCCTCCCATAGTGAGGTGCCCAGAACTGAACACAGGACTCAGGATGGGGCCTCACCAGAGCTGAGTACAGAGGGATGATCACCTCCCTATTCCTGCTGGCCACTGAGTTCCTAATACAAGCCAGGATGTCACTGGCCTTCTTGGCCACCTGTGCACACTGCAGACTCATATTAAGTCCATTATCAACCAAAGGTCCCTTTCCAGCTTACAGCTCTCTAACCACACTTCCCCAGGTCTGTAGCTTACCATGGGGTTCTTATGACCCAGGTGCAAGACCTGGCACTTGGCCTTGTTAAACCTCACACAATTATCCTTGGCCCATTGGCCCAACCTGTCTGAGTCCTGCTGTAAGGCTTCCCTACCCTCCAGCAGATCCACACAGACACCCAGTTTGGTGATCAGGTCAGTCAGACAGGACCTGCCTTTCATAACTCATGCTGACTGGGCCTGATCACTTGGCTATCTTGTATGTACCGTGTGATGGTACTCAAGCTGACCTGCTCCATGAGCTTTCCTGGCACCGAGGTCAAACTGACAGGTCTATAGTTCCCTGGATCATCCTTTCAGCCCTTCTTGTAGATGGGCATTACATTTGCCAGTTTCCAATCAACTGGGACATCCCCGCTTTGCCAGGGCTGCTGATGGAGAGTGGCTTGGTGAGCACTTCTGCCAGCTCCTTTAGTACCCTCAGGTGGATCCCATCTGGTCCTATAGACCTCCAGGACTATGGGGGCTTCATTCTGCTCCCCATCTTGGTCTTCCAATTCAGGGAGCTGGACCCTCAGGGAGCAATTGGCACTGATGAAGGCAAAATAAGCACTCAGCAGTTCAGCCTTTACATGTCACAAGCTTCGCTCGCAGGACAAGTAAAGGGGGGAGATTGTCCCTAGCTTTTTTCTTGCTATTTACATATTTATAAAAACTCTTTCTACTATCTTTAATGATACTGGCCAGATTTAATTCTAACTGGGCTTTGGCCTCATATTTTTCTTCCTACATATCTTTGCAGTAGCTTTGTAATTTTCCCAAGTTTCCTGCCCCTCCTTCCATAGCCGGTAGACTTTCCTTTTTTTCCTGAGTTCTGCCCGAAGCTCCTTGTTTAGCCAGGCTGGTCTTGTACCATGCTGGCTTGTTTTAATATATGCAGAACTATTTTATGCTTTAACAGAACAAATGATTTTCTAGTGTTGCACATGATTTCTCATTGCTTTTTTTCATTACTTCTGAAAAATGATCTCAGGGCTCTTACTGCCTGTCAAATTAGAGTAATGAGAAGGAGCAAATATTTTTTTAAGTTTGTTTTAGTGCATTCTTCAGGGAACAGAAGATCACTTGGATTCATGGGTCATGGTAAAGGTTAGTATGCATACAGCTGAAGAGCAGAGCTCTGCTCTGGGCTCGGCACAGAGACTAGCAAGGGCAGGCTGGCAGCCAGAGAGAGCCATAAAAGTGACTGACAGATTACTTTTCTGAGGCATGAATTGGTAAAGGAAGAGAACATGGAGCTGCCTACATATGTTTGCCAATGAAAATAAAATTATTTGAACATTTCTTTATAACCAGTATATTAAACAAAAAACCCGTAAAGTTTAGTAAGAAATCTAATGTTTTGTAATTCTTTGTAACGTGGTTTTTTTTCTTCTTTTATAATATATTGAACCTAACACAATTCATTAACTCTGGTATTTTCTTGCCACTATAAAAAATCATCAGTTCATTCCAGTAAGTAAGAAACTGAAGAGAGATGTTCTCACATGACAATTGCCTCTTGCTGATTCAAGTATTTCATTTTGTCCATCAGATAACAAAACTGGAAAGGAGTGGTGGTGCCCACAAAGATGTTGCAGAAATTTTGAAGTGAGCCTGTATTATAGCATCTTATGTCAGAGAACAATTTCATACAGAAAAAAAAGATGCACGTTTAGGCAAGCCAGAGACAACAATCCACAATATTTTCCTTAGCATAGTTACACAGAATTGTTCAGATGGTAGCAACAAGTACTAAAAAATGAACTGCATAGTTTGTATTTCTCTAAAAGATATACATGCATTTGTAGCCTCTAGCTAAAATATGTATTTTCAATATTTTTCATTTAAAATAATAAGGTGGAAGTGCTTTAGTCAATAGCCTCCTGAAATATAGCCGAAGACCTAGAAAGCCAGCTTTTCTGCTAAAAACAGCTATGAAACTTTTACTAGAGTAAGAGCTACAAAACATTTCTTAACAATGTACTGTTGTGCTTTTTAATTAAGTTCTGTAACATCTCCTCCAAAGTGACAGATTTAAATAAAAGTTGATATTGCACTTTATTGGTTTGTTAATCTGTTTTAGCAATGCTAATGGTAAATGCAAAGCATCATCTTCTTACATGTTTTGAGACACTAGAAAGCATCTTTTTCTGTTTTGTGTAAGAATAAGCTTTTTTTTTTTTTCTACTTGTGAAGTCTTACTAATCTGAATTCTCCTGTTCATTGTTGCTTACCTGAAATCGTTGTTTTTAGTTGTTGGTTTTAAATTCTGATATTTGCGTACTGCTTCCTCTGTATGTTGCATTACATAAAATGAACTGATTTCTGATCATAACATTCCAGGCTTCCAGGACCCTCAAGGGTACCAGCTGCAGGAAGCAGTACCAAAGTCCAGGGTGCTTCTAATTTAAATCGGAGAAGCCAGAGCTTTAATAGCATTGATAAAAACAAGCCTCCACAATATGCAAATGGAAATGAAAAAGGTAAGTGATTAAAAGTTACTAATCTTACACTTCATGACATACAAGTGTAAAAAGAAAAGAAAAACAAGAAAAAAAAAAAATCACCCAAAGAACTTATCCACAAGGTTTAAAGAAATAAATGTAGGTTTTAGACTTGGTGAGGAAGACCAATGGAGATAGGGTTCTGACTTGTGGTTGAGTTGGGATTAAAGGTCAGAATTAAAAACTTCCAAGATGTTCTAAATATATTTTATCCCTCTTTGATGGAAATGTCACTGGGTGATTTTTCTGAAGTAAAAATGAATCCACTTTGGATGCCTATACTATTAGTCCCTATTCAAGTCTACTCATACCCAAAGGAAAAGTGCTGTCAGTTGTATTTTAGCTTCTAATGGAGAAGAATCAAAATATTATATTTGGATCAGAATATAACATGTATCTATTACTCTCTTATTGTATATATGAGTCTGAATAGATTAGAAATTAAGTCAAATGTAATGAAATTTTGTAGGGGTTTGAATCCATTGTTCAGGTTTTATTGCCTCTTTCAAATATAAACATCCATTATGGAAAGAAAGTTTCCTGGGTCCTTACATTTCTTGCACACTGACACTCTTTTTCCTAGTCAATGTAGGTCTTCAGGCTCTATCTCAGAAAGAATAATGTAAAAATTCTTCTTTCTGAGTTGTGTAACTAATCCAGCTCCTTCTCCCCCTTCTTTCTCCCTTTGTGTAATGAACAGCATTTTATTCATATCTCTGGGTTAGAATAGAGTTGAAAAAGATACAATATACATAGTACCCGTTTGCATCCTTGGGGTCTGTGGGAGGAACAAGTATGCAGTGAATGTTCTTCATCTAAGCAACAGGCAGCTATCCAGATTTTTTTACAAAATTCTGATGAACACACTTTGCCCCTAGCTGTATCTGAAGATATAAAACAATCCTTTCAATAGTTATTTCTTTACTTCTACTATCAGTGTTGAATGTTTTAGATAGTTCTACAGTGGAGTTTATTTTATTAAGGATTTTTTATGGCAAGACATGCAGGCTAAAACTAGAAAGAGATCAGAGTGAAAACTAAGCAGATACTGTATTGTTCACAAATATGATAGTGAAGTTATGAAGCAGTAGATGTTGCTGCTTGAGTGAAGGTATGTACAGCAGTTTAAGTTTTAGAATTGCTTCATAATGTTGAAAAAGTTTGCTACTTAAATACGTGAGAGTGAAACGGTTCTAAGTGACACATGATTGTAGAAATTAATATTCTTTGTTACTTGGAAACTCTCTTTTGACTGCTAAGTTTTGCATTGCATTGCACATTTATGTGCTTTTTGCATGGTGGATTTCTTTATTTTCCCATTTCTTTACAGCAGAGAATGAGAACCTGGATTTTTGGTGAAGTCATCACTTGAAAGAGGATAACGGGTGGTTTTGCTTGTGTATAATCAATTCATTTTACAGGATACAGGATATATAATGTTGCATAACTATTGAGTACTATATTTAAGATGTTTCTGTCTGCTCTTTTTTCTTACTTTCAAAACAGCAGAATGGATGGAAGAACACTGGTTTTGCATAGTTTATAAACAAGATGCAAGTTTGTTTTAGACTATAAAGCAAAAGTTAATTAGAGAAAATTACTGCTGTGAGTGTAAAGATACCAGAGTGGTACTCTTTATAAAACCCTAATTTAACACCGGAGAACCTTTAGTTGAATTCACATGCTACTTCTTTTCCTAAAGATAAAACAAGCTGAGCCATGCTATATTTTAAATTTGGTTATAATGGCTAATTTTTGAATACTGCAATGAAATTTCAAAGTAGACTTTAAATTTTTTTTAAGCATTCGAAGACATTCTGTGACCTGAGGTTTTTTTAAGAATTTCTTTAGACATAAACTGTAATTCTCATAATATTAATAGTAATAATAAGAATAACCACCTCTTTAAAAATGAAGTGTCACTACATGTTGAAAAAGTGATTTTTCCTTACAATGTGGCACACATAATAAACCCCGTATTTCAATTTTTGCTTCTGATGCAGTACTTGGAGCAAGATAACTTAAACAGCTTCTACTGAATGGGTCTACAATCTATATACTCTAAACCATAGATCATATATCTTATAATTCCGCATTAGTGCTGCATAAACTGAAGCAGAAAAAGAGCTAAGTAGTCATTAGCAGCTGGGACCTCCAGACCAACAGCAGACCATTTTCAGTGTGTTCTCCACTGCTGTACACCTTCCTGTGTATGCTATAAGGAGACCTCAAAAAAGTATACAGCATATGTTATGTTTTGTTCTTTTTAATCTGGTTATATGAATACTTGAAATCCATTACTGCATAACACAGTTTCCAACTCAGTCCCAGTGGGGATGGATATGTAGTCACAAAGTTAAAGGAGACCTGAGGGTGATTTAAAATAAGAGGTGATGTGGACCTTTTATTTAGTATTTCATTGCTTAGTATGTCATTAATCTTATCTCCTTTGAATGTTGCTTAGAGAGTAGTTCACACAGGAAGAAACCTAGCTCCCCTGAGGGAATGCAGATTTGCTCTTTGTTGAGTACAGCCCAGTTTCTAGCTTTGGTTAAGTCAGGAACACAGAATGCAAAAAAACAATAAACTCATCAGCAAATGAGGATTTTTTATTTTTTTTTTGTTGACTTTCATGGATGGCTTTCAAAGAACGCATCTGTTTTCCAGGTCACATAAGAGCTATCTGTTTCCGAGTTAATAAAATAAAGATGAAAATTAAATGATGAAAATGAAACTATTGGAGTAAAGGAATTATTCACTTTGCTAATAATGTGGATACCCAGGGCATTTGGAAGCAAAGAAGGAATGTTCTAATTCTAGTCAAATTTTAAAAAGAAATTCCTAGACTTTAGAGTTTAGAAATATTCTGAATTCTAATAAGGGTCTCCATGTCATGTAGTTTACTTGTCTGCTTTTCAAATTATTTACTAATATAAAGTGGTGTTTAAGTATCCTCCAAACTCGGTTCCAATGCTGCTTGTTTATTTTGCCCATATGAACTCTGAGGAACTCTTTCCTGGAACTTCCTTTCCTCACTGCTCATCTGTGGCCAGTATGTACATCTATGGTTAATTTGCTTATGTTCTGGTGCCAGTATTTGGCCAGTTCCCCTTGTGGTGGTGTTCTGTGATGGTAAGAGGTAGCTACTTTTTCATGGACAGCTGGAAAAGGACAAGAAAGAACTAGCTGAATTAACACAATCTCACCAGATAAACCTCCCATTCCTCCAGACATCCTTTTAACAATCCCATATTAATTTTCTGCTAACCTTCTATATTGTGACTAAAATTTGGTACTCTGATCTGGGTAAGTGCTGGCTGCAGAATACCTAGGTTATCAGTACCTAACTATGATGCTATGAGGGAAGCTTCTGTCACAGAGGTCCTGTCTTCTTCAACAGCAGAGCACAGCAGAGGTCACAGAGGAGAGGACAGAAGAGCTTGGTTATGTATTGGGCCCAAGTTAAACATCTCACCTGTCCTTTATCTGTGCAACAGCCTATGAAAAGTAGACTTGAAAGTGTCCATTTCATTGTCATGGTGTTGCTGGGTTCTGGTAGAAAATTCTCTTTTTGCACTGAACACATGGGAGTGTTGCTGCTCTGGTTTTCCAACACAGTTTGGGCTCAGCTCTGAGGCACAGAGCTCTCAATCAGAATTCAAAATTGTTTTCAGCACAAGCTGATTATGCATGTAAGCAATAAGGAAAGTCTATCTCCTTGTAAAATTTGGTTTATAAAAATATGAAATCCTTGTCCCAGGTTATAGTCACTCCCTATGAAAATCACCACAAGGTGGTGACAGCTTTCATCTAAAGAACAGCTAAAGCTAAGTCCAGCTAAGTGTAAGGAAAGCAACGATGATTAGCTTCAAGTAATGCATTTGGATTGATGGGGGAATAAATCTTTTTATTCCACATCTTTAAACACACAATAGTTCTCAATATTTATTGAGAGTGTCCAGTCCACATTCTTTGGGGGAACATTAAAGATACACTTTAAATTAAAGATTAAAGGCAAGTTAAAGTTCTTGTTATGTTTTTGGATGCTGTTTATGGTTTGTTTCTTAGGGATCAGTTAAGTACCAGTAGTTCCAGGAACCTGTGGGGTTTTTGCTATGTAGCAGAACAAGCTGTTCATGAAAGATTAAAGGCTTCTTGTTACAATTTTTCCTCCAGTGACTTTAATATTATATAGCAGGAAATACAGCATGGCATACATTCTTCTTTTCAATCAGAACTCTTTTTTTTTTAAGTAAAACTAATAGCCTGAAGCTATGCAAATGTAACTGAATTCATACAGCAGAGTGTAGTGTAATCCTGCTGTTCATAAATCTTTACATCTATTCTGCATTAGTTTGGCAGATTCTTGTGGTGAATTGTTCTGCAAAACTGTTGGGATAGCTGAAGACCCCAGTCCTGCTGTGTAATTCAGGCAAGCTTAGTGCAAGATGTGTGCAAGAATGTCCTTGTGCACACCCAGTCCTGGGCTATAAGCCACAGTGCTGATTTCTGGTATAAATTAAGGAAGCCTGAGGGCTGCAGTAATTTTCAACAGCTGCTGATGGCCCCAGGCTCTCTTCCAGGATCTGAGACTCACCAGAAAATAGCAGGAACACAGCCCCGATTCGTGATCTAGTCACAAGGGAGGGATCAGCTCTGCAGCTGCCTACTAAAGCTGCTCCATGTGCATGATACTACCTGGAGCTGGGCAATGAGCCATAACCTCACCTGTCCCAAAAAATGCTCTGAGGCAACCCTTGCCAGTTAAGGTTTTCTCGCCTAGTAACTGATCACAGCGGAGCTGCTTGAAACTTTCTGTGAAGGTTGACTGAGTTCATTTTTGTGCTGTGGGGTTTGCATGTCAGGCTGAGGAGGAAATGGAATTGCACAGCATCTATTGGAGGAGGAGGTGATTGGCCTGCTGGGCTACAGCTGTTAATAGCATAATAGCATTAAGCAAGTAAAAGCTGTTACATTCCTCATTCCTGTTGTGTTACTTTTGTTCAGCTTTTTTTTTTTTTTTTTTTTCCCAACTTCTGAACTTCTGTTCAGCTTCAAGAAGAGAAGGCTCTAGGGACACCTTATAGTGTCTTTCCAAAACCTGAAAGTGGCCTACAGGAAAGCTGGGGAGGGACTTTCTATATGGGCATGTAGCAGTAGGACATGGGGTAATGTTTTTTACTTGAAGAGAGTAGATTTAGATTACATATCAGAAAGAAATTCTTCACTGTGATGATGGTAAGGCACTGGAATAGATTGCCCAGGGAGGATGTGGATGTCACATCCCTGGCAGTATTCAAGGCCAGGTTGGATGGGGCTCTGAACAACCTGGTCTAGTGAGAAGTGTTCCTGCCCATGGCAGGATGATCTTTAAGGTACTTTCCAGCCTAAACCATTGATTCTATGATTTGATGCTGTGTAGGAGAAGTAGATTTTTCTGTGTATGCATTCACTTTCTTAAGGAAAAAAACAGGTCTTCTTTTAGGATGCTAAGACCCCTTTCCTATGTGTATTAATGGGCTTCAAACTTCCAAGTAGGTAGTCTAGTCCATACCAGAGCCTTGGGACTGAGACTTCAAAAATTAAAATCATGCGTAATTTCAAACTGTGATGACAGGACAAATGTCTTTAGTGTCCTCATCTACAATGTTATTCAAACAGAGGGGCCCTAAGACATGACTTTGGCTTCATGTCTATATGTAACACATCAAGCACTCTTTTTTTTTTTTTTTTTTTTTTCCATGAATTGTATTTGTATTGCATGTTTCATAGGCTTTCTTGCATTCCTAAATTTGATATACTGGAAGCAGGCTTATGCCTTATTCGCTGGTAGTCCTGAGACCAAATGGCAAGAAAAGATGGATACACTGAAAGAAAACATCTGCTGAAACAGCTATTTACCACATACTTGATTGCCATTACCACTTCATTTGTCTATTGCTCCAGGGTAGTAGTGTTTAGACTCTCAGATACGTCTTGGAAATCTGAGGTTCATGCAGAAGAGTTTAACCCTTTTTTGCATTGGTCTGTTTTACTTAGTAAAGCTAGGTCACTTTTTTGAAAATCATTGTTGTCAATTAGGTTTGAGTATTGCAGAAACATTCTTGTTTTCACTAATCGTGAAGACTTATCAAAACTCCTGGATCCTGTAAATGTAGTGGTGGTACTGTACCAGAGCCACATAACCAAGCCTTCTGACCTTAGGGGGTCCAAACAAATACCATTGGTGCATCTCTGTAGATGTTATATGTCTGTAACTTTTAGGTACTGATACTAGTGAAATTCTTGATTTTTTTTTATTGCCTATGAAAGTGCACTGGGTTAAGTTCCTCAAATTAGCTACTAGAGGTTGTTAGCTGTACTTAAGAAGAAAGTTATAGTCACCAGCCATTTTTTGATTCTATGAATGTTATTAGAATCATAGAATGGCTAGGTCTGGAAGGGACTTTAAAAAATCATCAAGTTCCAGCCCCCCTGCATGGTCTAGTCCACTAGACCAGGTTGCTCAAGGCCCCATCCAGCCTGACCTAGAACACTTCCAGAGAGGGGGCAGCCACAGCTTCCTTGGGCAACCCCTGCCAGTGTCTCACCACCCTCAAATTAAAGAATTTCTTCCTAATCTCAAACCTAAACCTCCCCTTTTCACGCTTTAAACCCTTTCCCCTTGTCCTCTCACCACACACCTGTGTAAAAAGCCCTACCCCAGCTTTCTTGTAGGCCTCCTTCAGATATTGGAAGGTTGCTATAAGGTCACCTTGGAGCCTCCTTTTCTCCAGGCTGAACAACCCCAACTTCCTCAGCCTGGCTTCGCAGAGGAGGTGCTCCAGCCCTCTGGTCATTTTAGTGTCTCTCCTCTAGACATGTTCCAGGAGCTCTGTGTCCTCCTTATGCTGGGGACTGCAGAATTGGACACAGCACTCCAGGTGGAGTCTCACAAGAGCAGAGCAGAGGGGGAGAATCACCTCCCTTGACATCTGTACTCCTTTCGATGCAGTCCAGGACAGGGTTGGCTTTTTGGGCTGCAAGCACACATTGGTGGCTCATGTTAAGCTTCTTAACCCCAAGTCCTTCTCCTCAGGGCTGCCCTCAGTCCTTTCTCCTCTCAAGCTGTATTCATGCATGGGATTGCCTCAACCTGGGTGCAAAACCTTGCACTTGGCCTTGTTGAACTTCTTCTGAACTTCTTCTGAACTACTTCTCTTTACTTCTCCCTGGTTATCTGTCCTTGTTTCCATCCTCTGTAAACTTTGTTTTTATCCCTAAGTGTGTCCAGGAGTTCCTTGCTCATCCATTCAGGCCTCCTGGCACTCCTGCCTGCCCTCCTCTTCACTGGGACACATTGGTCCTGGGCATGCAGGAGGTGATCCTTGAAAATGGACCAGCTTTCCTGGGCTCCTTTCCCATCCAAGGCTTTATCGCATTTTACTCTACTAATCAGATCTTTGAAGAGACTAAAGTCTGCCATTTTTAAATCAAGTATCTTTAGCTTACTTCACACTTTCCTCACTGCCCTAAGGATCTTGAATTCTACAGTGTCATGGTCACTGCAGCCTGGTTTCCCATTAATTTTTACATCGCTCTCCATCTCATCTCCATCGGTGAGATCAAGGTCTAACAACCTCTTTTTCTGGTTGGTTCCTCTACCATTTGGAGGAGGAAGTTGTCATCAATGCATTCAAGGAACTTCCACGAGTGCTGGTGCTTTGCTGTGTTGTCCATCCAGCAGATGTTGGGGTGACTGAAGTCCCCCTTGAGGACCACGGCTTGTGAGTGCAAAGCAGTTTTTATTTGTTTAAAGATGGCCTCATCCACTTGGTCATCCTGGTTGGGTGGCCTGTAGCAGACCTCCACTACAATACCACTTGCCCCTGACTTTTCTTTAATCCTGACCCATAGGGTCTCTGTCAGCTCTTCACCCATCCCCAGGCAGAACTCCAGGGACTCCAGCTGATCGGTGATGTAGAGGGTAACACCCCCTCTTCTTTTGCCTTTCTTGTCCTTTTTAAACAGTTTATACTCAGCTATCCCCACACTCCAGTCATATAACTTCTCTTGGTTATTCCTCATGCTTCATGCATTAGAGGTGTGCCCCCCTTGAAGCAGCCTTACTGGCATCTATCCATACACATGCCTTACTGTTGGCCTGTGTTTCTCTTCCATACCCAGGGCACCTGTTAGTGTTTCTGTCCTTAGTGGGGCAAAAACTTTGCATAAGCTGAGCTTTTGGTTTCACCCCCAGCATCACCGTGCCATCCCTAGGCTCATCTTTAGTCATCACAGTTTTATCCCCTTCCTCCTCCAAACCTAGTTTAAAGCCCTCTCGATGAACCCTGCCATCTCTCAGACAAAAGTCCTTTTCCTTCTCCTGGATAATTCTGCACCATCCCGTGCTAGCAGGTCTGGTGCCACTTAAACATCTCCATGATCAAAAAACCCAAAGTACAACCTATGGTGGCAGCTTCTAAGCTACCTGTTGATCTGATCTGCTTTCCTATTCCTTTCAACATTGCCTGCCAGTAAAGGAATTGAGGAAAAAAACCATCTGTGCTCCTAAGCCCTTTACCATTCAGCCCTGCACCCTCAAGTCCCTTTTTATTGCCCTGGAGAAAATTGATGGTATCCTTTTACCTATTGGTATACCTATTGATGGTATCCTTTTGATTTCAGTATTATTCAGTCATCCTCCCACTACTCAAAACCCCAGATATTTTTCTTTCATTAAACACCAAATCATCTTTCTCTAGTTGTGCTTTTCTTTCAGTATTGCAGCATTTTTTTTTCTTCCATGTTTCAGGGTTTTATTATTAACAACTGTTTGGAAAAAATTATTTATGACTCATTAAAGATAAAAACTTTAAACTGGGAGGTTTCATTTTAAAAATGAAATGGTTACAATGAAGGTGTTTCTAAGGCTCTCTTGAGAAGTATTGCATAAGCCACCATGATGGTGAGACTAAAAAAAATACAATTTTTTTATTACCATCCTTCATGTTTCATGCACATGTAAATTGTGTTTATCATAAATAACATGTAACTATGTTTTTAGTACCAGAGGAGTATAGTATCACCTTCAAGCATTGAGATGGAAGAATGACTGTGCCATTATGGTTCTTTCTGGTTTTTTTTTTTAGCAGATTCACCAAAAGGCCCTCACCCATCTGCAGGCATGAATGTAAATGTGCAGCATCCCACCAGCACTGGGCAGCAGCAGGTCTCAGCCATACCCTCTCCAAGTGCCAGCAAGCCTTGGCGCAGCAAATCCATGAATGTCAAACACAGTGCAACCTCTACCATGCTGTCCATGAAGCAGCCCAGTCCTGCAACCTCCCCTACTCCATCTTCAGACAGACACAAGCCACCCCCTTCTGAAAGCATTAAGCCCCCTTCATCTGGCCAGAAATCAATGCTGGAAAAATTCAAGCTGGTTAATGCTAGGACTGCTCTGAGACCACCTTTGTCACTGAGCTCAGGACCCAGTGACAGTGGGAGAGAGGATGATACCTTTTCAGAGTGTGGTGAAATGGATGTCTCAGGTGGTGGCTTCACAATCAGCAGTCCTAAAGCATCACCGAAGTTAGCCCCTCTGAAAGCTGGAAGCAAAAATTTCAGCAATAAAAAGTCTTTGCTACAGACAAAGGACAAAGAGGAAAAGAACAGAGACAAAAACAAAGCTTCCACTGACAAAACAGCCAAGGAAGAGAAGGACCAGGTCACAGAAACATCTACAAAGAAGAGCTCAAAAATTGTGAGCTTAATCCCAAAGGGAAGCAAGACAACAGCATCCAAGAAGGAAAGTTTAATACCGTCTTCTAGTGGGATCCCAAAACCTGGATCGAAGGTGCCAACAGCAAAGCAGAGTACCTCAGCTGCATGCACAGGAAGCAAGGAGGTTGAAAAACTGAGGACTACAAAAGGAAACCAGTCCCAATCGACATCAAAATCTCAACTTAGTGAGAAGTCCTCTCCTTCCTCTGGCATTGCTTCTTCTGAAGGGAAAGAACCAAGAGCAACTCTCACCCCGGGGTCCTCCACAGCTCTTTCAGCCTCAGTAGCTCCGAGCAGCGGCCAAGGTGCAGGAAATGGTGTCATCCAGCTTCCTCAGCAACAGCAATACAGCCACCCCAACACTGCCACGGTAGCTCCTTTCATTTATAGGTAAGGTCACAGAGGGAAATTGGGTTTGTGTTACCATTTAGGAAAGGACACTAGAACAGATAAAGCAATGGTGTATCACACTGTTATCTCCCAGTTTCTGTCACAGTGCCATGCACATGTTTTCCTGTCCAAGAACTCTGACTCTCTAACTTGTACAAAAGCAATCCACTGCAGATATTTGCCATTTAAAATTCATGATGTTTTACTGCTTTTGAGAGGTCAGAGCTGACTCAGGTTTCTAGTGTGAATATTCTTGTTTGCAATTTAAGAACCTCAACTTTTGTTTGCTGGTACTCAATTATATTTGCTTAAAGTACACTGTTGTCTTAAAAATGCTAAAATAAACAGATGGGGGTTTCAGCTTATGTAACAGTACTAGTAGGATATTAGAGGAAATACCATACACAAGATTTTGGGCAGAGAGAAAAGGTTATTGTTTGCAGGTCCTTTTCTTGTTTAGGTTTATACATAAACTAGTTATAGAACAGCGCCGTAGAGGTGCTTAATTTATACTGGTGATACAAACTCTTCTGCTGGCCAAGGCTGTGGAATGAAGAGTTAAATGTATTGAATTTGTTGAATTTATTTTGCTATATAATAGAGCAACTGAATAGAAGCTGAGAGATTCTGTTGCTGTACTGCTCAAAAAATGGAGTAGGTGTAGAAAGACTGGCAATGGTTTGAGTAATGATTTCAGATGTCAGAGGGTTTTAGCCACACTTGTGAGCAAGTTTAACACCTGGTAGAATGACAAATACATTATTAAGCAAAATATAGTGGCAGATTTTGTTAATGTGTATATATTGGCTAAAAATTAAAGAGGTGCTGAAGCTGGCTCTGACAAAGTATATATATCATAACACACAACTAAACATAGCTTCAAAGTGAATCTGGATGAGTGATAAACTGTTAAAGTTAATTCTGAACAAAAGCAATTCAGAAAATCGTATGGCAAGGGAAAAAGGCATAATATAGGCTATATTTATTCTAATATGCAGCGTGTAGTTTCTTGAGTTTCAATTAAATGTATTGCTGAAGGTGCTTGATATGCATGTTACTTTATCTGAAATAACCTCAGTGGTACAGAGTATTTGCAGCATGGTACATATGCTTACCTATGGATTAAGGTGCATATACAAGGGGAAAGAAAAGCTATGCTCTGCCTTCAAATGCATGTGCTATTTAATGGCAATTTTACCACATATTGATGCTATTTCATTGCACGATGGAGATATCTTATCATTCTTTTAAGCTTTATAATGAAGTAAAATGCATTTTGAATTTTAAAGGGCAATAGAAGCATTCATCTTCCAGTAAGATTTGGTATGAATAGTCATCTGTTGGCTTCAAATAAGTAAGAAGAAGCAAAGCAGACTGTATTTGAAGTTAAATCTTGTGTGAAAAGAAAGTTCTTAGAGCCAGCATCTGATCTCAGAACACCATAGCCCAGAGTAATAGATCAACTTTCATGACATTACTTCAGTGTGTCTCTTTGTAACTGAGAGCAGAATCTGACCCAAAATTCTGACACAGTATGCTGACACAAAATTCTGACACATTGCTTACAATTCCTAAGAGCACTAATAGTACAAAGTGATTTCATAGAAGAATGTAAATATAACCAAGGATAAAATATCCACATATTTATTTTTGTGGACATACAGCAAGTAAAGGTGTGTGTGAAGCTGGAGTACTATATTTACACTTTCTAGCTTTTAAACTTAGCTGTTTTCTGAGCCATCACCACAATTTACACACAGAATTTTCAGGTGCACTTGTTAGCTGCTAGAACATCTGTATGGATTGATGAGTTAATAAACAATAACTACCACTCAGACTAATTTTTCCACAGATAAAATGAATACTTAGGCTCTACACATTTGTACTGTAAAAAGTTGCACTATAATTTAATAATAATGCATGCATTTTATCCTGAATCATGCACAACACTGCAATATAGCACAATATATGGTTGTGATTAGTTTAAGCAGTTAACACAAGCATAAGCAAGCTCATGCTTTTGCTGGTGTGTAGCAGATGTCCGCAGATATCCCAGCATCTTGTCGGATTTCTTTGCTGCTGCAGTACACTGTTCACTCACTTATCCACCAAAATCCCCAGGTCCTTTTCCACAGAGCTGCTCTCCAGCCAGGTGGATCTCAGTCTGAGCTGCATTTTTGGATGGCATATTCCCAAGTGCCAGACCTTGCAATTTTCCTCATTGAACTTCATATGGTTCTTGCCAGCCCACTCCTCCGCTTATGAAGATATTAAACAGACTGGTATCAGTCCCTGGGGAACCTTGCCTTAAACTGGTTGCCATTGTGAGAAAGAACTATTTACTACCACCCTCTGGATGCAGCCTGTCAGCCAGTTCCTAACCCGCTGTATGGGCCACTTGTCTAGGCTGTAATGCATAGATTTTTCTAGGAGGAGGATGCGGGGGACTGTGTCAAAAGCCTTGGAGAAGTCCAGGTGGACAATGTCCACCACTAATCCTGCATCAGGTTGCTGTGTTGTAGAAAGCAATCAGGTTTGTCAAGCATGATTTGAGCCTGGTGAATCCATCTTGGCTTTTCCCAATCACATGCTTGTATTCCCTCCCATTTCCTGCCCCTACTCCATAAAATCCAGGAGGACTAGAAGCCCAACCCCTTTTTCTGCTCCTTTCTTCTTTGCTGCCTTGCTGCACTCTGGCCTTGATGAATCCCCCCCTTTTGCCATCAGTTCTCCACATGCTTTTCAGAGTCCACATCCATAGGGTGCTGGGAAGAGCTGCAAATCCCTCTCCTCAGTCACCCATGCCACAAGGGGCCCCCACACACCTAGCTCTGCCATCCTTGAGATCAGCTTTTGGACATTTGTATATATTTGTTCCTTATCCCATGTGTTAATGCCCTTTCTCTATTCTGGTAAGCCTGTTTAAGTTTTAATTTGCAACATTCAAGTCTGTCTTTCTTATTACCCTTGGGAGTAGAGAGGGGTGATAGAGAGCAATTCTGTCCTCTGGCTTTTGGTTCATACAGACTGCTAAAACTTGACAGTTAGTAAAAGATTACTCCAAAGAGTTTCTTTGAGGCCAGCATATATTTTGTTTAAACAGAGAAGGCAATGTTGTAAAAGTTATCAGCACCCACGGTGTTTAGGTTTCTGTTCATGGACACTAGATAGGAAACACTATTTCACTAGGAGTGAATACACTGAAATGATGTATTGCACTGTTCAGCTTTGCACTCTTGGTGCTTTCTACTATCTGATATAACATTGTATTTTTATGCTGCTTGAACACCATGGCATGGAAATTCATATGGGATTATTACTTCTCTTCAAAGATTGGCAGCACCGGTCAGAGTTGCATTTGAGATAATCTAAATGGGCATAATTTAAATTCTTCCTTCTCCTCAGCAAGTGATTATTTATTTTGAAATGCCATTGTGAATGTGTTATTTACAGCTCCTAATGTGTTCCCTCTGAAGTTGAATGCAGGATTCAACTGATATAAGAAATGCTGAAGCATATGTAAGTTAGTTCCCAGAAGGTTTGATAAGGGAGATTCAGCAGGAAAAGCAACTAAAAGAAAGGTGTAAGTGGCTGTATAATTTTTAAAGTGTACCAGCCACTATTTACACATTCTTCTACGTACACAGCATACGTACACAGAAGGTGTATGTATGTATCTGGTGTTCCAGAGTGCCTAGACTCGTATTGCAATTGGCCATAGAATTTATCTATCTTCCTAGTGGAGTTTAAATTTCAGATGGAGAAGAGTAACACAGAAGCTTAGTGCTTACTAGGTTACAGTAAATACAGAAAAAAAAGAAAAAGAGGCATTATTGAAAAAAAAAATTGACTCTTTCTTATAAAATCTTAGTGGGAGAGTAACAGTTTAATTGCTCAGTATTTGGAGTTCTTAGTTTTCCTACAAATTTCTCAAAATGTAGTAGAACCTGTAATTCCCAACATTTATTTGCACAGAGGAGTGTGTGTTGTATATGCAGTCATTGTTTTGTTTTTTTGTGAGCCAAAATATGTAAGTTTGTGCCGCTTCCACAAAATAGGTAATAGTCCCAGGAGTAACACAAATGTCATCTCATTTCACAGGGCAAATCCTTAGTGTAAATCATCACAACCCTACATGAAGTATGTGATATGTTGGCAGTTAGCATTTGCTGTGGGTTTGCTCAAACACTAAAGGAATATTTCAAAGAAACATTGCTGTAACTGGATGCAGGTACTGCAGTATTATTTTATTCTATTGCCTCCTCCAGTAACCACAGTAGGGGTTTAGTGGGTCTCTTTACCATGGCTGGAATATAGAATCTGAAGTGCACAAATCCCAAGGGATGTGGTGCTCAGAAATTGTTGAAGGTATAAAAACTGCTGCAGGGAATTAGCTGATCACTCCTCATCCTGAGCTGCACTTCTACATTGTGCATCATTTAAATTTCAGTTCTTCATTTGTAGTTTATGATAGAGACATCTGGAAGAAGTTTCAGTACTGTTTGAATTGAGACCTTGCAGAGATACTCTTTCAGTGTCAGTGCTGAACTACAAAAAAGAGTCTGGCAGTTCTTTTGTCCCTGAAGAATAAGAAAGTGGTTACTTCAGCTACTTAATAGGCTGACATAGAGAGGATGAGGCCAGACTCTGCCCGATGTAGGCTGAACTGGTAAGAAGCAACAGATGCAAGCTACAGAACTTGAGCTGATTAAAAGCTGATTAAAAGCAAGAAAAAAATGTTTTTACCTTGAGGGTAGTGAAACACTGGAGCAAAATGCCCAGAGAGGCTGGGGAAGCTTTGTACTCAAAGGTGTTCAAAACACAACCAAACAAGGACTTGGGCAACTTAATGTAACCAGACCTGATTTGAGCAGTTCCTTGGACCAGGTGGCATCTAGAACATCTTTCTGATCTAGATTACTTTATGATTCTGTCGGGACTGAAATGTTTACTAGATAGAGGCAGAGAAATGAAATATCAGTATAATAAATAAATATCTTACCAGGTACTAAAATCCTCTTTCTATCTCCTTTCTTATATGTTGATTGAATCAATTCTATTACTAGAGCATAGCTTCAAGGGAGTATAGCTTCAAGTGCAGAGCTGTAACAGATGGGAAGGAGGATATAATCAGGTTGTACCTGAAATTCAATTCCAGCTCCTCATTCAGGATGTGGCTCAAGAATAAAAGCTGCTTGTTAAGGATACTGCAAGCGCAGCATCTTCTGGATTTGTTGTAACTGTATTTATGCCCAGTTTTAATTACTAGAATCTCTTTCTGGTCACTGATTGTGGAGCTAAAATTTAAGTTTTCAGTAAAAGATATTCTACCTGTTAATTGTGTTTGCTAGTAATAGATTGTGCTGCTAAACGTAAAAACTTTAAAAACATGATGATGTTTCTTTAAAACATGTTGATTCAGTTACACTTCAATGCTTTATTGATTTCCATTATTTACATTACTGTTGTGAAAGTCATCACTAAAATTCTGCAGTTGTAGGTAGAGCTAAACATTACCACCCACCAATTTTACTTGTAACAAAACCAGAATCTTTAGAAAATTCCTCCCATTTCCTCATGCTTGATTTTCAAGTAATTGTGCAAGAAAAGATTTCAGTTAAGAGATGTTGGCTTAAATGGATGGGAAGGATAATAAGCAAAAAAAATAATTATAAACATGTACTTGATTAATGTTGAGTTAAAACAGTAGCTTGATATTTCAGTTGTTCAGTTGTTCAGTTGTTCAGTTTATGATCTGAAGTCATTCTTTTAAATTACCATTCAGACAAGTGGTCATATTCCTTTGACTAAATAATCAGTAAAATGTAATATAAAGGATCAAAAATAATATTCTGGCCAGTCTTCTGTCACTGGCAACCATATTAACCCTTTCACAAACCAGCTAAACTTTATTTTAAAGTAGTTAATACTTACTACACTAACAGGAAGGTTCCTCCAGAAACTCACTCATCTCATTCTCAAAAATTGTTAGCAACCCATATGTGACTGATGACTTTGTTAATATTGTCTTTAACCTAAAAAAAGTGATTTTCCCTGTTTTTGATTACTCTTCTTAAATATGTGAGGGAATTATCCCATCTCCTTCCTTCTCTTTTGCAAGACTAAACCAAGTTGTCTCTTCTTTCCTTTCAGAAGGGCTTCTTGTTCCCCATGAACATCCTGATAGCCCTTCCCTGCAGCTGTGCCCAATTTAACTCATATGTCTTGAACATGGGTGATCAAACTGCTCATATTCCAGATGTGGTCCTGCCAGCCTGTTACATTGACAGTGATCCACATTCAAGACAGCTGCGCCGCAGGGAACTGTTTGAAATAAAGCAAAACAAAACAAAAACAAAACCCAGCATATTCATCTGATATCTTGTGGAATGTCAAGTGAAAATCAAAGAAATCTTTGATGTGATCTGTGTTTATCAAAGGTTGTCTATTTCATCAGAGATGAGAAATGACTGCCTGTGCTAAAGACAGCTTATTAAGCAGTGTTCAAATTCTGTTCTTACTTACTCCTGTACAGGCTCATTTTAATCAAGCTGAATAAGCTTGTGCAGGCATCATTGAGAGCAGGATTTGTCCCATTAAGTGAGTCTAATGCTGTTACAGGAGAACTTGCTTTAGCAGAGGACTTGATTAATTGGAGATAAATATATTCACTGATTGCCATGATTAAAATAGAAAACAGATTGTCCTGTTTTCATGAGCTTGCCTAAATAACCTGCAGTGCAGAAGCACAGCACTGTGAGAAATCTCAATGGGATTGCTTCATCACTTTGATGTCAAGAGAGATGCATGGATGCAGCTTTTTTTTTTTTTTTTTTTTTTTAAGGCAGTGGGCCTTAAATAGGTAGAGTATCCTCTACTTTGAATAGGTAGAGGATAGAGGGCCATTCAAGGCCAATGTGTAAGGCTAATGAGAAGATCTTTTATTTTGCTGTTAGCTTTCCCAGAGTTTGATCTTTGTAGTCCTCCAGAGATCACTTGAGTCATTCTTAGGATTAATATGGCTCAGAGAAAGAAGTGCAAGTAGAATTACAGGGGTAGGCACACAATTTCAGAATTTATTTATTTATTCATTTATTTATTTTTATTTGAGACAGAACAGCTGAGCTAAGCAAAAAGGCATCTACCTTGGGGTCCCTCCATCATGAGTACCCAAAAGCTGGGTACATGCCTTCTGGCCCATCACTCCCACAATAAATAACCAGTTTTGTTGAGTAAGTGGAACTTTAAGTGCTATAAAATTCATGCTGCAAAATTTCTCTGTGGAGTTTCAGTTTTTGCCTCAGATAATTACAATCATTGATGTTCTTACCAAATTAAGCATAAAAATGCTGAATGAAGTCAGTACAGCAGTTTCTTTGTTATTTGTTTTGATAGCAAATGACATTATTTTACATTATTTTTACATTATATTTAACCTTTTGAATTTCAAGTAAGATAAAAGGGACACTTTATGCTTCTTAGAGCTGCTATTTCAGCCTGCCTACAAATTTAAGAAAAGCACATCATAAAAATGATCATAAACCATGTGTTTCCATGGTTTTCTTTCAACAAATTAAATCAGACACTTTAAAATTTTTTGCATGATACAGTATTTGTTATTCAGTGTTTCTACTGTAAGGCTTAGATCCTAATGCCATCTTGTGTCACAGAAACAGAATTTTATCCTGCAGTTTGTACAGAATCATTGTGGTTGGAAAAGACCTTTAAGATAATTTTCCAGTCAGAGCAGTTCCATGATCCTGCTTGAATTAATTGCTTAATTAATCTACCCGATTAGATTCTAAAATTATTAATGGGAATCTTTGGAAGTATCTCTTTTCCTGGTGTTTTCCACTTCTCTTTCTGGTTATTGCTCCATCAGGTTTTTGAAAATAGAAAAAAAAAAAAAAAGCAACAAAACACTGAATAATGGAAGTATGTTTTAATTGGTATCTCTTATACCTCTAAAAGGTGCAATGTAGCCTGGGAAAGAAAATGTATATTTATTTTTATTTTAAGTTAGCAGATTCACTCATCATATTAAAGTTTGCTTAGCTCCTGTAAATCACTCACTACTTGTTTGTACTCTTGTAGAGAGATCCAGTCCTTTTAACATAAGCATCTGTGTTACCATACAGTGAATAACGAGTTAAGGATCAGTATATTGAGTGTATAGGTGATAGCCACTGCCAGAAGGCAGTCCAGATCATTGAAGTTCTGTGTTTACCTGTCATCATATTCTATATGAAGAGTGAGTTCAAATGCTGGGTGGGAGTCCAGACCACTTTATCCTTTTCTGATGATAGATGTCCAAATAAACAGGAATGGAATCATAGAATCGTAGAATTGGCTGGGTTGGAAGGGACCTCAGAGATCATCAAGTCCAACCCTTGATCCACTACCGCTGCAGTTACCAGACCATGGCACTGAGTGCCACATCCAGTCTCTTTTTAAATATCTCCAGGGATGGAGAATCCACTACTTCTCGGGGCAGCCCATTCCAGTGTTTGATCACCCTCTCAGTAAAGAAATTCTTTCTAATGTCCAACCTAAACCTCCCCCGGCACAACTTGAGACCGTGCCCTCTTGTCTTGCTGAGAGTTGCCTGGGAAAAGAGACCAACACCCACCTGGCTACACCCTCCTTTCAGGGAGTTGTAGAGAGCAATGAGGTCTCCCCTGAGCCTCCTACAGGCTGAACAGCCGCAGCTCCCTCAGCCTCACCTTATAGGACTTTTGCTGGAGTCCCTTCACCAGCCTAGTTGCCTGCCTTTGGACCCGCTCCGGGACCTCAGTATCCTTCCTGAACTGAGGGGCCCAGAACTGGACACAGGACTCGAGGTGTGGCCTCACCAGCGCTGAGTACAGGATTCTTTCTATCCTCTCTTAGAAGAGAGATAGTTGCTCAGGGAACAGTTTGCATCAGCTTTCTTGATTGATGCAGTGATTGATGGTTGAACAGTTACACAGTCAGGAATGTTGGATGCCATAGGATCAGAAGGAGAACAGAGGAAAAGGATCCGGTTTTGTTCAATGCTATAGGTGGACTGATGTAAACTCCATACACGTTTTGTGGAGATTGCTGGGAGTACTTGATCTACACCCATGTTAAAAAAAAAAGCGGCTTACTCTTTTCTGGCATTCTTCTTAACTAACTCCAACCATGCTCCAGCCCCAGCAAACCACACCAATCACCATTTATATAAAAGCCTTTGTTTGAGGTGTGGTTTTGGGCTGAGAGTTTGCCCTAGGCTGACACAGCACTAAGTTTCAGCAGTAACCCAGGCAAGAGTACTCATTAGCATTCACAGCTTCTCACAATGGCTTTCATTGAAAGTAAACATATCTCTCATTTGTTTTCATGATTTGAAACAGTATGAGAAAGCAGGTGGGATGGTGGAATTTCTGTGTGTACATTGAGGAGGGACTGAGTGGGCTTTTTATTCTTAGGACACTGTCCTCAAGCACCAAACATAAAATTACATTCGAAGTAATTGGGATATAGTTAACTTTGCTGTGTGTACTTAGGATGTGTGTCCAGTAATGTATGACAGAGTAAAATAGTAGCTGATAACCAAAAATAGTTTCAAGAGAGCAGCTGTCCATTTCCAGCATCCCAAATGTACAGAAATTGGTAAGAAAGACAATGCAACAGATCAAACATCTTTTGCATTGCTGTTTCTGTATAAGTAGAGTCAGAGTTAAGTGGTTCTAATCAACAGATTCCACCATGACACGACTTGAGTAATTTGTGTGTGCAGATATTTGCTCCCTCACTTACTGTCATGAATTGCTGAAAAAATCCATTTAGTAACTATGAAGAAAATATTAACGGGAAAGTTATTTCATAAAATGTCATAAGATTCTTTTGAAATATAAGTCATGGTTTTTATCAGTTATATGTATAAAATACACAGTCATCACACAGTTAAATATTTGTGTTTACAGTTTTGTTGGTCATTGGAAACACTTTATGGTGAATTTGGAGTATTTTCAAATTAGGATTTCACAAGTCTTTGAAGAAATCAAAGGACTGAGTGTGCTGTTCTTGTCAGGAGAACTGTAAGAACTTAAATTCTAAGTGAGGACTTTTTTCCATTTAATTTCAAAAAGTGGCTAGTATATCTGTGGATGTATTCTTTTACTGTATAAAAATGTGGCACAGGTTGCTATTTAATGGCATTTTGGCTCAAAAGTTCCTATGTGAGGTACAAGTGTCCTTTAAGTAAAGACAGTAATTTTGTGATCTATTTTGTATTATACTCTCTGTGCTTGCTTATTTCTTGCTACTTAACATTATGCAATGGCAAGTAGCAATTATGCAAATAACAAAGGGTACTCATAATTTATCAGTGATACCCACAGAAACACACCATCACAGAAATATGGGCTATTTGTTAGCAAGTTAACAGAAAAACTTCTATTATCCCATTTCCTGAGAGTTATATAAGGGGCTTTATCAAAATAAGCTGCACATAGATTTAAATATCTGGGCCAGATTTCCATTCCATCCTTGCATAAGCTTCTTCCCACATGGTTTTTCCCACTTAATATTTCAGCAATTATAAGTTTTCATTTCCATTATACATGGACAGGGATGTGACAACCAATTTAAATGGATTCTGCCTATATCTAGTTGACACATCTTGCAGAGGAAAAGTAAGGAAACAAAATGGCTCTGTATTTCCCAGCATTAACTCTGAGTTGTTGGTGAAGAAAGAGACAGGGAGAGTTCCTAGCTGCTCGCAGCTTTGTGCAGCTGGAGTCTAACACAGCAAGAATGTGACATTCATGGTATTTTCACCATACAGTGGTTCAGTTTTAGATGGAGCTGCGAGTAACATTCATTTCTCTCAATACATGTATGACAGATAATAATAATCAACCTTGTTGCTTGATTTCAGAACTCTCTCAGAAAATGACAGTACCTCTTTACCACCTGCTGATTCCTGCACCAGTCCGACCAAAATGGATTTGTCATTCAGTAAAACTGCCAAACAGTGCCTAGAGGAGATATCTGGTGAGTAACAATAATTCAGCAGAAGCCTGTAAACTTCTTTGCTTACATCTGTTTCTTACCAGGAGCTTTGCAGCAGTTTGACATAATACTTCTGACCCCTATTCATGAGTGGTATGAAATATGCAGAAAACTTGAGTCATAAACATTTAGTGCTTCAAATGCACAGTTCGCTTGTCTGAACTGGCTCCTGTTCAGATATCCTCTTCATCATTTTGAGAAACTGGCCTTTCACAAGCTAGGGTTTCAAGTCATTATTTTAGTCATACTGAGTACTCCAGCAGGATCAGTGGAAAATCTGCTTCAGAATATTTGACACTGATGCCCTTAAGATCATCAAATTAAATTGTAACATCAGAATTAAGACAAAATATATTTTACTTTTTAAAATGAATGTATATTCAGAAAATGGAGACCTGTGACTAGTGGTGTTCCCCAGGGATTGTGTCTATCTTATTCAACATGATGGGACAGAGTGTATCCTCAGCAAGTTTGCTGGTGATATGAAACTGGGAGGATTGGCTGAGACACTGGAAGGCTGTGTGGCCATTCAGTGAGATGTGGACAGACTGGAGAGCTGGGCAAAGGGGAATCTGATGAGATTTAACAAGAAGAAATCGAGAGTGCTACACCTGGGGAGGAATAACACCATGCACCAGTACAGATTAGGGGTTGAGCTGCTGGAAAACACCATGGAGAAGGACTTCAGAGTACTGATGGACAGTAAGTTCTCCATGGGAGAGCAATGTGTCCTTGTGGTCAAGAAGGTCAATTGGTATCCTGGGGTGCATTAAGAAGAGTGTGTCCTACAGGTCAAGGGAGGTTCTCCTTCCTCTCTGCTCTTCCCTAGTGGGACCTGGCTTAGAAGCTGCTGCTAGAGCTAAGCTGCTAAATATTGTGTTTTGAAATTCCTTGTAAACCTTGAGAAATATCCTTATTAGGCTGAGAGCAATTTTTCAGAATAACACCACTGAAGTCAACAGAGCCATGCTGATTTCCATCAGTTTGGGATCTGGTCGTAATTCTGCCTATGGATGTAAAAAGCAAAGTGTCACAGCTGACTTTTTCATCAGGACTGAGTTGCACCAGGGTTGTGTGGAACAACTTTCAGAGAGATCCTTCACCAGAGCTGTTTTGTTGGGATTTGGGGGTTTGTTTTTATTTTTATTGTTGTTTTGTGTTTTTTTTCATTAGCATCCTTAATCCTTATATTTTTTACAATAATAATAAAAAGTGAAATCTCTGTCCTGGAGGATTTGACTGTAGTTTTGCCCCTTTAGTCCAAATTTTTAACATTCTGGTGGACTTATAACTAGTCATGTGATTCTTCTAACACAGGCTATAACTCACTTAATGCACTCATTTGACACATCAGTCTAAAATTATCTCTTCAGCAGAAGGGAAATTATATGCCCAAGCTTTGTTGAATTGCCTTGGCATTTAGCTGACTCATACCAAAACTGAGGTTTTGTCCTGGTTTGCCTTATACCCTTTGGAACTTTTCTGAATATAATTTCCCTTATTTGCATAGCCAGCTTTTGTGATAAATATGTTTCTCTGAAACATGGTGAGATGTTTGCTAGAGATGGTAACAATATAGTATCAATGCAATGCTTCCTGAAATGAGGGATCAAATGGTATCTCATGTCTCCTGGCTTTTTACTGTTCTGAACAGAAACAGCATCAAAAAGAAGAAAGTGGCACAAAGGGCTCTAGATATCAGAGATGTTTATAATCTAATCTAATCTAATCTAATATAATATAATATAATCTGTTTCTAATTATTCAGACTCTGGCATTAGCAGTTGACTGACATAACAGATAGTAAAACAGAACCACTGGGAAAATGTGATCAATTAGTTATTGTATATGGAGAAAAACAGATATGTTTTCAATTATGACCCATAATTGTCTATTAGCAGAAAGAATGAATGGGTCAAATATTACATTTGCTGCATAAACAATTGTCTGTACTGAGGGATGATAACCAAGTCACTGGTGATTCTGTCATTGATGAACCTGTGTGGGAAAAAGCCCTGTGATGGCTATTCAGGAGAGTATTCCATGATGGAATGGCCATGAGTGAGGACAATTTAAATTATCTTACTTAAGAACATCTTTATTCTGGTATGATCAAGGGATTATACCACTAGTAGCAAGGAGAAAAGAAGGAGTTATTTCCTTGCTCTGGTCACTTATATCCAGGGTGCTAAGAGGTGAACCCAGAGTTACTTTCACTTGGATATTGTCATTTACCTGAAATCTTCCACTGCTGCTATGGAGGGACATAATCTTTATATTATCTCAAACTTCTTTTACAACTTGGTAGGCAAACACACTAGTACAATATATTAGCAGGCAGTAAGGATCAAAAAGGGTCATGCAAGGGACTGAGCATCTGTGGAAGTCACTGAGCAGCTTTATAGGAGCAGGTTCATAATTGCTGCTCCACCTGCATTGTATTTCTGCTTCATTAGTCTTTATTGTTTTTACAGTGGAAAATATTGGCAACTAAGTCTAAAATGCTCAGCACTATGATATCTTAGTCTGTATCACCACACGTATTTCTCTACTTCCAGAATATTTACAGACTCATATTTGTTACTGTCTCTTGGCTGAAGATAACTGCTCCCATAAGCAGCCAAACAGATCATATCACAGCTCCTAATCCACTTCAGGGCAAAATCATCCAATCAATCTTAAAAGAATGCAGCAACCATGGCAAGACTTCTCCACAATATAGGCAAAGCTTGAGTATGCACAATGTAAATTTAAAAGATTTGGGAGTGTTTGTCCAGGCATGCTTTTCCTGGGTGATTCAGGATACCAGAATGAAGCCAATTTCCTTGCTCTAGTGGTGGATGGTCACTGCTCTGTTTTCTGTGCCCAGTAAGGCAGTTCACATTTCTCTGCCACTGTCTCAACATGGGAAATGAGTAAAAAGAGAGGGAAATTGAGAAAACATAGGGGTAATTTTCAGCTGTATCTTCGCATTTCTAAGGGAGCCACTTGCCTTTAAAATCTGTCCTGTCTTCCAGCTCAGAGAGGATGAAAAGATGGGGCAAACTCAGTGTAAACTGTTGGTTTCCTTCCCTCTACTAGGCAAGTAATCACTTGATTTTCATAGCTGTGAGAGGAAGGTGGTGCTGGATGTGAAGGAGATGGTGAAGCTGGTGTAGACCTGGACTCCTAAGTGCTGCCTTGATAAACAGAACAACCTCTTTATTTTTAGCTTATCTCCACAAATCTGCTGCCCTCAGTAGTTTCCCACATGGCTTATGCCTAAATCTAGTCCTGCCTCTTGGTAGAGCTACTGTTAATATGAATTTCTTCACTGTTCCTCCGTCTCTGATAGGAATTTTTTTCCAGATGTGATCTGAAGTGATTCAGACTTTTTTTTTTTTTTTTTTTTTTTTCTTTTTCTGCTCTGAATATTTCACAGCTCAGCCAGAGCAGTCCCAGGTGTTTCCATGCACAAGTAGAGATCAGCAGTACTGCTCATGATACCTTGGTATCCCCTCTGTGTGCACAATGCACACATATACACACTGTATGAGTCCCAGCTGTCAGCACAGGTCACCCATGCAGCAGTTTCAGTGCATTCTGCATTGGGGCAGACTCAATACACATGTGGCACACAGTTGTGTAGAGCTCTGTCCAGGAAGTCTCAGACTGGGAGTCCTAAATAAGCACCAGTTCTCCAGTCACATAGGAACTCTCTTTCCTCAATGTACTTAATGTACCAGTTGCCTCAACAGTACTACCCAGTCTGTATGTTTCTGCAAAACTGGAGTATAATTTACAGCCAGGATTTGGGGAGGAAAAAAAAAAAAAAAAAGAAAGAAAGAAAGTCTAATAAAATAATCCAGTTTGGTTCTTTTCATTTTCATCAGGTGACTAGGAATAAGTTTTTCAGATGTTCTTCCCAATATTCCTACTTGTAGGAATTTCAGTGATGAAATTTATCAGTGTCTGTTGCAATTTTATTGGAGAAGGGTATCAGTAAGTTAATTTATTAATAATCCATTTTAAACTGTACATGTCAGTAACTACAAAGTATTATTTTATTAAATTGATTATACTGTTTGGTTTTAACAAGTGTTTACATGTACAAAGAGCTTAATGCAAAATATGTTATTAAATAATTTTTAATTAATTAAGAAATATCAACTAACTATAAGAAAATATGAGGGTTGAAGCAGAAATGAAAGTAATCTTCAGAGTTAGAGTCCAATATCAGTGGCAGGATTAGCATATAAAAAAAATTTTCAAGCTTTTCTGTGAATTTTTTATTGTGCTTCTTTTTTGGTCCCTGATATGTTAATTAGGAATGGAAATAGTTTACAATATTTTTTTCAAAAAAGCTTAGCTGCAGAGATTCATAATCTTATGCATTTGCATATCTATTACATAATTCATTTGAAATGCTCTGCACTGGGTCTTCAAAGAAAGTCTAATCTGATAGAAAGTTTTTCCCTAGATTACTAGTTCTTAAAATATATATTTTTTATATTTTTTTAATTCCTTTATAAAAGGGAAAGCAAACATAAGATCATACATTACACTGACTATGATATGTTGAGGAAGTTCTGTGTGCTATTCTTGTTTTAAACATAGTCCTGTGTGGTGGGTATGGAGTACACTGATTAGAAAGGTTGTTGGGGAATAATACTCTGTCATGATATTTACTCTCTTATGGTCTCTTGTAATCTGCTTAGTTTCCTTCTTACTTTATTTCATACATTTAAAATGAAGGAATGAGCTTTATAAAAATATTTTTCAATGAATAAACCTGAGCTTTTTCCACGTTGCAATTTTATCTTTTGTTAAATTAAACCCCACAGAGCAGTGTGGTAAAGTGGAAGAAGAAATTCAGTGTTCTTTATGCTGTGTACTTGGTCCAAGATGTACATATGTGTCTGATGCACCTGAGGATGGTCCTGATGATCTGTCTACCAAGTGAGGAGGCAAGGGGATGAATGGGAGAAAAATTCACATAATCTTGTAATTAAGGGCAGTAGTATGGTGCTCTAACGAATGAAGACTGAAAAAAGGTTGTGTGATTAGCCTGAATACCTCCATATCCCAGCATTAACCTCACTGTATTTTTAATGTCTGTAGAGATGGAAGTGAGACTGGTGGATGTGAGACTGGTGGATGCTGGAGTTGCAGCATGTGGCTGCAGCATGTGTGTAGCCCTCATGTGGCTCCCAAAAAATTAAGGTTTCATGCCTGTGGCTGGATGATGGATCATGAGCTATGTCTTGCTGAAGCTGGACTGTAGTGAGTGACCTAGGTGGGATGAGAAAGAGGTCTGCAGAGACACTGAGACCCTTTGGGTTGCCTGGGACTCAGCTGTACCCCCACCAGAGACCCCTCCAGCCTGGAGTGATGAGGCATCTATTGCCAGCACCGTACATGAGGTTTAGAGTGGCTCATTAGGTGAAGACATTTCATCACCTTCTCCAAGTTTTTCTGCTGGGCAGCCACACCATGCATTGCTTCCCTGGCAGAGCAATGCTTAGCAGGAGGCAGCACGCCCTGTTCCCAGGGCTCACTGGAGGTGGGATACAGAGCCATAGGAATGGCTGTTGCATACACACCTGCTATGGATGCAGAGTGAGTCTATACCTGCTGACCATGGAGACAAGCCACTGACTCTGGATGTTTGGATATGAAAGGGTGGCTTAGGAAGTTAATGTGCATTTATTGAGACTGTCAGGGAGAGATTCACTGTTGCTGTATATGATGGGACAGGTCCTGATCCCTTGATCCCGCTGCATCATGGTGCTGCGTGGGGCCAAACCACTGTCCTTCCTTTTGTTTGAAACATAGCAACTGATAATACCATGCTCTTTTGAGTATGAGTTGAGGTTTAAAACCTCAGGAGGAAAAGAAAGAGATTTCCCTTCATTTTGCAAATCCTGTATTGTAAATACAACCCAGTGGAGCCTTCCTAATAGTCTCAAAAGCTTCCTCAGCCACGCTGAACAGGCAGCTGCAGCCAGCACCAGGATGGGAGCGTGGAGGCAATGCTGGAGCTCTGCTTCTTCAGCTGGGGCAGTGTCAGCATCTCCACCAGTGCACCCAGCAGGTTCATCACAAACTTTTAAGGGCCCCTATGTCACTAAAGCTGTCAGACTCTGGGAGCAGATACAGCAGATACAACCATCAAGGCTTTACTTTTTGTTTCCGTGCTGAACTAGAGGAAGGGGTTTAATATTTGGAATCCTTTTGTGCCCAGGCTGACAGCACATTCGTCTTGTCTCCCCTTAGTCAGACTTTGAGGACTAACCAAAGAGGAGGAGTGGTATCTTCTCCTGTTGTGGGCCTTGTCTTTCTTGGAATCTGCCAGTGATGTAAAAAGGAAAACTTGCTTGAGACTACTGAGACTACTGATTTTTTCCAGATTAGTTCTGCATTTATAAGTGTCACCTAGGAAAAATAACGTACCCTTCCTTTAAAATTTCTTATGAGTTTCCTCAATGTACTTTTTCTTTACATATCTTTAAAAACTGTAAACTGAGACAGCAAAAAGCAAGAAGTACACACTGAGGCTTCTGTTGACACCTGTTTATTCACACAGGAAATCTGCAAACACTGTGTAATCCTTAGGGTAGCATTTTTAGAGGTTATTTTCCTGTCAAGGTTTCTCAGGTAGAGATTCAATGCTGGCATATCTAGCACACTAGATATGTTTCACACTGACAAAATCCATATATTGCTATACACCAATTTTCATTTTTGTAGATTTCTACAGAATGTTTTATGAAATAAATTTTCAGCTACATAAAAAGGTTGTATCTCAAAAATTATAGTTGCAATCAGATAGTCCTTTGTTTATCTGTCAATTATTTCTGGGACTAATATATTTTTCTCTGTGAGAAAAGGTATAGATTTAAGCATAAGCCTTCTATTTCTTGATAATGTATTTAAAAACATCATATAGAACTGGTGAACTTAGTTCAAACATGATACTGAGTTGCTTTTTAAAAAAAATCACTATTCCATTAATAGGCTTTCTTCAGAAGATTGTGAAACAGTTATTTTATTGCAGCATGTTAGTATCTGAATCTCAAAGAGAATCAAACAAAGTGCATGTTAAGGACAAAGAAATAAAAAATTTTCTTTTATAAATCACCCTACTGTGTAGGTGCTGTTGTCTTCCATTTTTTAGCTTTTTTGTGACATTCAATTACATATTTTTTATTTAGAGCAGAAACTGCAAGACTGAAAGTCCATTTGCAAATCTGCTCTAACTTTCTGCACAGGGAGCAGCAGTGCTATGTAAGAAACAGTTTGTCTTCCTTACCTTTCAAAGAGAAAGACGGGAGCTGCCTGTGAGCTAGGTCTGTTAGGGTAGCATTCTGTTCAGGTGAAGCTGTGTCTTGAAACCTATGGCACTGCAAACTGGGCAGAGGCTCCTGTGTCTCGGGTTTAGTTCACCAGGATGTTTGCTGCCATGGCAGCCAGCAGCATTCGCTGCAGCAGCAGAGAAGAGTCATATATCTGGGAATGCAGGTTGAATACTAAAATGTAAGGAGGCTTGTGCAGAGCTTTGCTTCGGTGGTTAATTTCGGCTCTTTATTGAGCTCTGACGTGGAGGCTGTACTTGCAGTTCTGTGTCAGCCCATCTAAAGTGAAGAGCCATGCACTGGGATCAGGCATGATCTGCTGAGAGGCAGGAAGCAAGCCCGAGACAGCACTCGTGCCTACGTTGGATTTCAGAAGGCAGCAGCTGTAGCCAGAGATGCAGGCCCACCACTCCGATGGGAACAGTGCTTGGATGGAGAGGGGAAAACACAGTTGGCTTTTGGAATTACTTTTGTGCTGGAGCAGAGTGTTTGATCAATTCTCTTCTGCTTGAGAGAAATCCAAGTGAAAATGACTGTAAGTACTGCAGATTAACGTGACGGGAGAGAAGTGGCTCAGCAGAGACAGCAGAATAATTTTAAAGAAAATGACTGTGCCTGTCTAGTCATTTACAGAACATACACTGCATGGTTGAGCTGTGCTTTTCATTGTGAGTGCAAGTATGTGCTACCTGGGATGTGCAGCGTGCAGTGCTGGAAGAATCACTTCCCAGACTTTTTGGGAGAATTGAACTGCTGTCCACCTCAGAAATATGAGATCTAACTGAGCTGAAAGCCCAGCCGGAAAGATGCAGTGATCAGCTGCTGAACTGTCAGTGTTTAAAGGCAAGGAGGTTAGGAGAGGGTGTGTTCATCTTCGGAAGCAAAAGTCTCTTACCACTCTCACACTCATCAGTGAAGGGGACAAGACACGATACTCACACAGAGGGCACTGGTTTGGAAACACCTTCAAGTCCAGCCAGAGTGATCACCAGTGGAAAGCTGAAGCAGAGGAGCAGAGGTCCCTTTCCCAAGGCACTCTCACGGTCGGTGCACCCTCTCTCCACCCCAGGGGTTTCAGGCACCACCACCTGCTGGAAGCAGGATGTCAAGGAGAGCAAGAGGCCAGCACACAGGTGAAGCCTTTGAGACTGACAATGAAGAAAGGGGAAAATCAGATGATGAAAATGTGTCCTGCATGTCCCATTTCCCCAGCAGGAACTGGGCAGAAGAGGAGGAGGAGGAAGGCTGCTTACGTGAAGGGACAGCACATCTGGATGAAGATGTCATAATAACAATGCTGGGGGACCTAGAACAGGTCCTTTATACTGATATTTTAGGTAAGTTAACTTTGGCTTGACATCAGGAAGGGCAGGAGGTGACCCAAGTGTTAACACGAATCTGCACGGAGCAGATTTTTGATCTTGATGGTGATTTCACAAGACAGAACTGGGTTTATTTGCAGTTGCATGCAAAAATAGGATCTAGACATTCCTTGTTTGCCTACTCCTACTTCTAAAGACTGTATGAAATAAAGACAAATGTCTACATTACTTTTGATGGGTGCGTGGGCAGGAACAGCCTGTGAATAATTGAGCATAATTTGCTAATTTGTTTGAAAATACAAGGTGAAGCATTTAAGTTTACCAACAAATATTTTAATTTTAAAATATTTGTTTGAATTTCAAATTGAAATCCTTAATCCAAAGTTTCCTTTAGATAGAAAATGTATTGACCTATGTACAAACTCTCCCTCCAGTACTGCTTCCCTCTTCTGGCCCCCTCCCCCCCTTAATTTCATCCCTACGTGTGGAATTGTGAGCACCAGGGGTTTGGTTTGGTTTAAATGACCGGTTTAGTTATATCAGTGCATGCCAGTGATCATTTGAAGTTCACAGCTATAGGTTCTTCAAAAGGACTCTGTGTTGCTGGCTTTACTTTTCATCTCTCAGCCCTTTATCAGAGTGCTCAAAGTGTTCATTTCCAAAGCTTTGTTCTTCAGCCAGTCAAATGGTTGAAAGTGGCTGCTGGCTTTTCCAAGGCTATGTAGCATGTGTCTAGCCTGGAGATAGTTTGCTGGTGGATATGTTAGTCCTGAGTGGTTTAAAACATTCAGGATAAAATGTTTACTCTATATGTAAAGTAAAAAGATACCATCTCAAAATAAAAAAGTAACAAGAATTCTCTCTTTATGCATACCTTTTATTATTAGATTATACAAGCATGCTAAAAGGGGCTTCTCCTATAAATTATAGGCTTGTTAGCAAAAGAAGCTGAGCTCTCCACCTGCCCCTGCTCCTCTTCAACTATATTTCATTGGCCGAATTACTGTTCTCTTCTAAGCCTCAGTTTGCCCACCTTCAGAGTAAAATTGGAACTTTGTGAATATATTTATATGTCCAAGAGTGGACAATTTTCTGGGCAGCTGCTCATTATTTCTAAGTCCTTTTATGAAAATCAGACAATTAATGGAATTATTTTCCCATGTCTCCACTTTGGGCTGTAATTACATGTGTGGAAGTACTGGAGTTATTATAAACTGTATTATTAAATGTACAATTATGGGTGAGCTTCTGAATTGTGAATGTAAATGTTTAACCTGGGTGGTGTTTTTTGTAAAATGTTTCTTCTGATTTCCTATTTACAAAACTCACATAATGGAAGACATGAATGTGTTCTCTAGAAATTTGTAGAGAGAACTTGTAATGGTTTATTGCTTACAGGCAAGAATTTGGGTAAAATCTCTTGCAATATTAATGTTTAACTGTAAGTGATGAACCTTGTAGTGATATGAGCAGATTGCATTTCATGGAACCAGTAAAATATTTACATCAGGTTGTCTTTTAAGTGGAACAGAATTTTGACAGAAAGTTTCAGGGTACTTTCTTATCCCAATCCATCCACATAGGAAATAGAATGGCTTTTCTTCAGCCAAACCATAATCACTTGAGATAAAAAAGCCAGGATGCCATTCTGATGTGCTAGGTTAATGCACATATAGATAGACTCTGATGCTAGTGGGCAAAGCAGTAAGAAATGTGGTGCCTGGGGTAGTCTGGGCTCCCTTTGTACCCATACAGTTTGTCCCAATCCTGCTGCAACAAGCACCATAGCATCTCTTCTAGCAAGCAAAACATAGGTAGCTTTCAGAAATCACACATCTCCACCATCCCTATGCTCCTCTGTACAGAATGGGGCTTGGTGTTGATGGGGAGCCACAGAGCCATCCTGAAAGTGCAGGTAATGTCAGATGCAAGTTAGGTCTGAGAACCTTTTACCCAGCACAGAAAACATCCAATCATCATGTTCAAATGTTTATACTTTCTGACTTGTTCGTCCGTGGTTCAGCATGAATCCATTTATATAGCCTTAAGAGAAGGTTGGAAAGGAAAAAGAAAAATTATTTTTAAAATACTAATAGTTACAGTAATAAGGATTTTGTATGTATACTCTGTAGTAAACACTATGTAGTATTTTAAGATCACAAAACTCTAGTTGTATCTTAGAAAAAAAAAATGCTGAAAAGATTTTGAAACTACCCTTTCTGCCACTAAGAGATCAAAGGACCTTTCTAGTATAGAATAACACTATTTTTATGGTACATTTTTTCTGAAATTTAAACATTCTTCTCAGTCAAAACATATTTGGGAGTTTGCCATATACATGTACCTTTGTATTTAATTGCAATTATACTTTAAGGCTTTGTTATGCTACTAACTGTACAATATATATTTTAAAAGGCAGTTGTCATTTTTGCTGCAAAATTTTTTAATGTTAACATACAGCAAAGGATAACTGACAAGAATGAACAAGAAAGGAAAGGGCAAAGTTACTGAAAATATTAGTTATATTTAGTTCCTCAAATAAATAGAAAAGTAAAATATTGCTTTGCCTTCAATCCTGCCTGCTTACGCCCTGGAATTTGTCTTTCTATGTGTGGCAGAAAATTGTCTTATACCAACAACACTTTCCCCTCTGGTTTTAGGTAGGGCAAGAAAAACAGGCCTTGGTGTTCTTCATCCAGGTGTTGTAATGTGCTCCTGGAAGTATATTTGAGTGCATTTGGCAGAGGAAGGAAAAGCAAAGGGAAGCATCAGTGAGGAGCTGAGCTCAGGCATGGAAAGCCTTCCTGGGAGCTGTCAGGGCTTTCAACAGCAGGTTTAATCTAACAGTACTTAAAGGTCTCCAGCTTTGCCTCAGCATGAGCCCTTTTGCTTCATGGGAACATTCAGGGTGGTGCAGAAACCTCTGCAAACAGTACATGGGGTCCATGGGCACAGTGATCAGCAGGGTGCTTGACTGAATGCCTCTACCTTGAAACACAGGACTAGAGATAATTTCAACCTGATGGTGAATATTCTGAGTGAGGCAAAGCTTCCTGCGAAGTATCACATGTGAAAATGCACACAGGTAGTTTATTTTATGGTGCAAAATATTGTGACCTTGGGGTGTGGCTTGAGAAGATGGAGAGATTGGAAGCAGATATGGGCTTGTATCCCTGCTTCTCATCCCCAGCTTGTCCAAGTGACCTCACCATCAGTTCCACCATGCCAACCCAGAGGCTTCTGTACTGTTTGACCATGAAACCACTGGATAATTGATTTTGAGCAATAAAACAAGTAAAGACCAGTTCCTGAAGGACTGTTTGGATAGAGGAAAGAGGACAGAAGACACAACCAGTGCAGAGTAGATGGAAAAACCTCAGCCTGGCACTGCTGTCAAACCTAGCTTGACATTAAGCCACAACTGCAGGGTACACTGGCTAGTACCTTGCATCATTTGCCAGTCAACCTCACTATATTTTCCCCATGCCTTCAAACAGAGGTTGTGCTAAGATCTTTTTGCCTTACCACATTTTTTTTCCCCAAATGCTTATGTTTTTTGATTTACTATTCCAGAACACTTGTTAAATATAACAGTGTCACTGTTTCTAGCCCCATAGTGGGTATTGCTCAGCTCTCTCTCCTATGCGACTTGTCTTGCAAGCTCTAAATTCTAAAGGATGTCCTTCCTTGTTCACATTTTTACCAATTTTCCTTTTCCTTGTTTTTTTCTTTTTTCTTTTTTTTTTTTTTTTTTTTTTTTTTTTTTTTTTTCCAAATGTTTTCTACCTGTTTGGTTTTTTTTTACCTGTCTCCCTCATACCATGCTTTTCCTCAGAGATTTCACCACTGTTATATAAACTCACACACAAACCTGGGAGGAAGAAAGGTGGCAACAGAATGACAAATACAGCAACTTGAAGATGTCTATCAGCATGTGTATTTTACATTTGACAATGTAAAAGTAGTGCTTTGTGGTATTTTGCCTCTGCTTGGATTTTGGATCTTGATTTTTGTATGTGTTGACTTTAAGTTCACCAGATAAAACATGTCATGAAGATTCCAATATTGGATTAAAAGCTTGTTCTGGATGCAAATGCTGAAATCTGGAATTAAATATTAGATAGTTTATGGGTTGCACAACAGTATTTCCAGAATGAGGAGTAAAATTAACAAGTTATGACATAAAAATGATCATTGACAGAGTCAAAAGGAATTATTTCCTCTCCACATTCAGCATTGTACATATAATAAGGATGCTTCTTGCCAGCCCTATTACAATCAAAAGATACAGGACACAGCCAAAAGCAGAACACTTGCCTCAAACCCATCAGAAATTTTGTCATGGATTTACTTTTGAAATTCTCTTATTCTCCTAGAGAAAAATGAAATAAAAATTCCTTTATATGCTAGAAAACATGCTTCTCTGTACATTCATGTATGATTCTTGGAGCTTGTTTTGAGGCTTCTTATATTTTCCTTTTGTTCCTTTTTTTCCCTTTTTTTTTTTTTTTCTTTCCTTTGTTTTGTTTTGTGTTTGCTTTGATATCATGTGAAGTGAACATGATTTGGGATGTTACAGGTGACGTTCTCTGGGATTTACCATTCAAGATACCAAACTAGCCAGTCATGAAGGATTCCTGAAGGCTGTTAAAATCTATATTTACATAAATGACACATGTTCAGAGTATTCAGATTTTTATCCCAAGAAGACTATGTTTGAATCATATATGAAAAATAATCCCCCCCTTCATGAAACCTTTACAGTTAAGGAAAGATGCTTTATCAAGTGCCTGAACTAAGCAATGCTTTGAAATAGCCTGCATGTTAAGTGCATACTGAAGAGTCATTGTAACAGATACCCCAATTCTTTCCAGACAGAGATAAACTGTGGCTTTATTTTCTACCAAGTCATGTAAAATTTCACGGAGGAAAAGGGCTGTGTAATGTAACAAGTGGTCTGGGACTGCATCATGCCTTGATTACAGAGGATAAATGTAAATCTGGGTTTCATTGATATATTTGGGCCCTAATAGTGATACTTCAACAGGACCCTTTTCAGGGTTTTTTTTTTTTTACATATGGCATGTTATTTATAAGCCTATGTATGTTCTATTACTGAAAATATGAGGTTTCAATTTTTATAAGAGTTCCCAGCTGTATGTACTTCATTCAACCTTAAACACTCTCATGTGCTAAAACTCATGCTGTCTTTCCTGTTTTATTCCAGGGGAAGACCCTGAAACAAGAAGAATGAGAACTGTAAAGAATATAGCAGACCTGAGACAGAATTTGGAAGAAACTATGTCCAGCCTTAGAGGGACGCAGATAAGCCACAGGTACACTGGTTTTGTGTAGAGTCCTAAAAATTTACACTGTAGGAGAGTATTACTAGTTGCTGAATGAATAAAAGACTTGCAGGGGAATATTATCTATGGCACTAACCATGCTGTTTGCTAGATTGCCTCAATAATTTAAAATGTGACTAATATATGTTACTGTCAAAGAGTCATACAATCATTCAGAAAGATGGTTATTGTTTTCTATACATCTACTTAAAAACACATACAATTTATTTTAAGTTATTTTAAAACTACAGCTTATTGTATACTAAATATATCTGTGCACATGCAGACTGACAAACACACAGAGAACTTTTTAAAAAAAAAAAAAAAAAAAAAAAAATTCTTCCAGCCTTTGCTTTTCCATGCTTCTCAGGAACAAAGAAAGAACAGCTCACTGACTTCTCCATTTTGTTTGGCAGCACGTTGGAGACAACTTTTGACAGCACTGTGACAACTGAGGTGAATGGGAGAAGCATCCCGAGCTTGACGAGCCGGTCCAACCCGGTGACGTGGAGGCTGGGGCAGGCGAGTCCCCGGCTGCAGGCAGGAGATGCCCCATCCTTGGGCAGTGGCTATCCTCGCAGCACCACGAGTCGGTTCATACACACAGACCCTTCCCGTTTCATGTACACCACCCCTCTGCGCCGAGCAGCTGTGTCTCGCCTGGGAAATATCTCACAGATGGGGATGAGTGAGAAGGGGAGTGATGATTTGGACATGTCCGCTGAAGTGGACGTTGGGGGCTACATGAGCGATGGGGACATTCTTGGGAAGAGCCTCCGAACTGATGACATCAACAGTGGGTAAGTAAAACTCTTTTCCTCGTTTGAACTAACAAACAGCAAGCAGATTTGGTGGGATTTTGCTAAGAAATTCTGGCAAACAAGTGGAAGTTGCATTATGGTTGCTACGTAAAAAAAAAAACAACAAACAAAACAAAACCAAAACATATATATAATATATATATATATTCATACATATATATATATATATAAAGGCCCCTAAGCTTCCAGTGATTTTATCACCTACCTTCAAATTCAGTTCTTCTCCTTCAGAATCAACATGACTTTGCTATGAGCTTTGATAAGAGCACAGGTACTCCTTATTACTTGCTGCAATTTCTTAGTTATATGGTAAAGCAGCATCTTTCATTGCTTGTCCTGGGTTAGGTCTTCTTTTGGTATTTTTGTACCTTATTCAAGGTAGTTGATATGATATTGGTTGCAGCTGATGAAAAATTATTTCTGACAGGCCTGACTTTCTCTGTCTCCACTTCAGATGTTGTCTAGTGTAGTCTGTGTGATGGGCCTTTACGCCAGCTTTTCAGCTATGTGTATCGTCTGAGCTGTAGGAACATCTTCTCTTAGAGGACCAAATCTGTTCCCAGGAGGAAGAATAAAAAATATTTTTACTTTTGCTTAATCAGTAATAACAATTATTGAGTCCAATTAATAGTTGACTCAAATAGTTGACTCTATTCCCTATGTTTGAAATTGCTATTTAACAGTACTTACATCAATCTTAAAAGCCACTTCACTCCTATGTATCTGTAGAACACCTAAAGAATCATATCAAAAAAGCCATTCTACTTTTATACTCATTCTTAAATTCTGGTTCGTTGCTGTTGTTGGAATCTCAAAGTTGCTTGGTGGCTGAGGTAACATTCTGTTTGACAGAAGTCCCATGGAGTTCATGGCCGTGTCACACCACACTGCTTTGTATAAATTTAGAACTCTTGTTGTCAATCTAATCTTTTAGTTTGAGGTATAGCTATGATTAGAGAATGGCAGCTGATGAAATTGGATATGATACCTTCCTAAGGCCTACTTTAAGTCTGTGATCAAAGCCCTCTCTACAGTAGGGCCTCACCTCAAGCACCATCCAAAGATAGACCTCTATAAAAAGCATATTTATAAAGAAAGGCAGTTCCTGTATCTCCCTGATGCACTGTCTCAGTGACCTGTGAATGGAGCACTGCTGACAAGGTTGTCCATAGCATAGAATTAGTGTGTGATATAACAAAGAAAAGACTTGTGGAAAGCGTAATACTTTAATGTCTGAGGACTTTTTATCATAAACAAAATATAAAGGCTGCCTTTGGTGGATGCATGGGCTTATTTAAATAAAAAACAACAACCAAAAAACGAACATATACTGGAATCTTTTTGCAGTGCCTGATGAGTTTTATTAATTAGCTTATCACATTAGAGAATTAATATAGTCATATGCATGACTTTTCTTTGCATTTGTAATAAGGATGACTCAATACAAAGTAAGTTGCAATGTGCTCTTTTAACAATTGTAGGTGCAGTAAATGTTAAAAACAAGTTAATTAGCTCTGAAAATTCAGATTTAATTGAGGCATGTAGTTTTAACTCTTTTATGCCTCTTCCATTTTCAGTTTAATTACTTTAAACACTTGGGGACAGCAATATAGCAGTAATTAGAAATTAGAATGAGGAAAGGAATTAAATCTTCATCATAATTCTTCCCTAGCTAAATAATCTGTCAAGAAGTCTAAATTTAGTCTTTAATAAAAGGATAAATCTAGTGTGTGAGTATGACTGTTAATTTACCTTTGAAAACATATTTGACGATACCTTCTGCAGACTCCAGATACCAGGGTTTCAGAAATCCTTTGCCGAACTCCAGGCCAAATCTTACCAGTGCATAAAATTCCTTAGAGTTTAGTTAAAAATAAGGAAACCAGCACTTTGTGTTTGAATGCACCTGAAATTACCTTCATCCAGATTGCCAGACCCAGGATGTGATGCTATCTCAACCTGTAGCAGTCACACAGCACACTGCTTAACTAACACATCTTTGCTCTCAAATTCTGCACCATCTTGCCCAACCCAAGCTCTGGTAGTGGGACCTGGGGCTCCTGGATTGCTGGATTAGCTCTGCAGATTTCAATTAAAGCCACTCCCAGAAGGAAGTGCAGGGAGAGGGGTAGAAGAGCATCTGGAGCATTGGCTTATGTTTAGAGCTGTTGAAATTAAATGTCTGTGGACCTGAAAAGGTGGATCTGAGTGGTGCCATTTCGACGCTCAAAGAGAACTGGTTTTAAAGATTATTTGCATAGGGACTGTACTCCAGTAGAACATCTCAGCCTTCATCCTGTTATCAGGACCACACTTTTTTCTGTTAACCTGTAAATTTACTTTAAGCAGGTTCACTGAAGTATGAAATTATGAGAGGAAAATGCAAAAACCAAGAGCTTTAGAGGAAGAGAGTTTAATGGGTTCTTCTTACAGAAAATAATGGACAGGTCTTGAGAGTAGGAAAAGCTTGTCATATTGCTCAGTTATAAGAACCAAGACCTCTTGTTGAGATACTAAGGGGTAGGTAGGCATTCCAGAAATTATTTCTGTTGCTTGAAATTTAAAAACTTTTAATGGTTGGCTAGTAAGTAAGCAGCACTATACTCACTGTTCAATTCATTAGCCGTTGAAGTTGTAGAAACAAAGCTAAAGGAACACAGATAGAAACAGATTCTTAAATGTCATTATAAGGGCTTCAGTGGATATCTCTTTCACGTCTCAGTGATTGCATCCCAACAGGAACTACAGATTTGTGTTCTCAATTCTCTTTCCATGTAGATGGATGTTACTGTTTTTTTTCCTCTTTTTGTTTTTTTTTTTACTTTTTTAACTGGAGTTAATGTCTTCATTATGTGATATTATTTAGCAAAAGGGCAATATTTAAAATGTACTTAACATTTTTGAAACTACTTGAGAGTTTCATTCTAAATATGTTTTAATAAACAGGTTGGCCTGTAAAGCCATCAGAGAAAAAGACAAATGTTCCTAGAAAATAGATGTATATCTGATCTCCCCATTCTGGGTGTCTATCATATATCAGGACAGCCAGTACCTCAAACATTTGAATTCCATGGTCCGTTAGCTTTAGAGTGAAAGATGGTTGCCAGATGGCTGCTTTTCTCACTGATTGACCACACATTTATTTTCAGGTACATGACAGATGGAGGACTCAACCTATATACAAGAAGTCTGAACCGAATACCAGATTTAGCTGCCTCTCGAGATGTCATTCAGAGAGGGGTTCATGATGTGACTGTGGATGCAGACAGGTAATAGTTCTTTGTTAAGTAAAAGCTATTTGAATTTTACAGATATTTTTCATCCTTCATATCTGCTAATATATCACCATTTTGTTCACAAGGAATAGCAAAGTAAAGCAAGCTTCTGAGACTGAAAGGTTTCTGAGCACACAATACACCAAATACCACAAGTGAGGAAAATGTGTCACGTTAGACTTAGAAAAAAATCTTAGAAAGAACTGTTGAAGATGTAAGAGAAAATATTAAGAAGCCCAGACCTTACCTGCAGTCTTGAATCTCTGAAATGCTACATGATTTTTACAGGTTGACTTGGGCACAGGGAGAATATATAAGGCCTCTAATCAGCAGAGAGCTTGTGTGTGCCTGACAAAGTGGGTCAGAACCCACACTTAGAGTTGACTGGAACCAGAACTCTGATCTTATCCACCTGTTTTGCCCTCTGTGGCTGTCAGAAGAAGGCAGCACCCATGAGCAGTGGGAAGCGAGAAGTGAGGTTATATCCCTTTGTCTATGCAGTGTGAAAGAAGAACAACACTTCCCTGACCTAGTACTTCTGCTGATCATGCAAACATTTTCTCTTTCTTTTCCTTGAACTTAAAATAGAATCATATTGGTGGCTTGTATCCATGTTTCAGAAATGAAAATTCATAATCCAACTTTTGCAGAACTTAAAGCTCTGAGGTTTTGGTCAGACTATTATAGAGATAAGGAGCAGCTGTGGAATTTGGCAATCTTCAGTTTTAGGGGGTTGATTTCAGTACCAATTTTTTACAATGAAGTTTTCTTTTAGGAAAAAAATGTATTTAATCTGGAAGGGAAAAAAATTCACAAAGTGAATCTGGTATTACAAATCCATCAAATTAGCTGAAGAGTATCTAGGCTATTGACCTCGGTATAATTTTTACTTTCGCAGTTCACAGATAAAATTATATCTGTGACACAAGTCTGAATTAGTTGAATAGTGCATGAAATGCATCAGAATAAAGAAGGTGATTTTCCTCTAGTGAAACGGTAACTTAAAAAAAAAAGTTTGCTTTAGCTGGCATATTAGCATTTGTTTACCTTGCAGGAAAAGCCTGTTGTAGATAACAATTCAAATGAACACAGCTCAGTTCTTTGGAATGTGAGCATTGATGTGATGCAAACACCAGAGAAAAGTGTACAGTGGTCATCTAAAAAAAATAATTTGAATAGAAGTCAGAGAATAACAGGAGAAAATAAGAAATGAGATGTGGGAAGGAGTGACTTCTGTGCAGTGCTGTATGTGAGAACCAGAACCTTAAGCTCAAAGTGGGAGAGAGGCTGGAAACTGAAAAGACTGGGAGTTGTAATTAAAGACAGAATGTTGCGAGCCCCCATGTTTTTCTATGTCTCTGTATCTTTTTTTTCACCTGGGAGAGAAGTTGTTAGAAATCTTCCAGCTACACCGTATTGACACTCAGTTTTCAAACCATGCACATTTTCCTGAAAAAAAATGGTCCAAATGAGGGGACTTTTAAATTTTCCCTTCGTATTCCTCAAGCCTTAGGTGCCTCAGAAACACTCGGTTTTTCTTTGAAGTGTTACTTATTAATGTATGTGATAGTTAGTTCTATATAATATGCAGGTAGGTACATATTTTGAATGTGAAACCACAGGGAAACTATTGTCCATTCTCAATTAATAAGATTGTCCATCATTTTCTTGTACATAAATCTGTTTTGGTTTGTTTATACAACTTAGTCAGACTGGCTAAAAATGTGCTAAAAACTACTCTGCTGTTTCTGAGCCTTCCATCTCAAAATCTGTCTCTTGTCAGGTTGTGGAGCAGGAACTTCAAACTTGTCAGGAAAATATTCTGGGTCTTGTGTGAAAAGCTGATCAATTTTATGCAAGATAAACACCTTTTACGAAATTAAATTAATGTGTATTCAGGGAAGATTTATTTGATCACCACAGATAAATATTTCAATATATTCCATCTTCATTGTGCATGTGCAGACAAACTACTCTTGACATTAGCAAACTGCATGAGCAAAAGTAAATTTTGAGCATAAAGCCTACAGATGTAAAGTACAATTTACTCTACCTTACAAAAAGAATGAAAGATGGATTCCTGTGCTCTTCTACACCATCTAAGCAAGATGTCATAGAAATACTATATGCTAAAATATAATTAAAAACTTGATTGTAATACTCAGGCATAAGGAATTTATATCATATTATATTATATTAATTATATTATACTACATTATATTACAAATTATCTTATTGATTATATTATTAATTATATTATGCTACACTACATTGTTATATCATAACTTATATTTTAAATTATATTTACCATATTATGAATGTTCAAACAGCACTGGTATTTCCTGACCTTTCAGTGCTTGATTTTTGCAACCTTAGGTGAGATTTGTCAGCACAGACAGGGGTTTGTGCATAACCCTATGCTGTTCTTTGAAGAAGAAAAAAAGGAGTGTAAGAAGTGGGAAAAAAATAATGTTATGAGTTCTGTTGCTAAAAAAAAAACGTGCTTGGCAAAACTGATATCAAAAAACCTTTACTATGTCACACACACAAAAATTGTTTGAGCTGATCTTCAGCAATGTGTGTCACATTAAATGCACCCTCATCAAGGTTGCTGATGAGACCAAACTGTGTGGTGAAGTCAATACACAGGAGGGAAGGGATGGCATCCAGAGGGACCTTGACAGGCTGGAGAAGTGGGCTCGTGCAAACTGCATGAAGTTCAACAAGGCCAAGTGCAAGGTTCTGCAGTTGAGTCGAGGCAATCCCATGCATGAATACAGGTTGGGAGGAGAAAGGATTGAGGGCAGCCCTGAGGAGAAGGACTTGGGGGGGGGTGTTGGGCCAGTATCTTAACCATGAGCTGTCAATGTGCAGTTGCAGCCCAGAAAGCCAACCGGGTCCTGGGCTGCATCAAAAGAAGCACAGACAGCCCATTGAGGGAGGTGATTCTCCCCCTCTGCTCTGCTCTTGTGAGACCCCACCTGGAGTGCTGTGTCCAGTTCTGGAGTCCCCAGCATAAGAAGGACACAGAGCTCCTGAAGGAGAGCAACTAAATGGATCAGAGGGCTGGAGCACCTCCCCTATGAAGCCAGGCTGAGCAAGTTGGGGTTGTTCAGCCTGGAGAAGAGGAGGCTCTGAGGTGACCTTATATCAACCTTCCAGTATCTGAAGGGGGTCTACAAGAAAGCTGGGGTAGGGCTTTTTACACAGGTGTATAGTGAGAGGACAAGGGGAAAGGGTTTAAAGCATGAAGAGGGGAGATTTAGGTTAGAGATTAGGAAGAAATTCTTTAATTTGAGGGTGGTGAGACACTGGCAGGGGTTGTCCAGGGAAGCTGTGGCTGCCCCCTCTCTGGAAGTGTTCAAGGCCAGGTTGGATGGGGCCTTGAGCAACCTGATCTAGTGGGAGGTGTCCCTGCCCATGCAGGGGGGTTGGAACTTGATGGTCTTTAAAGTCCCTTCCAGGCCTAGCCATTCTTTCATTCTATGATTTATAATATTAAATCAGGTGGAAAAAGCAATGCTGAGATTACTGATATGATCACTTTTCTTGGCAGAATATGTTTTGATCCTTCACAACAGTGTGGGTAACCAAGATTTCATCTTATCTCACACAGCATTTCAGTTCTTATTTTTTCTACCCTGAAAAAAATAAAATAGGATTTGTAGCAGGACTTCAAGTTATGCCTTGCCACTGGTCTTATGAACTTCCATGAAAATGATTACTCTCTTCTCTATCATCCCTGTACGTATGGAAGGACATAGGCATTTTCTCTGTGATATCATTAGTATAAGCCTTTTTCATAGTTGACATGGTTTGCCCTGGTCTTTCTGTTGTAAAAGACTCTGCTGACACCTGTGTGCAGGCAGAAAGTAGATGATATGGTGGAAATATCTGATTTACATTAGCAGGCAGTACAGAAGTTTCTGTATTCTGCCCATCAGTAAAGCCAGCAACTTTTGCTGACAGCAGCATCATGTTCTTTGTGAAAATTGAACTTGTGTTTTCTCTGATAACCTAAATTAAAGCTTCTGCTTGTATTTTAAAAGTTGTTCCTTCTGTGAGCTGGCAGCACAATATCTTTCAGATATGTGGGTTGAGGATATCTTTGAGGGTAATGCCATTGCTGGCAAATGTGTACTTTCAGACTGATTCTCATTTCATGGATAAATCAGGAATAAGTCATTGAAATTAAGAGCATGAAGCTGATGTAAAAACACAATCATGTCCCCAGTTTGATTCCTCTTAACTGTTTTCAGACAGCACCTGCATCTTCAATTCTTGACAAAAAACAAAGGGTTGAAGGTTCTCCATGTGGACACCTAGCCTGAGAGAGCTCAACCAGAAATAAAATATTAAGTTGCTCTCAGAACAACTTCATAAAAAAATAAATTCACGAATGCAGCAGAAGCCAAGGCTTAAATGTTGCTTGCATACTGTTCTGGAAAGCGTAATGATGTAGAAGGGAACACAGCATATGTGCTTCTTCTAGGGAAAGCATTGTAATGGTTCAATGAAAGGCTGAAGCAACACTGGCAGCATCAGATGTCAATGGTTGTATCAGTCTTCTTTTGATTTTTTTTCTAATAATGACTTCTTTTGAGTCTATAAATACTTATTCCTTGCAATATACCTTGTTTAAGAAATTAGTTAAAGAGGAATGTGGATGCTCTGCAGCAATTGTAACTTGGCATATGGCTAACTTGGGATCTCAGTGGTATTATATTACTTTCCACTTATTGTTCTGTCTTCCTCCTCTACACTAGAGCATTTGCCCTCTGGGACTCTTAGAGTATTTTAGGAACATTGTTGGAGTTCAAAACTCTTTTCAAACTAAGATGAGCCAAAAGAGATTGGATGTAAGCACATAAAATGAATTATGTTCTTGGGAAGAATAAGGGTTATTGAAAAGTAAGTGGCAATGATTCCAAATTTTCCATAATAACTGTTAGGAAATTTTAAACAAGCCCTTTTAGAAGGGCATATAGCTCTACTGAGTTCAACCATTGCCCTGCCAGCCCCTTGATGAATTTAGTGCACTATCAAAAGACACAATTTCATTCACTTTTATCAGTCAACAGTCAATATAAGTTGTGCAAACACTTTCCTCTCATATTGCACTGGGGTTTTTTTAACCTTTTCTTTGATGTAGCCCAGAGCTTTAAAGGTGGCTTGTGCTGCTGCTTAGTGTGCTTTTACCATGACCTGTTGCCTTGAATCTATGCCCCTGTTACACAGAGCTCTTAAGCACAAAGAGTTTTTAAAATGCTTCCACAATCTGTCACATGTGCAGATTTGGCTGTTATCTCAGACATGCTCAGGCTGGCCTGTTTGTTCTCAGCCAAACCATAATCACCATAATACATTATTAATTATAATTACAATAAAATCTTCCAGATTTTGCCTGTAGTTTATTAACTAACTTCCTGCATGAATGAATATAAGTCTTTTTCTAGTGTTTGTCTGAGTGGATGAGCCTTGAGTTGGAATACTGTACTTTTGGAAAAGGAACTTTTCCTGAATTTAAAGGGGTATTGAACTGGCAGACGTGTTTCATATGGCTGGTAGTATCAGAAAAGGCTGAGAGACATAATGAACAGTAATTTTATATCCTAATAGAATACAATGCCTGTTCTCACTCTATAAAGCTTTGGCAGTACATAGAAATTGCTGATGTAATTTGGAGTTTAACCCTTTGGGATGCTGTTCAGTGGAGAGGAATACAATATGTATCGCTATTCTACCCATATCATAGTACCATATAGCTGTAGATTGATTTGGGTTGAAAGGGACCTTAAAGATCATCGAGTTCCAATCCCCCTGCATGGGCAGGGACACCTTCCAGTAGACCAGGTTGCTCATAGCCCACCCAACCTGGTCTTGAACCATTCCAGGGAAGGGGTATCCACAAGTTCTCTGAGAAAATATAGTATTTTCCTGTATTTTCATGATCTCTGGTGTAAATATGCCCTCATTTTGGCATAGTAGTTAGAGGTATCTATTTTAATGTGTATCTTGCTCTTTATTTTTTTCTGCAAACTAAGGATGCTATATGTGAACATAAAAACTATAAATGTGTGTGTATCCACACGTGAAGAGCAGAATGCCCGTGTCAAAAAAGCACTCTTGGGTTTTTTGCTCATTATGTTATTCAGTATTCAGGATCCACTGAGGATAAAAACCTTATTTTTGAAGGCATAATACAAATAAATTTTCACTAATATTATTTTGTTCAGCATTATTAATTTAGAAAGAATGGTATTTGAACTGGTATGACTTTGTTTCTGGTCATGATTTCAAAAGCAGGGATTTGGACAATACAAAGTAAGAAGAGCAACTGGACTTTGATCTAAATCTGTGAATCTGCTTTCTACGAAATTGCCCATAGAACCACAGACCAAAACATGGAAGTGTTTAACAGCTGTGTGAGTTTTTAAGTTCAGATACTTTATTAATATCAGTGGCATAAACAAACTGCATTGTTAGCATACTGTTGTTAGGATGTTAAACTGTCATGATCCTGCAGCTTCATGTCTGCAGACACACTTCTTTGCACCCAGCTTACAGAAGGAAATGACATTCAGAAAAGGCAAGGTTTACTTTTGAAACAAGACTGAGCTGCAAGTGATTATATGAAATGAATGGCAAAAAAAGGTCTTATACGAAAAAGGAATTAATGGAAACTGGGTTTTAAACTTTTGAAAGGAATGGAAGCAAATTACATTCACATGCAATGCTAAATGAGCTGAGCAGTTTGCTGTAGGGTCATTAAACTAAAGGCTGGCTGTTTGCAGCTGACACATTAAGCATTCTCACAAATCTACTTTTTCAAAGTGGATGATGTGAATCTAGGTATTAATTTCATGCAGTCTATCTGCATTCTTTATTTCTGCTTATATACTTGTAAAATATATATTTTTTGATACTTCTAAGTTATTTTAAGTGAGGCTGGACTTTATTGTACGTGAACAGACTCCTAATACTTCCCTTCATTAAAAATGTGGATTGTAATCCACTTCTGAAGAGGGTACCAATGTGTTTAGTAACAACTACCTGAGGCACAGTTTACAGTTTCAGCAGCAGCAGCATTTTGATCCACTGTAGTACTTGGTTGTTTCCAGCAAAGACCACTGTACTGCCTACCTTTGTGTTAGAACAAAACATGAGTAGCAAGATGTACATCATTACCCAAAATAGCCTGCCTGAAATATGAAATTAAAGAACTTGATTTTCCTGTGTTATACATTCTTTAGTCCTGAAGTCCATGAACATACTAAGTTCCTTAAAATATATTGACTTGTTTGATGGCTGGAGGAAAAAACTCTATAATATTACTCTCCTTCATGTCTATTAAACAAAAATCGCATTGAAATTTTCAATAAAGTAGGTGCAATTGAGATTACAGTTCTAACATTAACAAACCTGCCATATTTTAGATAGATGCTTTATGATATTGAATATAAAACTCGTGATTCTGATAATACTGGAGATGCAGCAGCTTATGATCTCTGAAGTTGTCTTTTATTGTAAATTGCCTCAGAGAGACCTACTTACTTGTGGAATAAAATATACCTATTTCTTAAGTCATTTATTTAAGAACTGTTTATTCTTTGTACTTACCAGGCAGAGACAGTTCTTGGTATGCATATGCATGCACACTTTGCAAACAAAACATACAAATTTTAAGAACCTTCCAGTTGGCACTTGCATAGGAAGTTATTAATTTGAAACACTATAAAAATCCTTTGCTTTGGATTTATTAGGTATAAATTCATTTTAAAGAATGTTAGGATCCAGGAGTTTCAGCAGACCTCTAACGCTCTGACAGCTGCTTGCTGTTGTTCTGTATACCTGCTCTTCCTCCTAACTTCATCATTAGTGTCTAAAAAAGAATCCAACCTGGGCATGGGTTATCTATGATTAGGTAAAATTAAAAGAAGGATGTATCTAAAGCTGTGCAGGTTTAAAAAGAATGGGAGCCTTTTGTTGTCTGAAAAAAAAAAATGAACTTTCAACTAGGCGAACTAAAGATAGTGTTCAAAGGGAGAAAGCATGAAGGGAAAGGGTCCAGTATGTGAAAGATCCAGATCCATCATGACAGAAAAACTGCCCGCCAGTGCAGAGAATCCCCCTTGCTGCATGATGCTCACTGCAGAGCCCAACATGTGTTAACCTTTCCCTTGGAGAAAAAATCCCCTCCATTTGCTTGTATCAACATTTTACTTATAAATCTTAACTATGCCACCTCTGAGTCTTCTTTTGATGGAGAGAGGAAAAGATGATCCTCCCTCTTCAGTCTAAAGCACCGGTGGTGAAGGTTTCCTGCCCCTCCTGAGGCCCTTGGGACAATCATATCTTGGCACAGTGAAATGTTAAGTGCAGCAATGTGCTTGGAGTTTATTTTCTTTTGAAGTTACAGCACTAATCTCATCTGTATCTGATTGTTAAAACATTAAGTCTTCAAAGATTTCCTTTGTAAACAAAATATTGTCATAACAATTTAAGCAGGATCAGATGTGTGAACTTAAAGAGTAGAACTCCATGCATTTCACAGAAAAAGTTCTGTGCAAAACGGTGCATGATAGTTATAATTCAAACCATAATACTATTCTCAACTGAGTATAGTATATATCAACTATACTCAATTGAGTATAATACTCAGTAGTGGATTGAGTATTCTAAAATGCATTATTTGCATGAAATAAAAAATAATTTTTATTAATTACAATTTACCTGACCAAACAAGCTTTTTGTATGCTAGCTTGTGTGAATCAGCTTTAATTTCCAACGTGCTAAGCTTTCTCTTTTGTTCCTTTTTATCATAATATGCTCTAGATCCATTTCATACTATAAAATAGAATGTAAAATGGCTGCTAACCCCATTAATTTCTATGTAGTTATATTCAGAAAAGCAAAAATTGCTTCATTGTGGCTTAAAATCATGTGTAGTGTTTGAAATTACTGCATTTTCCTGGGAAGTATAGTAATAGACAGAACAGGTTTTTGTCATTCCTCAAAGTATTTTATCTAGAAATAAATCTTACTGATGTAAGCTAGACTCTTTTATAACATAATATTTAACAAATTTTGATCAGGTGCTCAGTATTGGACAGTATTTGAAGCAGTTTCTGGAAAAGAATCTGCAGAATCAGAAAACATTAAGTGAAGTATTACATGTCTTTTGGCTGTTCGTCAATGAACAGATGAATATTGACAGCCAGTGCTTACAATTTGAAGATATACAGATTCAGGCTAGAAGTGTACACACAGTTTTAGTAGTGAAACTGTAAATTTTAGGAAGTAGACTTGGGAAACAAAGGTAGACTGTACTAATCTTTTGTATTTATTTATTTATTTATTTATTTATTAAATCAAGCCTACAACTTTCTATAAGGCATTTATTGCCAGACTGAAATACCAAACCAGACAGAATTTAATAAATATTCTGTGTCTGGAGTGACTGAAGGACATGTACTGAGTTACGTGAAGGAAGATGTGATCTATAAGGGTTTAAGCTTCATGACTCACAAACTTCCATCTGGGGGCTCTTATCTCTTATCTCTTTCTATTAACTGTGTGAGGAACACAGCTAGCTCTTGGTTTATGTGGTATTATGAATTTTTTTAAGAACTAAATGACAAAAAAAAAAAACAAAACAACCAACCAACAAACAAAAATCTGGTGTTTCATTTTTTTGTTTGTTTGGGGGGGTTTCATTTTAAATAAAAGAAATTCCATTAGACTACTGAAGTGAAGGGACAAGCCTCTATGCAGCTACATCGGCTGTAGCACAATATGACAGCTTGTGATCCATGATCCAGGGGTTAGTCCATTCATGGAAGGAGTTACCTTCCAGAAGATTTTATAAAGGCTCCATCCTAAGAAAACCATTTCTGTACAGCAAAGCTACTGAAAAATAAATCAGAATATTTCTTTAAGGTTCAAGAATTGCTCTTTTTCCTCTTTCAGTTTGAATCCTTCCCCTCCATGAAGAATTGCCTCGGTGTGTCACGTATGACCCAATTCTTCTGAGGCATAGAAAATAAAAATAAATATAAAAAAATAAAATAGAAAATAAATGAATTGGTTGTATTTTACAAGTATTTTCCCTTTGCTCAGTAGAGAAATAAATTTATGACTCCCAGTTTTCTGTATCCTTCCTTCTCTCTCTTTAATCAGGTAAACTAATGTTACCAGCTATAGTCTTGAGAAATGGATGAATATGAAGGGGATAAACTCAGTGGAAAAACATATAGGAAAATTAATTATTTGTATTTCTAAAAAAAATAAGGTTGACAACAATAATTTAGAGCCTTCCAGAGAAATGTGGAAGTTAATATCCTAACAAGATTTTCAATAGCATTCCCTATACAGCTATTTTACATATAGTTATCCATCATATTTTCTTTTGGAATAGCTCTATTGGATTGGCAGTGTGGGAAATTTTAAGACTGGGCTTGTATTTATGAGTGTCATTCCAGCATGCCACTGAATCACTGAGCATATATATATAATACAGCAGAGAACTAAGGACAGTGTTTTCATTTTTATGTCAAATAATAGTATATTTGGGAGGAGACTAACCAAGACTCCAAGTTAATTGCTTAGGAAGTTCTGGTGTTCATGCTACCAGTTTCTGGGAAACCACCTTATCTTGGGTAACAGCTTTATGTTTTGTCCTTGGTATCTCAATTGCATTTTGCAAGGACAAGCTTGGATGTAAGTCCAACACAAATCCTCGGAAGAGAACCAAACTTAAGTATCTCACACCTGGTTTTATAGGATTTGTACTTAAAAGCCTGAGTCAGGAAAACGTATGGTCTACAAAGAAAAAATAGGAAAAAATAAGGACCTTGACATTTAAAAAAATGACTGTAAGCAATGTGATTGTTTTAGAATCACTTGCACTATTGAGGCCATGAAAATGTAAATAAAACTATATTTACGGTGGAGGGTATTATATTTTTACATGTTTACTATTAATCTTTTAGACAAACAGAAATACACCTGAGTGATTTTAAAACAACTGAACCTTCCACAGTTGTGTTGTCCTCTATTGTATCTTTGAAAGTTTTTCCAAAATACTGTTTGCAAGAGTGTGCCAAAATGTAAAAATTATGTCAAATATGTTGTGAGGTCTTTATGAATGGTACATGGTTAAATGCAAGAGCTGGATGCTTAAGTCGTAAATTTAGCAAGTTACTTTCTCTTTGCACTTGACCCTGGAGAATTCCCTCAGGAACTCCCACAGAAAGCCTTCGGTCTTTAAAGGAATTCTGTTAGACATGAATTTTACTCTTGCCTGTCTTTTTCTATTCCACTTAAGAGAACAAATACCAGTATGTTGAACCACTGTGATTTTAAAAGATGTGTATGTATGTTTGCTGAAGGAATCTCATCAGAATATTGTGGGTCTGTAAAAAATTTGATCAGCCTGACATTTGTTATATACATTTTAATACTTGGCCTCACCGAAAAAGACAGAACAACTCCTACACTAGTTCCCCCATGATGCTTTCTTACTTCTGGGTCACCAGTGCAAACCCTACAAACAATATAGTATTTGCATTAAAAACTTCCCCAAAATGATTGTTTTAGCACACTATAAGATTTCTTTACAGTTAGAGATTACTCAAAATTATTTAGTAGTTTCCTAAGAAAATATTCAAAAGGAGTATATCCTACAAGGGAACTGACCTCCAGCAGTTCCTAACCCAGCACAGAGTGCTCCTGTCTGAGCCCTGGGCTGACAGCTTTTCCAGGAGAATCCTATGGGAGATGGTGTCAAAGGCTTTGCTGAAGTCCAGGTAGACTCCATCCACAGCCTTCCCCTCATCCCCCAGGTGGGTCACCTGAGCATAAAAGGAGATCAGGTTGGTCAGACAGGACCTGCCCTTCCTGACCCCGTGCTGGTTGGGTCTGATCCCCTGTCCATCCTGTAGGTGCTGTGTGATTGCCCCCAGGATGATCTGCTCCACAGCCCTGCCAGGCACTGAGGTCAGGCTGACAGGCCTGGAGTTTCCTGGGTCCTCCTTCCGTCCCTTTTTGTGGATTGCTGTGACATTCCCCAACTTCCAATCACCTGGGACCTCTCCAGGGATCCAGGACTGTTGGTAAATGATGGAGACCGGCTTGGGGAGCTCTTCCCCAGCTCCCTCATCACCCTGGGGTGGATCCCATCTGGTCCCGTAGACTTGTGAGGATCCAAGTGGCTCAGCAGGCCACAAACTCTTCCCTCCAGGATTAAAGGGGGGCTGTTCAGCTTCTTATTTCTCTCTACAAGCCCCAGAAGCAGCTGTCCTCAGGACACCCTGTCTGACTGTTGAAAACTGAGGTAAAGAAGGTGTTAAATACCTCAGCCTTTTCCTCATCTTTGGTAACCACGTTTCCCCCCATGTCCAACAAAGAATGGAGGTTTTCCCTGCCTCTCCTTTTGCCATTGATGTATCTGTAGAAAGACTTTTTGTTTCCCTAATGGAAGTGTCAAGACTGAGTTCAAATTGTGCCTTCATCTCTCTAATTTTCTTTCTACATGACCTAACTATATTCCTAAACTCTTCCTGAGTAGCCATCCCTTTTTTCCATAGACAACTGTAAGCTCTCTTTTTAACCCAAATTTCCTCTAAAATCTCCCTGTTCAGCCAGACCAGTCATCTTTCCCTCTGGTTTGCCTTTCAGCACACAGGGACAGTTTGCTCCTGTGCATTCAACACTTGCTTCTTGAAGTACACCCATCCCTCCTGGACCCCTTTGTTTCCAAGGGCTGTTTCCTAGGGTTCACTCTGAATCAGTCTTCTGATTAGGCCAAAATCTGCCCTCCTTAAATTCAGCATAGAGATTTTATTGATGGCCGTCCTTGCATCCGTGAGTATTGAAAACTCTGTTATTTCATGGTCACTGTGCCCCAGATGGCCTCTGACCACTACATCTCCCACCAGCCCCTCTCTGTTTGTAAACAGAAGGTCTAGTGGGGACCCATCCCTGGTGGGCTCAGTTACCAGCTGGAGTAGGAAATTGTCCTCTATACGCTCTAGGATTCTCCTAGACTGCCTCTTCTCTGCTGTGTGGAGTTCCCAGCAGACACCTGGCAGGTTAAAGTCACCCAGGAGAACAAGGGCTGGTGATTTTGAGACACCTGCCAGCTGCTTGTAGAATAGTTCATCACCCTCATCAGCCTGGTTGGGTGGGTGTCTACTACAGACTTCTACTACAGATATCAGCCTTGTTGGCTTCCCCTGTGACTTTGACCCACAGGCACTCACCCTTATTGTTTCTGACCTTGAGTTCTACAGTCAAGAGACTCTCTAACATACAGAGCCACCCCTCAACCTCTCCTACTTTGTCTGTCCCTCCTGAAGAGCTTGTAGCCATCCATGGCAGCACTCCAGTCATGGGAGTGTGATGGTGACTACATCAGAGTTTTCCTGCTGCTCTTGTTTGTTACCCATACTGTGTGCATTGGTGTACATGCACTTCAGCTGGGCTGCTGATTTCACTCTTAACTTGGACTTTCCACCCTTAGGCTCATCTCTGGAGAGCCTGGTTTCAATCCCTTCCCCCTTCAAACCTAGTTTGAAGCCCTCCTGATCAGCCCCACCAACTTATGGGCTGTAGTCCTATTGACCCTGCTAGACAGGTGAAGCCCATCTGAATTGAGGAGCCTGGGTAATGTGGGATTTGCCCCATGGTCAGAAGACACAAAATTTTGGAGATGGCACCAATCCTTTAGCCACCTATTGATAAGATGGGTTTTCCTAGTCCTCTCCTAATTCATCCCTACTGCAGGATGGGGTGAATGCTACTGCAGGAACTGAGGCAAACACCTCCTGTGTTCCTATACCATTAACTGATCAACCCAGCACCTTGAAATCCTTTTTAATGGCCCTGGTACTTCTTCCATCATTGTCATGGCTTCCAGCCTGGACTACCAACAGCAGATAATAATCTGAGGGCCAAATTAGCTCAGGGAGTCTCCTAGTAATATCCCTCACCCAGGCCCCAGGAAAGCAGCAGACCTCCCTTTGGAATGGGTCCGGTTGCCATTTAGGGCCTCCAGTTCTCCTTCGAAGGGAGTCACCAACTTTTTTTTTTTTTTTTTTTTTTTTTTTTTATAGCTGTGATTCAATACTCTGAAATGCTGACTGAAAAAATGCTGACTGAAAAAATGCAAGCATTTCTGTTAAGCATTTAAGCATTTCTGTTTGGTTTGGTTTTGACATGGATGTTCTGGCTTCCTTTGGAAGAATATGATGGGCCCTTTGTGCTGAATGATGGCCAGGTGCAGAGAGAGCCCTAAGTGTCCCTGCAACACTACTGGCAGCTGAGAAGGATCTAAGAGCTCAGCAGAGATGGTGTGGCTCCCTGAGATTTGTGTCTCAGCTCTTGACAGCTACTATGTATAACCAAATGATTGCTCCAGAACCCTTTAAGATGGTCTCAAGTATAAAGAAGCATTTCATTTATCTCCTTTCCTTCCCAAACTGTGGAAATCCAGACATTGCCTGGAGACATCAGTGTGTTCCAGGTGCCATTGGTATACACTAGGGAATGTGTATTTATGTCAATTTGACCTCCAGTAGTTTTTAGCCAGATGAATTAGATAAAGGAATGAAACTGTATTATATATAGATAAATAAATGCTCTATTGTGTCATAAATGGAAATACATGTAGTAGCATAGTACTTTGTAGTAATATGCTATAGTGGCAAAAATGTAGTGATAATTTTACTTCGTGCTGTGGTTTCGAAGTTCTCTGATACATACTTAGCTGCCAGTTTGTAGTAAAGTCTTTGTGTCAGCACTATCAGGACTTCTTGCAATCCCTGAGGGTCAGATGGCTTCATATTGCAATCAAACTAAGATTTCACTAAACTAATAGCAGAGACTCTACAAAAGTGTATGGCAGCGAGTGTTTTTAATAAAAAATAAATCAGTGAATGTATAGTGTGCAGCAAGTATGAAGCCTTTAACTTTATACACCATTTCACTTTAATGATCACGTTGTCTTAATTTTCCACTAGTTAAATAACATAAGTCTTTTTTTGTTTCCCGGTATGTTTTCATTTTGCATTGTTAAATTACTTATTTTTGGCAGAAATTAAAATAGTTTCTTGGACAAGAACATATAGAATCATTCATGCATTTCCTGAAAACTAGTAATTTGTTGATAATCCTCTCTGAAGCTGTTCCATCTGCTATTTTTCTATAAATTTTCAGAGGAATCTTAGAAACCGGTTTTTTGTTTGTTTTTTATTTTTGGTGGTTTTATTGTTTGTTTGTTTTCTTTTGTTTTTTGTTTTTTGTTTTTTTTATTTTCACTGGTAGAGCAAGGGTTTTTTAAAGCCAAACTTACGCCAGACATTTTTTTTCTCATTGAAGATGGATTTTTTTTTTTTAAAGCCACTACCTCAGTTATTTCTGAGTCACTGCTAATTCAAAGGCAAATCCCCTTATTAATGGATTTCTCATCCTAGTGCTAGTCTTTTTACTCTAATATTTTTATAAAAGCCTTCTGTATTCCCATTTGCATAAAATTACTTCATGATGTTTCTTCTCAGGCATTAACTCTTGACTGTAAGACTTGACTGAAACCATGTAATTAATTGGTTTCCTCCCAGTTTTCATCTTATTAGAAAGAAATTCTTTAACCTTTGAACTTTAAAATCACATTGGTTATTTCTTTCTCCTTGAATTTTTCTTTTGAAGCCATATTTAATTCTTTTATACATCTTGGACTATCTTTTAGGTTTGACCAGTTCTACTCTAGTAGCTGCTTTCTTTGGGTTTATTTGGGCTTTTTTTGTTTGTTTGTTTGGGTTGGGGTGGGGGTTTTTTTTGGCTTTTGTTTTGTTTTGTTTTGCTGATGTTGTTGGTTAGTTGGTTGGTTGGTTTATTTTTGGTTTTGGGGTTTTTTTTGGGTTTGGTTTGGTTTTGTTTTTATTTTTCCAGCTCCTTTTGTTGGAATGCTTACTCTTTTATTAAACGGCCCTTGGTTTGCTTTTATTTGTCTATTTTTTATTTTTTATATCAAAGGAGAGAATGACAAGCTCTTACTTGTAGTTACACCTTTCTAGCGTAGACTCTAATTCAAAATAAACTCTAGTTCTCCTAATTGATAGATACTGGATTGTATTACTTACTCAGTAATTAGTCACAAGACTTTCCCTTACATTTTCCATAGTGATCCTCTCTTTTTAAATTTATCACCACTGCCTATTTGCTGGTGAGATTATTGCTCAGCGATGAAATAATTTTGAAATCCAAATTCACCATTTAATCTCTTCCTTTCTGTCACTTCAGTACACATGAGAATCTATTTTGTTGTCCAGTTATATTTATGAAGATGATTGTCTTTCTTTGTTGGGTCTGATTTGGTGATGTCATATCTTTGTCCAGGGTGCCAATTCCAAAAATCCTGCCTTTTTTCATCTTTCAATCTTTTATACTAATCTCCTAAAACTTGGGTTCATTCTTGTACATTTGTATAATGAGCTCTGCCTGGACTTCTGGAGAGAGGAACAGTAGTCAAGAATGAGAAAAAATTGGAAAAGGCCACTATTAGTATTGAATTTGGAAAGAAGGTATTGGCATCCTGAGAAATGCTGCTGATGTGGAACACTCAAAAAAATTACCTCAACTTTGCAACATGGGTGGTAACAAACATGATGGCCAAGAAGGCTGTAGCTTGAGAGGGGGACATAGTTTCCCAAGTTGGGAAATGCTTCAAACTGCAACATGCTTCAAATGTTTTTGCTGTCTGCTTTTGTATTTTTCTTTCATTACTCACTTTCCAATCTGCTCTCCAACTGAAGTGTTGCTATCATCTATTAAAGCAGAAGGGGGGAAAGCACTCCTTTGTAATTAGGTTGGGATTTTTAGTTTGCCTTTTTTGCCTTCCACATATCAAAGCCATTTGGGGCCATCTCCATCTTTATATTAGTGGCCCACATCTTAATCTTAGAGTCTAACTGGAGTAATTTATGGGCTAGATGTGGTGTGCCATATTATTGCCATGTCATCCTGAACCTTCTGGCTGACAGAGGTTTTATTTTTAATTTTTGTTTGATTTGTTTAGGTTTGGTTTTGTCCTTTTCTTTATGGTGCAGTTTCAGCCAAGCAGTAACTTTAATTTGGTCTGCTCTGTCTTTAACTCAAGATGACATTTATGGGAAATGAGAGAGCTTCAGGATACCAGGGAGAGATCTAGGGTGACTGGCTGGAATTTTTAAATCAACTCCCCTTATTTTCTTGACTGAGATTCTGGTACATTTTCTGCTATAAACACAGATAACCAGAATCCTCCTTACTCTCTCAGCAAAAGTTTATTTTGTCATAGACTTTGATATTTAAGTTCAAAGCCTAAGACTGATTTCATTTTTAATACCAAACGTTGTTTAGTTCCAAATAAACTGTGGACCTGCCTTGCAGCAATCATCCATTTTGGATGAATGTTGCCCCCTGTATAATTTAAATGCAGAGTCTGCTTTGCTTTCTGAGACAAAATAAAATGTGGTTTTCAGTATTTTTGGAAAAGGATGAACGTTCTTTGGGTTTCAGCCAGACTCTTTGTATTATGTGCAGGTGCTCTGGAGCCCTTATTATTAGACATCTTTCTAATAGAGGCATCAGAAGAGCAGGCAGGAAAATTACCGTGACATGGGTTGTCTTTGGCTCTACAAAAAATCCTCATCTTTCCTATTTTAGCTAATAAAAATTAGTAAGCTTACATCATTGTTCCAGCCCATACATATAGAAAACACAATACCAAATTAGTGGAATCATTAGAACATTATTAAGTAAGTGTACTCTTCTTCAGCCTACCTGGATTTAATTGCTTTACCTGAAAAAAAAAAACCAACAAAAAAAACCCACAACCAACCAACCAAAAAACAAACAAACAAAAAAAACCCCCCCAAAACTCCCCAAAACCAGAAAAAAACCAACCAACAACAACAAGAAATAAAAACGAAAACTAAAACCACATAGAAAACCCCCTAAACATCAAAAAATGGAACATCAATCTCAAATTAAACATGTAAGCAGGGCAAAAGTCTGAAGTTCCTGGGTTAATACTATGTCACTTACTGTTTTTAAGTTGACCCAGTACAATAAATCTACATGGACTGTCTTTTTCCCAAGGCCAACCAAAGAAATGTGTATGCTTTTTGCAGTAGACAAGTTTGTAAGAGGCAAAATCTTTTGGTTTTCTTCATCATGTCCCACCCTAAGCCACAGAAGACTTGAATAAACTCAAAATGTTGTTTTCTGTTCTACAGAAAGCCTATCACTGTAAATCACTAATCAGCAAGTTAGATGTGTATCAGTACATTGCAGTGGGACTGCTGAGAGGTGCCAGGGTAGGCAGAATATGTCTTTTCAAAGCAGCTCCCAGGCAAACCAATGCCTGCATGTGCTCTACTTGCAGGTGTTTATCCATATGATGTGAGCACATATTCAGGCACACACCTATATGTCAATGTCTTTCTGTATGTGTGGAGTGTACAAGCACATTGGCAGCAGGGGAAGCAGGGTGCTCACAAGCTGTGCTGCCTCCTCATGCTGTAGCCATCCACGCAGGCTCTGTGACTGAAGCTGCTTGACTTTGAATATCACCTAGCAAACGGATGGGAGTTTAAAAATCTAAGAAGATATGACCTTAGGTGGCTAGCAATGATGCAGCATGCTGAGTTTTTAGCTTGTGAAAGAGAAAGCACAAGAGTCATCTTAGGAAGCTGACAGATAAATAATGACACCGTGAGGCAAGGGGACAAAAAAGCAGTTGAAATATTCTCCTAATGAATATGGAGAGAATAAATTATTCATCAAAGCCTTTTGCAAAGAAGCATTAGGCTCAAATGGGTGTTTTGGTTATTACAATCTGATGAACTGATAATTAAAAATTTACCCTGGCAGTGTCATTCACAGCTGCTAGTTATTTACCAATATTTGCTTGACAGCATGGTGCTGTGTATTAGATCTAGCTGATATTATATCTTACTGTATATATTGGAAGAGGAAATGAGCAGTCAGCTCATACTGCTGAATCCTTGAGTTACAAAGAAATAGGGAAGAAATATTTCTATTATAATGTTATCACCATTCTTAGGAAATACTCAGTATTTATAATTTTATATCGTTGTCTTAATTTCTAAATGTTCATTGTTACTCCAAGCATCCCAGTGCTATTTTCCTTATTTTGCAATTACAGAAATAGAGGGGAAAGGGTTATATTTGTCTTAAACACGGGATTATTGAATCCTCTGGTTTGTAGGCTCTCTATCCACCCCTTTAGTCCCCCAGAGATAAGTTTTCAATAGCCTTAATAACTATTTTTTTTTTCCTTAGAAGAATCCATATATTTCCTGTGCTTTATTTCTACACCAAGAAAATGTCAACATCCTCTTAAGTGTGATAAATCTGCCTTCTGCACCTTTACTTTTCATGTTATAGATTAGGCAAACAATTTTTCTCTCTAGCTTTTTCATCTGCTTCTTTGCTCAGTTCTGCAGCTGGTCACTACTGACTCTTCTATGCTCATCACCCCACTTATCACATCCTAAATGCTATGGAAATCAGAAACTTTCTGGGGCAAGGACTCTCATTTGCATGTTGCTCAAATGTTCAGGCAGTAAATTCAACCAAAATATCAGAATATTATTTCTAGAAGACACCATAAGAAATCGTATGATAACTATTAGTAATAATCACTGAAAAAAATCTTTTACAATTTAACTTTGCAGACATTGTTCAGATTTAACCAAAGCCAGCACTTATTGCTATTTCCTAACTACTCAGCCATGCTTTTCTCTCAGAGTACTAAGTATAGGGGGTTTTTCAGAAGAAATCCCGAAACAGCCTGTTTAAAATAGATGGAATTTAACTGTTCAAGAAAAGTTGATTTAGAGTGTTTTATACTGAGAAGGTGGGTCTGTGAAATTAGAGATTTAGATCTGTTGTTTCATCTAATTTTGTCTAATTTTGCACTCCTGCTAAATAGCAATATTCCATTTCTCTAGTAACAATTTTATGATCTGCCCACAGCATCTTCTTAGTTGTCCCTTCTCACTGGGTTGGGTTTTTATAGAGATTTTCTCAGATGCAGTAACACAAAATGCTATAATAAAAAATAGTAGTAAACAGTAGAAGCAAGAAATTTAAAGAAATATGTGTGAGAGAGCTGTTTGAAAAGCAGTCAGAACACGCAAGGCCAAAGAGGGAAGAAAAATAATATTACAACCAGCAATTATGGAAACAAGAAAATATCCTTATTTCAATAAAACCAGAAATAAGAAGATCAGAACAGAAAAAGAAAAGGCACAGATTTCATAATCTTCAAAAACTGAATTAGGAAAGATGCTTTTATCAGATAGTACATGTTCTTTTTGATAAAGGATTCCACTGATTTTCTGTAAGGCAGAAAGTACAATTAGCACTTAGTATAAACAACAGGCAGAAATGCTCCCTGATAACCACATAATCTGATGTATTGGACAAAAAGCATCCTAGCATTTTGAAAGAAAAAGCAGGGAAACACTTGAAAATGATGCTCAGTGAACTTTAGAAGGCAGAAAGGCAGTATGAGTTGGTTCATGAAGTTAAATGCAGAACCACACCATGGAAATATGGTGCACAGGGAATCAAGTCATTGCTTAGTAATCCTGATACATTATTCAATATATACAAGCATATGTTATTTACATAATCCTCATGTGGGGGGAGGAACATTTTATATTTGACAAACAGCTAAGAAATGATGAAAAAGAATATTTCAGGCATATTGCTGTTCTTCAGTAGTGTTGCTTCCTTGTATTTGATACAGATTTCTGGGAAAAGCTATTTAATAAGGCTTTCAGTACCCCCTCTCACTGATACCTAATGTCTGCCATAAAATAACAGAGACACCTCCCAGACCAGATGTGTGAGAACTCAGAGAAAGATCCTTATGTAATCAAGAAGAATCTCCTGATTTCATTTATGATATTATAAAACAGTGTGCTCATTGTTGGTGGTCTGTCTATTGAATGCTAACCCACAGAAAATGTTGTAGCAAACATTTTGCTAGAAAAAAAATAGTAAAGCAAAATGAAACTGAGCAGTTTCAAAATTCTTTTTGGCACATAGAATAAGAGGTAGCAGGAGAATTGTGGTATTTCACAGTGTTTGTTGTCACTGAGGACTTTTTAATATTCATTGCACTGTTAATATATAATTAATTTAATGGAAATACTCATTGAATGATGACAAAATAATAACTAGCATAGGCAAAAAATATTTAATTATATTTTCATCCATCAGATATCTGAACATTGAATTAAAATAGAGCAATTCACAGTAAACTGGTTAGAGAAACAGTGAGAATGAAGCTAGATAAAATAATTCAACTTAAAAAAAAAAAAATTCGGGTTCCTTTTTTCTGAAGGCACTTTCTTGAAAACAACTGCAGCCACTTCTTTTAAATCTTTCCTTTTAATCAATATTTTTTGCAGCAGCTGAGATGAGGTTGTTCATTGCAGCGACAACACTGTCGATGAACTCATTTGGCCTTAATGATTTGGTTCTGGCAGCAGCTCCTAATTCTGCTTACTGGGAAGCCTAAGGTTTTCATATGAAGGTTAAAGATAGTTAACCATCCCATGGTTGCTGGGATGGCTGACAGAGCAGATTAGTGCTGTTGAGCCCTGTAGGAAAAGGTCACTGCTTGCAGTAAAGAAGGGAGGGCTGTCACTGCAGGAGATGAACTCACTTCCAGCCTACAAAGAGAGGTTTGGACTGGGGTAAACCAGTCATTGGCAGGTATAGGTAGGATTTGCTTTCTGTTTTCTGCTTATCTTTGCCTACCAACACTGCTTCTGGCTTCCAGCCACCACTGCCAGGCAGCTGTCTCTTCAATGGGACCCTCACGTGCTCTCCTTCCTTCTTCCTGCTCCTGACATCAGTGCTGTTGTTTCCGAGTACAAAATCTTGAGGAAGCACAGCACTGCTGGGTAAGCAAGGCAAAATGAAAGACCTTTGTCTACTGGCAGAGGTTTTTTATGCTATGCAAGTCTCCTCTAGCTTTTTATTCTATTTTTGAAGCTACATACTGTGTTCTCCCCTTATCTGTATCTCTCTGAGGATTCATGTTCAATCCTAATGACTTTTGCATCCCATTTAAATGGCAATAACTGAAGATCTCAGTAATTAGGACTTTGAATGATTAGTCACTGGTGTGTAGGTTCTCTAAAGGTTCCAAGAATAGTGTAGCATATGGTCACCTTTGGAGGTGATTTCATACAGTTGCACAAGGTAATACTAGCTACAAAATACAGCTTGCTAGGAAAACGATGGCTCAGCAGTTCACTGTGAAACATCATCCCATTTCAAAGACTTATCTTCCACAATGCAGAGTGTTGTAACAGAGTAAGAATATTAAATTATATTTACATTTAATATTAAAATACTAAATTTAAGTGGGACTGCCTGATAAAGTGAGCTTGCAAAATGAGACCAGAAGCGTAAGAAATAAGAACTGATGTCTAGCTTTCCATTTGTATTTAATGGTACCTGGGTTGCTGAACATTGTAAAGTGGGTACATGAATCATGTTGAGTTTGATGAGCTGATGGTCTCACTTAATAGGAGTAATTTTGTTTAATACTGCAATAGATTCCTCTCTCTATGAGAGGCGAGGAATTTTGAGTTTTTCTTATACCAGCTTCATGGCAGAGTCTCCCTTCAGTCGTTCAGAGGGTCCAGAATGTGGGGTACTCTACTATCTCTGCACATTCCTGTTATACTGCACTACATTGTGAGGTATAATGAAAAATTTCTTAACCGCTAGGAGACAAAATGCAGATCATTATATATGTTCCCAGAAGCTAAATATCAGCATGGAGAGTGACCTGTTGAAATATGTGCATCCCAAGCATAAAAATTGTATGCATACATACTAAGCAAAAGGCAACAGGAGTCCTCATGGCTTGTACACAGCTTCTGAACCTATTTATCTATATAATCAATGTAGGAACTAGTCTGGTTAAGCCAGACACCATTTGAGTGGATCTATTGCTGCAGAACTGTAGACCTTAGTTTGAGGGAGAAGACCTGGTCTTGAAAAGGTAATTTCATGGTTCTACCTGTTTGTTGCCCAGTGTCTCTGCAAGGAGTATTTAGTACATGTTCAAAGAGGCAGAGGAGACCAAATGACCAGTCTGAAGAATTGCAAGGCAGTGAATTTAGGTTTGAAACATGAATATTCACTAGATCCTGCTCCCCTGAAATAATCATCAAGATCTGAGAAAAGCTGTCAAGTCCAATGTCCCGTGGATTCAGAATCTGGCTTAGAAATGATTTACTTTGAACTGGAAGAATCTTTTCAAGCAGTATTAAATGGAGCATTTTAGCAGTTTCCCATTAGATTTTCCTCAGTATTTGTGACATTCATTGATTTCAGAGAAATATAAAGCAGCAGTGTGTAAAAAATGAAGAATCCATACTCTGCAGTGAACCAACTCCTCCCCCTTCAAACTTTAAAAATGAAGAAAGAGGATAAAAATGCATTCAGCTAATGTAAAGGGGTAAATTAATCTGTCTCATATCTAGAAGTGCTAGATGGAAGCAGAGGCAATAGGAGGCCTTTCGGCTTTGCCTGCTCATATGTACTATTTGCTATAATTCTAGGCAGACTGCCTCTTAGTCAGGCCATTTACTTATGTCCTTAACTGCTTCAGGAAAGACAAAAATCCTAGCAAAATGAGCAAAGATGTTTAGTGATGATTTATACCGCAGAACATAGAGGCATTTTTAATGTTTATTCTAATATGTATGTCTGTATCATCTTTATGTATTTGTAATTTGTTTTAAAAGGCTAGCTAGGCTCAACCATTTAACTGTGCTCAGTTTAAACAAATATATTTCTTTTTTTTTTCAGTTGTTACTTGTCAATTTCAAATTTATATTGCCTGGTATGTTTATATCTCTGTTTCGGTTCTTCCCCAAGAGATTTCTGTTTTGATGAGTGTCCCAGGAAAGAGATTTTAGACATTACTTTCATTATTTGAACTATAAATAAAATACTGAATACTTCCTTTTAACAAACTCTGGTAGAAGTTTGTGTATCATAAAAACAGCCGACCAAAAAATCATCCAAAAATTTGTTAGAAAAGCCTAAACTGAAGTACTTTATAAGGTAAAAGAGAATCAAATATCAGTAAATGTCAGGTTGTTTGTTGTTTGGTTGTTTTTGTTGTTTTTTTTTTAACAAACAAATATCCTGATTTCTAGTGTCAAATTGTATTGATACTGGAAAGGAAGAAAGATATAATGAGATGGCCTCACACACTGCATAATCTAGGGGAGAGCCCCTAATGTTTTGTTTATTTTCCAGGGTTCAACACGCCAGCATTCTCAAGTGTAAGCCAGGGCATTTGACAGATTTGAGCCTGACCAGAGGTCTGAATCAAAAGCCTCTCGTGTTCAAGTCTGCAGTAGAATAGCAGTGTTACAGCAAGAGTGGAGGTTGAGCAGCAAGTCACCCTCAAGAGACTGCTAGTCCTTGCCTTCCTGCTGACAAATCACCACTGATTCATAGCCGTATCTTAATAAGAGGGGGGAGAATTCAAAATGATTTTTTTTCAAAGAAAAAGCTTAAATAGGTGAATTAAAAAAGAATGGGTCATTGGATTCTTCCTGTTTGTCATAACAAACAAGAATTCTGTGATGTTTTCTGCAAGTACCTGTACCAGCTGCACAATCTTTTCTGTATGTGGGAGAAGCTGCCCATAGCTGCGTCTGCCCAAGCCATGAAAGTGTCTGCTAGCAAACTGCTGCAACTGGCTTCAGACCTGGCCTATGGCTTGATAATCTCTTGGTTTTACTTTTCCTTTGCATTAATTCCAGTGTCATTTTGGCTGAATCATCATAGACTCATAGCAACACAGAACAGTTTCATTTGGAAGGCAGTTTAAAGATCATCCAGTTCCAACCTCACTGCGTGGGCAGGGACACCTCCCACCAGATCAGGTTGCTCAGAGTCCCATCCAACCTGGCCTTGAACACTTCCAGGGAGAGGGCATCCACAGTTTCCCTGGGCAACCTGTGCCAGTGTCTCACCAACCTAGGTTTCTTTAGAATGAATCTGGGGCCAAATGCCACTGTGTGCTCAATCCAATGGATGGATCAGGTGCCTCAGCAGGGGCAGAGAAGCAATACCAAGGAAGGAGAAGGCCACATGCAGTGCTTCGCTGCTGAATGTAAAGCACCTGATGGCCACTTTGCTTGGGAATTCTCTCCGTTCATTAAAATTACTCTTTAACTCATTTAACTAGCACATTTTTTAAAGTCTTCTGCCTTTAAATGTATCACAAAAAAGAAAAATAGAAAGGGCTTACTTTAGTACTACATGAAGTTCACATGAAGTTCTAATAGATGAAGTGGTAATGTTAGAGGTACCAATTGAAAATCAGAGCTTTAAACAAAGGATAAGAGAGCAAGCATCTTTATTAAGCCAGTGAGTTTTCAAAAAGTGGGGAAAGGTAAGAGATTCTAGGTAATAGCTCTAATGAAATTTATATCCCCTGCCATTCTATTTGATTCTGGGCGTTTGCTCTTGCAATCTGTGGGTTGAAACAAAGTATTGATTTTATGAACTTTTTGACATCTTAAATCTGTCTGTGAAGGGTGAGTGTAGCTGTTTTACAAAAATGAGCAGCAAAGCTCACAGTAAAAGAAAAAAAATTATATAAAAAAAATCATTAATTCATGATTAACTGAACTTTGAAGGAGAAATTTTGCTGGCTGATATATTGGCACACTAGTGAGGAGTTACTTTGAGTAAAACAGTCCAATTATTGTCTTATCTTTTCTTCTTAATGAGCTAAGAGAGAATTTCTGTTCTCAAAAGACAGAGGCATCGTTATAAAGTCTTTTTTTTATGCTGAATCTTGTCCTGCTCTCCTGAAACATGTCCTGAAATATGAGTGTCAGAGTGGACAGTTAATGATGGAAGCCTGGACTACTGCATGCTAGTGTTTATTTTACTGGTATGTTATATGGAAGCAATGCTCACCTTCATGGAGTGTGTTGTGGAGGCTGATTTATGCACTGTGTTCCCTATTTTATGGATTTTACCTGTTTGGGACTAACTTAAGCACAGAGTGATGGTCAATCATTAGCCCTTCTTGAAGGGCTTAATTCATGCAAGTAGAGTAGGGAAAGTTCTATTAAGTTCAAGCTTCCTTCTGTGGACACCTGGTTTAAGTCCTCTATGTTGCCCATATTTCTCCAGTCCTTCCTTCTTACACTTTGGATGTATCTGTTTTTTCTGCTGACTACCTTATGGTAGTACAGAATTGATTAAAAGCCAACCTTGGACTTCCCCAGACACTTTTAATGTAGGTGCTTTAAGCACTGATTGTCCTATGTTGCAGGAAGCAGCTCACTTCACAGGTAGCTAAATTTTGGGGATTTGGGTTTTTTAGGGCACTATTGATTAATTTAAAGAGATACCCAGCATACTGGAGGGTGTCCCAGTCCTAGCCACTGCAGTGGACAAGTGTACCAGCCAAGGTGGAAGTAGGCTATGCTAACAAAAGGAATTGCTTGTTTCCTTTCTCATACCTCTACTGTTTCATTGAACAATTGTGTGGAGACATCCAGAGGCTCTGAGAGACAACCCCCTCATGGTTGAGCCACATAAATGAACCAACTGTGTGCAGCCAAAGGACACCTCAAAGCTCATCTTTGATCTCCTCTTAGTATGGATTTGTAGAACCCCAAACATATACACAGGAGTTTCTTTTTAGCCCTGAGTCTTATTCTTTTATCATGATCTCACTTAGCTGATTTGTCCTCTAAGACCATTCCTTCCAGCTGCAGTAATACATGGGAGCACTGTCCTGTATGTTCCCACGATGGTAATGAACAATTTAGACGTGTTTAAAGCAGTTTTGACATTCTGAAGGCTCTAAATTGCTGCAAAAAGCAAATAAAGTTTGTTTGGTAAATGCATTTGTCCAGATTCCCTGAATCCCAAATCCATATACAAGTCCCAGAGAATATGTGAGTTCCACTGGCACCAGCAAGAATATGACTATGGATTTCTCATTTGTAGCAAGACATGCAAAGATTGTAGGTCTCATAATGTGGTCTAAAGGCTTTCATGTGCAGTACAAAGCATATGACAAATAAAGTGCTCTTTTCCCTTCAGAGTTACAGACCTCCCTAGATAGAACAGTTATTCTGATTAAATGAATGCTTTAAGAGCAAAAGTTTTGGTTTTATTTTCTAGAGATGTATTCTACAAAGTGTAGTTACTGCTTCCAATTGCAAAAATCAGTAATGAACTGAAGAAAAAATGCCAGCAACTTGGCAAACTGTGCCTTAGGTTGGATGTATTTGAAGCAACGCACTTTTCCAGCAGGCTTGATAGCACATTGATTGAAGTCTTGCTGCCTTTGTATGTCTGATGCTATGCTTGTAAAAAGCTTTTCTATTTGCATCCTTAGACAACTTTGACTGGAGACTCTCAAAAATTAGTGAAGTAGGCCAATGCTGAAATGAGTTCCAGGCAGTGATCCAGCTTATCAGAATAGTGGACTTCACTGAGCTGGCAAGTTTAAGGTTTGCAAGGAAATGATGAAAATAGAAACAGGAAGAGTGGAAGGAGCAATCATTGCAGTTGGGTGCTCTACTGTGTCTTGTCTGCAATTAGAGACAGCTTTGGTTTTCTGAAACAAGTAATGTAACAGGAGAATATTTTGTGTATCCACTGAGCTAACACATTGTTATTAACCACTCCCTCTTGCCATATACCTTCAACATTCATTGCTCTCCCAACATAGTGCATTTTATATTTTCAGCCATCATGAAAAACATCTAGCAAGAAACTGTTGTATCTTTCTGCAGGCCTTTATTATTTAGGGTGCAATCAATTATTATCTGGCTTGTTTCGTTGTGTTTTTGTACTAGAGCTCTGTTGTTTGCCTGCTTCTTATGTGAAATAATCTCTTGTCTCATATAAAATATTTTTTCTTTTGGCTCATATACCTCAGCATGCAAACTCATAACTGGATTTTTTTAAAACAAAGAAAACTGAATAAAAATTGAATAGCAAACACAAAGTGTAGTGAGATTAGCTGAGTGCAATTTGTCTTTTCTTTTGAGAGATACATTCTAATCCTCATTCACCTCTATGTACTGACGTTAAGCACCTCATATTTTGACTTCAGACACCCTGCTATTCTAGAACAACTATGCTATGGAAAGGTCAGTGAGAGGATTGTTATGGAAAGGTCTTTTCAATACTACACATTGTTGGCAACAACAGAGTGATAGGGAGAATACCCAATTGCATAGATAGCAAGTTGTGGTTTCCTCAACTCCACGGAGTAATTGCTGTGATCAAGGAGCTGGAACTTTGCCTGAAGTATTTGCAGCAACTTGTGGAGCACTGGGATCTGTACAATGTTCATAGCCATCTTCAGCAATTAGAGACCATGTGGAAGGGATTGTCTTCTCCAGCAGAAGTGTTATTTCTTGCTTCAAAATGGGCAAGAACAGTTCAGAACTGAAAGACACAGGCTAGAATTAGAGGGTGAGTTTTAGCTCGTGCAAATAATCTCATAGGTACACCTAGAGCATCAAAGAAAAACACAGATGCTCTGAGCTGAAACAATATGGCAAGAGGCTGGGAAAACTGGAGGAGCATGAGGCATGTTTCTGTATGAAGCTTGTAAAAGGGTGGCCATAAATCTAACTCGGGGTCAGCAAATCCACACCTTGGTCTATCACATGGATGGACACGTTTTATCTAGCTTCCAAGGTAAAGGGGTATTTCTACTGAAGTACAGCTTCCCTATTCAGACACAGTACTCATGCTGAGTGAAAAGAACTTCATGAAGTTGTAAAGGGACTTGGAAGCAACAAAAGTATTACCTGTGTAACCTTCTTAATTCACGTTGGTTTTTTTGGTTTTTTTTTTTTTTGTGTGTGTGTGTTCGGTCAATAGCTTTCTCCAGCCTGTGGAGTCCTTATTTTATGTAGAGCGTAGATGGAGGATGTTGTTATTAAGCATTTTGTGTATTCCTTGTTATTCCACATGTGTGGTCCTTGTTTTATTTTCCATATGGTGTTTGAATATTTTTCTAAAGACAAAGTGGCTCTTTTAAGGTGCTCTTTAGTGAAGTGTCTGAGTATCAACAATTATTAGAGACTGCAGTTTAAACTCATTTGTGCACGTGCTGTGTCCATTTTACAGATGGAAAGATGAACTGCAGCCATAGTAAGACCAAAAAGCAGCTGTTGGTTTTTGACATGCAGGTTGAGTGGCTGGTAACTTAAATCTAAAAAAAAGACAGCCCTGCAGAAAACTATAGGTTCAAAGCACACATTTGCATGCATTACATTTTTACTAGTCAGATGCTAAGCTCTAAAGAAAATTAGAAGCTCTTTATTGATGTCCAGCTTCTGAAAAAGTTGGTTAAAGTAGTCACCCAGTATCTTGCTGGTTGCAGGGATTCTGGTACACCAGAGACTTCAGTCATGCTTCATATATTCCCTCTTTTACAGGAGTCTTTCAGTTTCTTTGAAAAATGACACAAGGCTGCTTGTTCAAATGCAAAAATCAGACTGATCCCTAGAGCAGACCTCTTATGAGACCTAAATTAAAGCAGCATTTCTAGAGGAAAAATAATGTGTTTGTGTTATCAACAAACTGTGTTATTATACACATTCATTATAAACATTCAATGAGAGTAGTGACTGCTGGGCTGTTTGTTCGCCTCTCATTTGCTGATTTGAACCTAGAACTAGGCAGCACACAGAAGGCTCAGCTGAGATGCTGGGTAGGGAGGAAATTTTGGCCCCTTAGCTGGGAAAAAAACTGATGACCCTCCCAGGCAAAATATATATATATGCAAACAATGATTTTTGAAGAGATTTCTTAATTATCCATATTTGAGAGGATCTGTCTTAGAAACAGGAAGATGTGCATGGTTAATGTGAAGATTATGGCTTGCTGAATTTGAAGGTTCTTCTCCAGCTCCTCTTGGGATCCAAGTGTTTCTCAAATAAAAGGTTGCCAGAACTTGTCAAAACAAGGCATTTTTCTTTTAGTCACAGTCTCCCAGATAGCTGAGCTACATTTGCTGACATTTTCTTTTAAAGAAGTAAACTGAGACTGACACCCAACAAGAAAAAAAGCAGATTTTGCCAACATTAAAGGTAGCTAAAATATGTTTTTAAAAAGGGAAGGTGTGTCAGGCATCAGTAAGTATCAGCAGCAACCTGATCTGTCATGAACTCTGTAGGGTGCATGAAAAAGAGAAAAATAAAAGAAAGATAAAATGAAGATGAAAGATGAATCTTAGCTAGTATATTAAAAGCCTGTATTAATTCTCTGATGTACAGTTTGACAATGAATATCGCTCTTTCAGGGCTCTGGTCTAGTGGGTGGTCTCCCTGCCCATGGAAGGGTGTTTGGAACTAGGTGATCTTAAAGATCCCTTCCTACCCTGAAAATTCTATTATTCTATTTCTGTGATTCTAATTCTATGGTTGGGGGCAGGAGAAACAAGAACAAAAATTACAGGAAGAACTTGCTGCAGACTCCCATGAATATTTTCAATATTAAGGTGACGCACATCTGATTTTACCATGTTTTTTTTATATATATGTTTACCACTTAAAAGGGAAATTGCATAAGAACCATCAAGAATTTTTTACAGTTTATAAATAAGGCTTCCTCACTGCCCAAAAATTATATTAACTTGTCTGATAGCATCTATAATATCTAGCAATGGGGAAAAAGAGCTGAAATGGTGGAAACAGAAAGTGATGAAAGACAAGATTTAGCTGCATGAACAAGTTAAAGCAGGTCTTGACAATGCACTGAAATAAGCACAGAATAACTATCTTCGTTACCAAAAAGGTGGCTTATACCATCTGTTTTGTTGATTTCCCACTTTTCCTATGCTTTCTCAAAAGGCTGGTTCAAAATATTTTGTGAAGTAGGAACCAGTTTCTCTAACAGTCCTTAGAAAAATGTTACTGAGAAAAGAAAGAGGTTTTGGGGTATTCCTTTTTTTTACAGGCATAGTAGAAGAAATTTGGGGGTATGAAAGCTCCCAAACTTAGAAAACCTCCTGAGCACCTATCATAAGAGGGAAAAAGAAATAAATAATACAGATAAAGTGATGACACTGAAAGGTCAGTAATGTACCTGTCAAAATAATGTTATATATATCTTAAAAGATGTCAACGAGCATTCACAGAACTTACTAATAATCCACTGGTGAGTGAAGTGTGATGAGTGTGAAACACCACAGAGAAGCTGTGATAGAAAAGAAACATGATCACAGTCCTTTTCACCTGAACATGGCAGCTGTAGTGAACATATTTATATTTTGTGAATCAGCTGAACTATTTCAGAATTTAGAAAATATCACTCTTTTAACAGAGAAAACCCCCAAACATTGTGAAATGTAATTAAATGCTGGTCTTGTTCCCCAGGGTCTTAGGGTAGACTTAGGAAACTGACTATCAGGAATTAAATTAATTGACATGAATGTCATACGTTAAATGTTACACTGCTTGTGAAAATACTTTGTATATCTCATTTAGGATTTGGCATAGGATTTTTTTTTTCCTTTTTTAAGGCATACTTTTAAGAGGTAATATTGCATTTTCTAGAACATAACTGTATTTAATATTATTTATATTGTTATCAGTCTTAACACTGTTATACAAGGTATATACCCCGTGGCACACAGCATTTGAATACTGGCTTTCAGCACCAGTGAAATTCCATGTCACATTAGGCAGTGAAAAATACAGAAAGTATACATGACTAGTACTTCGGAGATGGGTCTTAGATGAATGTGGGCAGTCTTTAAGGTATGATATTATAACTGCTTAGATATTAAATGTTATTAATATGTAACTTGTACATATTATCTGGAAATATTGCAGAAGACATAACTTTGTGATCATAATACTCACTGGTGGAAAATAAACTCTTGCCTTCTGAAATATGTTTAACTTGTCACTGAGCTGGCTTACTAATGTGATTGTCTACCTTTTGCAAAATGAAGATTATACTTTCTGCAGTTGCTGTGATACAAGACAAGTGCGCTGAACTTTGGTACATCACTACATTTTGTACTATGCAGTTCACTGTCACTGCTGTTATGACTTTCCATGAACAGGTCGAGAAGTGAATTTAATCTCCCAAAACACCACATGTGAAATTATGATTTGAAGATACTCTCCTTTTTTTGCTCTAAATGACTAGTAGCAATAGTACTCAGCTTTAACTCAGCTGTAGGATTGAACTTTAGATTTGGACTTAAAACTGGCTGCATGGTCTGCCCCAGAGAGTTTTAGTTAATAGAGTTCAATCCAGTTGGTAGCCACTCACCAGTGGTGTTCCTCAGGGCTGTTTTGGGACCAGTCTTGTTCAATATCTTTACCAACAACCTAGATAAGGAGATTGAGTGCTTCCTCAGCAAATTTGCAGATAACAAGAAGTTGGGTGGGAGTGCTGATCTGTGCAAGGGTACGAAGGCTCTGCAAAGGGACCTGGATGGGCTGGACCAATGGATCAAGGTCAGTAAAATGAGGTTTAACAAGGCCAAGTGCCAGCTCCTGCACTTTGGTCACAGCAGCCCCATGCAATGTTACAGGATTGGAGAGGAGTGTCTGGAAAGCTGCCTGGCAGAAAAGGACCTGGGGGTGTTGGTCATCAGATGGTTGAATATGAGCCAGCAGTGTGCCCAGCTGGACAAGAAGGCCAATGGCATCCTGGCTTGGATCAGGAACAGTGTGGCCAGCAGGAGAAGGGAAGGGATTCTGCCCCTGTACTCAGCACTGGCGAGGCTGCACCTTGGGTACTGTGTTCAGTTCTGGGCCCCTCAGTTCAGGAAGGAGATTGACTTGCTGGAGTGAGTTCAGAGAAGGGCAACCAAGCTGCTGAAGGGTCTAGAGAACAAGTCCTGTAGGAGAGGCTGAAAGAATTGGGAATGTATTGTTTGGAGAAGAGGAGGCTGAGAGGAGACTGTATTGCTCTCTACAGCTACCTGAAAGGAGGTTTGGGGGAGGTGAGTGCTGGCTTCTCTCAAGTAAATAATGATAGGACTAGAGGAAATGGCCTGAAGTTGCACTAGGGGAGGTTTAGGAAGAATTAGGAATAGAATATTAGGAAGAATTTCTTTGCTGAGAGAGTAGACAGGCATTAGATCAGGCTACCCAGGGAGGTGGTGGAGTCACCGACCCTAGAAGTATTTGAAAATGGTGTACATGAGGCACTTCAGGACATGGTCTAGTGTGCAGGGTGATACAGATATTGATATATATATATTGTTTATTTTATTGGGATGGGGGGGAATGTTGATGGTTGCATGTGGTGATTTTAGAGGTCTTTTCCAACTGCGAAAATTCAGCAATTCTGTGATCTTTTGTAAAAGATGGCTCATGATTTATCAACCCTCTCAGCTCTAGGAGAGGTAAGACAGAAGGAGGCACCTTCAGTGGACAGTTCATCCTGCAAACCTGAGACTTAATACCAGGATGAATTACCTCCTAGAGGACCTTGCTTCCTAGTACTGGTCAGAGATCTGATCATCTAGATAAATCTAGATAAATAGCTTAAATGAGATACTAACTTTTATACAGCTAAAACTATAATGGATTAATCCCACTAAAAATGAGAAGGCAAATATTTTTCAGACTCCATGGCCTGGGAATAATCCAAACTATGATTAACAGATGGGGGTGCAACAAAACTGGGAGTATGCTGCTGTGTATGGCTATAAGCTGAGAGTCATGATGTAACATCACAGGAAAGGAACTGTGGAGAGAGGTCAGAGAATCACAGAACAACCTCCCTTGCATGCAAAATCAAGGCTTTTGTGAGTGTAGGTAAATGACATTTCTATAAGAGTAGCCTGTCTCATTTGCATACTCTGCCTCAATCTCCCAAGGCAGAGGAGTTGACAGCCTGTGTTTCTTGAGATATGTTTAGCATATTCTCTGTCAGTTCTGGAGACTGTATTGTCAGGAAATCATTTTTTGGTGACACTGCACCAGACAAAGGCTGGTGAAAATAAAACTTTTGGAAATACTGGCTTCCTGCTGGTAGTTGATTAGACTGCAGGAGAGATACGTTTATTTTCACCAGCCTGGAAATCCATTAGGTGTTCTCCAAGTTATTAATAATGCCTTGGCTAGTAATACCAGGTAGGTTTAGTGGATTTCCCTGCCAGTGTACTGAATGTGTTTGCAATGAAGCATGAAAAATGTTTCATTAGCTGAACAAGCAACCACTTGACAGTAAATAATGTTAGAAATTCTGAAAGCTTATAATGATTTCACATTATGAAATATTACTGAAAATTTTGTGGTGAACCTCTGAAAGAATAAGTAATTGCATTTATTGATTTTGAGGTGCTTTCTGCCTATTAAGAGGCAGCATGTAAAGCAGATGTTCTCCTTTCTCTGCAGCTGGGATGACAGCAGCTCAGTTAGTAGTGGCCTCAGTGACACTCTTGACAACCTCAGCACGGATGATTTGAATACAACCTCATCTGTCAGCTCTTACTCCAATATAACTGCCTCTTCAAGGAAGAATACTCATGCCCAGGTGAGTAGCTTTGATGAAGTTTGCTTTGAAAATGTATAATATGTGTTTATAACCATTAATATATGAGAAAATTTGTGGGAGCATTACACATGGTTTAATGACAACGCTGATGAAAATTTTTTTTCATAAAGACTCTGCAATATCTGTGTAGATGTTTACTTGGGCTCTTTTCCCATCAGTTGTTACTCAAAAATCTATGCTAGCATCTCCAAAACATATATGACATTACAAAGCACAGAGAGTTTTTTCATTTCATATGCCTCAAATAACAAATGTGTAAACAGCAACTGATTATTTTGTTGGCCATCTAATCAGTATTATTCCTACTCATGACAGCAGTAACTAGGAAGCAGCCAGAGAGGAGTCTCTGTGGAGAAGGAGTTGTGACAACTCAATAATAAATAGCTCTTCCCTGACTACAATCCAGTTTGCAGTTCCACTTGGGTTGGCTGTATGAGTCCAGGGCTGTGGTTACATCAGACAAAAGTAATGCATGGTGCTACCTGCAAGCAGCACCAATTTTTGCTGTTAGAGAGGGGCAGAGGTAAGCAGGACTGGTGAGATGATGGTGTGCAAATAAGGCTGGAGGCTGAGGTCAGGATGCTGCAGGAAGCCACAGGAGTAAGGGTTACAACAAGCAGGCTCTCAGCACAAAGAGCACAAGTCTTGTCACACACAGAAGGCAGGCTCAGTCTCCAGCATTTCTATTGAAGCTGCTTCCACAGTTCTACATTGTCTGTCTTGTTGGGCTGCCCCTCCAGCACATCCTTATCAGCACTCAACAGGGAAAGTAGATGCCAAAGGGGTGTTCAATCCTCACTCAGAGCTCCTTCCACATAGGTCTGAGTTTCAGAGCAAGCTTGACCCTATTATATAGCTAAAGTGAGTCCCTTGTAGGAAATAATTCATTTCAGTGGAGACAAACCAGTAGAAAAAATATCAGCTGTAGCAATGAGAATTTTGCTTTGTGGTAGTACAACATACTCAGTCCTCCTTGGAGCAATGTTCCTAATTCGGTCCCTGGACTGAAAGGCTTGGGTAGGAAAAGGGAAGAAACCAGACTGAGGTGATTTTAGAAGTATATCTGAGAACTTCCTCATTGAAGCTTTAGTAAAACCTCTCAGCACAGCAATTCATTTGAGAAATTCAGGGGGAGCTGAGAAACAATAGAGTATTATGATTTACTTCATTATGGCTTATCTATGAAGAAAAGAGTTGAAATCTTTAAAAAAAAAAATTAAAAAAAAAAAAAGAAAAAAAAGAAAAATGTCTTGCCCAAATAATAGTATCTTTAAACATTTGGGATCAGGATATTAATGTCCTAGAAGGGAAGTTTTGCTACAAATAAATCAATATGATTATTCTCCTCCCCTCCAGTAATTTAAGAAATTGGCAAGTGCTGAAGATGCTGAGATTGATAATTTTTTTGTGCAATTCTCTCTCGTAGCTGAAGACGGACTCAGAGAAGCGCTCGGTTACAGACAGCGAAACCTGGGGCAGCACTGAAGAACTGAAAAAAACGGAGGAAGACTTTGACAGCAGTGTAGACAGCAGTGGCAAGTGGAAAGGCCTTCCCTCAGGGCTGTCTGAAGAGTCAGAGAAGGGAGGACAAAAAGCATCTCTCTCTGTTTCACAGACCGGATCCTGGAGGAGAGGCATGACTGCTCAAGTAGGAACAGCTCAGTCCAGGCACAAAGCAGGAACAAGTGCACTGAAGACCCCGGGTACAAAACTTCTGTAGTTTGTATTATAGCATGGAAAATTATGGATTTAGACTTTTTATTAGTATGGGTTAAATTAACCCTATTTGAATTAACTCATTAAATTATGGATTTATACTCTTTAAGCGGTTGAGAATCTTAGTGGGCTACCTATAATTAATGGATATTAGAAACGTGTGACAGACACATAGCATATTGGTAGCTCTTCACTGCATTGCATATTAACAAATTAATTGCACATGAATGCATCCATAACAAAAAGGGTGACTGCATTTTGTTTTGCTATCATATATCAGCTTCTCTTGAGAAATTCCTAAAAAATATTTGTGAACGCATTTATTCTTTATCTTTGTTCTCAAAGAAACCTGCACCCTTGGTAATTGAGCACATGTGAGGAAATGGTCAAAGATTTTAATTTGAGATTTTAAAAAAATCAACATTCAAAAGAGGGGTCTCAAAATGAGACTCTCTGATCTAGATCTGAATTGTCACATTCCAGATATTGTGGGTATTATTCAATACACCACTTTTAAGAGGTAAAAAATATGTTTTACACACTTTCTTCAGTGAAAGATGACTTCTTGCATAATTTTGAAGGGCTTCTAAGAAGTAATAACCACTTCTGCAATCTAGATTGAAGCAAAAAATGAAAAATTGTTGGAGGAAATCATTAGTAATAACATCTAATCCATCATGTCACCAGGGAAATATTGATTCTTTATAGGACATTTTCTAGACCTTTGGCATGTCCTGAGGAACTACTGCACGAGCATGCTGTAACCACCAGTTTAAAGATAATGAAAAAAAAAACATTCCCAGAATAAATTCAGCTCCTTTGCAAGCCTCTTTCTTTAGTTTCTTTACAATTTGGAAGGGGTAGATATTGGTCAGCCTCTGGTCTGTAAGATCCCTAACATAAGTTGTCATGGTCAGTGATCAAATGGATGCAGAAACTAAACCCCTGCAATGGCAATTAAAAAGAAAATACTACCGGGTTTACCACATGTCAGACTGTTTCCCAGATCTGTTCTGGTGTAGTAGGCAGCCACTGTGCAACAAAGAGCTGAGGCCTTCATTTTTTAAGCATATACTAATAGTCTGTGTCTCAGCTGTGTAGGTGTGTGATCCATATCTTGGTGAGTGCATGTGCTTGTGAAGCATAAAATGTGCTTTTGATCAAAACAAAAGTGTATTTAATTCTAACTTGTAGGTGTTGTTCTTCATTAGTTTAGTTACTGAAGAGAAATTAGGACACTCACTTCCAAAACTTCCATAATCCCTTGGACAGTGAATTAAAAACTCTGCTACATTGAATATTTTCTTATTAGGAGCCTACAATAGATGCTTAAAGAGAAATTAGGAGAGAAATGGCTTTTTTTTTTTGTCTGATCGTAATACAGTAAGAGGGTGTTTTCTTTTCAGATTGAAGAAAATTTCCTAACTAAACCTTTGTGAATGTCACAATAACATTATACAGAAATATATAGTATAAAAATATGTATGTGTGCAGTACTGAAGGAAGTCTCTCAGATTGTCAAATTGTAAAGATTGTGAAGATATCAATCATGTGACAAAGACTATTAAGTCATGTAAATCGTATTGTTATGGCTTCATAGCATGCTAACATACTCTCTCTCTGATAATTCTGGGTAGCTACAACCAGAAAAAACTTAGTTATAAGTAAAAAACAAAATGTAATCTGTGGAAATCAAAGAACTTGATAAGTACCGTTAATTTCTACAAGCATAATTAATGTCATACTTCTGGAAATGTTAATTGCATGTCATGTTTTATTTTCAAATATTATTTATTACATAGAGAATACCGATAACAGGAAACAAGCCAATCAAATTCCTTGTAGTTCAGTCAGGATAATTTTCTACATCTATTCTCACCAGCTATATATGAAACTGCAAGCTCTCAAGAGAATTCCAAGCTTTTAATACCTAAATGCTTACCTGTAATGTATTGTACCTGCTATTGACTACGGGTGGTGGACTAAAGTAAAAAAATGGTCTGCTTTTTTTAAGGTAGTTCTTCTGTTTCTTATTTTTTCATTTTGAATTTGTAACCATATAGTGTTCAAGTTAGATATTGAGACATTACAGCTCACACAGAAGTGACCTTTTCAAATATACTTTTATTTAGGAAAAACAGATGATGCCAAAGCTTCAGAAAAAGTGAAAACTCCTCTGAAAGGAGCCTCCATTCAGCGCTCTCCATCAGATGTAGGAAAAAGCAGTAGCGACGAAGGGAAAAAACCTCCCTCTGGCATCGGGAGATCAACAGCTACGGGGTCCTTTGGATTCAAGAAGTCCGGGATAGGATCTTCCACCATAATCACCTCAAGTGGAGCAACGATCACAAGCGGATCAGCAACTCTGGGCAAAATGCCCAAATCTTCAGCCATCAGTGGGAAGTCCAACGCGGGGCGTAAAACGAGCTTGGATGGTTCCCAGAACCAGGACGATGGTGTCCTGCACATGAGCTCCAAGACAACTCTGCAGTACCGCAGTCTGCCTCGCCCCTCAAAATCCAGCGGCAGCGGCATCCCCAGCAGGGGCGGGCACCGCTCCAGCACCAGCAGCATCGACTCCAACGTCAGCAGCAAGTCTGCGGGGGCTGCTGCTGCTGCTGCTGCCACCAAACTGAGAGAGCCCAGCAAGATTGGCTCTGGGAGGTCCAGCCCCATCACCATCAACCAAACGGATAAGGAGAAAGAGAAAGTGGCTGCGTCCGATTCTGAGAGCGTCTCGCTGTCCAGTTCCCCCAAATCCAGCCCCACTTCGGTCAGTGCCTCTGGCACTCCAGGACTTAGGCAGCCAGGATCCAAATACCCAGATATTGCCTCACCTACCTTCCGAAGGTTAGTGCTTTTCTATGAATTCCTGAAGTTTCAGTGTATAAAGTAGGTATTTTCAGTTGAAGCACTGGGCAAAAAGGCTTTTCAGGGCATATTTTGCCATGATCAGAGAAACAAGTTAAAAAAAAAAAAAAGCTAATACTTTTTTACACAATGTAATTAGTTCTTTAAGGCCTGAGTACCTTCCCAGACCTGAAATGGCTGTTCCTTGAGCTCTGAGCATTGTAGGTACATTCCCATAGCATCAGTTTGAAGGCTAGAATACTCATTTGGACTGAGTGATCCTTATCTTGATTCCAGCTAAAGATAATGTTAGGGCACACATGAATTTCCCTCTCAGAACTATGATAAACCCCCCGAAGGGAAGAAGGACACTGCATTCAGGCACATTCTGTGTCCAAAATAGATGATGCCATAGCCTGGTAAGAGAGTTAAAGAACTCTACAGATGAATAAAGCAATTGCTTTGAAATTGTTGACTACTTCAGATAAAAACATTTAATTATCCTACCAGTTTTTCTGTATCTTTCATCACAAAGCTAAATTTCAATTGGAAATTGAAACTGGAAATGCTCTTCTTATTTCTGGAAGTATACATCTGGATGAAGCTTAAATTAGGATGGACCTTTCGCACTGTTCAAGAAAAAGCCAATAGTGCCCTCTCATGCCTTTTTACCAAAATAGCATCTCCTGGCTGCTGGGGAGCTGTAGATTGTTTTTGTGGATTTGGTAAAATAGGTTCTTATGTAAGTCATGTATACATCATGATAAGTTTTGCATTTATTTCTTATTAATTTTTGAACTGCACCTTAACTGCAGCTTAAAATATTTCCAGTAAGACATTAAGTCATCACATGAATTTTATTTCAACAGTTGTAGAGAACTTGGATGGTTTTTTTTTTTTTCATCACCATTCTAGAATTTTCCTATAGACTTGCAGAATTATTCTATAGAATTGCTGGAAGCAATTTTGTGAAATACACCTCTACCATGACTGCCCTTGGAGACAAACTGAGCCCATGTAGCTCTGGTGCAGTTTATTCTGTCTGAATGGGTACTACATGACCAATGACCGCATTACCATTTGTCCAAAAGAACGAGAGAAATTTTACACAAATACTTAGCAGTGTATTAAACTATAAAGGATTTTTCCAGCGTTTGTTGCAATTATTTATAGCTGGTATGAGGGGAAGTGAGGGGCTTAAAAGCAAATGACTTAGCTGTGGGAATGCTTAATTACTGCAGTTGGGTGAAAGCGTAATCTGTTTATGCACTAATAAGACGGAAGTGTCATTATTTTACCTTTCTCTGGGACAGCCTATACATAAAGAGCACATCTAAACGGTGAATGAGAGCTGTTGCTAATGAAACTAACCTTGATTATTGTGATGTTCTTAAGCAAATTTAACTTTGTGCTATGATTGATCACCTGGGCAGGCATGATTTTAGTAGCAGTAATTACAAATGTGTAGTTTGGCTCTTAGGATGTTACGCCATTAATGTTTAACGCGGCTACCGGTTTCTCTAAAGCTATTTGTTTTACATTTAGGTTGTTTGGTGCCAAGGCAAGTGGTAAAGCTGCCTCTGCACCCAGTACTGAAGGTGTGAAACCCACATCGGCAATGCCCAGCCCTAGTACCACATTGGCACGGCAAGGCAGCCTGGAATCGCCGTCCTCGGGCACAGGCAGCATGGGCAGTGCAGGTGGGCAAAGCGGTAGCAGCAGCCCCCTCTTCAGTAAACCTTCGGACTTAAATGCAGATGTTGTAAGCTTAAGTCACTCCTTGGCTTCTAGTCCCGCCTCAGTGCACTCTTTCACATCAGGTGGTCTTGTGTGGGCTGCAAACCTCAGCAGCTCTTCAGCGGGCAGTAAGGACACACCAAGTTACCAGTCCATGACTAGCCTGCACACCAGTTCCGAGTCCATTGACCTTCCTCTTAGCCATCATGGCTCTCTCTCTGGACTGACAACAAGCACTCAGGAGGTTCAGAGCCTGCTCAAGAGGACTGGAAGCATCAGATCTACTCTTTCGGAAAGGTGAGCGTGCCTATAGACAGTGACCACAAAACTATTCAGAGGCAAAAGGACTGGAGCCAAAAAAAAAACAAAACCCCAACCCCCCACTTCTTTTCCTAAAGGGACACTGTTTAATCAGCAGCGTAGTCCTTTATGCAAAAAAGGGAGGATAGGAAGGATAGGAAGGATAGGAAGGAAGAAAGGACAGAAGGAAGCAAGGATAGGAAGGAAGGAAGGATAGGAAGGAAGGAAGGAAGGAAGGAAGGAAGGAAGGAAGGAAGGAAGGAAGGAAGGAAGGAAGGAAGGAAGGAAGGAAGGAAGGAAGGAAGGAAGGAAGGAAGGAAGGAAGGAAGGAAGGAAGGAAGGAAGGAAGGAAGGAAGGAAGGAGGGAAGGAAGGAAGGAGGGAAGGAAGGAAGGAAGGAAGGAAGGAAGGAAGGAAGGAAGGAAGGAAGGAAGGAAGGAAGGAAGGAAGGAAGGAAGGAAGGAAGGAAGGAAGGAAGGAAGGAAGGAAGGAAGGAAGGAAGGAAGGAAGGAAGGAAGGAAGGAAGGAAGGAAGGAAGGAAGGAAGGAAGGAAGGAAGGAAGGAAGGAAGGAAGGAAGGAAGGAAGGAAGGAAGGAAAGAAGGAAGGATAGGAAGGAAGGAAGGAAGGAAGGAAGGAAGGAAGGAAGGAAGGAAGGAAGGAAGGAAGGAAGGAAGGAAGGAAGGAAGGAAGGAAGGAAGGAAGGAAGGAAGGAAGGAAGGAAGGAAGGAAGGAAGGAAGGAAGGAAGGAAGGAAGGAAGGAAGGAAGGAAGGAAGGAAGGAAGGCTGAACAGCATGTGGAATCAACTGCATTTTATGATTTTACAAGCACTTTTTCAATCTTGAAAATTGTTTTTTGATTCCCCTGTTCTGGAGAACAACCAGAGAAAAGAGGAAAGATTGTCTCAATAATATAATAACATAATCATTGCTGCATGCTGGACCTAACTGCTATCCCAGCAAATGGCAGCTCCAAAGCTGTGTCACTGCCCTTTTGCTATAAAACCTCCTCTGGCAGTGGGAGTCCACCAGTTTTCTTCCTGTGAGCTCAAAACACAGGCAGAACTGGAGAGCCCATGCCTTTGGGTCACCATTTTGCCTTAAGATGCTCAGTCCTGACAAGTTGTTTCTTACATGACAGTCATTATTACCAGCTCCTTAGTAAAATGCAGTTACACTGAGAGAGAGTCAGTTTACAAGTTGAGACCCTCAATATACACACAGTTCTGCTTAGAACAGACCAACAAAAGCAAGAAAGTGTCTTCCTCTGCTTGCTCTATTTAACATGCAGATATTTTACCATTTATTTTATATTATAAAGTGAAGTGGCATATCCACCTTGGCACACCCATACCATGGTTTTTAAAATGCTTTTATATGTGTGTGTGTGTGTGTGTGTGAGTGAGACATTTATTTTACTTCTGCAAGAGAGAAAAATAAACTTTTCAAGGCAGTAAGTAGTTTTCACTTCCAGGGAAAATTAAACAATTAAACTCTTATCTCACACGGGGACTGAAAAGACAATATTCAATATTTCATTAGCCTTTGGTCCAAACCAGAAAATTATACAGAGTCAAACAGAAATATTTTAAACATCTTAAGGTTAAATTTAGTTGTTAGACAGCACAATCACTTTAAGGAAAAAAGAAGATCCTCTGTATACAATATTAAGATTTTTTTCCCTTTATATAAACAATAAGATTTTCCAACCCCAATCCTTCACTTGTAAAGATTTCACTTTTAGTAAATCAGCATTTAAAAAAAAAACACCCAATAAACAAAGCATAAACGCTAAGAAACTTTTTGCCAAATCTAGATAGAAGAACTCTGCACATTTCATTCTCTTATGTTAAATTCATAAGTATTACTATATCAGCTAAAATCATAACTCTTATTAATTACAAGGCCATGAAACATATGTTTTTCCTGATATAATTCATGCTAACGATGATAGTTAAAAATAATCTGATACATGAGTGATTTGTAATTTGCACTGGGCCTTTATTTTTTAAATATTAATTTACATTGTGTGTAATGAACTGAATAAGACAATGTTTCATATAAAGTTATTAATTAATGTTCTGCTTATAAAAAAATTCATTAATTTTTAGTGCTACATATATAAATAGTGGGGTCAACAGAATGACATGGAGGAATATGAAATTATGCCAAGGATATTAATCATGACATTTTAAATGTTAACGATTTGGCATAAGCTCCTGAGCAACTCTCACTACGAATACTTCATCTATTTGTTCAGTGATTCAGTTTCAGCAGTTCCAAATACTTTTGCCTTTGGCAATATTTTTAAGTTTCAGATTTGTCCATATGGGGATATTATGGCAGAGTCCAGAGACAGACGTTTATCATGTTGATCCAGTCTCAAAACAAATATACGTACCAAGAGAAAATGGTAATTAATTTCTTAAATTATGGCCCCAATTGGGTTTTTAGTTTTATTTTTCTGAAAGGTCTGTTACAAGTGCCGTATTGTTTCTAAACTGTGCTAGACAGTAAAACCTGTATGTAGCAAAGTATTTTTTTTACAACATTGGTCCGCAATATTAGAGACAGATATGTTTGGCAACAGGTTATGCCTCTCTCATTTGAAAACTCAGATTTTGAGATGCCTCTCCCAGTACTAGTTGCAGCCTGGCACAGCATTAGTATTCATCTGCAAAAAGGCCAATTCTTTTTCTTCAGTCACTGCAGAGCTTCCATAAGACTGAAGGAGCAGTCTGTATAGTGACATATATTAATATAATGTAGAGACAAACTAAGAAAGCCTGAAGGGTTTGGTAGTAGAGGAGAGGAACTGGATACAATAAGAAATACTGAACTTAGCAAAGCACTAGGTGCTGTTCCAGAGTAGGTTCTCACAGGTGAATGAAGAAAATAAAGTGTTTCACTTGTTGTTAAAAAGTTACCAAAGACTACTGATCAATGGTTTACAAGCCTGAGGGCATATAATAGACATATGTTTTTACAAATACCAAATGGAAAATGATGGGGTTATTTTTCAGAAAATTGTCAGTGTCTAAGGGGTCATGGTGTCATTGTTGGCAAATGAAAATGAAAAGTATCACGTGTAAGTTTTAGAAAGTAGTTATCCCATTCTACTTTATCATATTAAGACTTTAAATGTCAGATTTCTAAACTTCAAGTTTTAAGAAAGATTGCAAGGGCTCTGCCACCTGTGCCCACTCATACATGTCACCCCTCAGTGCCCCTAGGGGTGATCAGATGTTGCCCACACCCATTTTTCAGGATATCATAATCTATGAGATTCTTTTGCATGACAATAACCAGAAAACAGGTTCAGTAAATGCTAGAAAAATATTTGCTTTTTCAGCAGAATTTGCATCTCCTTCAGGACTTCTGCTGGTTTTGCACTAGCAGTATTTATTTTGACAACTCTACTTCTGTTGTTACAGCAGTTTAACTCCCTGTGTGGGATGACACTTGTATTTTATCTTACAGCAATTTAAAGGGATTAAAATAAATCATACTCTAAAATAAAGCTGTATTCTGGGATTAAATGGTGAAATATCACTGCTTTAATTGATAATATTTTCCAGGTGGACACATCACAAATAGTTCTTTTGAACCCTTAATTGTAGGGCATTGCAGATCCGTGTCTTTCTTCTGCTCAGTCTGATTGGTACAACAAGGGATGCATAAAAAAAATGCAGGAATATATAAGTTAACAGTGGTCTTATCAGCAATAATGGCTGCATTTTAAGATCAGAGTGGAAGTAGTTTCTAATTACGACTGGCTTGCTCTGCTTTTACGTGAGAAGGATCTTTAGTTTTGAGGGCCACAATTAAACTCTTCAAGACTTTCAATTGGTTTAAATTATCATTGTAGCTGATGGCTGTAGGTTTAGGGAGTGAAAAGAGTGTGTCCTGCATTGGATTTTCTTATGTACTGAGACACTTGTTGGAACTCATTTAAAGTCTCAAATCAGCTTGGCCCAGCCTTCCCTAGGCCTCCCTGGGTGTTTGTTAGTTTGCAATGATTTGTTTTATTTCCTAACTAAGCTCAGAAACAGTTAGATGTAGCCAATATATAATTACAATATTCTCAACTTCACTTTATATTGTTATTTGTTTTGAGCCACAGAATTACGTGAATGCATTGCTTCTTTCAGAAAACCTCTGACTTTTTTTCTTAGCATCTTCAGAGAACATTTTAGCACTGAGGTCAGTTTGGGGTAGTGCCCTAATGGGATCATTGCATGTTAAAGTTCAGTCTTATTTACCAACATCTCTTTCTGTAGGAGTAATATACCCAGCTTGGCTGAAGGACACAAAAAGGGTATGTGCTGTTGCACATAACCATTTTTAATAGTTTCACACAATTACCTGAAATCTAGGACCATCTTCACAAGACTTAATATATTTAAAAAGCAAAATGAATGTTTGCTATTTTCATATTTATGAAGTTCAAATAACTTCATGCTTATGTAGAGGAACATTCACAACTATTGCTTTTGGGTACCTGAATTCAAAAGTTTTTTAGCAAAATCTTATGGTCACTACTAGCCTGTTTATCTGACTTAGAACTTTTGACTTGTGGATTACTTTAAAGGAGCACTGATTGGCACTTCAGCTTTTATACAATGTGCAATAGATCATTTTGAAATACACAGATCTTGGAAGTTAAAGCAATATTAGAAAATGTCGTTCACTAGGATGTTTGAAATGTATGCACAAGAAACTGTCTTTGTTATTATGATTGTGTTTATTTATCTTGAAATTTTATAAAGGCACGTCAAAGCTCCATTATTCTCCATAAGGACCTAAATGAATCATGTATTCAAATGTATGCTATCTTTTCATCAACTATTCCTGGTCCTCTTAGTTATGTTGGGAGAAAAATACTGCACATTTAACCTTCTGTCCAACAGAGGACTACTCTTACATGGACCATGATAGCTGGACCTGAGCTAAAATCTGCTAAGTTTCCCCTTTTCGTTAGCTTTTTTCCCCATGCAGAACAAGGCCCTGATTAAGCAAGTAAATTTGGCTATAAAAATTACTGGTGCTAGGAGTTTACTTCCATTATACTGAGCCCTAGTGGTAATGAATTATTAATTCTAACAGTATTTTCACTGCCTTCATCTACTTGGATCAAGGTTACATGACAGTAGGGTGCTCAGCACCACTGCACAACATTTTCTAATGTAATGGCATGGTCATTTTCTTGGGTAAGCAAAATGCTAACTTACTGTTGTTGTCAGAGGTGTGATTATTATATATAATGCAGAAGCCTTCTGAAGTCATTTTACAATTCAGTCCATATGGAAACATCGTGAACATCTGAAATTATGATCTTAAGGGAAAAACATTGCAAAACTTTCTTGATGATAACTACTTCAAATTCAGCCCACACTGGTTGGAGACTGATCTGCCAAGTCTTTCTGAGGAAGTGCCCAAATGACACTTAATTAGAAGGAAGGCTTGTGGATGCCCTTGTAGTGATGGGGTTTGAATTAGGAGATCTCCAGCCATAGATTTCCAATGATCAGCCACTTTGCCACTCTGTGTGGGTGAATGTGGAATAATGTTGCTCTGGTGCCACTTTACATTGTGCCCACCATCACCTTACTATGTGAGTCCCACAGCAACAAAGCCAACAGTCTGTATATTTAGCATTTATTTTCACAAGCAGAGCTGTCAATTGGCTTCTGGCAACACCATGCTGTCTCCTAGCAGGTGCCACAACCTTCATTTCTTTTGGAAATCTGTTGGCATATCACAGGCAACTGTGAAGAATAAAGATTCATGCTGTGACCATATGATTTCTGCACAGATTGCAGAGAGAAGCTGTAGGAAGGTTAGAAATGGCAAGGAAGGACTTTGTTCTGACTTGGATAGTCTCCATATTACTGTTGACCCAGCCCAGAGCATGTCTAGATGAAAAAGGAATGTGTAGCAGTCCATGTCCTATTGTCCCCTCCAGTGAGTCAGGGATTTATCATGAAAGATATATTAAAAAGAATTACATGACCTTCTATTATAGACACATATCTAGACCTTTAAAATTTCTAATTCAGAACAGTCCTCTTTACTGTATTCCTTAGGGATTTTTTTTTTTTGTTTCAACAGCATGCAACTTGACAGAAATACACTACCCAAAAAGGGATTAAGGTATATATTTTTTTGAGCATGACTGCTGCTTCTCTATTTTCCTCTAACCTTTTTTACACTGTGTCCTTTTCTTTCTCCTTTTGTTGATCCTGTTTACAACAGAGTTCTTAATACTTAGATTAAAACAACCAAAAAAAAAAACACGAATAATGAATTTATTTCCTATAAAGGCATATAATGGAAAGTGAATATTATTAAGTATAGTTTCCTTATGCAATGAATCTTGAAAGGCATCGAATCCTGATTTGCTAAAAGAGACAGAACAAGATACTTCTGTAATTTAATTGTTAGAAACCCAAGGTTTTGAGGTGAATCTGGACAGAACTCTAAATGCAGAGACTCATGCAATTTTAATTGAAGATCTAGTAAACAGTAAGATTGCTTAACATAATATCCAAGGCTTGTAAGTATAAAATAAGCCCTGCTCCAGCTAGTTTTCTTGGTCCCTCTCCAGTGATACTCACCGTTACTACTAATTACCCACTTACAGGTATCTTCATCACAGAAAACATAAGTCATTCACCCTGTTCCCTATTCACCCTATTCACCCTATTCTCCATAGTTAAAAAGAGAATCATTAGGTAACCTGTCTGGCCTTAGCAGGCATGGTAGTCTCCCTAATTTCTGTAATCCAGGAAGGAGATTTGGCAAACAATGGTGTGTGTGTGGGCATGCAGACACTTTGCAGTCTTCAGGTAACTCAAAAAACACAGTTAAATCTCTTGACTTATTGATAAATACTATTTAATGAAATTTTAAGATAGTGCTTAAATGTTATCACAAGAAAGCACCTTCTCTTCTTTTGCACTGTCTCTTTATTTAAAAGGATTTATTCAAATTTCCTGCTATACCAAGACAATTACTTTGGATTGGGAGAGAATGGAAAAGTTGGTGGGCATGAAAGAGGCATAAAAGGGACCCTGCAAGGGTTCAGAGGGAAGACTGAGGTTTGTGGCTGTACAATTGTAATAGTGGCTGAACGCTGAAAGTGAAATGGAGTAGGGAAACAGTTTATAGGCATAAACACTTCATCAGATATCCCAGAAAATGCTTCAGCTTAATTTCATGTGCTGAGATCCCAGGCCAAGACTCAGATCTTAAATTCTCATTTTGCCATCTTTCTAATCTGAAAACCACTGGGAAACTCTGCTCTACCACATTTATAGGCAAAGAAAATAGCTGTCTTTTTGGAAGGAGGAAGTGAAAATTTAATCAGGACAAGATGTTTTAATGCCCTAAATTATTATGCAAAACCCTAAGCACAATATGAGAACTTAGATGTTCATTTAATCTGCTTTCTAAGCAGAAATACTTGTGGCTCACCAACCTGAAGCCAGAATACCAAAAGCACTTTCTACTTTGCTGTTTGGGGAACGCTGATGGCTCACGATAGTGGTGCAGAAGGTGCTCATCCCTCAGCAGGAGACCCTGCTGAATGAAGCAGTCTGTTGCAGACAATGCTGAAAACAATCTCTTGTTTGAGACCCACACTGCCTGCACATTTTAATGTTTAAGCACTTCAGAACAGCCCTTCTTCCAGCCCAGCCAAAAGAGGCTGGCCCAGTGATTTACCAGTTCTCCTTCTAAGCCTCTGTCGAGTTACACTCCTTTTATTGATTTGCCATAGGAAGAAGTTGACGAACAATTTGACTTCTTCCAGACAACTTGTTTCTGCTAACTGTGGATTCTTCCTGTCACTTTCCCTCCCCCCTGATTGGGTCAGGATGCAATTCCAAGTAGCATTCACAGTGGCAGACAGCATGTATGACCATGAGTAGCAGTCATTGCCAATGCAAACTCCTTTTTTCAGACTTGTTGATCTGTTTCACTCCTGTCATCTAACCAGTTGTGTACATGATCTGTGGCAGACATCATTTTGTAGGCAGCTACTTATATTTCTTGGCTTGTAGTCTGTCCATTCCCTATCCTAGTCACACAGCTTCCAAGCTTTTGTATCAATATGCACACTTCCCTACAGCTTTGAAGTACTTTCCTGCCAGCTCAGTTGTCTATCTGCTATGGTTTATCATCAGGGAATGCTGTCTGGGGGAGGGGGGTTAAGAAGAAAGGGTTCCAAATCCTATACTTTTTCTGTCACAATCAGATGGTAAATTTTACCTCGGTAAAATCCGCGATGTTAATCATTTGACTAGACTGTGTTTTCCACAGGTTTTGTTCTATCTGCTTGGTGAAGGGTATTTATGTGACACCTGTTTCTTGTTTTGAGCATGTCAGCTGTGGTTTTTCAGATATACTCCATCATCCCGGCAGATGAGCCAGGAGGAAGGCAAAGAATGGCTACGCTCCCATTCAACTGGAGGCCTGCAAGACACGGGCAGTCAGTCCCCACTTGTTTCTCCTTCAGCTATGTCTTCATCTGCAACTGGAAAATACCACTTTTCCAACCTGGGTAAATGACAATTCCCTTCAATGTTTCTTCCACTCCAGAACAGCATCATAAAATTCAACTGTTCATATTTCTTCATTTGCCAAAGTAGATAATTTATTTTAATATCTCCATCACCATATTGTGATACATTACTAATGAAAGGAAACTCATGGGTTTTTTTTTTCATATAGGCCAAGATATCTCCTATTTTGCATATAGAAAAAAAGGATAGATTCTCTATCACTTGCCCAAGAAGAAGAAGATCTGAGGCAAAGCTGGAAATTAGCCTCTAGTTCAAAGCTACTCTTCTTTTAGGATTCAGTCAGTAGGATTGTTTCCAGTGAATTTAGTGTCAACTCAGACACTAAACATTGTTTTTTTCCTGTGCACAGGTTTGCTTTGAGATAGGCTTTTCCAACACATTTCAGGGGCTGTATCTGGCTATAACTACACTGGGCTCAATCCAAATCATGGTCTTGAATGCCATACAAACTTCTAGGATGAGAGTCACATTTAAGATTGATTTGATTACAGGTCAAGATTTAGATTTGGTTCTACTGGATCTTGTTTCATGTTAATCCAATACAAATTTACTTCTGTTGATAACTTTATTTTTTCTTTAATGCTTAAGAAACCGATTTTTTGCACTGCTCTGGACATATACCTAAGTTCACAATGAGCTTTTTAGGCCCTTAGTGTGGAATTAGCAGCAGTATTTGAAGTATTCACACTTCAGTCACTCTGACACATATTGTGGCATCTGTAGGTTACAATCACTCAAAAGAAATTTGATCAGAAATAAAAATGTTGCAGTTTCAGGGACCGCTCTTTTCAGGCAGTGTTCCACTCACTCTATAATTTTCTGCTTACAATTATCTTCTCTTTCTTTTTGTTCATTGTTCTTGTACTCACTACAGAGAACAATAAGATCATAGGGTTTTCATTTTTTTTTTTGTCGTTGTCTTTTTTTTCCTCCATTATGATAGCCCTGTGGAATAATTTGCTCTCACAATACAGGTGGTCAGGTAGTTTATGACTTAAGGCACATCTTCTATGATCTAAAATGCAAGCGAAGCACTGACAGTAAATATGCATGGACAATTAGCTTTTTATTCTGAGCACTGGGTTCCTACTGTCCAGGTGAACCATAAATACCTTCCTGTTGGCAAACAGACTCTGAAAAAGCTTAAGATAGGTTCATTAATAGTGCTCTGGATTTCAACTGTGAGTGATTGGACCTCTCCTATTTATTATGATGAGACTTAAATAGACTGTGCAGGAATTTTTACAACTAATATAGTAGTATGAGCTCTAGAAATTCAAAAGATAATTATGTCATATATGCTGATAAACTTCAGTCTTAACAGCAGGTGATATATAATAAAAAAAAATACAGATACTGATACTGATTTATTAGACGAGATGCTTATAAAAAGTACTTACAGCTTCTTCTTCCTTTTTAACTTTTCACTTTTTAATGTCTCTTATTGATTTTCCATTTTGGGCTGTCAAAGTGAACAAGTGTGTACTCAGACACCAATATCAGTGTTACCGTGTATGTTGCAGGATTAGCCTCATCCAGCTCCTGGACATCATCTGCTTCACCTTTTTTGTGGTGGCTTTGTATGAAGGAATAAAAGCCTTTCATTTTCTCAACAGCATAAAGTCCACCAAACCATGCCAGTACTACATTACAAATTTGTGCAAAATCAAAATATATTTAACGGAAATGGGCTTCATTAATAAAGCTTTGTATTCCAGTGAGTCCAACCAACCTATCTCAGTTTAACCTTCCTGGACCCAGCATGATGCGTTCAAACAGCATCCCTGCAGAAGACACTTCTTTTGATCTGTATGATGATTCCCAACTGTGTGGCAGTGCTACATCCTTAGAAGAGAGACCACGAGCAATTAGTCATTCAGGTTCATTCAGAGACAGCCTGGAAGAAGGTAAGACTTAGTTTAATATTTGGATCAAACAACAGGTCCCAAAATAGGCCCCCAAAGTAGGCCTCCAAAGTGTAGTAAAATTTAAAAATATTTCTTCTGCAACATGAAACTTAAGTAATTTTGTCAAGCTTTTTTAATTCTGTTGAGCTGGACTCACAAGACTTTCTTACACCAAAGCATGGACGATATTTCTTATACAAACTAACATGCAATTCTGTGTATGTCATACATTTATGCATCTTTTATCAGAAATTTTGGAGGAAAGTCAGCCATTCCTGAAAAAGTATTTTATTGTTTTTTCCTCTAAATTTGAAGTGTCTGAAGATAGGTTGACTGGTGCAGCCCCATCTCGAGCACTGTGCACAGATTTGGGTGGAACATTACAAAAAGCATAGAGCAGTACTGGAGTGTCCAGAGGAGGGCTGTGGGGTTAGTGAAGGGTTTAGAGGGCAAGCTGTATCAGGAGTGGCTGAAGGCACTGGGTCTGTTCAGCCTGGAGGAGACTGAGGGGAGACCTCATGGCAGCTTCCTCACTAGGGAAGGAGGAGGAGCAGGTACTAATCTCTTCTTTCTCAGATCTGACAGGATCTGAAAGAAAGGTAGGAAGATGTGCTGGGGGAAGTTTAGGTTAGATCTTGCAAACAAGTTTTTCACCCAGAGGGTGTTTGAGCAGAGGAACAGGCTGCTCAAGGAAGCAGTTTTAGCACCAAGCCTGCCTGAGTTCAAGAAGCATTTGGATGATGCTCTCAGGCACATGGTGTGATTCTTGGGGTGCCCTACACAGGGACAGGAGTTGGCCTTGATGAATCTGATGGGTCCCTTCCAGCTCAGCATATTCTATGATTCTAGTATGATTCTATGCTTTTAGTCCTAGTTCTGTATTTCCTTTTTTTTTTCTTTTTTCCTTTTCCCAAATGCCAGTACTACTTAGCATCCCCTTTCTTTTGCAATCATTTCACTTTCCCACTTTTCTACAACTCCCTACAGCAAACACCACTTAAATTTCTGTTATTAAATGCTGTCATTTAATCTGACCTCACTGCTTTCTTTATTCAGGATATCCCTGTTGGTCTGGTTTATTTAATGCTGTACATCTGCAATTTGGGGAATACTTTTTGCCTTGGCTTTGATTAATTTTTTAACCACGTAGCATCTGACAAGTCCTAATTAAATACACTGTATCATTTTCTTCTGCCTTGCTTTTCTGGTAAATCTTATTAGTTGCAGAGTTCCCATAAAAACAAAGTTCTCATACACCTTAATTATAAACAAACAAACAAAAAACCCAAACAAAATACACGCCAAGCAAAAAACCCAACAAAACACCTCCAAAAAATCCCAGAAGCCCCCCCAAATCCCATTAAAATTTAATGGAGATTCAGTCTATAACATCAACTCATTAGTCCTGCGTACTGATGACAGCATATTTGGTCTTTACAACAACCAAATAAAAAACTCTCCCCCTAGTGTCAAAGTTCATAGCTATGAGATAAAAGGAGAAAAAAAAAAGTCCTAGATTAAACTAATACTTTTGCTTTTCAAGTTTTTCTTCTGTAGGTTAGATAATGTGCCAGACATCTGGGTATGTAATACTAGCAGTAGGGTGCAGGACAGAGCAAACTGTGAGTTGTCAACACAGAGATGGCTGAATGCTCAGAAGCACACGACCTATCTCAAGGACAGAGATGAGTACAGATCCTTTGCTGAGGGATAGAAGAATTATCAAAGGAAACGCTGGAAGAATAATAGAGAAGAGAAGGCAAATAATTTATGCCTAGAGAAAGAAGTGTTAAACCTAAAATTTCAGTAATGGATCACTAGTGGCTTTGTTGAAAGCTTTTTCACTGGTCATGTTTCATATCCAGCTGGAGTGCCTAACTATGATCAACCTGAGCAAATGAAAGTCAATGCAGCAATAATAAATAGTTTTCAGCAGTTCATGGTCATTAGAGACTCATATGAAAGGATACTGCTGGAAGGCCAAATGAATTTTAAGATAGGAGCTCCAGGGAAGATTGTAGTGAAAGAAGTGAGGTAGTAAGTAGAGCTACAGTGTCCAAGAGCAGAATGGGAGTTTAGTTGTAAGATGTAAAGCTGAAGCTGAAAACAAGAGCAACACAATTTCAATGATCAATGTACCACATGTCTGTAAAATCTGCTCACTTACAAAACTACATTTAAAGCCTATTTGGCTAATTCAAATATTTTTATATTGTCAATTTGGACTAAAAATGCCAGTATTAGCCCAAAATTATTTCTTTCTCAAACCTTGGGAGACTATAAATATTAAAACCAATTCTTTTGAAACAAAAATTATTAGAAGTAATGAAATAAAGTCTCTTCTTTAAAGTTTTCTTTTTTGGTGTGTCCTTCCTCAGTAGAGTCACTGGAAGCGGAACAGCAATTTTGTCTTCGCTCACCACTTTTAGAGAAGCCAGGATCCCAATTTTTTAAGTCCTGCAACACTCACTCAGTGCTCTTGAGGCTGACTCTGCTGCAGATCAGTTAAAAGATGGTTCTGCATTTTGCAGCAATCTCTTCCCATGGACTGCAAATGTCAGCATGCACAGGTCTGCTTTGTGCTGAGGGGAGAAGCCAGCTGAGCAAAGCCCCAAGGAATGTGAACTCTTTTGCAAAGCATAGTTATTTTCAGTTTCTTCAGCCTTGGATCGGTGTATAAACAGCTCAATTTCTGATTTCTCTAAAGGGTGTATTTATCAAATGATTTGTTTACAAAACAACAAAGGTGATTCTTGGTTTGCTGGTGACGATGATACTGAGTCTCACTGGCTTGGTCTCATACCTCATACATAGCAACATGCTTTTTCTGTATAGAACAATCTGTGTGAGTGCAGGAAAAATATCCATGGCTTTTCTGTACTGAATAATTGCTCATAATTGCTCTTTGCAGAAGACTGGTTCTATTTTTAAAAATTTGTTTAGTTATTGAGATAAGTGGGGGAAGTTTTATGCTTTCATCAATATTTCATGTTATTTTCCTTTTTTTGAAGTACATGGGTCCTCATTATCACTTGTCTCCAGCACATCCTCTCTCTACTCCACAGTAAGTATTGACATTTAAGAAAAACATTCTGTCTGCCTTTGCCTTATTATTCAAGTTTTGATATCAAATTCTATAACAATGTTATGAAACTGATAGTAAAAATCAAACTGCAAAGTGACATGGCAATCAGTAGCCAGTCAGTAGATCTGAAATACCACCAATAGTTTCTATTAATATAACCTGCTATCATTCAAGATTACAGAGTATTGTAGAATTATTACCTCAACGCCATGATATTAGAGAATGGTATTCTTTCTGCAAAGCAAACTTCAAATTTTTCACCCAAGTTCAATTTGCAAGCCAGTGGAAAATCTTCTGAAAAGTCTGACTGAATTCACATTGCAACTAAGTCTGGCTCTGTAAGTGTGGATTACGTAGACAGGTTAATGGAAGTTATAGAAAAATCTGTAAAGGGCAAGAAAGGAATTAGTATGACAAAATTATTGAGCTGGCCTTTATGGATTATATTTTATCAGAATTTCATCTGCTTGATCTCTCTCATCCTGTGAAAAACCCTAATTTTTTTCAGCAGTTAATCAGAAGATGATACACAAGTGGAGAATAGAAACATGAAAGGCTGGCAATCAGTATCACATCAGCTGAAAATAAAAAAAACAATGTTTCATAATTTCATATGGTTCAATGCCCTGTCTACTTCAGAAAGGGATAGCTTCACAGCGTTAGGGCACATGCAACTAGTTTCAAGAAGCCATTTGAAGTTTTTTACCTTAAGGAGGCCATCATCACTAAGCAAGAATTCCAAAGCATCTGCTTTTCCAGAAGCATCTCAATCAAATATATTTATCAGATTTCCCAAGCAGTGCCTTAAGCCTTGGTGATAGTCTTTTTTCTGCAGCCTTATCACTGGAGAGATTCAGACAAAGGGCTTAATGAAGATCAAGATCCTTATGTACTATTACCAAAGAAAAGATTGAAATTATTCCAAAGAGACTATTTCTTTGAGAAATAGAGTTTGAGATTCATGATTTGCTGCCATTGCAATGAATAAGCCCAAGGAGGTATGTTCTGCATTCATTAGTAAGTTTTTTGTATGCATTGCCTTTCTCCTTGATTTTCATTTCAGTTTTCAGAACTTTTTGAAGAGTTTCGAAATCCAACTTGTAGGGGCATGCATGCAGAGGGGCAAACATTTAGTTGGTGAGGCAATGAAATTGCACATATTTAGTTAATGGCTGCAGTACTTGCACTTGTGCCATAGCTTCAGGAACTAAAGCAGGAGGGCTTCCAGACTCTGAGAGGGGCTGCACACAGTCTATTCCCTCCCATTCCCTGCCCCTACTCTATAAAGCTCAGGCAGGCCCCAGCCCCTCCTCTCTTTCCCCCGCTCCTCGCTGTGCTGCTGTTCCCCTGCGCTCCTTTATCCCCAGCTCCCCACCTGCTCTCCAGAATCCACATCCATCGGCTGCTGGGAAGAGCCCTGGAGCCCCTCCTGAGTCGGCCCTGCTGCAAGGGGCCCTCAGGCACCCATCCCTGCCAGCACTGAGACCGGGTTATACAACTATATTTGTAGATAGTTGGGGTTTTGTTTTTTTTTGTTTATCCCTTAAATCCTGTCCCCTGTGCTAGTAAATGCATTTCCAGTTTTTTAAATTTTGAACTTGAAGTGTCTCATCTTTACTCTCCTTTTATATTCCCTTTGTGGGGAAGAGGGGGAAGAGAGAATAATTCTGTCCTTTGGTTTTCAGTCCACCCAAACTGCTAAGCCGTGACACACTGGCTCTTAGCATTAGCTACACTTCAGATCCCTAGACTTCATTAACTGAGCTAAACCAAACCCAAAGGAGATGTGCAAGGACATTTACTTTAGGTTTGAAAGAGAAAATAATTACATAGATGGGATGCATGAATATGATGGAGAAGTAAAGAGACAGAAAAAATGCGTTCCCTTTCATCTCCGTTTGAACCAGTGGCTGAGTGCTGGAGTGCTGGTTACAATGTCAGGATGAATTCTTAAATAAAAACTACTCAGATTTGATTGTCCAGTTTTATTCATTAAATTTGTAAACTTAAGTCCTCACAGTGTGTGTGGATGTCAGTAAAAGGCCACTAACTCTTTTTTTCCCTGCTTTTTTCCTTTTTTTCCCTTTTTTTTCTGCTTTTCTTGGCATAGGCAAAGTCGTAAGGGGATGTAGTGTTTCATGATCCAACGATGACTTTTCATAAACTACAGTTTTGAAGCAACAATTAAGAGAATAGGTTTTAATTTTTTTTCTTTAGGCAGATCTTTTTGTTTCAGTCTATCTGTCATATTAGTGCTAGTAAATACAATTGTTCTTACCATATAGTGATGTACCAAGTACTACAGTAGTTTAAAACAAGAGCAGTTCTGAGTATTATACAGGTAAATACAGCATCTCAGTCTTTATATTGACTGTTAACTGTTACAGAATTGTGAAAGTGACATTTTGAGAAGTCTTCTTCCCCTACACCAGGTAAAATAAGAAAATGCTTCTATAATTAATTATTAACATTCCAACAGCTCAAAAGTTGTGCTTAAAGCAGGCTTTAATAAGCAGTTTTATTAATATGTAATACCACAAGTACTACCTGATGTCTAGAAATTTTCTGTGGAACTCATATCTTGGGTTTTCTTAGCCTTTCCAATGTTATTTAGAGTTCATTCTTCACTTGCATTCTCCTTTTACTCACTACTTCTCTTTCAGACAATGTTAGACTGCTTCCCTGTAGCTGGGCAACTTCAGATCACAGGGTGGATTGATTTCCAGATCATTAACTGGTTCTTATTTTCTGTTACAAAAAAGTTCCTCTCTTATGGCACACCATATCTTTCCATTACAATCCCACTGAAGCAGATTTTCTGTCCAGTGAATACCTCTTAAATTAGACTACTTCTATGTTTACAAGTGTAATGACTTTCAAAGGATTTCTTTGCAATGATTTGGTTTCTTATTGTGTTGAAAAAGACTACTGAATAAATAGCATCATTAGATGGCACTATACATAACAATATGGGAAATATCTAAAATTACTAAATCTTACAGAGTTTAAGTTGAAACTCTAGTGTGCATTGATAGCCCTTAATATTTTGGTTAGTACTGTGGGTGGAAGAAATTGCTTTACAGCACAAGTACCACTCTCTGTTCACTTTCCCCCGTAGAATTTTTACTGGTATGCTGCCAACTTCTCTTAGCAGGGATTAATTAGTCTGTTAGGGATATTGCTTGGCATAGGGTAAAGCAAACATAGTTCCAGGAGCCAGAATAATCATCATGTTTTAAAAGTTTGCTGGTGACAGCATAAGGTCTGTACAGTGACAGCATAGCAGATTTTTGTCTTTTGTGTCTTAGAAATGTAGCTGCAGTTTCTGCAGTTCTGCTCCTGTTCTCCTTTTACCCTCTGTTTCACGTTGACAGTATGCTGGAAAATTCAGCTGGACTCTTGCCAAGCAAGTTGAAAATAATTCCATTTATTGTTTTTACTGCATGCCTTCCTTAAATGTAATGGATCCGTGAAACTATTCATTTCACTTCAGCATAACTGGCTTTTATTTTCTATTACTGCAATTATGTTGCATACTTTTTCTAAACCATTTCATCTTCGTTTTCTTCCAGGCAGAAGAAAAAGCACATTCAGAGGTAAAAACGTTTCTTCCTTTCTATAGTTGTGCATAGTACTTTATTATTCTAAAGTTTATTGTTCATCTGCTATGGCTAAACTGCTAAGCTGCTGGGGAAATGGGTCTGTGGTTTGAACCACTTTTTGAGAAGCATTGGGAAAGAGTTGATGCAGCTTCTGGTGCACTAGAAGGTTGTTTCTTAGTGTCGTGCTGAAGAGTAGCTTCTGGCTGAGGTTCTGAAAAGGTGAAAAGAAGTGATGAGAAGCAGGCTTCTGAGTGAAGGAATTGTGGTACATCTTATTTCAGGCTTAATACCGCTCTGCAATGGATCTAAGGGGCTGTGCAAATCTAGGTAATGTGAGGCCTTTCAGGAGAAAAATACTTCAAGTGTTCGCTTTTAACTTTTGTCCCTTACATTTTGCATTATATTAAATTTCTGAAACTGACCACTTTGATGGATTTCAGAGCAAAGCGGATTGATTTCAGATATAAATCAAATTTGACATGCAAAAAGGATTCTTTCTCCTCACGGGGTATAAAAACGCATGACAAGGCCAGGTCAGCAGCTGGATAAAATTACAGCTTTTCTCAAAATGAGAGTGAATTATATTAAAAGGACACCAAGGACTAGCAGCAATAAAATGCAGCACCAAGGGGTGTACTTCCACTTCACAGAGCTACATGCTTCCCAACTTCTGCATTTATGCTTCTCCTATTTTTACTACGCTAATAAGAGTAAAAGTCTACTAAAAGATATTTTGAGGAAGTTGAACAAATAAACATATTCTTCTTTACTTGCTACAGTATATAGAATTTCCACCTGAAGTTTCTAAATTCCTTTCTCTGAAAGTTAAAGCAAAGGAGCTAAAGCAGCAGGTCATAGCTCAGTAGTGTAAATAAAAATTCTTTGTTTCAGTGTCCTTTGTAGAGGGTCAAACAATATTTATTTCTTGTGTATTTCTACATGAAGTTTCTTCAGCAGATGTTGAACATCACTTCAGAACGACCTTTGTTTAGTTGCAGGAACATGATGGAAGTTTGAAAACTGAAAAAAATACTCAGAAAAAAGACAAGTGGAAGTCCAAGATAGAGGGCAGCTCCATAATCTGTCTCCTTTGCTCTGAGCTAGCATAAATGACCTACCTATTTTTGTATCATAGATATTCAGGAAATTCTTCATTCTTAAAGTTTGTGCAATATTCACTTTTGATTTGCATAGGAGTCATAAAATTAAAGTCTTGCAGTTGTCTTTACTAGTGAATGTTATTTGCCTCCTTTCCTAGGCTAGTTTTACACATTTTACTTTCCTAGTCTAGAATAATTTCTTTCATGTCTGAATATGAAGGGTGCTTCAAAGTGAAACTCCATGCTGTGCTTAAGTTCAGTGCAATGCTTGGAGTCCCTGCAAGATCTCAAATATGAGCTTAAACTTACATGCAAGCTTCATGTTTTCATCTTAGATGAAAAGTAAACAGATATTTTTCTTAAGAATTCTTTTTCTCTTAAAAGGATGCAGGAACCTTAAGTTTATTTTCATGTCAAGAGGCACATTTATAGCTAGATTTCTTTTAAGTTGGCAAGGACATTTTTGAAAGATATATAAGGTTTAAAGAGGCTGCATATTTGAATCACATGGAATGTAGTAAGTACTATGTTAGAGAAAAAGATATAAAAATCCTACTGTATATCATCTAACTTTAGACATCCATGAAGCTAAGATCTTTGTCTCTGGTAGTCATTGAAGAGTTCCTCATTCCAAGCAGTGGAGGTGTACTTTGTGGCACTTCATCTCAGTTTAATGTAGACATTTAACATATGCTCATTGCATCACAACTACAGTGAAAGTGAACCTCACCCAATTTTTTTCATGTTTCATAATCTTTGGTCTCATCCAGGGTTTTTAAGATTGATTGCACTAAGGATGTGTTTGGAACTTATGGGATCTGGTAAAAAACATTACATTTATATGTGCAAGCAGAGGACTGCACGTGCTCAGTAACAAAGCATTAGCCCATGTGTGCTCCCTTAGTTCATTCACTGGTCAAGTGCAAGAAAATGGCTGCAGCAGCACTAAGTGCCAAATTTTAATAATTTGTATTTCTGAATAGTTCTGAGATTAAAATGTGAAACTAAGACATTATAAAACTACTAGTAATCCCTTAAGAAAAAAAAACCCCACAGCAAGTAACCTGCTGAATATTGACATCTGTCTTTGTTTTTTCTAGCAAATTCAAAAACTTCGGAGAGAGCTGGTTGCATCACAAGAGAAAGTTGCTACTCTTACATCTCAACTTTCAGCAAATGCAAGTATTTTTGCTTCTGATCATAAACAGTATCAGAGAATACACTATTGCACTAGCTAATAGCTCTTACTCAAATTCAAGTACCAACACAGTATCTGTGAGAATTTTACTATTTTGGTGGTTTTCAAATTAATTATCTCATTGAATGTCTGTATTGCCTCACCTTCAAACAGAAGAATTCTGGTAGTCAAACACAGAGGAAATAGAAATCATAATTTCTGAGCTTTAAAAGTGACAACAGTCCTATTCTGTTCAGTTTTGCTCTTTCCTCAGAATCTATTAAAAAAAAACCTGAAGTAAGGAGACACAACCAAAGAAGGGGCATGAAAAACAGATTTTGCTAGAATTTCTTATAGTTTAATTTCACAAAAATAAGCCCTGCAAAATACAGAATATAACTCATATTCTACAGTATCTATGCTGATTGGAGTCTAGGTGATTTCACAGGAACTGGGCTATGTCCCCATTGCTTCATCCAGTTGTCATACACCAGTAATATCAATTATTGAACATGTTAGCAGAAAGTAACATCCATTACGTAATGTGGTCTATAGTCCTGCCTGGTAACTATGATTTCAGATTAAGTTACCAGCTATTTACTGAACAACCTATTGTATAGTGGTTTTTAAATGGAATTCAAGATAGAACTGTTGTTACCATACCCAAGGAAAGCAGAGATGCAGCTGAAAGTGAGTATCATTTTGCATTTCAAGAAAGTATTTTGAAGCAATCTATAGACCTCTTTTCTTCGAAATGTAGATGTACTGAGTATTTAAGTTTACAAATACTGCCACTGTTCTCAAGAAATTATTTCAGTCAGTGAAGTACTACTGTGTTCATGTTGTGAGAAAAAATCTAGCTGTGTCAAAGCTGTTTGGTGGCATAGGATTGCCATATATGAAAATGTGGAAGATTTACTCTTATCACTTTCTGCTCTGTTTAGGCAGCTCCGGAACACCTCTGGGTATTTGTGTCTCTGTAGCAGTAAGGGTTGCCACTCTGTCCTGAGTTCTGAGAATGAACTAGTGAACCTGGCCATATTGGAACCCTGCAATGTTAAAAAACTAGATTCTGAGCTGGGTTATTCATTTGGGAATTCATAGCCAACATGCCCATCTTCTATATGTGGTTCCATTTCTCATGTACTTTTAGACACAAACCTTCATCCAGAGACCAGCCAACTAAAACCAACTCTGGGAGCTCAGCAGACCTAAGCCAGTGTGCTTTGGGTAGCTGTGTTTGCCAGCAAGTCTGCAGCTTTTCTTTCCACCCAGAGCTCAGGGCTGCAGCAGCAGCTCTGCTTTACGGGGGGGGTCCACAGGGAGGCAGACTGTAGCCAGGGATGTGACACAGCCCAATCCCAGACATATCCACATCCACCCTGAGTGCCTGTCAACAAGTGCCTTCTGCCAATGCCACAGGAGACAGTGTTATCTAGAGAAGTTAGCTTGGTTCCTGCAACCCCCTGCTCTAGTGAAGGATGTCCCAGCCCACAGCTGCGGTGTTGGAGGTGATGATCTTTAAAGGTCCTCCCCAGCTTTGCCTGTGGTAGCCTTGTGGAAAGTGCCTATGCTACAGCTGGTTAATAGTCAAATTACCCATTTCAGGCAAATTTTAGAAGTCAAGTTACAATTATATATGATCCGTATTTCAAAGTACCTTAGTCACATTTTGGCTTGGTTTTCACTCAAACTAATTCTGCTGCATGGGTAAGAAATAAGTTGGATTTGATATTTATAGCTTGGATTGCATTAGTTGGGGATCTGGTTCCATGTACTGCCTCTGGCCTTCTGAACACTTAGTAAGAACAATAATAGCTTTTTTTACTTACTGAATTGGAAGCATAACATTTCCAACAGGACAGGTAAAAAACACATATATTTGTATCTGGTTTTGCCTATCCATATGTACCACAATTTTAAACCTGTCTGTGCTTGTATGCATGTGTGTATAAGTATATGGACACAGATGGGATGTTGTATAAAGGTTGATTTAATCACATTCGTATGACTGTATCACTCACCTTCTAATCCATCTCTGTAGGAACAGTCCTTAAACTCTAAATCTGTAAGCAACCCTAAAGCTGATCTTTTTAGCACATGGGTTTTTTAAATAATACAAAAAGAAATCCATTTTTTCCAAATCCCTAACATGGGGAAATTCCCTCAAAAATGAAACTTGTCAGGAGCATGAAACTTAGAGACTTCAAATTCTCCAAGCATGAACAATTTAGATGATTCATGATGAATAATAAAAGTAGATATTACCATATATTAAAAATAAATATTTTTGGATGCTGTCATGAGATACATACTTTGTAAAACCAAAAATTAAAAAAATGTTTCACAGTAAGCATGGTACTGAGTTAATTCCATGCTATTTTGGGTACAGAAGATGTAAAGCATTAGAAAAACACTTCCACATCAGTCTAAAGGCTCAAAAGAGACCCCCTTAAAGAGGTGTTAGTAATAATTCTGTCAGTCATCTGAGGACTTTATGTAAATAAATTCTATGAAGTATAACTTTGACATCAAGATGAAAAGTCAGCTTGAAAAGAAGAGTGTATATACAACCTTTTAATTGTGCTGTGGGCTCTGAAAATTACTATTATTACAGAACTGATATTTAAATGTCAGTGATTACATACTTTTCAAAAAAATATGAGAGTAACTAACAACTGCTTGATTTAAAGTGGAAAACATAAAAAAAAACAGATCAGCTTCTAATCTCATGAACATGTACTGCCTTAGCAATGCTTTACTTGTATGCATTTATCATTTATCTCCTAATCTAAGAGACATGGTTCACCAGCCTCTGGCATTTGAAGGACAAATAGCCCTAATAACAAAAGCTGGAATATACCCTTAGAAGAGAAACCAAAAATATGTTTTACTCTGTAATTGGATAATGCTACTGTGACCCTCATCTTGGGTGGTGTGCGTGCCAGTGGGCTAAAACCTGAATGAATAGTAAGCCTAATGCAGAAAAAAAGTTTGATGACTGTGTATCTTTTGTCACCTGAAAATTACCCTGTCCTTTCTAATGCTTTTGCCATAAATGCAATCATCTTAGCCTTAGTCCTAAGCTCTACCAAATTTCCATACTTTCTGTGTCTGAAAATAGGCACCACTTTTTTCTTCACTGTGATCTGGAGAAGGAAACTATCAGTAAGTCAGAAATCTTGTTGCTTCATGGTTCTTCTCTGGCTGGAATTTGTTATTGCCATCTCCTCTTGTAGAACTGGGCAAAAATAGTGTAAAAAAAAAAAGAGAGTGTAATCTCATTTCAACACTATTTTTGTTTTTCTTTGCTTCAGCACAAAAGATAGTTGGTGACAGTAGTACATGTGTCATTGAAAGACTGTCAGGCTGAAATCTGACATATTTAATCGTGTCTTTGCTTGATATATTATTTTACATTAAAAATCTTCTCTTTGGAAGTTACAGTATTTCTCAGGCATTTTGGAAACCTCTGCTAATACTTTTTGTATTTGGTTTCATTTAATATTCAGGTTTTGTTGGCTGGACTCAAGTATTATGCTTGATTTCGGCAGTTTATTTCATTTGATTAACCCCAAAGTGTTTTGCCTGCATATGATTAAATTCAAGCAGGGCCCAGCTGTTGTTTGGATGCTTAATTAAAAGGTTTTTTCTGAGATTCTTGGCTTTTCCCCTGATGCCTGTTTTGCTGTTGCTGAAGGGCAAATCTCAATACTAATTAAGAAAGGGCCTGTTTAGAGTGCAGAAAGTGCCCAACCAGCATACTTCCTACGTGACTGACAAGGGCTCAAATTCCAGCTCGCAGCCTGAACCCAGCCTGGTCGGAGGGACTTTGATCAGTGCTTTGTACTGTATAAAGCTGCAGGTTGCAGGCTTGCAAACTGTGGTAAGACCCAGGATGCCAGTAGAAAGCGGAGGGGGTTCACTGGCTAATACTCTGGTTTGGCCAGCTCTGAACTTCTATCCTGCAACCAAACAAGAAAATAATAGCAAGCAGGGGACAGAAAAGGTCACCAGATGCACAGCTGCTTCTTGCTACCAGCCCGAGCCCTTCTGGCCTCTCACACCTCCTTTCACTCATCCATGTCAGGTGGGAGGAAATTTCTTTATTTACCTTTGTTTTATAAACCTGAACACCACAGGTCAAATCAGAAAGTGTGTCTGCAAATAGTTTTTGCGATATTCCAGTGTCGTTTTTAAGATGGGCTGAAAAACTAAAAGCTGAGGTATTAGGGGTTTTGCTGGCTGGGGTCATTTACCAAGGAGGAAATGTTTAAAATCCTGTGTGTCATCACTGAAGTCATTCCCCGAGTGTATATCTCTATTTCCAGTGGGAATTTCACATGTTTATAGAAGTCAAAAGGAATTTTTATGTGATGAGTCTACAGATCAAGAGCATGAATACTGTGTTAAAGGTGGATACATTTTGCTGTAGGCATACTTGTAGTAATGTCCAGTTTCTTAGCTCTAATTCCAGTATATCCAATTCCAATTACAAATGTTGCATTCAATTGTGACTATATATTTATAGACTGAATGTTTTTTAAAACATATAGAGCTATTTTGTATGGTATTCAAGTGATGAATGCAATGAATAAAACTACTGAATCTAAGGGAGAAGTTTCTAAGGTGTGAGGGATTGCCTGTAACTTTTTTTCATAATAAATCCGTCCCTAAATATTTGCATGAGAATGAAAGAATGGATCCTTTTGGATAAAGTAAATAATCCTCAGAAATTTAGGATTACCAACTCAATCAAATTCAATTACCAAATGTAAAAGTGTAAAAGCAGTTTCTGATTAAAATTTTTAATCTCAATAAGCATTGGTAATGTCAGTTACTTCTTTCTACTTATTCAAATTGTTTTCTTTTCAGAATTATTTTTCACTTAGCTATTTAAATGCAAAGCCGGATATTATATTTGAATATATCCATACGTATGTTTTATGCATACTTCCACACACATATAAATAGACTGATAAGCTAGCCTTTTTAAAACTATTTTTTCTGATTTTCTTACATAGTATATCATCTGGGATATATCTGCAAAAAATTTCCACAAGTATAGAAGTTCCCTAGACTGCTGAATAAACAAACATACACTACCGATGGGGAAAAGCAGCACAGTTTATTACTTGGAATGTAAAGTTAGTATTTGGACTTCATAGAAAACTATTCTGTTGTAATAAACATTTAAAGTAATCCGGAATGCAATGGAAGGGGTTTTCGTGAGTAGTTTTCAGTCGATGGGCCCTTGAATTGTTTCTTTATTATTAGCAAATCAAGACCTGAAAGGCTTTATCTCAAATGAAATAGGAAGGATCCATGATCTTGGTTCAATTACATTTATAATGGAAAAATTCTAGTGTGCTACTTGAGAATGTGATGTACTCTATCAATCGGAGGCTGAATTTTACTAAGAATTCACAGTTGTGACATGAATTGCTTTTTCTAAAGAATATCAGACAATAAATAGTTTCAGTCACCTTTACATTTTTAATAATGCTTTTTAGTTCTTATTTTTTTCCTATAAGTTCCTTGCATTTATTTCTGTGCAATATAAGCTGAAGTTGTATCTACGGCATAAGAAAATACTTTGCACAGATATACATAATTAGGTACCAAAGAACTGTGGTTTGGTAATTATGAGAAACAAACAAAAGCAATGCATAATTAAGCAAATTATTCCACTTTTTAAACCCTCAGTGCCCATTGTTATTTTCATGATAACGCAGAACCATGGGCCATCAGCCAAGCCATAGATTTTTTTATGAGGCTGGGAACAGTGAGCTCCATTAGTTTACTGTTAAATGCATATAATGAAGAGACATTTGGCTATAATTCTGTAGTAGTGCATCTAATTTGTCTCTGATTGTGTTCTGGGTCAGTGGTCAGTCATCTTTGGCACTGTGACATCATAAATTAGTTTGGGTATTTTTAATATGTAGCTAATTATGAAAATAAAAAGTAATTTCAAAATTCTCAGAAATTCCCGAGAATTTCTGTCTTCTCAGGAGAACACAGTACTGAAAATAACCAAAAGCTGTAGTTTCTATAATATGTAGAATAACTTTGTATCAATTGACAGGTTTCAGATATGCATATGACACATTTTCCAGGGGTTTTTTTTGTTTGTTTTTTAATTGTAAGTGCAAGCATATGACCTAAGTTATAAATGTTAAAATAGGAATAAACACAGTTGCTAATTAATCCTTAAGAAATTGCATGTGTAACTAGTCTCATGTTTATCAAAACTTAGTCCCTGGGGTACATACCCTTCACCAAAATGATTATCCCTAAGGCACCGCTGCAGATGCAGAAAGAAGGTGGGCTGACCACTACACTCACAAGTAATTAAATAAATTGTTTACTAATAAGGCTTAAATTTGCTATAAGTTTAATAAGTACAAAATAAGGAGTTTACAAGAGGCCGAAATGCTTAAAGCAATCAAAAATTGTTTGCAAATCATAAAAGCCACTTATCAATATGACAGCTCTGAATTGGAGACACAGAAGTGAAACACTATTATATATATGTCTCATTTTTCATTTGAGAAATAATAGAGCAAGCTGTCAAGAAGCTTTTTTTGTAATCCTAAAGTGCATAACAAAGTCCTTTTTGGACTTTGTCTTCTTGGTGATTATGCCTCAGATTCAGTAAAACCCCAAACATTTGAATAATTTCTGCTATGCTTTACAAGCATGCAAATCTCTAACTGAAAAATTTATCAGGCACTGCGTGTGCCTGTATAGCTATAATAAATTTTTTTAAAAATTCATGGTGAGGAAGCTCACATAACCCATTTGTGTATATAAATACGCTGGGTTTGAATTATATGTGCAAGTGTCTTGTAGTGTTTACATTTGAAAACTGCTTTTTACCACTTTTGAGTTGGTAAAGAGAAAATAAGTGTTTCCTTCTGCTTTTTCCTATTTGATTTTGCGAGAGGAGTGAATGGAATTTTATGGGATTTCATGAAAATTAAATCCTTCCTTTAGCTGTACAAGCTGTCTTAGCTTGTTGGTTTCTTTAGGACAACTGGCATTTCTTTGCCTACAAAGCTCAATGTTAGTTGGAACCAATGAAGAATTGATGTATTGTTTGTATGAATTTTAGTTGCTTATAGTATAGGGTGAATGGTGTTAAAAAATAAAGTTAATCTTTACTTTTTAAAAGAAATACTTTAATTAATTTCAGCTCTATTGCTTTTCTTATTCAAAAATAGGTTTTCCAGTTTTCAGGGTTGTCTTATACATGAACACATGTATAAGTATTGCGTTTATATTTTATAAAGTTTTTATTGCTTTTAAGCACACACTCCTTCATATGTAAACAATACAAGATGACCAGACCAAGTAGTGGCCTTTTATAAAACTAACTGATATTTTTTGATTCTCAGGATTCCTCTGGAATGTTCTTAAATATTTCCTTTTAAGATAAAATACTTGAATTCCCATGTTGAGATGTTTGGTACCTGAAAATAATTGTTCCTGTGCTTCTAATTGGGAACAAAGTTATTTTGGCCAATATATCTGTAAACTCAAAGCAGGACATTAAATCCATAATACATTTCCAGGAAGAGGTATCTAAGCTCATCTCCCTGGGGGCTAAAGAAGCCTGAGTAACACTGGGCTCACCTGGCTACTTCACCTGCTCAAGTTAGCTCAGTCCAAGTTTAAAACAAACAGAAAAAAGCTGGAGAAGGTGGGCTTGCAGGGAAAAAATATTTACAGAACAAAAAAGAGAGATCAAATAGAGGGACAAAACTAGAGTTTGACTGCTTGGTTTCACTGAGTCCATATATTGTTTGTCCAGCACAAAACTCTTGAAAGCTGTAAATGCACTTGTATCAATTGGCAGTTTTCAGATATGCATATGACACATTTTCCAGGGTTTTTTTTGTTTGTTTTTTAATTGTAAGTTCAAGCATATGACCTAAGCTATAAATGTTAAAATAGGAATAAACACAGTTGCTAATTAATCCTTAAGAAATTGCATGTGTAAGTAGTCTCGTATTTATCAAATTATTTCACCATTGTCATGGTGAAAGTTGTCTTTTGTTTCTTTCACAGGCTCATCTAGTAGCAGCTTTTGAAAAAAGCTTGGGTAATATGACTGGCCGATTGCAAAGTCTAACTATGACAGCTGAACAAAAGGTAAATTTACCAAAGCAGGGTCTTTAATGTGGAAAACAGTCTGCAGGTTATGTCTGAGTTTTGTTTAAAAAATACTGAAAGGAAACAGGGACACCTGTGGCAATCAGCCAAACAAATCCTTCTTTACAGGCTGTTGTGATCAAATCTTCATAAAACTTCAAGGCAGTTAAACTGTGCAGCATCACATTTACCTAGACAACATCACAGATAGCTTAAAGCTAAAATCTTTCATTTCCAGATTTTAACTAAATGTATGCAACACTAGATTTAATCCGGACTGAAAGATCCTGTGAAAAAACTGATCATAACCTCCTGGTGTGTTTCATTCCAGCCTGACAAAGTTGTCAGATTTAAGAGAATTATGGGAAGGGAAGAATTTTAAGTAGAGAAAAGTTACTCCATTCAGTGTTAATGCAGATGAGGTATCCTGTTCATGTGCCAACGGTTTTGTTTTCCACTGTGCTTTTTTGACTGTTGGTGAAAAAAATCTAAACCTGATTGGCAGTAAATTTAATGTGAGCTCAGGATTAAGAGGCTGCTTAGCACCTTCCAGTATTGAACTTTTCCAACTTTGTGCCCTTATTCAATTTTAACCAGTATCCTATAAACAGAAAGGCTTTGTTGAGCCAAACTGTGAAAGAAACTGTGTACCAGGGAGCTATTAGTCACCACTGGAATCAGTGTAGCTGTCTATAAAAATAACATTACAGTCTGGTTGGGCACCAACAGATAAAATCCAGTGACACTAATTCTGAACTGGACAGAGATTATTGGTATTGCTAGATAGTTAATGTTAAGAAAACCAAACAAAAAAATTGTACTATTTTAAAAATTACAATTTCCATCAGTAAGGTTTTCTTTCCAGAGGTTAAACAGTGACAGATATTGAAACAGATAATCTCCAATCTTCTTTCCAAAAAGATTTTGAAAATTTTCTTTTTCTTCTTTTCACTAGTGTTGAGGTTAAATTCCTTTAATCTTCTTTAAATAGATACAGGCTGGAATAATAGGTTTAATAGAGATATAATAAAAGCCATTTTTTAGTTAAAATTGGCTGTATATTCTAATACAGCACTTCCTGCACTCAAGTGTAGTAATTCAACTTGCAGTACAGTTACTATTGAGCAGGTTGTTGTTTTTTTTTAATTGACTTATTACTAAGTTAAATCTTGTGAAAAATACACAAATTCAGGTTGGGATTCATTCATTAAATGGTAGCCTCGTACTAAAGGTTGTAATTCCAATATTTTTAATGTCTTTAGAAATAAAATTGTTAGGTTTGTCCTAACTTTATAATGAATATTCAGTGAGATTCTTTTTAGATTATTGTTGATTAAAAATGTTTTATACTCCTTAAAAATTCAGATCATTTTACAGAGAACAAATGCAAAAGAAAACATTAGTTAAGATTAACATTTTTGGTGAGAAAATAGGCATTCTACTTAATAGTCCTTAAGTTCACTCAAGCAGTTCTTTGGTTTGACCACTCTTTTAATTTTCTTTAGCTTAGACAAATATTGTTATTGTGCCAAATATTTTGAGCTTTCTTTTCTCTTCCCACAGGAATCTGAGCTTATAGAGCTAAGGGAAACCATTGAAATGCTGAAAGCCCAGAATTCTGCTGCACAAGCTGCTATTCAGGGAGCCCTGAATGGCCCTGATCATACCCAAAAAGGTATGTTTTTGTCTCTAATAAAATTAATGCAGTTTCTCCCCAAAAAACACTACTTTTCTGTTGTTTTGGGGAGTCTGTTGGAGGGGCAAGCACATTCTGCAGTACATGGTAGGCATATTTGTGGTATTTCCAGAGCTGGAAACCTTGCAGAAGCTTTTTTGCGCAGAGTCAGTTCCTGGAGCTTTGTCTTCTCAGAACTGAGTGGCCAGAAATCGATTGCTGGATGTCAAGAGTTAACCCTGTTGCTGCAGTCGTGTTTCAAAGTAGACCCAAGATGCTAGTGAAGCCTCATGGTGAAACATGGTTATACCTTGGGAATGCAGTGTAAAATGTAAAAAACTCCAAAAACTGCTGGACTGACAGCAGCTCAGCAACTTCATGAAGTGGTAAACCATGCAGGAAAGCAGACATTTTAAATTCTGAATTAATTTCTCACTACAATTGGACAGACATCTTATGATAAATGCTTACTTCAGAAGTGCCTGCTGATAAGCAAGAGCAAAGGAATTACTTGGTGAAAAAAACCAATAGCAGCATCCATTTTTGAGAGCATCATTGATGTTTCTTTGAAGAGGTCATTCTTTAGATGTTTGCCCTAAGGTCATTTCATTTCATGACTAAAGTATAGCAAAGCTAACGTCTAAAAAATATCTAAAAAGTAATTTCTCTTGGTATTAATTGGTATGTAAGCAAGAATATTTTCCAGTGATTAGGATGCAAATATCAGAGATACTTAAGAAACTGAAACTCGAGAATATTTTCCAGTGATTAGGATGCAATTATCAGAGATATTTAAGAAACTGAAACCTCATCAATAATTTCTAATATCCTCCACTTCTTAGTTGTTTTGTTGTTTTTTTAATGAACTACCTGCTTATTTCCATCATGGTATATTAGAAGGTGACATCTCAACACTGATTAGGCCTGTAACAAGTCAAGTAGTCCCTAGAATCCTCGGAACAGTAGTACGCATAACAGTAAGAAGTCAAGTAACCCATCTGTAACAGAAACTGCTTTGATCCAAGGTTATACCTGCACAGATTGCTGAGCAGGGTCATCATCTTCATGCCAGTAAAGGCCCAGCTGGGAGAAGTTCCTAAGTGTTGGCCTAATTGTATGCAGCATCATTGACTCCCAAGTGGCTTTGAACCCAAGCCGCTGCAAGAATCAATGCCAATTATGTTAATTTAGGCTTCCTTTGAGGAAGGAGAGGCTACATAAATACAAGAAGGGTTTTTACATTGAAACAGAGACAGATGGCTTTCACACTGTTGTCTTTCTCTCAGACTTACGTATAAGGAGGCAGCACTCCTCAGAAAGCGTCTCCAGCATCAATAGTGCTACGAGCCATTCAAGCATTGGCACTGGTACTGACGCTGACTCCAAGAAAAAGAAAAAGAAAAACTGGGTAAGTACTCAGGAGGTTTAACCTATGTTTTAGCTATTATGTTTCTTGGTGCCCATTAAATCTACAGTGTTCCTGTGGGGTCAGATAGATACAAAGCCATTCACACGTATCCATACTCTGACACTACCGGCAGGCCAAAAATTGCTGAATGTTGTTAGGGACTTATTTGCATAAGTTAGGATAATTTACAAAAATAGAAATAATACCCAACAAAACCTAAAACAGGTGATATCTTTGGGCCCTATTGAGACTTTGCTTGATTTTTCTTCAATAGGAGTTTGATTCAAAGGATTAACTCAAATACGTTATTCAGCTCTGAAGGGAACTGAAATCTGTTAAGAATTCTTGTGTAAAAATAGTATAGCATTTAATTAAATTAAATTGCTTTTCAAAGGAACACACAAACACCACATAGTGTTAGGGGTTTAATCAAATACTTTCAGTAAATAATTGGTAAATATGATTTTGTTGTTTAAAAAATATTACCTGCATAAACATTTGTTCTAAAATACTGATCAGCCTTCATTCACTTGATTTGTAATTCCACACTCTTTCATGTTTCTGCAAGGTGAACTCTAGAGGAAGTGAGGTGAATATAAACCATGAAAAATTTGGCATGCTTCTATAAAGAACCCTATCTTGGCATGATTGCTATTTATTTTGGCAGTAGGCTTTTATATCTTCTAAAAACAAATTATCCTTTATGTCTTCTCAGTTTGTCTCTATTCATTTTAATCTCAAAGTTTAGACTACAGAAAAGGGGAGTGTAGCCAAAATCCATTTCTTTCTCATTAGATATCATGAGCTGGAAAGGATGTAAATAATATTTCTCTCATCAGTGGTCACACTCCCCATTCTCCAGTTATGCCATGAAAATAAAATGTTTGAGAAACATTTCCATAGAAGAATCAGTTTTTCATTGAGTTCTATAAAATTTTAATCAGAAGGAATTTGAAAACAAAACCAAAACCCAACTATAGGATTCCTAAGATGATATTTAGACAAAGGTATAAACAAATGGGCTGGTTTCACTGCAGACAAAACGGCTGTCATCTTGGCCCCTGAAATAAATGGCTCTTTGGCTATTCTGTCCTTTTTCAATACTGGATGAGGGCTTCTGAAGAGGAAAGGCAATGCTTGTACATTGAGAGATCTTCCTACTCTAAAGGAAAATGCAGCAGAGTATGTACCTTTCAGCTAACATTCTTCTCAGCAGTACAACTATGCAAGCCTCATGTCCCAGCTTAAAACCTCTTGCTTGTGATCCAACTCATAGCATTTTCATAGTTTGACCGCTCAGATTTTTAAGAGGGAAAATAAATTGGCAAACCCAGTAAATTGAGCTTGTCTTTTGATTTCCTCATATGGTATCAGCAAGTTCTGCCTGCACCTATATGCAAAGTGGTTATTTAAAGCCAGCCCTTGAAGGGAATGCCATGGGAATGGGATTCCACTGGGGCTTAATGGTTTTAAATGAGCACCCCTCTACCATGGCTGTACCACTTGGTCCTGCAACTTTTCCATAGCATTAAGTTTGCGCTGCGCTGGATTAATAAAATCAAAACAAAGCACTGTACCATATTTTTAGAGATATTGTGTTGCATATGTTAATACCTTGCTTCTGTATACTGACCTCAGGCAGTGGCTAGGATGGCATCTGCAAACTAACTCTTCAAAACATAAGCTGGACAGAAATGGACCTGACGAGGAAAATAATCTTGCTCTGTTTGTTTTCCAGCTAAGAAGCTCTTTCAAGCAGGCCTTTGGAAAGAAGAAGTCCACAAAGCCTCCTTCCTCACACTCAGATATAGAAGAGCTGACAGATTCCTCACTTCCTTCATCACCCAAATTGCCCCACAGCTCTGGGGAGTGTGCAGCAGTATCAATGAAACCATCGCATTCAGCATCTGCGTAAGTCTCTCTCTTGGCAAACCAAATGTTCCCAAGTAGTATGCCCTGTGGAACAGATCTCTTCAAATATGGCCATTTGCAGTTCAGAAACCATTGCCAGCAGTCTTGGTCTTTTAATCTCCTGCTCCATCCATTTGACATACTTCTTCTGATGTTCACACCATTTACACTCCACTTTTCCAGTAGCTCTTCGGTCATTCTCTCCACCTTTCATAGCCTTTATCCAAAGTAGTACAAACTTCTTTCCAAATGCATATCCAAAATTTTATGGCTTGCTTTCCATGAACCATTAAAAACTTTAGCGTATCTCCTTAGTAAAGGCCAAATGCTAAAGTATATTTCTACATGACATACTAAAATTATTTTACTTTCCAAGTAGCTATGATTTTACAAAGATACTCATTTGATCTGTTATGGCTTTCTCTGCTTTGTAGCTACTGTTTTACATAATTTTTCATCTGTTTCCTCTCTTTTACCATCTTGGGGTTTTCTTGCAGAATTTTACTTTGATTTTTTTATTCAAATCACCATCCTTATATTTTCAGGACACTGAACAAGTCATCAATCAAAAGCTGTCCCATTTCTCATTTTATTTTTGATATTCATAGAAAGAATTGTAGAATCACAGAAAGTTAGGGGTTGGAAGGGACCTCAAAAGATCATCAAGTCTAACCCCCCCTGCCAGAGCAGGGTCACCTACAGGAGGTCACACAGGAACACATCCTAGGGTGGGCTTTGAATGTCTCCAGGGAAGGAGACTCCACAGCCTCCCTGGGCAGCCTGTTCAGTGCTCTGTCACCCTCACAGTGAAAAAATTCTTCCTCATATTTACACGGAACCTCCTATGCTCCAGTTTATAACCATTGCCACTTTTCCTAGTGTTACTCAACCCTGAGAAAAGCTTGACTCCATCCTCCTGGCACTCGCCCTTTACATATTTATAAACATTAATGAGGTCATCCTTCAGTCTCCTCTTCTCCAAGCTGTAGAGCCCCAGCTCCCTCAGCCTTTCCTCACAAGGGAGATGTTCCACTCCCTTCATCATCTTGGTCTCTCTGCACTGGACTCTTTCAGGCAGTTCCAGGTCCTTCTGGAACTGAGAGACCCAGACTGAGAGACACAATATTCCAGATGTGGCCTCACCAGGGCAGAGTAGAGAGGGAGGAGAACCTCCCTCAGCATACTAACCATCCCCCTTCTGATGCACCCCAGGATGCCATTGGCCTTCTTGGCCACAAGGGCACATTGCTGGCTCATGGTCATCCTTCCATCCACCAGCACCCCCAGGTCCCTTTCCCCTGTGCTGCTCTCCACCAGCTCAGTCCCCAGCCTATACTGGTACCTGGCGTTGTTCTTTCCCAGATGCAAAACTTTACACTTGCCTTTATTTTAATTCATTAAATTTCTCCCTGCCCAACTCTCCAGTATGTCTAGGTCCCTCTGAATGGCAGCACAGCCTTCTGGGGTGTCAGCCACTCCACCCAGTTTTGTGTCATCAGCAAACTTGCTGACAGTACACTCCATTTGCTCACTGAGGTCATCAGTAAATATATTGAATAGTACTGGTTCTGGTTCTGACCCTTGTGGGACTCCACTAGAAACAGTCTTCCAACCAGACTCCATCCCATTGTCTGCAGCTCCCTAGCTTCTGTCCTTCAGACACCTCCTGATCCACCTCACTACCCAATCAACCAGGCCACATTTTTTCAGTTTAGCTCCAAGGGTGCTGTGGGAAATGGTGTCAAATGCATCCTGACATCAAGATAAACTGTGCCCACTGCTCTGCCATCATCCATCCAACAGGTTGGATGTGAGGTTATATCTTCACAGAAGGCTATCAGGTAGGTCAGACATGACTTCCCCTTAGGTAAAGCCATGTTGACTGCTCCAGATAAGCCTCTTATCCTTGATGTGCCTGGAGACAGCACCAAGAATGTTGGTGTTCAGTAACATTTCAGGGATGGAGGAGAGGCTGACCAGTCAGTAGTTACCTGGCTCCTCTTTCCTGAAGACTGAGAGTGACAAGTACTTCCCTCCAGTCCTCAGGCACCTCTCCTGTTCCCAGTGTCTTACCAAAGATGATGGAGAGCAGCCTGGCAATGACATCCGCTGGTTCCCTCAGCACCCGTGGGTGCATCCCATCAGGACCCATGGATTTATGGATGTCCAGGCTCATTACCTGATCTTTACTCCAGTCCTTATCAACCAAGGCAAACTCATCCTTTACCCTGACTTCCTCAGGAGCCTTAGGGGTCTGGGGCTCCTGAGGATCCTCCAGCTGTATGCACAGAGGCAAAGAGGGTGTTCAGCAATTCGGCTTTCTTTGTATCCTCTGTCACCAGGGCACCCACCTCATTCAGCAGAGGGCCTACATTGCCTCTAGTTTAGTTTTATCTGGTATGTATTCAAAGAAGCCCTTCCTGCTGTCCTTAACCTCTCTTGCAAGGTTTAATTCCAAGGAGGCTTCAGCTTTCCTAGTTGCCTCTCTGCATTCTCAGATACCAGTCTTATACTTCTCACAAGTGGTCAGCCCTTCCTTCCAGAGTCTATAGGTTCTCTTCTTCCATAGGAGTTTACCTAGCAGTTCCCTGTTTAACCGTATTGGTGCCCTAGTTCCCTTTCTTGATTTTTTTTCCACTGGGATGCAATAGTCTTGAGCTCAGAAGAAGTGGTCCTTGAATGTTAACATCTGTCTTGGGCCCCTTTACCTTCTAGTACCCTGTCCCATAGCATTTTTCAAGGAATTGATAGAAGAGGGCAAAGTTGGCTTTTCTGAAGTTCAGGGTTGTGATTCTGCTTGGGATCCTGTTTCTACCACATAAGATCCTGAACTCCACCATCTCATGGTGGCTGCACCCAAGGTTGCCCTCAACCTTCAGTGCTTCAGCCAGGCCCTCCATGTTGGTTAGGACAAGATCCAGCAATGCTCCACTCTGAGTTGGCTCCTCCCCCAGCTGCATCAAGAAGTTATCATCAATGCCCTGAAGGAACCTCCTGGACTGTGAATGGCTGCTGAGGAGCCCTTCCAGCAAATATCTGGGGAGTTAAAATCTCCCATGGGAACCGGGCCCTGTGACAGCGAGGCTGCTGCCAGCTGCCTGTAGGAGGCCTCATTGACTTCCTCATGCTGATCAGGTGCCTGTAATAGAAACCCACCACAGTACCCCCCACATTAGCCTGACCCTTAATTCTAACCCACAAACTCTCAACTTGCTCCTCATCTACCCCTGGACAGAACTCAGTATATTCAAGTTACTCTCTTAAGTAAAGAGCAACTCCCCCACCTCTCCTTGCTGCCCTGTCTTTCCTAAAAAAGACATAACCATCCATGACCACATTCCAGTCATGTGAGCCCATGTATGTGTCCCACCATATCTCTGAAATTGCCACTAAACCACAGCCCCTTGACCTCACATAGATCTGTAACTCCTCCTGTTTGTTCCCCATGCTGCGTGCATTTGTGTGCAGGCATTTCAGGTTATGGGCTGAGCCTGCTGACCCCATCCTAGGGGAATGGGGGTCCTTCTGGTCTACATTCAATATATTCTCCATATAGAGTTCTGTGCTCAACGTCATATTCTTCTACCTAGTTTTCTTCATTATGCTAAACTCATAGCTTTCTTTAGTTTGGAGAAATCAACATTGTTCAACCAATAAATTCCTACTATTGATGGCAGCATTACTTTCCTCATCCTAACTGAGAATAATGAGGTCATAGCTACTTTTCCTTAAAGCACCCAGGTAGTTCTAGTTCTGTGACTGATTACTGATTTTTATTTTAAAGTTTCACTGCATTAGGTTAGGGGCTTTTATTATTAACTTTTTATAGACTCCAATGATTTTTATGTAGTAGGTTTAGGAATTTGGCAGCAAATCTTTCCACAAAAGACACACATTCACAATAAATGCTTTTCTTTTCTCACATTCTGGAAATTCTCCAAGACTTTTTATATTTGTCAGCAGCCTCTGTTAAAAAATCACAACTTACTCCTGCCAAAAGCAGCCCATTGATTTAAAAATCCTAAGTTTGTATCAAAAAAAAAAGAGTAATGCTTTTTTCTTTCTAAGTACTTTGAACCCTTGTCTGAAGTCTGATCAGGCTTCTGATATTCTATCTGTGGCTACTCAGGAATGCTAACTCATCTTTTGCTTTCCTTCCTTTTGATGAAGGCTCATCTCCTTACGTAATTTTGTAATTGTAGGAGCTCAGTGTTCTGGAATCCCCCCAGAAAAATTCAGTTCATATTTTCTGCTTCCATTCTTACTTATCTTAACAGTCTAGACACTGGCCTGCCAAGGTCGTTCTGTCCATCCCTTTTCAAGATGTAGTGCAAAAAAAAGCCAAAAAGAAAACAACCAGCAACTAGATATGTGACTTCCTAGTTGACCAAGTTGTTATATGAGATAATACATACATGCAAATGAAATTGCTGTAGTTACTTGATTAGCATAAGCATGAGCATATCGTGCCAAGAACTGTGTCATAATATTTGGGAAAAAATCCTAGGAGATGTCTTTATTAATTTTACTTTTTATATTCATTCTTTTCCTTCTTCAGTTTACTCTATTTTTTTATTTGCCATGAACTTCATCTCCCCTTTGCTTCTTCTTTCTTTCTATAATTTCTTGACCTGAGTCTCATTCTAAACTATTACCTTTACTTTCTTCCATCTGTTCAATACGTGTGTATGCAGGTCATCTGTAGTCTGGGCACCAAATAAAAGGCAAAATGGTCACGTGGTGTACAAGCATAGATCCTGGTAAAATTGAGTGTGGGGCATGGAGTTGTACACCCAGATGCTGACCTGGAGAGTGCTGCATCTTCTTCCCCAAAATGCATCTGCATGCATTCTGGCAGTTAAAAGTTGACCTCTGTTTCTTGCTTGTATATTTGTAGTGATAATCACAATAATAGCACTTGTTGTTATAAAGTATTTTTCATAGTTAAATTGTTCTGCAAATATTAAATATTTGTAGTGACAGTAATAAAAAGCAAATAACATTTAGTGAATTCACTGAAAATATTTCTTAGTGTAACAACTTAAACAAAATACAGTGCTACCTAGGAAAATAATACCAAAACTGATGCAGATATAAAATCCAAGTAAAACCAATGGGTGCTATACACTAAAAACAAAAAAAATTCTGAGAAGTTGTTAACTTACCATGGTGAACTATCTAACTAAATGAGAGGTAAAAGTCAAGCTGTCATTTCATCTGGTGAGTGATTTTTTTTCCTTTTTTTAATTTGCAGTTTGGGCTTTTGCATGTTTCTTTGATAAGATTCTATCTTCACTCAAATGTATCACTAGCAGCAAATGTTTTCTGTACTTTGATACTTTTCAATGACACTACTTTGGGGGGCGAACCTTCATTTAATCCCTGCATGTTTCCTACTCCTCTTTAGGATCTGTGAATGCACAGAGGCAGAAGCTGAAATTATTCTTCAGCTAAAGAGTGAGCTGAGGGAGAAAGAGCTAAAATTAACAGACATTCGACTTGAAGCCCTCAGCTCTGCACACCATCTGGATCAGATTCGGGAAGCCATGAACCGCATGCAGGTCAGTGCAGTAGCTGAAGTGATGACAGGGGTGCACACCAAAGGTGTCCCTGGAATTTCTTTTGGAATGTGGTCATGGATGGTTATGTCTTGTTTTAGGAAAGACAGAGCAGCAAGGAAAGGAGGGGGAGTTGCTCTTTACTTAAGAGAGCAATCTGAATATATATGAGTTCTGTCCAGGGGTAGATGAGGAGCAAGTTGAGAGTTTGTGGGTTAGAATTAAGGGACAGGCTAATGTTCTGTCCTCAGGCCCCTAAGGCTGCTGAGGAAGTCAGGGCAAAGGATGAGTTTGCCTTGGTTGATGAGGACTGGGGTGAAGATCCGGTAATAAGTCTGGACATCCATAAATCCATGGGTCCTGATGGGATGCACTAACGGGTGCTGAGGCAGCTGGCTAATGTCATTGCCAGGCTGTTCTCCATCACCTTGGTAAGAGACTGGGAACAGAAGAGGTGCCTGAGGACTGGAGGGAAGCAATTGTCACTCTCAGTCTTCCAGGAAAGAGTTCCCAAGTAACTACTGATGGATCGGGTAGTGAGGTGGATCGGGAGCTGGTTGAAGGACAGAAGCCAGGGAGCTGTAGACAATGGGATGGGGTCTAGTTGGAACTCTGTTTCCAGTTTCACAAGGGTCAGAACCAGGACCATTACTATTCAATATATTTACTGATGACCTCAGTGAGCAAATGGAGTGTACTGTCAGCAAGTTTGCTGATGACACAAAACTGGGTGGAGTGGCTGACACCCGAGAAGGCTGTGCTGCCATTCAGAGGGACCTAGACATACTGGAGAGTTGGGCAGGGAGAAATTTAATGAATTAAAATAAAGGCAAGTGTAAAGTTTTGCATCTGGGAAAGAACAACGCCAGGTATCAGTATAGGCTGGGGACTGAGCTGGTGGAGAGCAGCACAGGGGAAAGGGACCTGGGGGTGCTGGTGGATGGAAGGATGACCATGAGCCAGCAATGTGCCCTTGTGGCCAAGAAGGCCAATGGCATCCTGGGGTGCATCGGAAGGGGGTGGTTAGGAGGTTGAGGGAGGTTCTCCTCCCTCTCTACTCTGCCCTGGTGAGGCCACATCTGGAATATTGTGTCTCTCAGTCTGGGTCTCTCAGTTCCAGAAGGACCCGGAACTGCCTGAAAGAGTCCAGTGCAGAGAGACCAAGATGATTGAGGGAGTGGAACATCTCCCTTGTGAGGAAAGGCTGAGGGAGCTGGGGCTCTTCAGCTTGGAGAAGAGGAGACTGAAGGATGACCTCATTAATGTTTATAAATATGTAAAGGGCGAGTGCCAGGAGAATGAAGTCAAGCTTTTCTCAGGGTTGAGTAACACTAGGAAAAGTGGCAATGGTTATAAACTGGAGCATAGGAGGTTCCGTGTAAATATGAGGAAGAATTTTTTCACTGTGAGGGTGACAGAGCACTGAACAGGCTGCCCAGGGATGTTGTGGAATCTCCTTCCCTGGAGACATTCAAAGCCCAACTGGATGTGTTCCTGTGTGACCTCCTGTTGGTGACCCTGCTCTGGCATGGGGGGTTGGACTTGATGATCTTTCGAGGTCCCTTCCAACCCCTAACTTTCTATTATTCTATGAAAATCAAATTAAATTATTTTATCCAGTATCATTATAATTTCACTGCATCATTTTGTGACACTGGTCAAAATAGTACCTGAACACCTTTTATGTCAGAAGACCTTCCCTCTCATGAGGATGAATGGGTTCAGAAGCAATGACTGTGTCCTTCAGTGGAGCACTGAGCTTTATAGGACTCAGCTCTTTTGCCCACATATAAGTGCATAGCATCATGCTGGGTGCCCAAAAGTATCTGCAACATCCACACCATATAACATAGGTCCTCCAGCATATCCAAGTCCTTCTAGAAAGACAGGTGAGACACCTAGCACATCCTCAAAGGCACTAGAAACCTGTGTTTGTTAAATAGAATCAAACCCATGAGTGGGGATTCAGGCTGAGACTAGGACAGCTACAGTTAGATGTCTAGGCATGAGCTTGGTGATGAAATCCTGCTGTAACCAATTACCAATTTCATCCTCAGGTATTTGTATCTGCAAAGGACTTGTATGTTTAGCATTGAACCCATGGAGACCATATGTATGATGACACTCTAAATTCACATTTACACAGTTGAATCCTGCCCCTTGGTAATCGAGGTGTGACAGCTGAATTGCTCTGTTCTGGGCACTTAGGTTGGGTGCATCTGTAGGCACTTTTCTGTAGATGTCCACCGTGGCTGATTTCATAACTACCAGATTTGGTTTGCTTCCTGGCTTTTCTAGATCTCTGCTGTAGCACACTCAGCCACACCTTTAAACATCTATGGTACCTGCCATTCCCCTAGGTGCTCACACAAAGAGGTGCTAAAATTGCTATTGGGTCCCTTCCTGAACTTAGCTGCAGAGGGGGAGAATAATCAAGAACTGGTCGGTAAATAAGGGTTTAGATTGACCAGACATAAGTAAAGCATTTGATCTGGAGTCACTAAAATCTTTTAGGAACTGGAAGGGATAGAATGTAGAAATTTGCAATGGTGGAGAACAGGATTTGAAGGCTTATCAGCTGATTATGGTCTTACACTGGAATAGGAGTGCCTAAACCAGGTGCACTCTCCAGGAAGAGGAGTCTGCTGTAGTCACAGGTCTCCCAAGTTAGGTTTTCAGCAAAACTGGAAAGAGGCAACTAGTTCAGATACTGTCACTGGTAATTACCACTTCTGAAGCTTTCCAAAAAAGGTCAGGCAGCTGGCTCAGAAATGCAAGACTCTGAGGTCTTTTAGAGATTTGATGAGCATTGGTAAGGGCAAAAAGTAAGATTGGTGGGAACTGTATGACCACTGTGTCTATTCAAAGCACCTTACAAATCTAAGAATCAGCTGATCAGAAAATTGCTAAGAGTTGTGTAATCAGAGTAAATTGCAGAGCAGATGAAGATTGCAGAATCAGATGAAGATCATTTCACTATAGTTCCTTATGTGAACCCTGGGCTAAAGTGGTCCATTTATCTGTTTCCCTTTGTCACTATTTTGCTGTTTTGTCCCTTCCTTTTCACTGTCTCCTCACCTTTGCCTGTGTGTTCTAACCTTTCTTAAGCTGCTGCAGGGGTTTTTCTGATGCTATGCTATATGTTTTTACTTGTAAAATGTAGCTCAACAGCCTTCATAAAAGAATAGGACTTTTAGCAGAGTGTTAGTGAATGTAGAATTAAATTTGATATGCAAAACTATCTGCAAGAATAAGCAGTTGCTTTGTACTGTGCTTGAAAAAAAGCTAGATTAAGCTGGTACCAGCCTGTTCTCAGGCTGTTTTCATTTTATTATTGTGTATTCAATAATCACTTGGCACCACAGAGGATTTAGCTAAAAAAAAATTCCTGGTTGTTCAGATTCATCTGTCACTGTATGTTTTCATCAAAGGCAGGTTGCTGGCCATTATGTGAACAATCCCATGTTTGATCAAAAACTGATCTGATAGCAAGAAGGGTTATGAAACTCTTGAATTATTTCTAATTGTCCATTTTGAATTTCATTTCTCCTCTGTGAAGTTACTGCTTAAAATTTACACTCACTAATAATTTTCTGAGACTTTAGAAACATTGGCATGGCTGGGATTTTAGCAAAAACTTTCTCAAATTACTTTTAATTGAGATGCTTGGCAATAAAAAGTAGCTTATAAAACTGGGAACATTCTCAATGTGCTTGTTTTATAGTCATCTGTACAATAGACCCAGAGGCTTGAAGTTTGTTTTTTAGGAATTCTTTCGAGGCAAAAGCTAAATCGTGGTTGTAGGGCTTTATTTACATTAATTTCACAGGTGATGGCAATCCACTTTTCACTGAGTGGATTGTACTGATATGTAGTGCTACATACTGCTGGGAAAGGGGTAAGCAAGTGAACTGCTGCAGACAAGCAGCAAGCACCAGAATAGCAACCCCCAGTGCTTTTCTGAAAAAAATAAGTGCTGCTTTTATGCTGATTTCTTTTGAATGCAGAATGAAATTGAAATCCTGAAAGCTGAAAATGACCGTTTAAAGGCAGAGACTGGAAATACTGGGAAGCCTGCCCGGCCCTCGTCAGAGTCATCAAGCAGCACATCATCTTCTTCGTCACGGCAGTCACTAGGACTTTCTCTGAACAATTTAAACATGACAGAATCTGTCACATCAGGTAAACATAATTTTGGCACACGCGTGCCTCAGCAATTAGTAGCAATTTATTATTTTCACCCTCTTAATGGGCCATATGTAAGAAGCGTACCTGAAAATAAAAAAAAAACCTTCATATCATTTATATAAACTTCGGATATACAGCACTACTGGACAGGAGGAAGAACGGTTGCAGCATTTGTGAAAATGAAGCTTTTAGCAGATTCTGAATAGGAGTAAAAGATTGTTCATTATGTTTGCTTAGTTCCTAGCTATGATACTATCTAGTTGGTAATCTAGTCTTTGTTCATCTAATTTAGAATTTTATTTGAAAAGGGTAATACTTGTTGCAGTGTGTTTGACAACTGTATAGATATATTCTCTTGTGCTTTAGGACAAATATGAATATAGTATACAAAACTTTATTTTTTTGTTTATGTATCTTTTATCCTTCAGTTTCCATTTTGTATTTGCAACCGGAGAAGAAGGTGGTGTCAGTTAGCTTTATGCCTATCATTTTTTAATGTGGTATAGCTAGTTACCCTGTTGGACCAAATTCCCATTTATCATAGGAACTTATTTAGCACTCTCATTGTCTTCTGTGAATCCTGAACATTAACATTTGATTATTTTCCATGCCACAGACTTTATGATAATAAACTCTCTACACTTGTTTTAATAATGTAGCCAAGACCAGAAGTGCTGTTGCTAACATTAGAACCAGGAGCAGAGCAGCAGCAAAGCAACGTTCATTACTGTAGACTCCACAGAAAGTATAATGCAGTCTCTGGAAGCAATAAAAATTGCTAATTATTGCAGACAGAGTTTAGGCAAGAGTACAACTGGGAATGTGCCAAACTGCCTGACTATAATTTGGATTGACATACTGGTTCTAAGTGTTTTTCTAGAATGCAAAGCAATTACTTTGGGTTATAAGAAATTAAGGAGAACTGGGAACTAAGCTCAGAGGGGTAATGAGGGCTTGGTTCATCATACTGGAGCCTTTTGTCTCCAGACTGCTGGGGTCATCTGGAAATGACCAAAGCTATCCAGTGCCACTTCTTATCACCTACTTTGTATCACTTACCTCCAGGTAGGACAGGGTGGCAAGCTGGGGAGGGGCTCAGTGGTCAGAGACATGGGTATTTTAGTCAGTCACTGGAGTAAAAAGGAGCAAACAAGGATCAGTACCAGACTGTCTGTACTGTCTGATGAAAAGAGAGATAGCTGAGACAAGAAGTGAGCCAGAGCCACCACAGTGCACCTGAGGAGGAGACCCAGCAGGAGCTAATTAAGGCAGGTAGCAGCACAATGACATTAGACCCTCTTGGGAGCTTTGACACAGCCCCTTGTGTCAGTGAGAGGCTGAGCTTTTGGGAGAAAGTGGAAATTTTTTTTGCCAGCCACAGGCTGGCACCTCGTTCCTAAAGACTGCATATGTAAAAGGTTACGTGAAGGTCATCTGAGATTTAAAAATTTCAAAGGGATGATGAGGTATATTGTAAACTGCCTCCAGATGCACTATGACTTTCTGAAAACTCTTAAGCTTTGTCAGGTATGCTGAAATAAATACTACTGAAGTAAAACACTCAGTGTGGGTGGCATAGAAAAACTGGCTGCCTGAAACAAAATAAATATACCAATAAAAAAAAAAAAACAAACAAAAAAAACAAACAAAAAACAAAAAAAACAAAAAGAAACCTCAACAGCAGCAGAATCTGATTTCTAGATCAGGATGTAAGCTGTGAGACATTGTACATGAGGACTTATTTTTAATATGTTCATTAAAGTCATGTTCACAAATTCTTTTTTTGGTTTTGCTTTTTTGCTTTGGACAAGTGATTGAATATTGCTGGTACCTCATTTAACTTGGGTGAAATCTGACCTTGTGCAGACTATGACATGAACTTGATGCTTTTCTTCAATCACCACAATAAGAACATGCAGGATTACTGTGCTGGCCTTTGAAGAGAATGCAAATCCATCACATCTCCTATTTTGATAGTTTTAATGTCTAGCAGTAGAATCTGAGAGAACTTCTAGAGGAAGACAGCAGTTTTTTCCCTTATCATAAAGTGGCAGGCTCAGCCTTCAGTCAGAAACATGTCCTGCTTTCTCATTTCAGGAGCTAGCAAGGAGGTAGAAACAGGCACAGAGCAGATCAGAATCGCTCTTTACCTCCAAGAAAAATGAAACTTTTTTTTACAGGAATAGTGAGTGCAGAGTCCCATGCTCTGGAGGGCTGGAAAGTGGTTTCTCTAATAGATACTGTTTGTCAGCCTTTGTTGTGGGGTTAAATAAGACTATGGCATGTGTACAGAAGGTAAAGAAATTGGCTGAGAAGAGAATTCTGGTTTACTTAGCAGTGAACATATCAATGCAATAATTTATTGCTTTTCTTCTTACAGTATTTTAAAGCCTATGAGTCCCCAAAGATATGAGCTTAGGCTTTACACATTAATTATGGACATATGGTAATTCTGAACAAGTTCCAGGAAGAAAAGCAAAGGCAAGAATATAAGCAAGAATTTGTTTACTTAGGGTTTTCTGATTAATTTCTTAGTGATTAAAGGTCCTAATAATGCTTGAAAAAAATATCAAACTGAACCTTATTGTCACCTCCAACAGAAAAGGTGAATGAGGAATAAATACAGATCAAAATGTTTGGAAGTTGTTCTGATTGCAGCCTTTCTTTTTACCGGAAAAATCCTCTGAACATATTTCGAACTGATGATGTGAACATAACTGACATAATTTGTCAGGTTGATCACTTTCTTTCCCTTCTTTTATTGCAGATATTGTGTTGGATGATGTCACTGATGGAGCACTCCACAAAGAAGGGCATAGTGTGAAAATTTTAGTCACTATAAACAAGGGCTATAGTCGAGCCAAGGTAAGTTTGTTACCCAAAGGTCTGGATGTATAATTATAGCTCAAGCAAATTATGCAGTACAGTAGCTCAAATTGCTTCTGTATTTTCAGGCAGAAATTAAAGGTAATTGTTCTAAATATGCCAGGTCTTGTCATCTGTGCTTAACACAGTTAAACACTCTGTAGACTGAAGTCATATAGCAGCCTTCTGTCTTCATGGTGGCTCAGACACTACTAACTCTCAATTTAATTAGTAGTAGGATGTTCTGGGACTTGCTATCTCCATTTAAAAGTCATTATAAATTAGATCTATGCCTTGGACCCTATAGGGTGCAACTATGAATGTGCTGTTCAGGTTATCAATTTGGAATTGCATTGCCATGTATTCATATTCTGCATTAAAAAATATAAACACAGTGCCACTTTTATTTATATTTAGCTCTTTATAAATATAGATACAATCTAAGAGCAAAATCAGATCCTGTATGTCCTTTATTATAAATCTGCAACAAAGTAGTATCATCTATTCTTATTTCTGTCACAGAGTTCATTAACAAAATTGTAACATCACATTCTAAGTAGTATTTGTTTTCACTGGGAAAATTATGAATCTTGATTGGAAATTTAATTACCACCATTTTTAGTCCCAATTTTCAAAAATTTCTCTCTGCAGGATCAAAAATCATATGTATATCTGATAGGATCAATTGGAGTCAGCGGAAAAACAAAATGGGATGTTTTAGATGGTGTAATCAGGCGCCTCTTCAAGGTAAGACAGTGAAAAATTAGCTCAAGGATTAATTCAGTTTTCTTTTTCACTTAAAAAAAAATCTGTATTCTTTGGGTTGTCTTGCCAAGTTTTTTCTTTGTTTTGGTTTTTGACAATTAGCTAACATCACTACTAAACTTCATTCTTAATGTTGCTGTTTCATGTTTGTAGATAGTTCTTTGTTGAATGTGACTGCAAGAATCTCCCTCTCATGTGATCTCACCTGTATCAAAATATTTTCCAAAATAATTTAGTTCAATAACCATTTATATGTCTTATGTTTTTATATAATTTCAGGAATATATTTTTCGAGTGGATCCAACTACTAGCCTGGGTTTAAGCTCTGACTGCATTGCTAGCTATTGTATAGGGGATGTAATTAGAGCCCATAGCCTAGAAGTGCCTGAACTGCTGCCTTGTGGATATCTGGTTGGGGATAATAATGTCATCACTGTGAATCTGAAAGGTAAAACACCAAGAATATTTTTGCAGATACAGTAGAGTTTTTCAATGCAGTCGCCCATCCCTTCATATTTTTTTCCTTTCACCTGACCTTTCTATATTCTGCCTCCAGTTCAAGGACTAATTTATCACATAAGCACTCTGTATGACATTGTATGATTGCTAACACAGTGGGGCATTTTGAATACTACGAATATCTCTGTTTTCCTCTGCCTGACTCGAGATCACAGAAAAGTACGAATTTCTACAAATTTTCTGGCACAAAAAACAACCCCAAATCAGAGATTGTGATGAGAAATATTTATGCCCTTCCCAGTTCTGCAGGAAAAAATTCAATACAGTTCAAAAGATGTGGGGATCTGGTACTGGAGGGAAGAGAGAGCTTCAGAATAACTAGGCATACATTGATGAGACAACCACTAACCATTGTGGCTGTCGCCTTGACCTTTTTTTTGTCATGATTGCCTCTAGTGTCTGAAACATACATCTTTGCCTCATTGAGCCTTCTCTTCACATTTGGTTAATTTGATCTCTCCCAGACATCTTGTGTCTCTACCACTGTTTAATTTTTTGCCCTTGTGCAAGGATGTAAGCATTTCCACAATAATTAAGCCCTTGACAGGAATTTAATTTAGGCAGAAGAATCTTACCTTGCTTTGAGCATGTGGCAGTGATGCAATCAGGTGCTGGACCAAACCAATACCTACCTTAGAATCATACAGTCATAGAATGGGTAGATTCTAGATTCCATTCTTCCTAATGTCTAGTCTAAATCTCCCCTCTTCAAGTTTTAAATCATTTCCCCTTGTCTTCTCACTACACACCCATGTAAAAAGCCCTACCCCAGCTTTCTTGTAGGTCCCCTTCAGGTATTGGAAGGTTGCTATAAGGTCACCTCAGAGCCTCCTCTTCTCCAGGCTGAACAACCCAAACTTCTTTAGGCTGTCTCCACAGGGGAGGTCTCCAGCCCTCTGAGAATTTTTGCTTCTCCTCTGGACATGTTCCAAGAGCTCTGTCCTTCTTATGCTGAGGACTCCATGACTGGACACAGCACTCCAGGTGGGGTCTCACAGGAGCAGAGCAGAGGGGGAGAATCACCTCCCTTGACCTCTGTCTGTGTTTCTTTTGATGCAGCCCAAGACAGGGTTGGCTTTCTGGGCTGCAAGCACACACTGATGGCTCATGTTGAGCTTCTGGTCCACCACCAACCCCAAGTCCTTCTCCTCAGGGCTGCCCTCAATCCTTTCTCCTCCCAGCCTGTATTCATGCATGGGATTGCCTCGACCCAGCTGCAGAACCTTGCCCTTGGCCTTGTTGAACTTCATGCAGTTTGCACGAGTCTTGCTGAGGCTGTATTTGATTCTATTGTCCATGTCACTGACAAAGATGTTAAACAGCACTGGTCCAAGTACTGACCCGTGAGGGACACCGCACATCACACATCTCCATTTGGACACTGAGCCATTGATCACAACTCTAAAGGCCACCAAATTAGTCAGGCAGGACTTGCCCTTAGTGAAGCTGTCACCCCTTTGTTACCTGCTTGCCTTGGCAGAGCCTTCAGGAAGAGCTGCTCCATCATCTTGCCAGGCACAAAGGTGAGACTGACTGGGCTGTAGTTCCCTGGGTCTTCTTTTTTTCTATTTCTGAAAATGGGGGTTATGTTCCCCTTTTTCCAGTCAAGGGAAACTTCACCAGACTGCCATGACTTTTCAAATATGGTGGAAAGTGGCTTTGCAACTTCATCTGACAGTGCTTTCAGGAGACATGGCTGAATCCCATCAGGTCCCAGGGACTAGCTCACATTAAGGTTCTTTAGCTGCCCTCAGACCTGCTCTTTATGTACAGGGGGAGGAGCTTCCTTTTCCCAGTCCCTGCCTTTGGCTTCTGTAGCATGGAAGGTGTAACAGTCATTGAGTATCTCTGCCTTCTCTACAGCTTGGGTGACCAGCTGTCCTGTTTCCTTCTGGATTGGGCCCACTCTTTCCCTAGTCCTCCTCTTATCATTGGCATACCTATAGAAAGTTTTCCTGTTGTCCTTAACCCCTCTTGCCAGATCAACTTATCTCTGCTTTTGCTTTCCTAACCTCATCTCTTGTTTCTCTGACTACTTCTCTTTACTTCTCCCAGGTTATCTGTCCTTCCTTCCATCCGCTGTAAACTTTGTTTTTATCCTTAAGAGTGTCCAGGAGTTCCTTGCTCATCTACACTGGCTTCCTGCCACTCCTGCCTGCCCTCCTCTTCACTGGGACATGCAGGAGGTGATCCTTGAAAATGGACCAGCTTTCCTGAGCTTTCTCCCCACCCAGGGCTTTATCCCATTATACTCTACTAATCAGATTGTGGTCAGTCATGGTCACTGCAGCCTGGTTTCCCATTAATTTTTACATCGCTCTCCATCTCATCTCCATCAGTGAGATCAAGGTCTAACAAACCTCTTTTTCTGGTTGGTTCCTCTACCATTTGGAGGAGGAAGTTGTCATCAATGCACTCAAGGAACTTACATGAGTGCTGGTGCTTTTCTTTGTTGTCCCTCCAGCAGATGTCAGGGTGACTGAAGTCCCCCTTGAGGACCACGGCTTGTGAGTGCAAAGCAGGTTTTGTCTGTCTAAATGGGCCTTATCCACTTGGTCATCCTGCTGTGGTGGCCTGTAGCAGACCCCCACTATGATACCACTTGCCCCTGACTTCCCTTTAATCCTGACCCATAGGGTCTCTGTCAGCTCCTCACCCATCACAGGCAGAGCTGCATGGACTCCAGCTGATCAGTGATGTAGGGGGTAACACCCCCTCCTCTTTTGCCTTTCCTGTCCTTCCTAAACAGTTTATCCCCAGCCATCCCCACACTCCAGTCACAGGGCACATCTCACCACATCTCAGTGATACCAATAACACCATAGCCCTGAAGGGCAGGCAGGCATGTGCAATTTGTCTTGTTTATTCTCCTGTGCTTTGTGCGTTTGCACAGAGGCATTAGAGGTGTGCCCCCTTCAAAGCAGCCTTCTTGGCAGGGCTTGTATCTATCTGAACACATGCCTTACTGTGATTCTCTTCCATGCCCAGAGTGTCTCTGTCCTTAGTGGGGTAAAAACTCTGCATAAGCTGAGCTTTTGGTTTCACCCCCAGCATCACCATGCCATCCCTAGGCTCATCTTTAGTCATCACAGTTTTATCCCCTTCCCCTTCCAAACCTAGTTTAAAGCCCTCTCAATGAATCCTGCCATCTCTCAGCCAAAAATCCTTTTCCCTCTCCTGGATAATTCTGCACCATCCCATGCTAGCAGGTCTGGTGCCATGTAAACAGCTCCATGATCAAAAAACCCAAAATTCCACCTATGGCACCAGCCTCTAAGCCACCTGTTGATCAGGTGTGCTTTCCTGTTCCTTTCAGCATTCCCTGCCAGTAAAGGAATTGAGGAAAATAACACCTGTACCAGAAAGGATGAAGACAGGCCATTTTTCTTTTCTTTTGTTTCCAGGAGTGGAAGAAAACAGTTTGGACAGTTTTGTGTTTGACACATTAATTCCTAAGCCAATTACCCAGCGGTACTTTAATTTACTGATGGAGCATCGCAGGATTATTTTGTCGGGACCCAGTGGCACAGGAAAGACCTATTTAGCTAACAGGCTGGCTGAATATATTATAACTAAATCTGGCAGAAAAAAAACTGAGGATGCAATTGCAACTTTTAACGTAGATCACAAGTCAAAAAAGGTAAGTTACTGGTGAAAAGATACCCTGTTGCCCAATGTGTAGTGAAGATGGAGAGCAGATCCTATTAACTGACATACAGTTGTGTTGCCCGGCATTTTTTCTGAAGAGAGTCGGTTTCCCATCCCACTGAGGGACAGCAAACAGATCTTTCTGTTCTAAAGAAACCATTGAAGCACAGTGAAGGAAGTCTGAATTTTCCCTCATTGAAATTAAGGATGGATGCATAGTCATATTCCTAAGTAAATTCAATTATTGGAGTGTCTCTAGCTTTTTCATCAGAAAAGGTGGATATATAGTAAGTAATACAAGTTTAGCTTGGTTTTTTTATCATTATATGATAGCAGCCTGTTGTTAGCAAAGGTTTCAGAATTTGGAATTACTGTCTTGGGTTTCAGCTTCTTAATCAGCACTTGGATAACTAGAGCTGCAACCACAGTTTCTGTAGTGCATCAGTCAGGAAGCTGACCATACTAAAAATGCCTCACACATCATGTCACATTCACAGTGATTTACACAGCTCAGATTATCAAGCTTCTAGCATGACTGCTGTGGTAGCCACAGGTCTATTCCCTTGCTGTCCTCACTTGGGTATACTCCTCACTTGGTACCCAGGGAAAAGAAAATGAAAGGTTTTGCCCAGGGCTTTCTGATTTGCACAGAACATAATGGAGCTTTTAGATATCTGTTGAATTGCAGCCTGTATGTGGTTTTATGGTATTGGTGGGATTATTTTTCCTTTTCCTCTGCTTTATTTCAAATTTGTAGTAGAAAAGAAAAAACAACCTTGTCAAATACCAAGTGTTTGAATGATACAGATGGTACTATTCCATAGAGGAAGCCCATTATATTCCCTTAGAGACACCTGAAAAAATATTTGTTGAGATAGAAGAAGATGGCACATTGCCAATAAAGAAAAGAAAAAAAAGAAAAAAAAATCATATTCTTCTCTGCCTTGTCCAGGAAGTAAAATAGTAACAGGAACTTTGTCCATAATACTGAGCATTCCCAACAAAGACAAAATTGGGTAACTCTAGAGCTATAGCTGTAAAACTTCAATAGCCCAGACCCTCAAGGGCAATAAAATGTTGGGGGGAAAAATGAAATATTTTGATTATAGAGAGATCTCTTTTGCTTCAGCACTAAATGGCAGCCAGACAGCTGACAGGAAAAAAAGGATTTGCACAATAAACTTCATTATGATGTATAAATATAGTATCTCCAAAAGGTCAAGGGGATTTTCGGTGAGAGTGGTGAAAGGAGATATCTGAAGGAGCAGTTTGATATGCCTAAATTATGTGATAATTTTGTGAGATTTTTTAGTATATAAATGTGGCACTCATAAAAATGGATGTCAAACAATTCATGTCAGTATCTCAGCCCATTGAAAACAGCATATTTTATTGCAACCTGTTTTCCACTGGAGATAAAATATTTTATCAGAAGGTTTCTGTGGAAATACCAAGTAGGGGTCTGAATGCTTCAATTACTGGCCTTGTGTTTAGTGCCTTTGGGTTTTCTAACATGTGACTTCAGTGTTGCCCTCAGAAAGCCTTCCTGCCTGTTCTGATCTGGCTGAATGATCCACAGTGGATCTGTAGCAGGCTCTTTATCTTTCTGAATATCTTTTCTACTGAAATTATATTTGTGGTCTAATTGGGTTAATATTTCTGTGTTGGGTTTTGTTTGGTTTCTGTTAATTTTGCTGAAGGATCTGCGACAGTACCTAGCGAACCTAGCTGAGCAATGCAGTGCTGACAACAATGGTGCTGACATCCCTGTGGTCATCATTCTTGATAACCTCCACCACATCAGTTCCCTAAGTGACATCTTCAATGGTTTCCTCAACTGTAAATACAATAAATGGTAGGTAGCAGCTTATCTCTCCCCTGTCACACACCTTTTGCAATTAAACCGGTAAAAGCTGTTTGTCATTTTACAAAATTAGATGTCCCAGTGGAAATTGAGGCTACATAGGCTGACAACAACAAGGCCCTTAGATGCTTGAATCTTTTTAACCCTCTTCAGCCATGTACTTAGGTGTCCACTTCCCTTTACTTATTTGACTTATATTACTTATATGAATGTAAATGTACCACAGAGTTTAAGAATGTAATTAAATGCTTGACTGAATTAGGGTCTTAGCCTTTTCACCCTCTCACATAACACGAACTCATTACTACTATGAGGGCTACTTATGAGAGGGTAGGAAGAAATACAACTCATAATAGTCGAATCTGGGATATGTATGAGCCCGTCCAGAAGCAGCTGTGTATCTGACAGACTTACACTTCCTAAGTTTTTCTGCAGCAGTGCAGAAGTATGATGTTTGCCAACTGTCCTTTATTTCCAAACAAGAAAAAAGATACTGGTTTTCTGGCCTCTAACATTGGCTATTTCTGCTGCAAAAGTGCCATCATAGGAACTTAGCTTCATTAAATCACCGCATGCTATATCTTCCTAATGAGATTTACTGTCTTCTAAAATTAAAACTCTTAAGCTTATGAAGTACATGAGTGTCCTGGTTTGGGCCAGGATAAAGGTGATTTTCTGTCTTGTACTTTTGCTTTTAGCTAAGTCTCTTTTAAGTAGTTGCACTTGCCTTATTTATTTCTTTATTACAAATGAATATTAGTAAACTACAAATGTGCAGAGAGGGAAGTCGTACAAAAATAACCATTAAAAAAGGGCATCTTGGAAATATCTAAAACCGTAGATTACAATACATTTAAAATTGGAATATTCCCTGAATATCTGAAAGGATTTGCCAGCAAAAAAACCCCCAAAACTAAACTACTACTTTTCTCTTTTCAGTCCCTATATTATTGGAACCATGAACCAGGGAGTTTCTTCTTCGCCAAATCTGGAGCTACATCACAATTTCAGGTAGATTCACCCCCTATTTACTGTGGCTGTGTTTGCACAGCTGTTTCTCAACCCCGCTCTTCAACAAAAATTGATTTTGTGTCTCATCACAGTAAAGTGTTTTAGCTTCTGCATATCTCTTGTATCGATGGGTCTCCAAATAGTGTTGGGAAACAGTGAAAAAACAAGATAATTTCCACAACCTCTGGCGAGATGCTGAAGACAATTGTATTGTTTCATTTCATTAGTCTTCAGCATTGTCTTGGACTTACATGGAAACCTGTAATGATTGTGTTGTAGCAGTTGGGAGTAATATGGCTTATCAGAGCAGTTTTATACTTCCTGACTAATGAGACTCAGAAGCTTATGACATTGCCCTCATCAGTAAGTTTAAGAGGAAATTATACATTTGCTATTCATTGCTGCCTGACATTTATCCTTTCTACACAGGTGGGTGCTCTGTGCCAATCACACAGACCCTGTTAAAGGTTTTTTGGGCAGATATCTGAGAAGGAAACTGATTGAGACTGAAATAGAAAGGAACATACGCAATAATGAGCTCATCAAAATAATTGACTGGATCCCCAAAACGTGGCATCATCTCAACAGCTTCCTGGAAACGCACAGCTCTTCAGATGTAACAATTGGTGAGTACCTTGATGAAGTGGTTTGAAATAAGGAAGGAGGTTGAGCATTTGAGAGATTTGTAAAGAATATATTATCTTTTTAAAAATTATCTTCTCTTAATGGGAAGTAGAACATCAGTGTGGGGAATTTCTCTAGCTGCCAGCAAGACTTAAATTAAAACAGAAAGCTTAATGAGACAGTATACATTTCCTGGTATTTCTGCCTTCATTTCTCATGACTTTCAAGTAAATGATCATAATTTTTAAAAGTCAGAGTTACAAAAAATCACCTCCATAGTAAGTAACTTTCCCTGCTTTCACATTGTAGTATAATTATAGCAATAATAACACTTGGATAGACAGTTAGCAAACTAACAGGTGGGAGATATATACATAGTCAAGGTTTGTTAGTGGAATAGCTATGTTAGCAAATAAATCATCCTGTTACATAGCTTTGCCCATAAAGCTTCTAAGTGTCCATAAGGTCCTAGAACTGGAGAGGGCAATGCTACTGTATTTTTAATAACAGGAGATAATGAGGAGATAGCTCTCTCATTGTAGTACTGCATAAGTATTGTTTGCTTGGATACTATTTTTTTGATTCTTAGAAGGTTATTTTCATTGTATACTGTAGTTGTACTTTTTTTAATGCACAACTTGACTTCTCAGGTCCCCGCCTCTTCCTCCCTTGCCCTATGGATGTTGATGGGTCCAGAGTATGGTTCACAGACCTCTGGAACTATTCCTTGGTGCCCTATCTTCTGGAAGCTGTGAGAGAAGGACTTCAGGTATGTCATTTGTTTCCTAGCAATTACTTTTAACCAATTTCATAGGCTTTCTCTAGGCTACTTTTAACCAGTGCATCCAACTATGAATTCTGTTGCATCTGCAAGAAGAAATCTGTGGAGGAATTAGAGAAATCAGCCTTGAACTATCTTTGCCCTCTACTTAAAACTGAGCTCTTTTTGCCTTCATATCTTACATTGCTTGCATCCCCCATAGTTTTGTTTCTTTTTTTATCATTATGTGAGCTAAGGTTTCCTCCTGCAATACTTACTTTGGTAACAGTGTCATCAGATCAGAGTGCTTCATAGTTGCCCCTACCTTGCGCTCTCCAGAGCTAAGTGTCTGCAGCCATTATACTGATTGTTAATGAACTATTAAAATTTATTCCACTTTAATAGAAAATAGGTTTGCAAATAGATTTGCTGTAATCAGCACCGTGAGATGTCCCATCTAAGTTAAGATTTCAGACCATTCCACATTTTTGCAGCAAATCCTGAAATTATTCTTGTCTTTTTCTTCCCCTCCCCAATTCTTATTTGTCTTTCCTAATTTTTCTTTTCCTTTTATGCACTATAGTTCCATGTTCTCTGAAAAGACACTTTGTGGACACTCAGTTTTTATGGCACTGAAAGAAATTACTGCATGGAGCAGAGGGCATTGTTATAGATTAGTCAGAGAACCGTGTAAGGAACTATGGTTTCTTTATTGCCTTGCAGTGATAACTGATGCAATGGAGGTTTAGAATCTAGCCTATTGAATACCTCACACTTTCCTAAAACTGCTTATCTCTCTGGGAATTACAGAGTGTTTAGGCCTTGTACAAAAAACCTGCCAAATATCTGATAAAAGAGCTATGGTGACATTAATAACACTTGGTTAGACCAGCTAGAAAAATGCAGTGATACTCTTCACGCTCATATTTTCCCAAGTATGTAGGGTACCTACTTAAATTAATACTTCAATTCTGGAGCAGAAGGTGGCAGCATATAGAAGAAAATGTGTTGTTTCTTGAACTGTTCCAATTTTCAGCTGCTTTGGATGGCTTCCATAGAATAACATTAATAATAAACAGAAATCTTTTTTATGATATAATTAGATGTTCCTGGAACCAGGAACGGGTAGAAAAATGCCTTTTTAGCCTGGTACTTTGCAAACTCACTTGTCAGACAGAGAATTTACAAGCCTTGCTCCAGATTCCAGAAAAGATTTAATCACTGTTAATCTCAGCTGAGGGGAAGTGCTGCCTACAGCCTGGAGTTAGCTTGCTACCTCCCTTTTCCTTTTGGCTTGTTTAGGTTAGGTTTATTTTAGCAGCCTGGCCTCTGTATAGGCCATAAGGAGCCTGAGTATCTCTGTAATATGGGGAACTTGGCTGCCTAAACTGGAGCTCTGGATTCAGCAAGTGCCTGGGAGCAGGTGTTGCACTGATAAGCACATCTCATCTCTCTGGCTTTAGCACTGAAATCCTTCACTGTTTTACTCCCTTGAGGAGTGCAGGCTATTTAGTTGCTCTATGAATATATGTCCTACCAATATTATACTGCTGCTTGGACTGTCTGCGAGGCTGCTTGAGCAAAGAGAAATCACAGATAGCCCTGGTGACTGGCTCCCCATCCCAATGTGTCATTGCCACAGCTAAAGGGCATCTGTAATGCAGCACCCAAGGGGCTCTCAGCTAACACGTTACTCCTGAGCAGCAACATGGAGCAAGCTGTAGTTTAGTGAGGAAGCTACCAGACCTCCTAAAGTTTAAGCATTCTCTTTCTTCTTTCCTCTGTCCTCCTTCCAGATTCGTAAGAATCTTGTGATTCTTAGAGGGGAAAATCTAACCTTTGTGAATTTCTTCTCTTTGTGAAAGATCTCAAAGTTAAGGTGGGGACAGATGTCTGCTTCTGCATCCCATTTTGCTTGGAGAGAACAATCTGTACTGACATTTCCTCATTCAAAAAAATCCAATTAATTTGAATGGTCTGACTTAATTTCACTGATACACCTTAAGTGAATTGCCTAAAGGTCTCATTTCTCATTTTATCAAAAGTTTGTGGCTCCCACTGCTGCCTACAAGTATCACTAGTTATGGAGTGCTTTTCACCTTGCAGCCCCTTTGCATATTGATGGAGCACTAATGGAGATAAGGGCTTTTGAATGTCTTACCATACCCAAGTGCTGAGCATGTTTGAAAGCAAACCCTTTACCTCAGTGGTTTAGATTTTTTTGATCACTTCTGTCTGCTGTTACAGCAGGTACTGCAAACTCTGTAGGATACTTACCTGTGTTATATCCATAATGCAGATGTATGGTAAGAGGGCACCCTGGGAGGATCCCTCCAAGTGGGTGGCTGATACCTATCCATGGAGCTCTGCATCTCTGCAGCATGACTGGCCAGCATTACTGCAGCTGAGACCAGAAGATGTTGGTTATGAAGGTTATGCATCAGCAAAGGAAGGAACAACCTCAAAGCATGTTCCACAGACGGATACAGAGGGGGATCCCTTGGTAAGATTTAAACTTTGGGGAAAAGGCTTTTCAAAATGCACTTCTCTGTCACATGTTAAATTGTGCACTGTAAGGAAAAAAAATCTACTTTGCACCTGTTCCAAAAGGGGCTTTTAAAATTAATCCAACTGTACTTTATTAAAGAGGCTGAACAAAAAAGGAAAATGAAGCAGGAGGGCAGGTATCACCAGCATGTTAGTGTGTCCTTAAGTTGTGTACATTTCCCATCTGCCCAGAAATGTATCTTTTCTTCATCAGTATCATGGTGAGAACTGCTCTTCAGCAACTTATTAATCAGTTTATTATAAAAACACCTTTCCAGGTTGGGCAGTCCTTCATCTACATTTGAAGGACTGATGAAGGACTCAGAAATTTACATTATCTAATTTGTCTATCATAGAGAATTTAGGGGGAATGCAAATTAGACAGCCAACCTCTCATTCCTCAGAGTATTTCAAGATAACTGATGACTGATTGACATTTTTAATGTAAAAAATTGCAAACGTGGTGGCATTAAAAGATAAGAGGTTGATTTCCCTCAATGCCATTTATTATTTTCTATAAATATGATCCCAGATGTTTGGGTTTACAGTTGCCTTCTCTGATACGGACAATTAAATTGCATATATTTAACTGCTATTCTTGTACAGTGCTTTCTCTATAGACTGCCTTTATCACAATTCAAAATAGCATTTTAGAGAACTTCTGCACTTCTGGAGGAATACAGGCAGCCCTCATAAAAGAGAGTTTCTCAGAGGAGAATTCATTTAACTCTTACAAGTGCTAAGAAAATGGTTCCTCAGCCTCACTGAAGTGTTTGGTATCAAACCCAGACCTTGCATCCTGAGCAAGTGTGGAAAATCACCTCGTTTGATCTCCTGCTTTGCAGTCCCCAAGCTTTGGGGTCATTGTTTAGTACTGTGATTTGGGTTGCCAATGAGTGTATTGGTCAGGCTTCCAGCACATATGCATCACCCCCAAAAAGGTGGAAATATCAGGGCAGCTAAAGTTTAGTGGACTGTCAGCCTTGCTCCCTGCACACTGTGATCAGCATCTGTTTCTGACTGCTCATCAGAAGTTTGAAACCTGTGAAAGGAGAGCTTGTCCCTGTCTGCAGCAGAGCTCACAGACATTTTGCTTGGGGAAACAGGACATTGCACATGCAGACTCTGCACACCCACCGTGTGCATCCTGTGTTCTCAAACATGGTTACCTATTAAACCTTCTGCACTAACTACCTGATAGCATTCCAGAGTATTAAGCACAGTTCAATGCCTTGAGAAAACTTCCCAAGCTGCACAGGTTGAAACCATAGAGATGTAAGGGTTCCTGAGCAGACACACTAGAATACCTCTTTCTCTTTGATTTTTCATTGCCTATTTTTTTGTTATGACAGTGCATTTGTTCCTTTAAAAACGCTGAAGCAATGTCAACATGACTTGCAGCCCTAAGCATGCTGACAAAAGCCTATGTTTTATAAATAAAATCCTGATCATTACGCAGAGTTAGGTGTCAAGCATCCAAGTGATTCTCTGGGACTTAATGCTGCCTTTTGATGATTTTTCAGATGAACTTCAGGTTCTAATAATCCTCAAATTATGTGGGAGCTCTACTCTCCTGGGTAGGAGGATCTGTTGCTGCTCCCCTGCTGAGGTCAGCCCCTCGACAGCAGATGGGACTCTTTTATGAAGCAGCTGGCTCAGTCCACCCTTCTCTTGTTCCCTTCTCGTCTCTCTCTTGCAGAGGGGGTATGTTAGTGTGATTATGTTTTCAGTTGTTTTTCCAATGTAGTGTGTCTACACCATCCAAAAATTATCTGGAAGCATCACTATCTCCAAATAGGGGTCCAGATGTCCAGCTGTGATATATACGGCTTCCTTCCCCTGCCAGTGTTGCAGCTGCAGCCAGTGTCACCTCTGAATTAAAGAGAGTTATCAGGCAGCTTCATTGTATCCCTCTGGCTCTTTGGACATTCAGATTTCTATGTAAAGACCAGAAGGCAATGAAAAGGATGCCAGGAGTAATCGCTGACACCTTGCCCTTTCCTAAATCCTTCTGTATGGTGCCCTCAGTTAGATAGCAGCACGTCTCATACAGCAAGGGAGCTTAATTAAATTTTAACATGGTCACTGCAACATTAAATGAGATGAATTATGTAAACATTGTTTTCTTCTTTCAGATGAATATGCTAATGAGGCTTCAAGAGGCAGCCAACTATTCGAGTGCACAAAGCTGTGACAGTGATAGCACCAGCCACCATGATGACATTTTGGATTCATCCCTTGAGTCAACTCTCTGAAAAAGGGACGAACCTTGGTGGGGGATTATGGTAAAATTTGTTTCCACTAGACCACTGCCAGTATTAAAAAAACAGCATGCCAAGGTCCTTGAGTGAGAACGATGTGTTGTAGGGAGGCAGGAGACATAACTCTGCAAAGTCAGGAAGAAAAATTGAAGTGGAAAGCTTGAATTAGTTTAATTTCAAGGCATTTCAATACATACGGAGCCAAGTGAGACTCCATTTGTCAGCTGGAAAGGTCCCTAGACCAAGGGCATCTAAGCAGATTGCACACGTGTTAGCCAAACTGGAATTATTTTTTTTTCCTTTTTCCTCTCTCTTTTCTCTCTCTCTCTCTCTCTTTCTGGCTTTCTCTGTCTCTCTTTCTCCATAGAGGTTTACAGTACAACTTCTTTTTGTGTCTTTACCCCACTCCCTGCCCCTTTTAGTTTACCCTGAGGCACTGTATGAACAATGCAGTCTTCTAATTCTCTTCTAACCTCTGCTGTGCCACATGGTGCTGGTCACAGGACTGCAGTGTTGTTTGTGTTGTACACTCACTGCCCCTTCCAAAACCACTCAAAGATAATAGTAACTCAGAAAGCACAAACAGTATTGTGCAATCACCAGTAAACATGACTGTGATATGCTGGATAAGTGCCAATTTAATTCTAACTGCCATGGTCATGGTGATGCGCTCCATCAAGTTTTTAGTACACAAGTTACAGATTTTATGAAGTTGTTTTTACCACAGAAGTCTTTTTTAACCACCTGCCCACTCCTTAACAACAGTTTTATACCAATTGCTAGTCAACACTGATTAAAGGCTTTTTAGGGCTTCATTTGTTTGAACCTTTTCAATGAAAGAAGGAACATTTCTTATGGTGCTGTCTCACTGCCTTAAAACAGATTTCTAGAACAGTTTTACAGTTGGTTTAATTCCTAAACCATTGGTAATTTACACTGCTTTTTTCTTCATTTCCTAATGAGAAAATGCCAGCCTAACACAGTAGCCTCATATCTGTATATCATGATTTTTTAAAGAAATGGATAGGAGAAAGAACAGTTGCTATATAATATTTTTATCTTGTGAATAGATTGCTCTGCCTACCCTCAGAAATACATAAGGAGCCCAAACCCAATTCCACTGCCACATAAATGCTGAGAAAATCAGTTCAAATCTATTTGGTCCCATGGAATGGAGTTTTTGGAGGACAAATGTTTTGAATTCTTATCCAGCAGAGCTGGATGTACTTGATACAGCATGAGCACAAATATATGGTCTGTTTTTTTTATTTTCTTTTCTCTAGTTTTAGCATGTTGTTTTGATTGCTGTTGTTGTATATGAAGAATTCAGCATAAAAGAACACTGAAGCAGTGGTGTCCACTGTGGAAGAGGAGAAGTTTATACTGTAAAAGTGGGTTGGTTTTGCACAGTCTACTGGGTGGGTATTGTAAATACTGGGCAGAAAAAAAAAAAAAAAAAGAAAAAAAATAAAGAAGAAGAAGAAAAATAAATTTTAAAAAAAGCCTTGCATAAATCAAATGGAAAACAAGCAAACAACAAAAAAAAAAGCATTATATTCTGTTGATGTTAAGAGATGTTTCACTTACTGAGATTTCCTGTATGTTGCAAACAAATACAGAATGCAAACTTTAAAAGCCTTTATTACCTGGTGTGTTTGTCCTGTACTTATAGTTGTTCTGACTATGCAGGAGCTATCAGTGCTGCAGTGAGCATGTTTCAATATCTATACAAAGCCAACACATTTGGGGGGGAACAATCTGAAAAAGTGCATGTGTCACAGCAGTCTTCAACCAGATTGCATTCCAACTGCTCAGATTAATCAGAAATGCTCTTTTACCACAAGAAGCATTGGGTTAAAATAGATGCATATTAACAAGAAGATATCTAAGGGCTTTGGCATTGTGTAGACTCATACTATACCCCTCCATGGATGTTACCTTCAGGACGTGTGTTTGGTGCTATTAACTCTTTGTGGCCGCTCTGTGGTCACTCGCTGTAAAACAAAGATAAATCAATGCAGTTTCCAAATGGTACTGAGCTGTATTGCTGAACCTAAAGGTTCCTACACGGTGCTATTGCCCTAATAAAAACTCTTAACTGATTTTATGCATGTAGGATTCGGTCAGACCAACATCACGCCCCCCAAATCTGGGTCCATTTCTGTGGCAAAAGGTCAGCACATACACCTTGGCTGACGCAAAGAACTAAATGGAAAGCTGCTCTTTCCTGCACTTGTGCTCTGAGCCAACCTGCAAATTGCTTCCTGCCAAATTTACCATGCAAACACACAATATCTCATATACAAAACTTCCTGCAATACATCTCAGTGAGTCCACCTAGTTTACAACTCAGAAATTTTTTGTGAAACATTTGTCTGTACACATTTTATATTTGTACATTTTTTATGTAACATATCATGTAAATAGACAGAAACAGTGAAATAAATCATCTGAAAAGTTTTGTAGTCTTTGTAAAGCCCTAATAATAAGTATTTGGTGTCATCAGACTTAACTGGATGATGTATTTTCTATTGGTTTATTGTTCCTCTAGCTTGTAAACCAGCTTGCATATATTTTTTGCAGGTGTGTGCACTGTATCTGTCTAAATTATTACTTTGCCATTAAAGTGGAATTATTTATTGAAAACCCAGTCTGGTGTTTTTGCAGTCAGCAACACTTAACAGTTAAATATTATTTCAAGTATAAAAACGTGTAAACAAAGTTACAAGCTGAAGGGTGTGATTTTCTGTATTCAGCAGAACTAATCTCTATAGAAACAAAATTAAGTACTGTTTCTAGTTCAAGAGATTCAATAAGACTTCTGAATTGCTCTATCGCTCTTTTCATGTTGGGGACAGGTTGTACAGTTTAGAAACAACTTTAGAGTCTACTCGTTTTCAAGATTATCTTCAAATACAAGGCTATTGATTTCCATGGTGAACCTGTACAAAATTGGTGCAGTGTTATGCCTTATTTTCAAACTTGAAAGGCTACTTCCTCAGCAAGCAGACATCCACATGATTTAATAGAATTCCAAGAAAGAAAGTAAAATTATGTTAGTCACAGACTTTGAGGCCAGAAGAGATTGGTTTGGCCCTGAAAATAGTAGCACCTCACCTATAAGTCTCAGCAGCAGGTCTGTATTTTATCCTGAAACTGCCCTATCCCTGGAAAGACTTAGAGACATAACAGTATGGAGTAGAGGATCCAGCTGCTCCTTGTCAATGTGGCTGTATAGTTGCTGGGTGGGTTTGTTTTTCAAGGGCTTTATTTGCAGTTAGATCTTACATATCTCTTTCTTTTCAAGAGAAAAATACCCCAAAATGTCTTTTATTATGCCTTTTCCTATATAAAGAGTCAGCCATGACAAAAAACATGTTTTACATTTAAGTAAGAGCCTTCCTTATTCTCAGCTTTTCATGGGAAGGCATGCCACATCTGAAGATCTCAATGCTTTTTTTGCAGGACTTTCTGACTACTCTTGATTTGTAATAGTCCTTTGTGAAGTACAGGTATGAGATTTTTCTTTTGCTATAAATAGAGTTAATAATACCTTCTTTTTCCCTCTTCATATTTTCTTTGCTTAGGCTTCAGGGCTGACATTCACTCTGTAATTGCATCAACCTACTGCAGGCTCATTTCACTTAACTATCTACCAAGACATTGACTTCTTTTCATGTTGCAACATTTTGAAATACTTGTCCAATCCTGTCTGCATGAACTATGCTCTTTGTTCCTTAGATGTATAATTGTAAATTTATTAAAAGAGGATATTCAAATCAGCCCACCCTACCAAATGATTCAGGTCATTCTCTGCAATAGGCATCTGTCTAATTTAACACTCCATCAGCTTCCCTGACTCCCCAAAATTGCTAACCATCATCTTATTTTGTGTTTCCATTTGTAGATAAAAGGTGGCACATATTGTTTTGTCAAGAGCAAGTTGGCTCCTGTTAGTACCCTACAATGAAGATTTTTTTTTTTACAGCTACATTGTTGGGTAACTTATATAATGATGATGTTTGTATTCCAGTTCACATAGATTTGAATAGCTGAATGTTACACAAAACCATGTGTGTATAATATAATATATGATGAGTTACATGGCTTCTTTATCACTGTACATCTCCAAGGTTGGCTTAGATTAGTTTCTCTTGAAAATTGAATTAGTAGAGCTGATCTTACACAGAAAGGGGAATAGAGTAGATGACTTTAGCCCTCTCAGTGGGGTTTTCCTATGATTCAGTGCTGCAGTCTTTGAACATTATCCAGCTGGCTGTACATAAGGAAAAATAAGTGACATTTAATTGTAAAACTCAGCTTAATGTCTCAGCATATTTACCTGTTAGACTTCATCTGGAGACCTGCTTGGTGATTGCCCAGGTTGCCAGGTCAGGAAGAGGAACGAGAACAGGATAGTGCAGTGTTGGAAAGAAAAGTATTTTTAGCAAAGTAGTTGAGACATTTCTCTGTCTTGCAAGAGCTCATTTTTAAACGCTGCCATTAAATAGTCACTGTGTATATCAGTATGTGCTACTTTTTTTTTTTTTTTTTTTGATAACAGAATAATGTCACATAAATTAAATGCTACCACTAAGTTTGGCAATGCAAGACAGATGCACTATCATGGGAGAAATGTATTGCTGGGTAATAATACAGTAGCAGAAAATAGAATCTGTCATAAAGGATAAAGTAACTAAGATCCAGGCCATGTGACCTTGCCTTTCTACACTAAATTGCATTTACTGTTATTCACAGAATCATAGAATTTTAAGGGTTGGAAGGGACCTTTAAGATCATCTAGTTCCAACCCTCCTGCCATGGGCAGGGACACCTCTCACTAGATCAGGTTGCTCAAAGCCCTGTCCAGCCTGGACTTAAAAACTTCCAGGGATGGGGCTCTCACCACCTCTCTGGGCAGCCTGTTCAGTGTCTCACCACCCTCATGGTGAAGAACTTCTTTCTAACTTCCAATCTAAATCTCCCCACCTCTAGTTTGAATCCATTCCTCCTAGTCCTATCACTACCTGACATCCTAAAAAGTCCTTCCCCAGCTTTCTTGTAGGCCCCGTACAGATACTGGAAGGCTCTCCAGAGCCTTCTCCTGTCCAGACTGAACAACCCCAATTCTCTGTTTATCTTCATAGGAGAGGTGCTCCAGCCCTCTGATCATCCTCATTCTTCAATTGTTCAGTTTAACAAACATTGATAAATAGCAGTGAATGAGCACAATGACTGAAGTAAATTCCTGGTTTTCATAGCAAATTTCATAAATTAATTAATGTCTTGTCTTTGTCAGTGCATTTACTTGTGTTGAAAGCATTTTTTATTAAATCAGAATACATAATTTAAGCTAAAATGCATGTTGACAATTAAATGCCAAAGCTGAAAGAAAAGGCACCTGGTAACTGCTGTGTAACAAAATAAAGCATTTTCATGGTGACATATAATTAAGGCTAATGATTTCATAACACCGTAAATAGATGACTGAAGAAGCAGACAAAATACATATTATCTGTATGACCAAACCCGAAGGTCTTAGTGAACTAAATAATTTTAACTAGGGAACCTTATTTTAGTCCTGATAATTCAATGCATGTTAAATATGTTCAGCTAATCCCATGGTCTACGCTGTAGAAATGCAATAAAAAGAAATATACAGACTGAAAAAAAACTGAGCAGCACAACCCATAATGCAGGTAAACTGTTCCACTCACGTAGGCTACATAGAAGAGAGAGATATGGCAGTCCTGAGCTACAAGAATAATTAGGTGGCAGAATTAATAATTTAGCTTCATCATTACCACACTCTTTGTGTAACTGTCACAATCTTTATTGTGCCTTGACCCTGCTTATCCAGGGACAGGACTACTGCTACTGACTCCTGACTGTGGCTGGGAAGTCACACCGGAGGCAAGATTTTAAATCCTAACTGAATTAGCACAACAGAGCAAATGTATTATTCATCTAAGGGAAATAAGAAATCTAGAAACTATGTAGGAAAACTTTATTGTTGTCTTAGTAATTGCCGTGATTGATCACATTATTACCTAATGTCTTTCTATTACTGCTTTAGTAGTGCCAGTGTTTTTCAAACACTCTATAAATAGTTTTCCTGTAAAACCGAATTATCTTTCCAAGTGAAAAATTACACTGTTTCTTTGAGAGCTGATTAATACCTTGTTTCAGACCACCAGCCTATTTAACAAACTACATCCTTATAAGTAATCTTTATCTCTATCTTGTGTCTCTGACATTAAAGAAAATGTTCAGTCTAACTATGTGTTCCACATAAGTGATGTTCGTTATTTTCTGTCCTGAATATAGGGTTAAGCCTGTGAAGTGTATTTTTAATCCAAATGTCAGTGCCAGCAATTCATTCTTCCATAAACCACTGTCTTTAGAGGATTAGATAGTGAACTAAATGCTGCAAGATTCAGCTAAACATTGTTGGTAATGACTAGGCAGATTATTACATTCAAGAATTATAATTTAATTGCATGCTTGGACACAGAATTCAGTAGGATGCCATATTGCCTATTGTAATGTTCTCTGAAGTGGAATAAAACCATCAGATTATACTGCTAGGTGGAATGGAGGGAAGCCTCCTCCTTTTCTGGAGTAGAGCATCTGCTAGCAATAAAATCTTGGTTCCTATTTGTGGCTGCAGGACAACAGTGAGGTTACTCCACATGGAGGAAGATGGATAAGCTATAGCATGTGTTACAGGGCATGTTGATAAAATATCAGTATCGTTTAGATGTTACCAGTGTCTTGCTGAATATCAGAATTGGTCAGGAAACTTTCATAGTTCATCATAACACTATCTCATCAGGTGTAAAGAAACGTGGGTTTTCTAAACTATCACAGAATCACAGAAAGTCAGGAGTTGGAAGGGAACTTGAAAGATCATCGAGTCCAACCCCCCTACCAGAGCAGGGTCACCAACAGGAGGTCACACAGGAACGTGTCCAAGTGGGTTTTGAATGTCTCCAGGGAAGGAGACTCCACAACCTCCTTGGGCAGCCTCTTCAGTGCTCTGTCACCCTCACAGTGAAAAAAAAAAAGTTTCCTCATGTTTATATGGAAGCTCCTATGCTCAAGTTTATATCCATTGCCCTTGTCCTATCATTGGGCATAACTGAGAAGAGCCTGGCATCACCCTCCTGGATCTCTCCCTTTACATATTTATAAACATGTCTGAGATCACCCCTCATTCTCCTCCAAGCTGGAGAGCCCCAGCTCCCTCAGCCTTTATAAGGGAGGTGTTCCACTCCCTCAATCATCTTGGTCACTCTGTGCTGGACTCTTTCAAGCAGTTCCCGGTCCTTCTGGAACTGAGGGGCCCAGAACTGGACACAATATTCCAGATGTGGCTTCACCAGGGCAGAGTAGAGAGGGATATATATATATATATATATATATAAAAATATATTTATATTTATATTTATATTTATATTTATATTTATATTTATATTTATATTTATATTTATATTTATATTTATATTTATATTTATATTTATATTTATATTTATATTTATATTTATATTTATATTTATATTTATATTTATATATATAAAGCACCTATCACCATATTGATAAACATTCTTTGGAACCACTCTGACAGCAGAGGTAAGAACAGGAGTCAGCCTGTTAGTACCTCAGCACTTCTGTTTCCAACCAATTTTAAAAAAAAAAAAAAAGCCACAAGACTTTGCTGCCAGCCTGCCTGGCTGGTGTTTAATATTGCTACTCCATCAGGGTTGGAGGGAGACCTATTGTGAATGGCAACAACTTGCACTGTGACCTCTCCAGCTGTGCCTCTCTCAACCTACTAACCACCCCCTTCTGATGCACCCCAGGATGCCATTGGCCTTCTTGGCCACAAGGGCACATTGCTGGCTCATGGTCATCCTTCCATCCACCAGCACCCCCAGGTCCCTTTCCCTTTCACTGCTCTCCAAGAACTCAGTCCCCAACATGCACTGGTTCCTGGGGTTATTCCTACAGCTCTAGACTTGCCCTTACAGTAAGTCATTAAATTTTTCCCTTCCCAGCTCTCTGACCTGTCTAGGTCCCATGAGCTGTCAATTTCTTTCTTCCATGAGACTTTCTTCAAAAGCTTCTTGTTGATCCATGCAGTTCTGTTACTACTTCTGCCTGATTTTTTACTCAAGAGAATGAACCTATCTTGGGCTTGAAGGAAGTGATACTTAAAAACTGACCAACTTTCTTGGGCTCCCTTCCCTTCTAGAGTCTTGGCCCATGGGAATTATTACTATGCAGTAATAAAAATATAAAATATAGGGCTGCAACTCAGTATGAACTGTAGAACAAATATCAGTGTTTTAAAGGCTATGTTATACTGGAACTCTGCCTAATGACCAGAGACATACTATGGTGAGTGGAATTTACGCCTATATCCACAGAAACCTCCACACTTGATCCAGAATGTGGAGTACTGGCCTTGCCCTTCATCTGGGGGGAGCAGGATAAGGAGAAAAAAGGATTTCTGGACTCTTTGCCTATTCATGCTACTGAAAAAATTCCCTTGGTTGTGATTCTATCCCCTCAGGATTGTCAGTAGACCTGCTGAATATTGAACTGCAGCTGGTCAGGAAGTTTCCAACTAACAAGGCTGCCCTTTGAAGCCAAAATGATGCACCAAAGGATACCAGAGTAAACAAACTTTGGATCTACCACAAACAGAGATTATTTTTGGCTTTGTTTCCTGCCAACTGAACAGGCAGGTGCTTCAAAAGTGGGATTATCAAGGTCCACAGGTCTGGTGAAGTTTTGTTGAGGACCCACGGTGTGAAGCTTCTTGCTGCAGAGCCAGGAAGGTTTATTTCAGGGTTTCAGCTTCTAGCCTCCCTGGCAGCCCCACATGCTGCCACTGTAGGAAGAGTGGGTAGGTTTCCTGGCACCCCTCTGATGCTGGGAAAACACCCATGCTACCCTGAGCTCCCATGGAGGAATATCTTCTAAAGCTGAAGATGGTCTAAAAATTGTTAGGAACTGGGGAAGCTGGCAGGGGACAAAGCAAATGGTTGCTCTGATCTGTTTCAGACAATATGAGCAAAATCACATTTTTTGGAATGAAACCATGAAGCCTTTATTTGTTGTGGAAATTCTTAGATAAGCCTTTACTGAAATTATTCCAAACACACAGAGGCATTCACACAGAGGAATTTCTCGTGAAGGTCATTTCTATGTGAAACCAGCTTTTTGGCATTAAGGCAGACTTATTGACAGGCTGCAGTGCCAATGTTTGCTGCAGAGCAGGGTTGCATTTGCTTTGCTAAGGCATACATTGTGGCTTACTCTGGAACCTGCCATTCCCCAAAACAGGGAAAGAACATGCCCTCTTCCTTTCCCTTCCTCCTCTCCTCTCCTCTCCTCTCCTCTCCTCTCCTCTCCA